>NC_088702.1:862500-1462500 GCF_028017835.1 Emys orbicularis
TGCCACACTCACTGACACTCATCTGCTGCTCCCTGTCACACACACAGTCACTGACACCTGTGCAGACACACAATGCAGCACACACGCTGCCGCTCCTCGTCACACACACACATACCCTGACACCTGTGCAGACACACAATGCAGCACACACAGTCATACACACGCTGCTGCTCACTGTCACACACACACACACACACACGGACACCTGTACAAACACACAATGCAGCACACACACAGTCACACACACACTGCCGCTCACTGACACACACACTCACGGACACCGGTACAAACACACAATGCAGCACACACAGTCACACAGACGCTGCTGCTCCCCGTCACACGCACAGTCACTGACACCTGTGCACACACACAATGCAGCACACACAGTCACACACACGCTGCCGCTCGCTGACACACACACATACCCTGACACCTGTGCAGACACACAATGCAGCACACACAGTCACACACACGCTGCCGCTCGCTGACACACACACATACCCTGACACCTGTGCAGACACACAATGCAGCACACAGTCACACACACGCTGCCGCTCGCTGACACACACACATACCCAGACACCTGTGCAGACACACAATGCAGCACACACAGTCACACACACACTGCCGCTCGCTGACACACACACATACCCAGACACCTGTGCAGACACACAATGCAGCACACACAGTCACACACACGCTGCCGCTCGCTGACACACACACATATCCTGACACCTGTGCAGACACACAATGCAGCACACACAGTCACACACACGCTGCTGCTCGCTGACACACACACATACCCTGACACCTGTGCAGACACACAATGCAGCCCACAGTCACACACACGCTGCCGCTCGCTGACACACACACATACCCAGACACCTGTGCAGACACACAATGCAGCACACACAGTCACACACACACTGCCGCTCGCTGACACACACACATACCCAGACACCTGTGCAGACACACAATGCAGCACACACAGTCACACACACGCTGCCGCTCGCTGACACACACACATACCCAGACACCTGTGCAGACACACAATGCAGCACACACAGTCACACACACGCTGCCGCTCGCTGACACACACACATACCCAGACACCTGTGCAGACACACAATGCAGCACACACACACACTGACACCCATGCAGCGGCTCCCCTAGGCCGTGCCAAGCGTTGCTGGCCAGCTCCAGAGCCAGCACTGCCCAGGGCAGCAGCCCCCGTCTAGTGACTGGTGCAGCCCCAGGGACGGGCCAGTCCCCCTGGAGTGATGGGGCCTCCTGCCCAGCCAGCTCACCCCTCCCTGACGGGATACCTCCAGCGCTGGCAGCGCCTCCACCCGCTAGCGCTGCGTCCGCACTCGGGGTGTGTAGCTAGGCCCTGCGAGGGGCAGAGTGCCCCGGCTGGGACTGGGGCCTGGTCCCCGTGCTGACCCCCCAGGGAGAGAGCAAACCCCCCCATGCCCACAGCACACGCACCCCTCCCCCAGGCAGGGACACAGGTACCTACTCACCAGCCCCCAGACCTGCCCCCCCTTCCCCACATACCTCCTGCTCCCCAGGTGGGGATCTGAGGGACCCAGCCTGTGATGAGCTGCATTTATGGCCGGGGCGGGGGGCTGGGAGGGGGCGGAGGAGAGAAATGGAGCCAGAGACGGGGCAGGGAGGAGGGACAAGGGCCTGGGCTGGGCTGACTCCCACCCAGACACCCCAAGAGACACAGCCACTGACACACACACATAGTGCCTGACACACGTAGTGCCTGGCACACACACACACTGCCTGACACACGTAGTGCCTGGTACACACACACATGTCCTGACACACGTAGTGCCTGGCACACACACATGTCCTGACACACGTACCGTGCCTGGCACACACACACACACACATCCTGACACACACATGTCCTGACACATGTAGTGCCTGGCACACACGCATGCACACACATACTGCCTGACACACGTAGTGCCTGGTACACACACACATGTCCTGACACACGTACCACGCCTGGCACACACACACACACATACATCCTGACATACACATGTCCTGACACATGTAGTGCCTGGCACACACACATGCACACACATACTGCCTGACACACGTAGTGCCTGGTACACACACACATGTCCTAACACACGTACCGCACCTGGCGCGCACACACACACACATCCTGACACACACATGCCCTGACACACATAGTGCCTGGCACACACACACACACACAATGTCCTGACACACGTACCGTGCCTGGCACACACACACACACACACACTGACACACACATTCCCTGACACACGCAGTGCCTGGCGTGCACACACACACACACACACATACACGCACACATGCCCTGACACACGTAGTGCCTGGCACACACACGCGTCCTGACACACATGCCTCCCAGCGTGCACACACACGCACACACACGTACCGCCTGGCGCACGCACACACCCTGACATATGTGAACATGCAGTCGCACACAGCACAGTGCTCAAACACTCCTGCAACCCCTGTGCCATACACAGTCACACTGACACGCACACAGAGCACATGCTCACAAACACGCATGCACACAGTGACACGCATATGCCAGGTGCCAGGCAAGGCAGCTGGGGGCCATTGGCAGAGCTGGGGTGTCCCAGCAAGAGGCCAAGCGGGGAGGGGATGGTGCCCGTGGGGCGGGCGGCTCACTCACTGTGGGACAGCAGGCGGGCGCGGTGCCTGGCGCTGGGTCTCAGTGGAGGGGCCCTGCTCTCCGGGCGGCTGGCACACTTCTGCCTGGCGCACTCAGCGGCCAGGGCTTTTTCCTGCAGGCGGCTCCCCTCCCACGGCCCTCCCAGCCGGGGGAATCAATTGATTAGAGGCTTCCCAGACGCCTTGGCTGGGCTGCACGGTGGGAAGCTGAGCTCAGTGAAAACAATGCAATGGGGAACCCCGGGCTGGGGGGGAGGGGGAGCCTGGGGGGCAGAGCCCCAGGCAGGAGGGTTTGAGGGGGACCCGGGGGGCCAGAACCTGGACAGGGGGGATGGGGGCTGAGGTGGACCTGGGGGGCAGACCCCCGGGCAGGGGGGAGCGTGGGGTGAGGGGGAGCCCCAGGTGGGCAGAGCCCCAGGCAGGGGAGAGCATGGGCTGAGGGGAACCCCAGGGGGGCAGATCCCCAGACCGGGGGGTGCGGGCTGAGGGGGAGCCCCGGAGGGGCCTAGCCCTGGGCAGGGGCGAGCTCTGAGAGGGGAACAAGGCCCGAAATGTGGTGCCCGGAGCAGCCCCTGCCCCCAGAGACAGCAGACGGATGGCGGCAAAGTGCGGCAAGGGGCCGGGAGCTGGACAGGCACCAGGACCCTCACCACAACCAGCTCACCCCGGGGCTCACAGCACCCCTCCCCCTTTCACACGGAGACCCCCATCTTTGGTTTGATTCACGGCGTTAATTGGCCAGAGGGGCCAGCAGGATGGGGGGTCACATGCTGCCTTGGGGTCGGCTCCCCCCGTTTCCCCTCAAGCCGGAGTCTGCCCTGCCCTGTGGGGGAGGCTCTGTGTTGTGGGGCAGGCAGACTCGGCAGTGCTGGGCGGGGGGCTCTGTGGGGCACCAAGGGGCTCTGTAGCGTGGGGCCATCTTGGTGTCTCCTCTGGGTGGTCCGGTTTTGCTGTCACACCCCTGGGTCCCCCGTGGTTCGGGGGTGCGGGGCCCTGGCAGGGCACTGGGGTGAGACGGGCTCCAGGCCTCCAATCCCACCGTCTGGGCTCCCACACAGCCACACAAAGGCACCGAGGCTACTGGCCTGAGAAGCAGCCCCACGCCTGTCGTCCCGCCCCACCGCTACCCCCATACCACCTCTGCCGGCCCCACACCCGTCAGCCCGCCCCGCCGCTACCCCCATACCACCTCTGCCGGCCCCACGCCCGTTGGCCCGCCCCGCCCCGCCGCTACCCCCATACCACCTCTGCCAGCCCCACGCCCGTTGGCCCGCCCCGCCGTTACCCCCATACCACCTCTGCCGGCCCCACGCCCGTCGGCCCGCCCCACCGTTACCCCCATACCACCTCTGCCGGCCCCACGCCCATCGGCTCGCTCTGCCGGCCCCGCTGTTACCCCCATACCACCTCTGCCGACCCCCTCTCTGCTCCCCCTCGACCCCCCAGCTCTGCGCCCAGGGCCCTGGCTCAGGCTGTGGGGAGGGGGCTCCCCGAGGCTGACACTGGGGGGTTGCCCCTTTAAGAGGGTGGGAGCAGATTCCATGGAAAGGCGGTTAATGTAAACGGGCCCTTATCCCACTCTCAGTCGGGCTTCCTGCTCCCAACTTCCCACTGAGATAAGGGAGGCTGCGCTGGCGCCAGCCACTCAACTCTGCTCCGGGCCCAGGCCCCGCGGAGCCGCCGCACAGCGGGTCCCCGCCGGTGCCGGGACAGTGCCAGGGGCAGCCCTTCTGCCGGGGCGGGCGGCATGGCGCAGCCAGGGTCTCTGGGGGGACCCATGCCCCACCCCCAGCCTTCCCCCTGGGCTCCCCCCAGGTGCCTGCACTGCCAGGCCCAAGCTGGGATGCTCCGGGCTGGGGAGGCCCTGCAGGGCCTGGTGCATGCCAAGCTGCCGGTCAGTGGCCGGTCGGTCTGTGACCTTTGCCGGAGCTCCAGCCAGTCTGGCCCGCTGGGTGCATTCCCGCCTCTGCAGCTTCCCCCGGCTCTTGGCAGAGCCGCGGGCGGGATCTTTGGGGGGCAGGCGACAGGAAACAGCCTGGAGTGGAGACAGGCCGAGAAAGCAGCTCTCTAAACAAGGAACTGAGTCACAGCCAGATAAACGGAGGGGAGGGGAGGACTGGCAGCAGGGGCTAGTGGTGAGAGCAGTGGGGGCTGGGAGCCAGGACTCCTGGGTTCGATCCCTCTGTCTGGGAAGAGCATAGGGGCTAGCAGTTAGAGCAGGGGTTGCCTGGGAACCAGGACTCCTGGGACCCTCAGCCAAAGGTGCTACAGCCCTCCCAGGGGTCCCCGGTGCTGCGGGAGGCAGTGGGGGGTTCCGCTGCCAGTTGTGGTACCCCTGGGCTGGCACAAGAACCCCGGCATCCTGGTGCTCAGCCCCAGGGGCCCATCCCCTGCCCAGCGCCGGTGCTCCATGGCAGAGGGGGGACAGACGCTCCCTCTGGGGGTCGAGCCAGGTCCTGGCCCAGGGCATTTGGCCCCCCGCGAGCTGTGCAGAGCCCCCATCCTGGGTCATTCCTCGTTTCCTGCCCATGCCAGCTTCACTCTGAGCGGCGTCCCAGTGTGCTGGGCAAGGGAGCCCTGCCCGCCCAAGCGGGGGCTGGCTGGGGGAGGGGGCTGGGACCACGCTGATAATGTCCCAAACACAGGAAGGAAAAGTTGAATAAACAGCAGGAGCTTTGCAGGAAACTCGGCCCAGAGACTTGGCCGCCGTGGGCCCTGCCCCCCTTCCCCCCACCAGCTCCCAGGCCCAGGCGGGGTAGATGTTTGGAAGGTGCATTGGGCCTGGTGTCAGGGCAGCTGAAGCAGGCGGATGGAGCCACCTGGGGCCGAGCCCCAGTCAGAGGCACACACAGTCAGCACTCGGAGTGGTCACGCGTTGCTCAGGTTTATTGGGGAGCGCTGGGCCGGGGGCCAGGCATCCACCGGCAAGTCCCATTCCCGTCCCGTCGGGGCTGGCGAGCCGGGATTCCAGCTAGAGGGGAGAAAACAAAGCCAGTAGCCGTGGCTCGGACGCAGCCTGGAGCCCACAGACCTGGGGGGAAAGAGCCCGTCCCCACCCCGTGAGACAGCACCTCCCACTGCCTGGGGACCCTGCTGAGCAGAGGACACAGCCCATCCCCCAGCCTGGAGTCCAGGTGCCACCTCCCTCACTGGGCCCCACAGCCCAGGGGGCTGAGCCGAGCCCACTCCTCCTGGCTGCCCACTCAGCCCCCTGTGGCATCGTGGGAAAGAGGCGCTCAGGCCAGGTCAGGTGCCAGGCCCTGCTGGCGGAGGGGGAGCCAGGCTGCCGCACGCTGGTATTTGGGAAGGAAGGAAGGTGCCCTTGGAGCCCCACGCGATGGCTCTGAACTGCGTGGCCCTGGGGTGGCCGTGCCAGCCCGACCCATTCACCTGTTGGCCGTCGCTAGCAGCAGACAAGGGCGCTGGGGGAGACACTTGTGGATTTGCCTGCTGGGGGTAGCGACGCCCCGGCCTGGCTGGTGGATCCTGGCCCCACTCTGACCAGCGCTGGGCTGGCTAGGCAGGGGGCAGTGCCAAGGCCGGGGGACGTTCGTACCCACCTCTTACAGGCTCAGGGCGTCCCAAAGGGTCCCTCTGGTGGGAGCTCCGTCTGCTCCAGGCCCCCCAGCAGCAAGGGGTCAGGCGATCACAGAGTGCAGCCAGTGGGTCCAGCCCTGCGGAGGGGCAGGAGGGCTGGGAGGACAAGCACACGGCAGCACGGCACACGAGGGGGCGAGGGGCTAGTCCAGCAGTTCCTTGATGCACCAGCAGCATAGCAGGACGTAGGCGCACTCCCGCAGGACGTCCAGCAGCCAGTAGCTGAGATTCAGCCCCACAGGACCCTTGGGGAGGGGCCCCGGCAGCACCATGCCCCGAACCGCCCGTCTCAGGGGGTAAGGGGCCAGCTGCGCCAGGGGGTAGCGGGTCAGGGACCGGGGCTGCCAGGCCAGGCGTCTGCCCAGGAGATGCATCGTGCGGGGATGAGCCGGGTCTGGGCCCTGCCGCGGGCAGGGGAGAGCCGCGTGACCCAGCCCAGCCCCTTGTGCAGAGGCTGGAAGCTGCTGGATTCTTTGCAGCTCAAAGGGCTGCATGAATAGGGCCCCGGGCAGGGTGGGGGAGGGGCTGCTGCCTGCGCCAGGCCTGGGCATTTCGCTGCCTGAGCAGGTCTGCTCGCTCCCGCCCCCGGGGGGCCTGGCCTCCAACCGGACTGAACCTGCTGGAAAAGGGGGGCAGCCTCCCTAGGGGACCCCCCCTTGGGCAGGGCATGGGGCCCCAGCCAGGTGGCACCAGTGAGATGGGCACTGGTAGCCTGGGCCTGGCGCTCACCCAGGGAGAGTGCGGATGGGGAGATGTGGTGCCAGGGGCGGAGGCTGCCAGAAACCAGGCAGCACTGGCCGGGGGCACCCTGCCAATGGGCCCAGGGAGGGGTCACATTCCCTGCACATCCCATCTCCCAGAGTCCTCCGCCCTCCTCAGGCCGGACTGCCATGTACCCACTGACCCACAGCGTGGGGGCCACGCTCTGAGCCCACCGGGAGCCGGCGCTGGCAGGAGACGCAGGCAGGAGGCTGAGCGCAGCGGGTTTATTCATAGGGCCCCCAGGCCCTCCCTCCGCATGCCCCAGTCAGCAGTGCCCAGTGGGCGGGGGGCACACGGCTGCTCCAGGTGTCTGGGAGGCAGGGCCCCAGGCTGCGGGTGGGTGTCCCAGGGGAGCAGCCCGCGCTCAGCCCAGTTCACCGCCGAGCGGGGGGTTCTTGTGGCCGGGGCCCGCCTGGCAGGGCCTCACTGGCGCGAGGTGCGCTCCTCCTCCTCATTCTCCAGCAGGTAGGCCGGCCGGTAGCTCTCCTGGCCCAGCGCGTTGGCGGAGCGCAGCGCCGGGTTCTTCTGCGTGTTGCTCATGCTCCCCAGGGAGGTGTAGCTGCAACGGGGGAGGGGGGCTGTGAGCAGGGCGGGGGCACAAGGGGTCCTAGACGCCAGGCATTGCCCAGCGCCTCCTTCTGTGCTAGAAAGCCCCTGCACAATCCTGGATGGGGGCGAGTCTGGCCAGGCATCTGACCTCATGCACCATGCTGCCCCCTCCTGCCACCTCCTCAGCTCCCCTCCCACACTGCCCAGCCCTCACTCCGCCCCTCCACATCCTGGGCAACACCCGACTGACACGGACCCCCAGCTGCCCACCCCCTGGGCCATGGAGCCCAGCCCAGCCGGTCCTTCTGGACGAGGGCTCGGGGAGCAGTGACAGGGTTGGGGGGGGGGAGGCACAGCACCCCCCGAGCTGGGCTCTTACCCCTTGTCATACAGGATGCAGTACGGGATGAAGAGCGTGCGCAGGAACTGCCAGATGTCCCGGTACGTCCAGTCCTGGAGGCAGAGCAGAAGTCACTGCAGCAGCCGTGCGGAGCCCTGGGCGCTTGGCTCCCCCTCCCCTCGTTTGAGGCCAGCTGGCTGTGAGCCCAGTGGGCACGGGGGGGGGGGGGAGGGCTGTGTGGGGCTCAGCCAGTCCCTGCTCCAAGCCACTGGCATCCTGTCGCGGAGTGTGGGGGACTCAGGGCCCTGCACCCCCGGCTTCCTGCGATTCACCATGACTCTCAGCCAGCCAGTAAAGCAGAAGGTTTATTTAGACCAAAGGAATACAGTCCAAGACAGGTCTTGCAGGCACAGACAACAGGACCCCCCTCAGTTAGGTCCATCTTGGGGTCCCAGGGCACCCCAGCCCCCTTGGGAGGTCAGAGCCCTGTCTCCCTCCCAGCCACATCACCAGCCATCTCCTGAGACTCTGCCTTCAGCGACCCCTCCCACAGCCTTTGTTCAGTTTCCCGGCAAAAGTGTCACCTCGACTCTAACCCCTTCCTGGGTTCTCATGTTACATGCTCAGGTATTCTCCGTGGGTCAGTCTCCCATCCCCCAATGCAGACTATCCTAGCCACACTCCCCTGTCAGCATTCAAAGCCCACAGTAAGAATAGTCCCAGTTCGTCACACATCCCTTCCTCAAAGGCACTGGGACTGTCACTGTCCCCCCCAATGCCTTCCCTCTCGGACACACCGACCATCCCGTCAGCATGGCCAGCTGGGGTGTGGGGTGAAACAACAGGGCACTGCAAAGTTGGGTGGGGAGCCACGGGGCCCAGACTTGGCACACAGGAGGGCAGGGAGCCACGGGGCGTGGGCCCGGGCACACAGCAGGACAGGGAGCCACAGGGCCTGGACCCGGACACACGGCGGGACAGGGAGCCACAGGGCCCGGATCCAGGCACACAGCAGGACAGGGAGCCACAGGGCCTGGACCCAGACACACGGCGGGACAGGGAGCCACGGGGCACGGACACGGGCACACAGCAGGACAGGGAGCCACGGGGGGCAGACGCAGGCACACAGCAGGACAGGGAGCCACGGGGCGTGGGCCCGGGCACACAGCAGGACAGGGAGCCCCGGGGCACGGACACGGGCACACGGCGGGGCAGGGAGCCACGGGGCACGGACACGGGCACACAGCAGGACAGGGAGCCACGGGGGGCAGACGCAGGCACACAGCAGGACAGGGAGCCACGGGGCGTGGGCCCGGGCACACAGCAGGACAGGGAGCCACGGGGCACGGACACGGGCACACGGCGGGGCAGGGAGCCACGGGGCGCGGACCCGGGCACACACAGCGGGACAGGGAGCCACGGGGCGCGGACGTGGGCACACGGCGGGACAGGGAGCCACGGGGCGCGGACGCGGGCACACGGCGGGACAGGGACCCACGGGGCGCGGACGCGGGCAAACGGCGGGACAGGGAGCCACGGGGCGCGGACGCAGGCACACGGCGGGGCAGGGAGCCACGGGGCGCGGACGCGGGCACACGGCGGGGCGCGGACGCGGGCACACACAGCGGGACAGGGAGCCACGGGGTGCGGACGCGGGCAAACGGCGGGACAGGGAGCCACGGGGCGCGGACGCGGGCACACGGCGGGACAGGGAGCCACGGGGCGCGGACGCGGGCACACACAGCGGGACAGGAAGCCACGGGGTGCGGACGCGGGCACACGGCGGGACAGGGAGCCACGGGGCGCGGACGTGGGCACACGGCGGGACAGGGAGCCACGGGGCGCGGACGCGGGCACACGGCGGGACAGGGAGCCACGGGGCGCGGACGCGGGCAAACGGCGGGACAGGGAGCCACGGGGCGCGGACGCAGGCACACGGCGGGGCAGGGAGCCACGGGGCGCGGACGCGGGCACACGGCGGGGCGCGGACGCGGGCACACACAGCGGGACAGGGAGCCACGGGGTGCGGACGCGGGCAAACGGCGGGACAGGGAGCCACGGGGCGCGGACGCGGGCACACGGCGGGACAGGGAGCCACGGGGCGCGGACGCGGGCACACACAGCGGGACAGGAAGCCACGGGGTGCGGACGCGGGCACACGGCGGGACAGGGAGCCACGGGGCGCGGACGCGGGCACACGGCGGGGCATGGTCGCGGGCACACACAGCGGGACAGGGAGCCACGGGGCACGGACGCGGGCACACGGCGGGACAGGGAGCCACGGGGCGCGGACGCGGGCACACGGCGGGGCAGGGAGCCACGGGGCGCGGACGCGGGCACACGGCGGGGCAGGGAGCCACGGGGCGCGGACCCGGGCACACGGCGGGGCAGGGAGCCACGGGGCGCGGACCCGGGCACACGGCAGGGCAGGGAGCCACGGGGCGCGGACGCGGGAACACAGTAGCTTTAACTCCTAGCCCAGGTTTTTTGGGGCTTGTCTGAAAGATCCGTCCGGAGAACTAGCTTGGGACTGGATCGCTGCTGGGAAGGGCCTGAGACAACCCACAGGGGTTAGAGTCTGAGGGGGGGTGGAGGCAGTGCTGCCCAGGGGAGGCAGGAGGGATGCCGTGGGGAGGGGAGAGGTGGGGTAGGAGGAAGTGCCGGACAGGAGGGGGGGACTAAGGTCTCATCCCTTAGACCAGATTCCCAGCCCCCCTGCTATAACCCACTAGAGCTAACTGCCCTCCCAGAGCTAGGATAGAACCCAGGAGTCCTGGCTCCCTGCCCTGTATTCAAACCGCACTTCTCTGCCCCACTAGTAGCAGCCCTAGCGCCATGACGCACCAGCAGGGGGTTCACCCGCATGTACTCGGGCCAGCCGGGGTCGGTCATACACATGGGCGTCAGAGTGCGGGAGTAGGGGTCAGTCCTCCTCGTCCCCATCAGCACGGCCTGCAGCTGGGGGTGCTGGGCCTTCAGGTCTGCCAGTGCCTGCTGGATGCGGCCCTGCACTGCGCAGAGGTGGAGGTTGTACCTGGCACGCAGAAAGAGCAGCAGGGGACACAACATTGGAGGGTAGGGAAACCCCGAGGGGATGTCAAGGCCCCCACCCCAATGAACTGGTTGGTTCATAAGAATGTATGAACGGCCAGACTGGGTCTGAGCAATGGGCCCTCTAGCCTAGTGTTCTGTCTCTTGACAGTGGCCCGTGCCTGATGCTTCGCTGGGAATGAACAGAACAGGGCAAGTAGCCAGTGATCCACCCCCTGTCTCCAGTCCCAGCTTTTGGCAGTCAGACGTTTAGGGACACCCAGAGCATGGGGGATTCCCAACACTGCACACTGAGTGGGTGTTTTCAGAGCACTACCCACAATGACTCCAAGATCTCTCTTGAGTGGTAACAGCTAGTTTACATCCCATCATTGTGTATGCAGAGTTGGGATGATGTTTTCCAATATGCATCACTTTGCATTTGTCAACATGCAATTTCATCTGCCATTTTGTTACTATGTCACCCAGTTGTGAGATGCCTTTGTAACTTGTTTGACTTAACGATCTCCAGTAATTTAGTATCGTCTGCAAACTTGGCTACCTCACCGTTTACCCCCTTTTCCCAGATCATTTATGAGTATGTTGACCAGCCCTGGTCCCAGTACAGATCCTTGGAGAACCCTGCTATTTACTTCTGTCCACTGTGAAAACTGACCATTTATTTCTACCTTTTATTTCCTATCTTTTAACCAGTTACTGATCAGACCTTCTTTTTTATCTCATTACTGTGTGTTTTGCTTAAGAGCCTTTGGCGAAGACCTTGTCAAAGGCTTTCTGAAAGTCCAAGTTCATTATATCAACTAGATCACCCTTGTCCATATGGTTGTTGACCCCTCAAAGAATTCGAATAGTGCTGAGGCATGATTCCCCTTCACAAAAGCCGTGTTGACTCTTCCCCAACCTGTCCCGTTCAGCTCTGGGTCTGATCATTCTGCTCTCTGCTGCTGTGGTACTGAAGTTAGGCTCTGCAAGTGCCAGGGGCCTCTGAAGCCCAGCCTGCCTGGGCTGTTCCACTGCAGGGAGGTGGGGAGCTACCTGGAAATACAGCCCCCTCTTACCTCTGGGTGGTGGCCTGAATGAACTGCTCCATCTCGGGGAAGGGGGACACGATGCGAATGTAGAGCACCTGCAGCTTCTCCTCCCGCTGTGGGAATCGCCTGGAGAGAGAGAGATCGGTCACCATGACTCACCATCCCCAGCCGCCTGGCCTGGCCTGCGCAGGGCCACGCAGCGAGTCAGTGACAGAGCTGGGACAGAACCCAGGAGTCCGGGGAATTATACACCAGTCAGACCAACTTCAGACCCTGGAACATGCTATTAAACTATCAACTTGTGAGCACCCAGAGGAGACCAGGGCGATACGGAAGAGCCAGCATGGATCGGTCATGAACAAGTCATGCCAAGCCAGCCCAATTTCCCGCTCTGATAGGGATGGGGGAAGCAGGTCATGTGAGAGATCTTGAGTTTAGTGAGGCTTTTGACACAGTCCCACATGACATTCTCACAAGCAGGGTTTAGACGAAAGGACTATAAGGTGGTGTACAACGAGCTCAAAGGCCATCTTCAGACAGTAGTGAGCAGTGACTCACTGTCAGAGTAGGAGGGCGGATCTAGTGGGATCCTGCAGGGGTCGGGCCTGGCTCTGGTACCGCTCAGTATGTTCATTGCTGGCTGGGATAATGGAGCGGAGCACACGCTTATAAAAGATGTGGAGGACACCAAGCTGGGAGGGGTTGCAAGCATGTGGGAGGACGGGATGAGAGTTCACAATGAGCTTGACAAAATTGGAGAATGAATCTGAAATCAACACGATGAAATTCAGAAAAGACGAGTGCAAAGCAGGACAGTTAGGAAGGGAAAACCAAATGCACAGCTACAAACGGGCACTAGCCGGTGGGGTCGCACTGCTGGATAGGGTCTGGGGCTTACAGCGGACCACAAACTCAATAGGAGTCAACGAAGCGATGCAGCCACAAAAAAAGTCCACTACTAGGGCAGATTCCTGGGAGTGTTGTGTGGAAGTGTCGTGCTCTGCTCGGCACTGCTGATGCCCCAGCTGTCCTGTGTCCAGTTCTGGGTACTCCCCTATGTGACGGAGTGGGGGATTTTCTTGTTTTTTCCAATGGTTTGCATGCAGAGGGAGTGGGACTCAGTGTCCCTGAGTGTTACTGGTTTAACGAGGTGAGGGGAGAGGGAGTTCGTTGGGACACAGGACCGGAGAGGGAACTTGGGACCCCAGCCGATGGCCTGGAGGATGGAGACCCCAGTGATGACCCAGAGACCCAGCTCAGGAGTTGCAGCTGGTTCTGGCCAGTGGGAGGACAATGGGCTGCGGGGAGAGGACCCCGGTGATCTGACCAGCCGGTTCCAGCCAGATGGGCCAGAGGACAGAAGAGGGGAGAGGAGGCCCAGGCGACCCTGTTTACCTGGAGAGAAGACAATGGACAGAGGGGGCTTGGGGCCGGGGGTATCAGATGCCCAGCTGGGAAGCAGGGGGGCTCGGGGCTGGAGAGGGGGAGCAGGCAGAGCCCACCTGGATACAGGGAGACTGGGATGTGCGGGGCTGAGGGAGGCCAGGCCTTTAAGGAAGATGGGGAGAAACTGGAGGGCCCAGAGGAGAGCCACAAAACTGATTGAAGGTTTAGAAAACCGGACCTGGGAGGAAAGGCTCAAAAACGGGGCATGTTCAGTTTTGAGAAAAGACGACTGAGGGGGGACCTGAGAACAGTCTGCAGATCTGTGGAGGCTGCTATAGAGATGGGAGTCAATTGTACTCCACCTCCACCCGAGGCAGGACAAGCAGCGATGGGCTGAATCTGCAGCAGGGCAGATTCAGGAAAATCTTTCTGACTCGAAGACAAGTTACACTCTGGAGCGGGAGGCAGCGGACTCTCCACCATGGCAGAAGTTTCAGAAAGTTGGACAAACCCCGGTCAGAGACGGTCTAGCTTGACTTGGCCCTGCCTCAGCGCAGGGGGCTGGACTTGATAACTTTGTGGGGTCCCTTCCTGCCCCACATTTCTATGACGCTCCCCAGTAGGCCCCACTCCCCTCCTAGAGCTGGGAATAGAACCCAGGAGTCCTGACTCCCACCCCACTGCTCTAACTCCCTAGACCCCACGTCCTTTGAGCGCCATGCCCAGGCCAGCCCGCCCGCTGGGGGCTCTGATGCAGGCCGGGCCCTGCCTGGGCGGGGTAGGAGAAGCAGCGGGTACCTCTGCACGGCGGCGTGGAACAGGTGCAGCAGGGCTGTGCAGTCCTTGCCCCCGTTGAAACCCACGCAGATCTGGGCCAGGCTGAACTGATCCAAGGCCTCGTCGATGGTCCGGAGCGCTGCTGCCACCTTCTGGCCCAGGGCGGAACCTGCCGCAGAGGAGAGGAGTCGGCAAGGACCCGGGCGGCGGGATCACGAGGGGGGACTGGGCTTGGTGCAGGTTGGAGCCTCCCGCCCCCCCTTCCCCACCTGCTGCACGGAGTCTCGCTCAGGGATGAGGCAGGCGCAGCAGCCAGCAGGGTAGGTCCCAGCCTCTCAAAGCCTGGGGCTGCCCCATCTGGGAGGTTGCTGGTTACACTCCTGGCCAGGCAGCTGCGAGCGCTCCCCCGCTCCCCATCACGTTTGATACCCACCAGGTGTCCCCCAGCGCTATGTGAAAAGGGACCCCGGAAGCCTGGCTTTGGGGTGGGGCGGGGTCTGAACAGCGTTAGCAAAACCATCCTTCAGCTCCATCCCCATCAGCCTGGGGCCTGGCCTGTGCAGCACAGCCGTGCTGGGAGGAAGAGGCCCACTCTGAAGGCCCACACGGCGCTGGCAGGTGACCCTGCCCCGCTCTGTCAGCGCTGGGGACATTTCACCAACGCAGGTCTGCTGGCACGAGCCCTCGCAGACGCATTTATACTGGCAGCCGTATGCCAGTGCGGGGAACCGGCACAATCTATGCCACCCTAAGCAGAGTTCTGCCAATGCTGCCACACGGGGAGGGCACGGCTGCTCTCGCTAGACTGGCATTGACGAGGCCTGCCTGATCCCCAAGGACATGGAGGCTCCAGAGACCTTCTCCACCCTCATTAGCAGCACATTACAGCTATGCCTACAGGCCCCACCTACTGCATGGACACAGAGAGAGACAGTCCCTGTCCAAAGAGCTCCCAGGCTGAACGGAGCGGCTGGTTTTATCGACAGGGACCCAGGGAAGGGAGAGGCAGTGAGTGGCCCATGTCACACCGAGCCAGTGGCAGAGCTGGGATTTGAACCCAGATCCCAGGCCAATGCTGTGACCATACGGCCAGGCAGCTCCCTCTCCACGCCAGCCCAGCTCAGTCACGACCAGCTGTGATTCCATGGTGACTGCTGGCCTGTGCACAACGGGCTAGGGACCAGCCTGGAGCCGGACGGGTGCTCACATCCGAACCCACCAGGGCTGGCAGCCTCCACAGAGGCCCAGGTCTGACTGAACCCCCCCCTTCAAACTGTTCCCTGCAGGTCCGGGCTCAGGCAGGTGGGTGGGAAGCACCATGAGGGAGCCTGGTGCTTCGGTTGCCCCTATTATATGCAGCAGGACCAAGCCCCAGAGCCACACGCCCCTGTAGCTACTCCAGCCAGGCCATACCAGACTCAGCCAGGGCATACACGTCCGTGGCTGCCCGCGCCACAGGGTCTGTCACCAGGGGCACGACCAGCGCAGGGGGCAGGTTCTGCATCAGGAAGCTGTAGGCTTCCTCCAGGTGCTGCTCAGACTCCGAGTCCAGGGTCAGCCTCACGCGGTAGTAGTTGTTGACCCAGTCAGGGTAGGAGCCCAGGTGCGTGTGGCGCCCGAAGTGGGCATTGGCCTGGTTGAGCATGGGTGCCAGGAGCGTCTCGTCGGCGCTGACGTAGATCTCCCGGGAGTGGAAGCGGGTCTGCTCGTTGCGGAAGAGGTGGCCGAGCCCCTCCAGCGCCCGCTCCATCAGCACCGGGATGCCCGGGAAGACGTAGACATTGCGCACGCTGACAAGGGGGTATTTCATGGCATCGCCCGTCCTCTTGTCCGTGCCGTAGTTGAGCAGCGAGGACTCAGGGACGTGCGCCAGCTTCATCTGGGGGCAACGCACGTCCGTCTTGCCAAAGAACCTGTGTACCAGGGCGACCAGCTCTGGGTGGGGGCAAACCTGCTCCCCGAAGGCTTTGGCCACCGCCTCAAAGGTCACATCATCGTGGGTGGGGCCGATGCCTCCTGATGTCAGCACATAGGTGAACTTGGCTGCGAAGGAGGAGATCTCCGTGGCGATAGTATCGACGTCATCGGGGACCACGGAGATTCTGGCAACTTTCACTCCCAGCGACCGCAGCTTCCGGCACATGAAGAAGGAGTTTGTGTCCTGGGTGAGTCCCTGGAGGCAAAAATATTGTGAGATAACCCAGCCAGCAAAGGCGCAGTGCATCATCACTGGCCACATGCTGCAGAACTAGGAGATGCCTGGGGGGGAGGGGAGGGGAGCGGGCGGGCAGGGAGCCAGGACTTTTGGGTTCCATCCCTGTCTCTCGGAGGGAGTGGGGACTAGTGGTTACAGCGGGGGGGCTGGGAGCCTGGACTCCTGGGTTCTATCCCTGTCTCTGGGAGGGAGAGGGGACTAGTGGTTAATGCCTGGGACTTTTCAGACCCTCAGGGGGAAGGTGCTGTCATTGAACATTTACCAGCCCGTGCACTTCGACCTCCCCACAATGGGGATGTCCTAGCTAGGCCCCTCAATAAAACTCGACTGGGACTCTAGGGTGAGTTCCACTAGCTTAGGGCTAAATGGGGGCCTCTCCATCCTGCCGAGTAGGCCCGGGTCGACCCGCAGTGTGAGGAGCTACCAAGGTGAGCACGGGTGATGCAATCTGGCCAAGCGTGGGGGAAGATAAAGTTCACGGCCAGCCTGAGAAATTGTTGTCCCAGTCTCTGTCGATCTGGAGCCTGACCCCAAACACGGACATGGCGCAGCGGACAGGGCAGCTGGGGAGTGCACAGTGCAGCGCCAGTATCGTACCTTCAGGATCTCATCTCCGATGATGATGATCCCGGCTGTGACGGCATCGTGGCCATTCTGCGCAGGGAGGGTGCTGCTCTGCGCAGCCATGGCTTGGAAAGGCCTGCTCTCCCGTCCCACCCGCCCAATGCTCCTGCAGATCCTGAGGGCCCAGTGCATGGGCACCTGCAGTCAGGTCCCCCCAGCACCTGCAACCAAACATCAGAGTGCTCACAAGGATGCTAAGGCAGCATAAATATGAACGCCTGAGAGAGCAGAGAAATGGCCCAAAGGAGAGAGACTGGGTATGGGAGCCAGAAACAAAGGGTCAGACAGTGAGTGGGGGCATAGCTGGGAAAAGAACCCAGGAGTCCTGGTTCTCAGCCCCCAACCACTAAACCCCACTATCCTCCAAATGACGGGGAGAGAATCCAGGAGTCCTGGCTCCCAGCCCCCCTGCTCTAACCCACCAGCCCCTACTCCCCTCCCAGAGCCGGGGAGAGAACCCAGGAGTCCTGGCCCCCAGCCCCCCCGCTCTAACCCACCAGCCCCCACTCCCGTCCCAGAGCCGGGGAGAGAACCCAGGAGTCCTGGCCCCCAGCCCCCCCGCTCTAACCCACCAGCCCCCACTCCCCTCCCAGAGCCGGGGAGAGAACCCAGGAGTCCTGGCCCCCAGCCCCCCTGCTCTAACCACCAGCCCCCACTCCCGTCCCAGAGCCAGGGAGAGAACCCAGGAGTCCTGGCCCCCAGCCCCCCCGCTCTAACCCACCAGCCCCCACTCCCCTCCCAGAGCCAGGAAGAGAACCCAGGAGTCCTGGCCCCCAGCCCCCCTGCTCTAACCACCAGCCCCCACTCCCGTCCCAGAGCCGGGGAGAGAACCCAGGAGTCCTGGCCCCCAGCCCCCCCGCTCTAACCCACCAGCCCCCACTCCCCTCCCAGAGCTGGGGAGAGAACCCAGGAGTCCTGGCCCCCAGCCCCCCTGCTCTAACCACCAGCCCCCACTCCCGTCCCAGAGCCAGGGAGAGAACCCAGGAGTCCTGGCCCCCAGACCCCCTGCTCTAACCACCAGCCCCCACTCCCGTCCCAGAGCCAGGGAGAGAACCCAGGAGTCCTGGCCCCCAGCCCCCCCGCTCTAACCCACCAGCCCCCACTCCCGTCCCAGAGCCGGGGAGAGAACCCAGGAGTCCTGGCCCCCAGCCCCCCCCGCTCTAACCCACCAGCCCCCACTCCCCTCCCAGAGCCGCGGAGAGAACCCAGGAGTCCTGGCCCCCAGCCCCCCCGCTCTAACCCACCAGCCCCCACTCCCGTCCCAGAGCCAGGGAGAGAACCCAGGAGTCCTGGCCCCCAGCCCCCCCGCTCTAACCACCAGCCCCCACTCCCCTCCCAGAGCCGGGGAGAGAACCCAGGAGTCCTGGCCCCCAGCCCCCCCCCCGCTCTAACCACCAGCCCCCACTCCCTCCCAGAGCCGGGGAGAGAACCCAGGAGTCCGGCCAACCCCACCCGCTGGCAGCCCAGCGCCTCCAGTCCCGGACCCGCCTCCCCAGCCCACAGCGAGTGAAGCCCCGCCTCCGCCGGCCCTCTCTCCTTTCATTGGATAGTCGGGATGCCAGTCAGTAGACAGGAAAACTCTGAATGCACTGATTGGCCAGTCTTGACCCGAGAGAAAGTGACGTACTTCGGAGCCGGAAGACTCCTGCTCTTCTCGGGGCAGGGGGTGAACCATTGCAGCCCGTGGAGGGTTCCTCCCAGCAATGGAACGTCCTAGCAGCCGATTGGCCTGCATCTTCCCCGTGGGCGGGGCGCTGAGGTTCCTCCACGTTTCTCCGGCAGGGGGCGCTGATGCACAGGGCGTGGCCACAGTCCGAGCGTTGGGGGTGCACAGACCTGCGTGTCCGTGGCCCCCCCCAGTGCTGGGATCGTGGCATGCTGCAGGTATTGGGCTCGCTACCCACCTGAGCACCCTTCCCTGCCCCCCCTCTCCGCCCCAGTCCTGGATCCGGGCTCGCTGCCCACCCCATGAGGCCCTACCTCAGCACCCTTCCCCCCGGTGCTGGGATCCTGGCATGCTGTAGGTATTGGGCTCGCTGCCCAGCCCATGGGGTGCTAGGCATGCACCTTTCCCTGCGAGTTTCATGGTACTGGGATTGTGGCACAGTGCAGGAATCGGGCTTGCTACCCTTCCCTCCCTACACCATGGGGCCCTGCCTATGGACACCAGGCTGGAGCTGGCTCTGGCAGACTATTTCAGGTATTATTAGCTGTTGGCAGTTAGCGCTAGGGGCATGGTTCCTGCCCATACCACTTTACACTGAACTAGCTCCTTGCTTCACTGCTCAGTCATGACCCACTAAAAAAGCTGCCAGTAAGGGGGCTGACTAGGGTTCAAGAAGTCAGAGGCCTGCAGCTACCCCGAGTCAAGTGCTTGACCTGTTTCTCTATGAGCTAAGCAGAGGAGCTGTACATCAATTGCGGATACAGACTCCAAAAAGGACATAGGTAATCTCCCCCCTAGGAAAACCTGCTTTAGCCATCTAGTTAGACAGTGGGAGGTCTTCTAAACCAGTGGGTCTCAAACGTTTGTACTGGCGCCCCCTTTTACATAGCAAGCCTCTGAGTGCGACCCCCCCTTATAAATTAAAAAACACTATTTTATATATTTAACACCATTAGAAATGCTGGAGGCAAAGCGGGGTTTGGGGTGGAGGCTGACAGCTCACGACCCCCATGTAATAACCTTGTGACCCCTAAGGGGTCCCAACCCCCAGATTGAGAACCCCTGTTCTAAACCTTGAATGCTGCAGACCTAACCATACTTAAACTCTTACTACGATTATTGCCTTGATGGACCGAAAGTTCATGTTAGGGCATCAAGGCTAATTTTGTAGACAAAGGGTGGGGGGCGTGTCTTAGACAGTTTTAGAGAAACCTTGGGTACGTAGTAGTGAGGTAATAAGCCTTTTAAAGAGTTAAATAGTCTCATCTCTTTTAGGAAAGATTTTCTGAGAGCAAATGAGATTAAGGCACATTACCAGAATCCTGCAAAGTTATTTCTCTCTACACATCTGTGGAGGATTAACACTTGAAACTAATGAAACGAAACAAAACAAAGGCATGTGTTAGCACCACCCACTCCGGGGGGGGGGGGGGAACAATATCCAGTGTTTAGACAACAAAAGGTGGCAGAGAGGATTGTTTCAGATGAATGAGAGGAAACCCATGTATTTAAAAAAAACTTCCTCTTTATTGAAGGACTTCAACCACAGATTTTGAACAGGCTTTCTAGAACTTTAAAAATTATTCAAAAATACAGATTCAAAAATACATATCAAACAGTGTTAAAGCAGATGCCAAGCAAGTGGATATAATGTCCACCTGGAATAAAGTCCAACATACCCCCTGGAGTAAAAGGTACAAGCAGCAACTATCACGTGCCAAACAATGTTAAAATATTTATGGTTCAACTGCTGAAGTCTAGATTTTGCAGTTAAAATCTCTCTGCTCAAGTAGTACTCAGGAGAGCATTGACACACTCAGTAGGTAAGAATCATTGGGTTCTATACAACAGGATATTTCATATGTAAAAGCCAGACTCTAGTTTTGAGTCAAGTCATTTTCTACCAGCCACTATTGTCATGATGATTGGATTTGCTTGAAGTTAAATCGCCAGGAGTTTTAATGTATTGAAACATTTGTCAGATATTTTAAAACAGGAGACAAAACCCCCAAAGGTGCATGTATCTAAGAGAAGACAGAGAGGGGAGGTTCTATACACAGGTCAGACGTAACAGGTTCATTTTTCTGGCTTCTTTGGCAGTGGCCGTCGGAACAGCAGTATGTGAGGCTCTGAGAGGAGATGGAGAGCAGAGCATTAGGACAATCTGCAGGTTAAAATGCACAAGCGTTCTGTTCACTTATTCCCTAGTCTGCAATGTTTAGAGAGGGAATAAAACAACAGACCCGGAGCCCTGTAAATTGATACCGACAGTCTGATCTAGTTTGCCAGAAGCCCCTTTAGCCAGGTGTGTCATTATATAGTCACGTTATAGATTACGTCTCCCCCATGAGATGGCCAACAGCCCCAGAGGTCAAATGTGCTCAAGCTTGCAGACAAAGGGAATCCCAGTTGGTTGATGACAACAGGACAACATCCCCTATTGCTACAAAGATCACTTCTACAATACCCTGTCCCTCAGTGCCTCACTTGGCAGGCTGAACACTCAGCTTCAGTTCTTTCCCCAGGCCAGTTGGGTGACAGCTCTACCGTAAACAGCAGCCCCACGAGCATGCAGCAGGGTTTCTATCCCATTAAAGGGGGGCAGGGATTCTCCTAGGAAGGAACTGCAATAGCAGGAGTCTCTAAATTCTGATTTTGAAGTGGGCACTGTCTCTTTCTGCAAAGCTCATCACCATTAGTAACAGAAGGCTCGGCCTGCTGCAGACTTTTAGCATTGCAGGAAATTGGGATGTTCCTGCTGTTGAGTCAGTAAGCCAGCTGGGGGCCAAATTCCACTCTCCTTACTTATATTTAACTCCCACTGAAGTCATTAGGATTATACATGTGAACGCAGCACAAAACCTGCCCCATATCCGGTACCCAATATGTTTTTGGCTCCCAGCCATTGCCAAGTGTGCCAAACCCCATCAAATCTAGCATCACGAAGTCTCCGTTTTTGTTCTAACTAGAATGAATATAACTTTAATCAAGATCCCAGACTAGTAAAGTAGCCCATAGGCTTAGTGACGTGAATCATGGCCAACTAACCTGGTTCATGGATCATGTAATGGACCCAGCCTTGGCTCTGTTGAACTCCTAAGTTCCTCCATTCGGATTCGGACATCAGGTGTGTTTTAGGGACCAGTTTGGCTATATCTTTCGGTAACATCACGTGCCTGCAGGCAGGAGGAAGAATTCAACAGGACAGATACGGTCACCATTTACCCAACAGCCCTTCAGTGACCTGCTCTCCCAGGAGCCACACGCTCCCCCCTTCCCCCAGGGTCACAGGCTCCAGGCCGGACGGAGGATTGGCATCGTTCAGCCCGGGGTAGGCAACCTGCGGCCGGGGGGCGGATTTCCAGTGGCCCGGGGGGCTCGGCCTTGTAACGGGGAATGAAGCGTCTGGGACGTGTTCAGCCCTTGTTTCCTTTCCACACGGCAACGGGTCAGTCCGGGGTTAGAGACTCCCGGCGGGCCGTGCAGCTCCAGGGGGCGCCCCTGCCTGCGGCCACAGCCCCGGCCTCGCGTCTCGCTGCCAGGCCGGGTTCGGGGCCTGGCCCCCGGGCCGGAGCCGCCGGACACGGGCCCGGGGGGGGGGGGGGGGAGGGGCAGAGCCCGCCAGGAGCCCCCGGCCGCGCGCCGGCCCCGCCCCTCCCCTCCCCCGGCCGCGCGCCGGCCCCGCCCCCTCTCACCGGTACTCGAACTCCTCGTCGTCGTACTTGTCCGAGTAATAGATCTGTTTGTGCGCCATGCTCCCGCGGTCCGCCCCCTTCCCGGCGGCCTCTGCGCGCTCCCGGGCCGTCGCGACGCCTTGGTAGGTCTCGCGCTGCCCTCCGCCCGCCAGCAGCCCCCCTCCCTCCCCCACCGACCTCAACCGCCGCTTTCAAACGCCGCCGCCCCCCGCGCCCATTGGTCCAGCCGGAGGAGGCGGGGCGAACTCCTCTCACGTGATCACCCGGGACGCGATTGACTAAGTCCAACAGGGGGCGTGTCCCCGCCCGGCTCCCCTTGCGCTCTCATTGGCCAAGCCAGGAGAAGGGGCGCGTGCGTTCCTATTGGCTCGTCTCCGGCCGCCGGCGTTTGTCTGGAACGTAGCGCTCCCCCGTCACGTGACGGGGCCCGATGAGGCCGAGCTGGGGGCGGGGGGCCGGAAGTGAGTGGCTGAGGGAGGGTCCGGGCAGAACTTTGTGCTGGAGCCGCGGCCGCCGGCAGCCGAGCGAGCCCGGAGGATCCATGGTGCCCCGGTGAGAGCCGCTCGCGGACCCCGGACCCGATCCCCCCCGCCCCCAACCCCCGGCCTGGTCCCCCCCGTCCCCCTCCTGTCCGATTCCCCCGGCCCGGTCCTGCCCCGGTCCCGATCCCCCCAACCCCCGGGCTGGTCCCCCCCCCGGCCCGATCCTGCTCCGGTCCCCCCAACCCCCGGCCTGGTCCCCCCCCCCCGGCCCGATCCTGTCCGATTCCCCCGGCCCGGTCCTGCCCCGGTCCCGATCCCCCCAACCCCCGGGCTGGCCCCCCCCGGCCCGATCCTGCTCCGGTCCCCCCAACCCCCGGCCTGGTCCCCCCCGTCCCCCTCCTGTCCGATTCCCCCGGCCCGGTCCTGCCCCGGTCCCGATCCCCCCAACCCCCGGCCTGGTCCCCCCCCGGCCCGATCCTGCTCCGGTCCCCCCAACCCCCGGCCTGGTCCCCCCCCGGCCCGATCCTGCTCCGGTCCCCCCAACCCCCGGCCTGGTCCCCCCCGTCCCCCTCCTGTCCGATTCCCCCGGCCCGGTCCTGCCCCGGTCCCGATCCCCCCAACCCCCGGGCTGCCCCCCCCCCGGCCCGATCCTGCTCCGGTCCCCCCAACCCCCGGCCTGGTCCCCCCCGTCCCCCTCCTGTCCGATTCCCCCGGCCCGGTCCTGCCCCGGTCCCGATCCCCCCAACCCCCGGCCTGGTCCCCCCCGTCCCCCTCCTGTCCGATTCCCCCGGTCCTGCCCCGGTCCCGATCCCCCCAACCCCCGGGCTGCCCCCCCCCCGGCCCGATCCTGCTCCGGTCCCCCCAACCCCCGGCCTGGTCCCCCCCCGGCCCGATCCTGCTCCGGTCCCCCCAACCCCCGGCCTGGTCCCCCCCGTCCCCCTCCTGTCCGATTCCCCCGGTCCTGCCCCGGTCCCGATCCCCCCAACCCCCGGGCTGCCCCCCCCCCCGGCCCGATCCTGCTCCGGTCCCCCCAACCCCCGGCCTGGTCCCCCCCGTCCCCCTCCTGTCCGATTCCCCCGTCCCCCTCCTGTCCGATTCCCCCGGCCCGGTCCTGCCCCGGTCCCGATCCCCCCAACCCCCGGGCTGGCCCCCCCCGGCCCGATCCTGCTCCGGTCCCCCCAACCCCCGGCCTGGTCCCCCCCGTCCCCCTCCTGTCCGATTCCCCCGGCCCGGTCCTGCCCCGGTCCCGATCCCCCCAACCCCCGGCCTGGTCCCCCCCCGGCCCGATCCTGCTCCGGTCCCCCCAACCCCCGGCCTGGTCCCCCCCCGGCCCGATCCTGCTCCGGTCCCCCCAACCCCCGGCCTGGTCCCCCCCGTCCCCCTCCTGTCCGATTCCCCCGGCCCGGTCCTGCCCCGGTCCCGATCCCCCCAACCCCCGGGCTGCCCCCCCCCCGGCCCGATCCTGCTCCGGTCCCCCCAACCCCCGGCCTGGTCCCCCCCGTCCCCCTCCTGTCCGATTCCCCCGTCCCCCTCCTGTCCGATTCCCCCGGCCCGGTCCTGCCCCGGTCCCGATCCCCCCAACCCCCGGCCTGGTCCCCCCCGTCCCCCTCCTGTCCGATTCCCCCGGTCCTGCCCCGGTCCCGATCCCCCCAACCCCTGGGCTGCCCCCCCCCGGCCCGATCCTGCTCCGGTCCCCCCAACCCCCGGCCTGGTCCCCCCCCGGCCCGATCCTGCTCCGGTCCCCCCAACCCCCGGCCTGGTCCCCCCCGTCCCCCTCCTGTCCGATTCCCCCGGTCCTGCCCCGGTCCCGATCCCCCCAACCCCCGGGCTGCCCCCCCCCCGGCCCGATCCTGCTCCGGTCCCCCCAACCCCCGGCCTGGTCCCCCCCGTCCCCCTCCTGTCCGATTCCCCCGTCCCCCTCCTGTCCGATTCCCCCGGCCCGGTCCTGCCCCGGTCCCGATCCCCCCAACCCCCGGCCTGGTCCCCCCCCGGCCCGATCCTGCTCCGGTCCCCCCAACCCCCGGCCTGGTCCCCCCCGTCCCCCTCCTGTCCGATTCCCCCGGTCCTGCCCCGGTCCCGATCCCCCCAACCCCCGGGCTGCCCCCCCCCCCGGCCCGATCCTGCTCCAGTCCCCCCAACCCCCGGCCTGGTCCCCCCCCGGCCCGATCCTGCTCCGGTCCCCCCAACCCCCGGGCTGGTCCCCCCGCAGTCCTGATCCTCCCCCGCCCCCCTGATCCTGCCCCGGGCCCGATTTCCCCCCACCACCAGGCCTGGTCCCCCCCGGCCCGGTCCTGCCCCGGGCCCGATCCCCCCCTCAGGCCTGGTCCCCCCCCGGCCCGATCATGCCCCCCCGAGGCCTGGGGGGCCCCGCCCGGTCCTGCCCGGGCCCGATCCCCCCCATCCTGCACCAGGCCTGCTCCCGACCGCCTCCCCACGACTCCCCCTTTGCCCACTGGTCCCTGGTGGTTCAGACTCCCCAAGTGCGACAAACCCCCTGGCTCTGGTGCCCCCCAGAATCCTGCCTGCATCTCCCCCACTCGCGCCCCTCCTCTCATGGCCTGGCCCCCAGGCTCCCCTTCCCCCCCTTGGCAGCCCCTTGCTCGCTCTTTGCCCACCCCAGTGCCCCTCTCTGCCTGTTCTCCATCACCCCTGCGGCCGGGGTGCGGCTGCATTCATGGGTGTAGATGGTGCCAGCCGTGGGCCAGTTACTATCGCTGCACCTGCACTGGGTCCCCGGGGGCCTTTTGCTCCTTGCTCGACAGTTAATGTCTAGGGGGGCCATGAGACGTCCCTGTGGGGCACCCTGAGCTGAGTGGTTACCTGCCAGTGGCAGGGAGCCTCTGGGTGCTTGTACTTTCACCTGTGTGTCGCAGAATAGATGGTGAGTAAGCGAGGGCCACTGGCAGGATGGGATGTGGCCAGGTTCCCAGTGCCTCAGACCAGGGCTGGTTGGGCCCCAGCAGGACACCTCGCTTTTAGCCTCCATCCCTGTGGGGTGATTGCCAGGGCAGCCCGGCTGGCTCCGTGAACAGGAGGTGTGGGTACAGGCTGGCACTGGCTGCTCTCGAGTGAGTGAGGAGCATGATGTCAATGCTCCTGTCAGTAGTAACCGGGTTCCACTTGGGACGGGGTGTGGGGGCAAGTAGCTCCTTTCCCCATGTGGGTCGCAGGGCGGGATTGCTTTCTAGTCCCAGCCTGGGTGCAGTGGAGCCAAAGCACGGGAAGCTGTGACTGTGCCTCCAGTGTGGCTTCCTTTGGCTGCCCCCCACGAGACGCCCCCTTCCCACAGGAAGTGGGGGCTGAGGGCCATGCTTGGTGTTTACATCCCTGGTAACCTTTGTCCAGCTGTGATTTCACCTTCCCCCCACCCCCCTTGGAAACATTCCTGGTGTTTCTTCATTTCCTGTTGTTTCCGGGCAGCCTCTCCTCGTCCCAGCCTGTGAGGCTGTGTCTCCCTGCTTGGGCTGGCAGACCGAGTAGCTCTAGTTTGCTCTTAGGGATTGGTAACCTGTCCCGGCGGTAAATCCCTCGGCTCAACACCTGGCCCTGGGAGGAGCAGACAGGTTGCACTCAGCTGCAGAGCTTTGATGGAGTTTGGGAGCTGTTTGGGAAGGTCTCAGCAGTGGCTTGGGCAGGTTCGTGGCCCTGGGGACTGGGCACTGGTGCTTTGTAAAGCCGAGCACTGCAGGTAGCTACGCCAGGCGGATCACACTGGTCCCTGTGCAGCGCTAGCTTGAAACCGCTCCTTGTGCAGAGTTGGCCAGTGTTATATGAGCAAATGAAGCATGCTTCAGAGCCCGTGATCCCAAAGGGGCTCCAAGGGGTTGCCCAAGCAGTGGCTGTGCGTTCTAACGCCATGACAGGGCAGGGTAGGGGGGATTTGACCATGGGGGGCTTGCAGCTGCTGACCCCGTGGGCGGGGCAGCTGTGTGGAATGGAATGTTTGTCTCCTGTGTAGGGCGGAGGGTTTGGGAGTCACGTCTGGCCTGCCGTCGCCTTTGGCACGGTCTGGCTCATCTGTTGCCCAGGGCCCTTTGGGCACTAGGTCCTTATGCACCAAAAGAGAATGATGGACTCCTCCTGCTGTGATAGACGCGACTGTGAACAAAGGGCGCAGACTGTGCTGGGCTGTCGCTTGCGGGGTGTATGTTTCACAGGCTGGACTCTCCCCTCCCAGAGGCAACTGAACCAGCGCAGAAATGCCAAGTTCAGGATGCAAGTGCAGCAGTCTCTCACCACCGAGCCCAGCCGTGTTGCATAAACGCAGCCTGGGTTCTCACCCGCCTGTGAATTTCCTGCCTCTTGTGGTTTGCTGTCAGAATGTGAGTTGTTTGAACTTTGGGTTTTGTAGCTGCTGTTGGTAAATTACAGTGTGCGGCGGGCGTGCGGGCGGGTAGGAGTAGTCACTGGTTCTGTTGCTAGGGCCTTGGATTAACACCTACATTGCTGCCTTTGTGTCCCAGCCTCGCAGAGCCTCTCCCCGGATGTATTTTAAGAACCTCCCCGAGGTCTTGGCATCCGAAGCTGCAGTGAGCAGGAATACTCCAAAAGCCCAACGCTCCCTCCTGCTTCTCTGCCCATCTCTGCTCCCCGACCAGGGCACTGCAGCCTCCAACCTGAGCCCGGGCGTGCTCTGTCCCGGCTTGGGATCCCCCTGGTTGCTGCTGTGTGGGTAGCTTGGAGTGTTCCCTGCAGTGACATGGGGTGAGCGTCACTTTAATGGCACCGGGCTGGCAAAGCTGCTGAGGTTTCGCTGCCTTGCCCGTGTTGTGCCTGGCGGCTCTGCCACGTGACTTATCGCTGGCTGCCTCGGCCTTAATGGCTGCTTATTTATTTATGTCTGAACTCTTCCCCTGCGGGCGAGGGATATAATCTGGGCCTCTCTAGTCACAGGGCCCTACCTGAGTGTGGGTCCTGGGAAACAGCCACTAGCTGAGCCTGCTGCTGGCATGACTCCGCTGCCCTCGCCACACTGCATGGCAGCTGCCCAGCCAACCTGCGTGCTCAGACCAAGGCAGCCCCCGCTCCCACCCAGGGAACAGCTGATAGGAACTGAGATGTAGGGTGCAGAGAAGCTCCTGTGCTGTGAATCTTCATGGTCCCAGCAGGCTGAACGCTCTGGTGGAACCGGGTGGGCCCAGCTGGGGCTCATAGCTTGGTAAAAGGGATGTGAGCCTCAGGCTCCATGTCCAGTGTGCTAATCCTCTGGCTCGCAGGGAGGACGTGAGTGGGAAGGGGTAGCCTGGATCCAGCCCCGGATGGGAAAAACTCGTTCGCTGTCTCTGCCATTGTGAGCAGAAGAAAGGGACTGAAATAACCTTGAGGAGGCAGGCTTTGAAAGCGGATTTCTCCTGCCTCGTAGGAGGCGCTTGGCTCTCCAGGTGCCCAAAATGGCCTGGCATTGTGTGTGCCCAGGGCTGCATGCTGGGGGTTGCCCCAGCGCCCACACTGTGGTGGATGCTCAGGAGACCCAAAGAGCTTCCTGTCTAGAAGGCTGAGAGGAGAGACCACACCAGCCTCTGGCCAAACTGCTGCCTGGCGCCCGCCCTGCATGCCCCGTATCTGGGATTGGGCTCAGCCCAGCTCCGGGGGAGCAGCTGGGGGCGGGGAGCCAGACATGGTGTTTGGGGGAGGGGTGGTGGCACCAGCGGTCCCTGACTTTATGCTGCCAGCTCTGATTGATTGGGGTTTACCCTCAGCTGCCTGTAGCTCTTGTATCCCTGGGGAAGGAAGTGGGGGCGTTTCCTATGTGAAGGGGCCTTTGGCTGGTCTGGTCGGAGAGCCCCTGGACACGGGGTCAAAGGGCAAGTGACATCTACTCCCAGCTGGCCTGTCCGTGGCTCTATGATGCCCCCCGGGGGTCTGCGCTGAGGAGCTGGAGGGGTGTCCCTTCTCTGGCCCATCTCCAGAGACCATGGGGCCGTCTCCGCTGCAGACGGTCCCCTGGGAAGGACCCAAATAGATAGTTGTGGCTGCTCTCTGTTGGGCCCAGGCACCAGCCCAAGGGCCGTGCTGTCCGTCAGCTGTATGTCTCCGGGTGACGGGACAGGCTGGGTGTGCTGGCCCCTGCCACAGGGCCCTGGAAAGCTACGGGCCAGCTGGGCTCGGGGGTCAGGCCCTGGCCTACGACTCAGGAGACCTGGGTTCAGTCCCCAGTATGGCCCCTGTCTGCCCGTGTGTGCCTGGGCCGGTCCCTGCATCTGTCATCCGTCGCTGCCTGTGCAGCAGGAGAGTCCCCTTCCCTCCTCGGCCCTGTCTCTGGTCGTGCCCGGCCCCGTGTGTGTGTGTGTCTGGTCGCGCCCGGCCCCGGGGGTGTGTGTGTGTGTGTGTGTTTCTGGCCGCGCCGGGCCCCGGGGGGGGCGGGGGGAGGAGGGTTGTTTCTGGCTGCGTCCGGCCCCAGGGAGGGGGGTGTCTCTGGCCGCGCCCGGCCCTGGGGTGTGTGTGTGTCTGGCCGCATCCGGCCCTGGGGTGTGTGTGTGTCTCTGGCCGCGCCCGGCCCCAGGGGGGGTGTCTCTGGCCGCGCCCGGCCCCGTGTGTGTGTGTGTGTGTGTGTGTGTCTGGCCGTGCCCAACCCCGTGTGTGTGTGTGTGTCTCTGGCCGTGCCGGGGAGGTGTGTGTCTCTGGCCGCGCCCGGCCCCAGGGGGGGTGTCTCTGGCCGCGCCCGGCCCCGTGTGTGTGTGTGTGTGTGTGTGTGTGTGTGTGTGTGTGTGTGTGTGTGTCTGGCCGTGCCCAACCCCGTGTGTGTGTCTCTGGCCGTGCCCGGGAGGTGTGTGTCTCTGGCCGCGCCCGGTCCCAGGAGGCTCTGACAGCCCGTCTGAAGGGCCATAACGTCAATACCAGTGAAGCTGCATCTTGTTTCCCACTAAACCTGTTGTCTCGATGCCTCCGGGTGCCAGCTGCATTAAGCAGGCGTCACTAGGGACTGGGATAGAGCCTCTGGCCGGGGCAAGCCAGGCCCAGCCTGCCAGCTAAGCATGCGCCGCCCTCCCTCCATCCATCTCACCCCAGCAAGCGTGTGTGTGTTTAGCCCAGCATGGAGGGAGCACCCCCCCGTGTACCTGCTGCCTGCTCCCAGCCCACCCTCCCCCATCTGGGCCTTTGCACTGCATGACTTGGTTGGTAGTTCCCTTGGCCGTCAGTAACCGGCCTGGGCATGCTGCCGTGCCCTGCCCATTCTGGCCAACATCCCCCTTATCTCCCTGCCGCCTGGGCTGATCAGGTTAGTGCCGGTGGCGCTGGGATTGCAGGCCCCAGAGAAGGGCCCAGTAGCTACCAGGAAGTAAATTGGGTTTGTTTCCCTGCTGTGTTTGGAGGGCGGTTTCCTGGGCCAAAGGGAGGAGGGGAGGGCCTGGGAGCTGAGTAGGGCGTTTCTGTGCCCACTGCCCTTGCCATGCTCTCCCTGGGCCTGGAACCTCCTCCCCTTCCCTGGCCTCCCTCCTACCCCCCCTGCCCTGTGCTGGGTGCTGCTCTGGGCAGGAGTCCGGCAGCGGCTGGGCTGCGAATGCTGCTTCCCCAGGCGGAGGAGTGGCTGGGCCCGCAGGGGCGGTATCCTCGGAAGGTGAGTGCACCGTCCCCACCCACGGGCTCTGTATGGTGCTGTGGGCCCCCCCTGGGGGGGGGCACTAACCCGGCAAAGCTGCACAGTGTCTTGGGCAGTCCCAACAGCAGCCTGGGCGGCTCACTCCCCTTGACACTTGGGGAGACCCCATGGTGCGTGGGCAGCCCTGGGTGTTTACTGGGACCCGGCCACGGGCCCCCTCCGCTTTGCTCCCTTCCTGGCTGGAGGTGCTGGCGTAGGCCTTTGGCTTCCCTGGCTCTTTGCAGGGCACGTCAGTCTGGCCCACTGGCTGCGGTGTCACAGAAGGTTCTGTCTGGAGGCGGGCAGGCCCCTGGGCTGGTTTGCTCTGGTCTGGTGCCCCTTGGGCTGCTGCACAAGGATATGGGCTCACTGGGTTTGCTGCTCCTCTAAGGGAGATTCCCGTGGGCTAGCTGGATGTGTGTGTGGCAAGCAGCGTTCCCAGGTGTCCCTTCACCTCCCCACTGCACCCCGGCTGCTCCAGGCCCCGGCATCTCTTGGCAGATCGAGCCAGGCTCACCTTGGCTGAGACCCCAAACTTCCCGCACTTGTCTGCTAGGCCTCCTCAGGGGAAGCGGGTGCCAGGCGGCCTCCCAAGCCCGGTGTGTCAGGCAAGCAGGGATCCAAACGAGGAGCCAGTGCCAGGGGCTCCCCTGTACGATCCCCAGCAGCCAGATGCCGTCTCCTCCCCGGCTCGTAGTGACCTCCTGGGGCAGGCCTAGCTTGGACGGAGCCGGCAGTGAGTCAGCGGGGGAAGAGGCTGCTCCGATGGTGGGGTGTCTTCAAGAGCCACGGCGAGTGGTTCGCTTCGTCCCGTCCGTGCTGAGTGCACGGCAGCCTCCTCGAGGGCTGGGCCAGGCCGGCTAACTCCCTGTTTGTCGCTGAACCGCAGGTTGGACTCCACGCAGAAGGGCTCTGCAGCTCTGCTCCCCGTGTGCGGCGCAGATGGAGTACGTGGTAAGGCCAGCGGCTCTCGGGGGCCTGTGGTGGTGGGTAGGCGGCTTTGGTGGTGGACCAGACTTTCCTTCTCTCGCTCGGACCTGCTGGTCCCCGCTGGCCTCTCCTGCGCCTTCTCTCTGGGCTCTGGTATGTTTCTCACTGAGCGGCTGTAGCCACCGCGGGGTCATGACCCCAAAGGGGGCCATGAATGTGACTCCTGGGGGTCCCACAATTTTCTGTCCCCCTTGGTGGTGAAGAGCCATTGGACGCACGGCTCCTGCTGTCGCAGAGAGTTGCAGGGAGCCTGCGTGCGCAAGAGGGAGAGAGGGCTGGCGTGCGCGTGGGATCTGGGACACAGATGCTTTCACCCCATGGGATCTGGTAGCGGTGTCACCGGTGCCTCTGCTGTGCCGCTTGGGAAAGGACCTGCCACTGGCCGAACCTCGCCGAACATCTGCCCGTCTCCCTTCTCTGGTGCATTTCCTGAGCCGCATGTCCGCAGCCTGTCGGGGGATCTCCAGAGCACCAGGCCGGGCCTTTGGGAGGGCGGCGTAAGCGCCGTTCCCAGTGCGTGGAACGAAATCCCTGCCCCCCGCCACACGATCCTGGAGCTGAGCACGTCGTGGCACGCTCGTTTGGCCCAAAGAGGGCAGTGGGAGGAACGCAGGGTCTGCAGGGCGCCCCTGCCCTTGAGCCGGGGGTCCTGGCCTGTCCAAGAGACCGTGTGTCAGCTCTGGGCAAGAACAAACGGCTTCCCCACCAGTAGCCGTGTCTCTGGGCCTGTCAGCGAGGGCGGGGTGGTGTCACGGACTCACAGATCGTGCCCACTCTTGGCCCCGTGCGGTCCGTGGGGGGTGCCCCTTTCAGTGCGACAGCCCTTCTCGGGGGTCCACTCTCTCTCGGGGTCAGGCCCCTCCACCTCCTGGAGCCGCACCTATCTGAGCCTTAGCACGTCTGTCTCTGCCGTGGGCCCCCTCAGGGAGTCCACTCGCTCTGGACCCCCGGGGCCTCCACCCCCGAAGGGGTTGATGCCACCCTGTTCTCTAGACCAGAGTGACTCTCAGCCAGCATAAAACAGGAGGATTTATTGAGAGTTGAACCCAGCACAGGAAACTCTCAGGGCCTCAGGCCTGGCCTCCCTCAGCCCAGCACATCCCAGTCTCTCTGCATCCAGGTGGGCTCTGCCTGCTCCCCCTCTCCAGCCCAGAGCCCCCCTGCTTCCCAGCTGGGCATCTGAGCTCCCCGGCCCCAAGCCCCACCTCTGTCCATTGTCTTCTCTCCAGGTAAACAGGGTTGTAAACTGGGGCCTCCTCTCCTCGCTTCTGTCCTCTGGCTGGAACCAGATGGTTAGGTCACTGGGTCCTCACTCTGCAGTCCATTGTCCTCCCACTGGCCAGAACCGGCTGCGATTCCTGAGCTGGGTCTCCGGGTCAGGTCGCTGGGGTATCCATCCTCCAGGCCATTGGCTGGGGTCCCACGTTCCCTCTCTGGTCCTCTGTAACAACAAACTCCCTCTCCCCTCACCTCGTTAAACCAGTAACACCCAGGGAAACCGAGTCCCACCCCCTCCGCATGCAAATCATTGAAATCCCACCGAAAACAAGAAAACAAACAAGAAAATCCCCCACTTTGTCACAGGAAGGGCCCAGGAGGTGTGACTTGATTCAGCGTCTCCTGAACTCACACAGACTGTCTCTGTCCGGCTCCCAAGCTGTCTCAGCTCCCGGGTTCGTGTTTCCTGGGAGGGCGTCGGGTGCTGGACCCTGCAGTGGAAGCTCAGGCAGAGCCGCTGTGTGCGGCCGCCCCAGAGAAGGAGTTGGGAGGCTTCCAGCACGGCCCCGAGGGCCCCTGGCCCTGTGAGCTCTGCTCCTCAGAGCATCTGGCAGGGCTGGAGGAGTCTCCCGATGTCTCTCGGGCTGCCCACTGGCTGTGGGGGAGGGCTGTCTGCAGGGTTTGGTTTCCCCACCAGCTCTCCGGAAATGGGATCCTGCAGGGCTGGATTCTGCTGGAGTCCGACAGCCAGAGAGCACATACCGTGCCCAGCAGCTGGGCTGCCCTCTTCCCCCTTCTGGGTCCCTGCCCCACGATGCCTGGCTGGGGCAGCGCTGCATGGGCCCTGCTGTCTGGCCTTTGCCAGGAGCGCAGCAGGGTGGCTGGAAAGCACAGGCCTTGGGCTGGCTTCTCCTCTCCTGGCCCCATGCTGCCGCCTGCACAGGCCATGGCTCCCTGGGAAGGCTGGGCCTGGCCGGGAGGGTCTCCCTGTGCACAGGCGGCTGAAGAAGAGTTAGGCCTCGCGTGGCCACGGATCAGACCATGTGTCTCTAGCCCAGGCTCCTGGCCCACCTGCTTTCCCAGTCTCAAGGGATCTGGGTCTGGCTCTCCAAGGGCCCTGGCTCCCCATCCCCCAGGCCTTGTCCCTGCACCATCCCAGGGCTGGGAGAGCAGCTCTGCCTCCTCCGGCTCCCTGCAGCATCCAGGGCTCCCGTGGATCCAGACTTAACCCCTCTTAGCCATGGGCTCCCTGCCCTCTTCAGCTCCCCCACCCGCTGCTGTGCTGCAGTTAAACCTCGCGAATGGCTCTGCCACACACGGGCTGCAGGCTCCCCTTCTGGCATGGGCTAGCCCGGGCTACTTCCCTGTCACTCCCAGGCACGGGGGCCTTGCTGGCCCGCATACAGGCAGTGCCGTAGGTTTAGCCAGTGGAGTCCCCCGTCATGTGCTCTCCATCCCAGGGGGACTACACCAGAGGGGTGGGGTGCCCCATTGGGGGGCGCAGAGCCACCAGCTGGCCCTGGGGAGGTGGATGCTGCATCCGTTATGTGATCCGTTGAAGTCCTGGGGAGCTACACCTGCAGCAACTTTAAACCTAACAATGCCCCATCCCGGGTTGCAGAGATGGGAGAGCCTGGCCTGTCCTGCTTGGCGGGCGGCCCCACGGGGCGGTGGGGCACGTGACTGGGACAGTGCTCCTGGGGCCGCCAGTCCAGACGCAGCCAGGGGTGTGTTTTAATCCGGTTTCCCCGCTGTTGCCTGAGTGGGCAGCGGGTGACTGGGAGTGGTTTACCCAGCTGTCCGTCGGGGGTTGTGCTGGGGGGAGCCGGGGAGTGTTGGGGCAGATCCTGGTGGAGCCCCAGCTTGACTGCTTGTCTCTGCCGAGGGGCTGACTTGTGCAAACGGGACTCTGGGGACCAAGGAGCGTCCGTGCCCGCCGGGGGTGGCTCCGCCTGGCCCAAGACACATGTGACGTGAGTTGTCCAGTCCCATCCTAGTCCCACTTTGTTCTTCTTGCTAAATCTCTGCAGTTTGGCTCAGGTCCATGTAACCTGTGCTCCATGTCTGGGAAACCAAGGACTGTTCTAGCAGGGGAAACATGGGGCAGCAGAGCTGTGAGGGGGAGCCCAGGGCTGGGCTAGCAGGGGGCTGCGGGTCGGGATTGAGGGGCACCAGCAGAGCTGTGCCGGGGAGCCCAGGGCTGGGCTAGCAGGGGCTGCGGGTCAGGATTGAGGGGCACCGGCAGAGCTGGGGGGAGCCCAGGGCTGGGCTAGCAGGGGGCTGCGGGTCGGGATTGAGGGGCACCAGCAGAGCTGTGCGGGGGAGCCCAGGGCTGGGCTAGCAGGGGCTGCGGGTCGGGAGTGAGGGGGGAGTCTGGCTGGGCTAGCAGGGGAACCTGCAGATCAGGAGTGAGTTAGAGGATCAGGTCTTGTTTGGGATCGGTTGGTAGAGCCCCACACCAAGCCCTCACTGCCCGTGCCTGCTCCCCCACCCCTGTGCTCCGGGGCTGGGCCCGGTCTGGGAGTGAAGGAGTTAAGGCCAAGCCCTGAGCTGCTCCCTTTGCCCCTCACTCCCTGCTCCCAAGGGCAGCTGCTTCCTGTGTGCTACTCCAGCCGGCTGTGATCCTGGCCCCTGCGCTGTAGGGAGCTGCTCCAGGGAGGTGGGGCGGGCAGGAACAGACCCTTGGCTCAAGGGGGAATGGAAAAGGCGCAGAGCGGGGGGGTTCAGGCACTGGAGAGCTCTGCCCCCCTCCCGCTGCTGCTGGGGCTGGTCCTGGTGCCGCTGGCAGAGTGGCAGGGCACGGCTCCAGCCCCCCATCCCAAGGCGTGATAGGCAGGTAGGGCACAGTGCTTTGGTGCAGGGCTGGAGCCGAGAGGCCGGGCGCTCGCTGGGGGAGGAGGCGTTGAAGTTTGCCTGGGACGCCTGGACTCTCCTGGAAAATGCTCGGTGACCTTTGACTGCATTTCCATGGGCTGGCTGTTCTGCCCTTCCAGCAGAGGGCAGTGCAAGCCCCCTCCATTGCCTGCCAAGGGCATGCAGCCTGGCTAGGCCGTGGGGTGGAACGCGCAGGGCTCGGCTCAGGGAAAGGCCGGGTAGGTGAGTCGCTGCTTCCTGGCCCCAGGCTTCCTGCATTTCTTTCAAGTGGCTGTGCAGAGCTGCTGGGCCCCAGGCCAGGGTGAGCTCTGCTCTATCCCGGGGACTGTGCAGGGACCCCTGGAATGGTCATTCCCTGGTGCGAGAGGCTGTGGTGAGCACTGGTGAATCCTGCTGGGAGGTGTGTGTGCACAGGGTTCTCCCTGGGGTGGGGGTGCAGGGTGCACAGGGATCTCCCTGGGGTGGGGATGGGGGCACGCACAGGGATCTCCCTGGGGGGTGCACACTGGGGACTCTCCCCTGTGGTGCTGGTGGCTCCTGGAGGCCAGCTGTTAGCAGCAGCCCCTTTGCGATGCTTCGCGCTCCGCCCGGGAGGCTATTTCCAGCCTTGGCCAGACTTCCATTTCCCTCACTGCTCGTGGCTGCCTGCCAGGGCTCGCACAGCGACTGGGAAGCGCTGACACCTGGGGTGGGGGGGTGGCCATGGCGAGGTGATGCTGCTCCGTGGCTCAGAGCTGGAGCTCCCCTGCGATGTGTCTGGCTCTGGGAGTGTTTTACTCATGCTTCTCCTTTGAGGGGCGGCAGCACCCAGGAATACCCGTCCTGCCCTGCGGGGCTCAGCTCTGGCCTCTCAGCCTCCATTCAGAGCCAGAGCGGTCGGAAGGGGCGTTGGGTCCAGTGCTGGAGCCAGGGTCTTGGGTGCCCAGCACAGTTTGCTACGGAGTCCAACCCTTGTGTTTCCAGCCCTTCTGGCTACAGAGCAGCCAACGGGTTTCACATGGACCTGAGGCAGAGCTGTTGTCCTGAGTCTGCAGGGAGCCTGAAACAATAGCTCTGAGTGGTGTGGCCTAAATTGGGCGTTAACTCTGAACACTAGTGAGGACTGGCCACCTCGCCTGGGTACGCTGGGCTAGAGAGCGCCGTGTTCTCCAGACACGGGTCTGTGGCCTAGTGGGGAGCTGCCAATTTGCAAGTTGCTGATTGTATCCCTCTCGCGCCTCAGTTAGTACAAACTCCGACCCGAGTCTGCCCCGGAGGCCTCTGGCCTCAGCCCAGTGCTGCCATGTCCAGGGCTGGCTGCAGCAGCACGCAGTGGGGAGGGGGGGCTGCCGCTCCCTGGGGCTTGGGCCTGGGTGAAAGTGACACGCAAAGGGCGGGAGAACGTGCCCCGGCGTGCTGCCCCCCAGCACCCGCAGTGCTGGAACAAGCTCGGTGCTTGCTCGGTGCTCAGAGAGACTGGCAGGTTTGGCAAGGGCACGTTCGGTGGGGTCTGCAAACGGCTGCTGCGGGTGGCAGGCGCTGCAGAGGAGAAGGCTCTCTCCACCCACAGCGGGGGGCGGAGCATCTGGGGCACAGCACGGAAAGGGGAGTTTGGAGTGGGGTGCTGGGGGAGCCCTTTGCTCTGTGCTGCGGGGCCCTGCTGGTGCCCAGGGGGGCGTTGGGCCGGATGGGGGAAAGGGCTGAGCGCGGGGAGCTGTGGTGCCCCCGCCCGGCACACAGGCCCACGGGTCCCTGCAGAGAGAGGGCACTCCCGGTCTGTGCTGCCCCCATGTGCTCAGCAGGCAGAGCCCCCTGCTCTGGCTCCGCCCCACGCCCATGACCTTGATTTTCTGCTCTAGATACTCCCTGCGACCCCACCCCTTCGGGAGGGAGCCAGCGAGCGAGGGCCCCCCCCCACGACAGGCTGTGGGCAGAGGCTGTGAGTCAGCACTGCCCTTCCGATTGGCAGCAGCCCCCTCTCCTCTCCCGGGAGCCGCAGTCACTTAGAGCCAGCTCCGCGCAGGAAGCAGCAGCAATTAGCAGCGGCTGCAGCAGCTCCCTCCCCGGCTCCCGGCAGCTGGGGAACCTCTGGCCGAGGCCGGCTGAACGCACCAGCTTCCTGTGCCCTGCCCGGCCGGATCCGGAGCACCCAGCTCCCTGCTCCTCTCTGTGGCTCTGGGGCCCCAGGCCCTGGCTGGACACGTGCGCCAGCCGCATCTCTCCTTGCCCACGGGACCCCCGCCAATCCCACAGAGGGGGCCTCGGCGGCTCCAGGCTGGTGCCCGGAGTGCAGCCGGGCTGGGCTGGGACACACTCTGTGGCTGCCTTGTCTCCAGACTTTAAATATTCATGCCTTTGATTTCCTGCTAGCTGGTGACGGCGGGAGCTGGGCTGGGGGCAGGGGCTGGTGCAGCAGGCCCGGGAGTGCTAGCAGGCGGCGTGGCAGAGTGCGGGGCGCTGGACTGGACAGTGGTCTCTGGGCAGCACGGCTTGAGGATCTCCTGACAGGTGGAGGAGCAGCTCAGCTTGTGGCGCCGGCTGCCTCGCCCACCGGGCTGCTGAGCACACGGCCCCCTTGGGTGCAGCCAGCGGCCTCGCCTGCTTCCTCTCGGCAGCTGAGCTGGAATCGGGCAGGGGCCAGGGGTTGCTCTCCAGCTGGCTGCCCCGGCGTGTCCCTCCCTGTCCTGTCCTCGCCACGCTGCTTGTTATTGACTGGCTGTAACGAGTGGGAGCCTGCTGGCTCCTCGGCCCCGGAGAGCGCCGGTGCACACGGGGCTGTGTGTCGCGGGGAGATGAGCTTTGACTGTGAACAGACGCTGCTGCTCCCTCCTGCCTGCTCCCGGTGACGCTCGCCCGGAGTCCCTTTGGCTGGGGGCTTGGTGCCGGGATTGCTGGGGCTGGCTCTCCCAGCGGTCATGCTGCGCTGGAGGGGGGCTGGCCTAGCCCCATGTTTCTGCAGTTCCTGCTCTGCAGGGTGCTGGCTGCCCTAGGCTCCTCGCCTCTCCAGGGGGCTGCCACCTCGCTTCCTGCTCCGGAGCCGGATTGGCTCGCCCGAGCCCCTCCAGCATGGATCTGCTGCAGAAGAGTAAATACAGCCACCTCCGGAACGAGTCAGTCTCCTCCCTGGAGGAGGCAGTGGCCGGCGTGGGGTCCCCAGGGTCCCCAGTGGAGTCCCTCGTCGCCATGCAGTCCCTGCCCGGCTCCCTGTCGTCCTCCTCCCTCAGCCCCATGCTGCCCATCGGGGAGCTCTCGTCGGAGTCCGAGGACAGCCCCACCACCCTGTGCTCCTTCTTCCCCAAAATGGCCAACCTGAAGCTCTCCTACCCCACCAACCTGCTCAGCCTGCGGGGCTTCTCGGCCGTCGGCATGAAGGAGGCGGGGAGCCTCGGGGAGCTGGGTGCCCCCGGCCCCGATTCAGCGGGGCCTGTCGCTGTCTGTCCCCAGGATATGAACAAGCTGAGCTGCGGGAAGAAGACGCGGGTGGAAGGCGGCCAGCTGGGGGGCGACGAATGGACCCGCCACGGCAGCTTCGTCAATAAGCCCACCCGCGGCTGGCTGCACCCCGACGACAAGGTCATGGGCCCCGGCGTCTCCTACCTCGTCAGGGTGAGTGCAGCGGGGCGCCCTGGCAGGGTGGGGGAGGGGCCGGGAGCAGGGCGCGGACGGGGAGGGGCCCAGCTGCCTGAGCCGCCCCAGCAGAGAGGCCCCTGGGCAGGGCAGTGTGTGGGGAGCTCGCCCTGCCGATCCAGCACAGATGGCACTTTCCCCTTTGTGCACTGCCCTCCAGGATCGGATCTTGGGGGGCCCATGCCGGGCGGCCAGGGAGCAGGATGGGGCTTGGGGGAGGCAACGGGAGGGCCAGTTAGGGCATGTCTCTGAACCCTGGGGCACTGTCATTGCCTGCATGGAGGGGGCGGCCCGCAAGTGCCTGGCCCTGCGTGGCTCTGCAGTGCCGCTGCTCGGGGAGTCCAGGGCCTCAGCCCTTTACCTGAGATTTCCAAACCCCTGCTTGCCGGGGGGCCCTCCTCTGCGGGCCGGGAGGGGAGCTGCTCTGGAAACAGCTGCTTCCTTTGTGTGCCCAGTGGGGTTTTCTTCGCCTTTCGTGCACCTCAGCCACAGCTGGCTGCCCCTCTGGAGGGCCGCAGGTGGCACCCGGGGGCACACTGTTGTCTCTAAGGCCCTGGGCCGGCGGCTGCTGTGAGTGGAGTGGTGTGGCAGGCGGGGTGGGGGCAGCTGGGATCAGCGTGCCTTCCGAGTCTGCCAGGCAGATGCCCGCAGACGGGCGCTGTAGGAGGCAGTCAGCCCAAGGCAGCTCTCCAGCACACAGCTGCTCCATGGAGAAGTGTTGCCAGGCTCCCTCGCTTGCATTGGCACCGGCCTCTTGAGTAGCCCTGGTGCCCGTGTCCCGAGGCAGCCTCGTGCGCTGGGCCAGGAGCCTGTCGGGCACGGAGGACTTGCCGAGCAGATGCCTGTGACCCAGCGCAGCCCGTCAGACCCGCTCCCAGCCGGGGGTCCCTCCCGTGGTGCCCGGCACCCCCGGTCACTCCATGCAGGCACCCCTGCCCTCCGTGCCACGGACGTTTGGTTTGGCAATGGGGGGCTTCGTCGGAGCTGCCTGTGGAGACTTCAGCTCCCAGCATGCTTTGCTGCCTGGCCACTCGCGCGGAGGTGGAGCACTGCATGCTGGGATCAAAGTCTCTGGGCTGCGCCATCTGCTGGACCACCCTTTACCCCCACGTGCCTTGAACGGGGCATGCCCAGCCATACCCACACAAGGAGGAGTCCGGTGGCACCTTAAAGACTAACAGATTTATTTGGGCAGAAGCTTTCGTGGGTAAAAACCCAATTCTTCAGATGCATGGAGTGAAAATTACAGATCCAGGCATAAATATACTGGCACCTGAAGAGACTTTGGCAAGGCCAATTCAGTCAGGGTGGATGTGGTCCACTCCCAATGACTGATGAGGAGGGGTCATACCTGGACCCAATCCATGGGCGCTGCATAAACCCTGCACGGGGCCCTAGGGACAGCCCCCAGGACATGCTGGTCAGCCTCCCACACTGGCACCGCAGCACTGGTGCCATGCGGCAGAGGGCAGCACCGAGCCAGACTCGCATGTGCCTAGAGCACAGTACCCCAGCTCTCTGCTCCGAGAGACGCCCTCAGCCGTGGTGCTGGGGTGCTCCTGGCCAGCCTGCAGAGCCACGGGCGTGGTGGGGCACTTCCCCCTGCGTACCAGCTGGGCTGGCCTTTTCCTGTTTGCCTCATGCTTTTCAGCTTGGCTGGCCACCCTGGTGCCTGCTACTGAGTGCTGCCTCGGGGGCTGGGGCAGGACCGGGGAAGGGGGCTCAGCTTCCCACACCCAGCTCTGCCGGGCAGCCCCCTGCTCCCCCCAAGCTCTGCTGACGCAGCTCACAGCCTGGGTGTGTCTGTCTAGAGTGTGTGCAATGCATTTGGGGCAGGACATGCACACGGAGCACCAGGCTGAGACCAGCCAACTCGTTTCACTTGTGACCTGAGCCAGGATTAAACAGCCCCGTTTCCAGCCTGCAGAGGCTCGCAGGGGGCCCTGCTCAGAGTCCCTTGCTGGGGTCCTCCCCTCAGAGCCCTGCGCCCCCATCCCCGCAGCATAGGAAGAGACAGGGAAGGCTGGATTTAACTCTTCTGAGAAGCCCCCGTCCCCCCCAGCATCAAGGCCACAAACGGGGGGCACTGAATGGAGAAGCTTTGTTCTTGGTAAGCAGACGTGAGAGTTACTGTGTCTGGCATGAGTGCCTAGCCCAGCCAGGGGCAGGGAGCAAACGCCCACAGGGCCAGTGCTTACCCAGCTGGCATCAGCCAAGAGAGGCAGGGCTCAGGGCTCTACCAAGCCAAGGGGCACCAGCGGGCTCCCGAAACCATCCTGGGAATGGGGCTTTGGAATTGTGCCCTTTTAATCATCTAGCATCTCCCCCCACACACCTTCCCAATCCCCCGAGCCCCTGGGTGTCCTGGCTCCTCCAGCCCTGGGAGTCCAGAGGGGCTGGGTCGTGGGAGCAGAGAGGGTGGGTTACTGACCCCTGCAAGGGATGCTGGGTTCCTCCTACTAACTCCCTGCGATGCCTGGGCCGGGGGCTGGGCGTGTGCAGTGGCTGAGCTGCCCTGGGGCCGGGGGCGTGTGCAGTGGCTGAGCTGCCCTGGGGCCGGGAGCTGGGCGTGTGCAGTGGCTGAGCTGCCCTGGGGCCAGGGGCATGTGCAGTGGCTGAGCTGCCCTGGGGCCAGGGGCATGTGCAGTGGCTGAGCTGCCCTGGGGCCGGGGGCGTGTGCAGTGGCTGAGCTGCCCTGGGGCCGGGGGCGTGTGCAGTGGCTGAGCTGCCCTGGGGCCGGGGGCGTGTGCAGTGGCTGAGCTGCCCTGGGGCCGGGGGCGTGTGCAGTGGCTGAGCTGCCCTGGGGCCAGGGGTGTGTGCAGTGACTGAGCTGTCCGGGAGCTGGGCGTGTGCAGTGGCTGAGCTGCCCTGGGGCTGGGAGCTGGGCGTGTGCAGTGGCTGAGCTGCCCTGGGGCCGGGGGCGTGTGCAGTGGCTGAGCTGCCCTGGGGCCAGGGGCGTGTGCAGTGGCTGAGCTGCCCTGGGGCCAGGGGTGTGTGCAGTGGCTGAGCTGCCCTGGGGCCGGGGGCTGAGCGTGTGCAGTGGCTGAGCTGCCCTGGGGCCAGGGGTGTGTGCAGTGGCTGAGCTGCCCTGGGGCCGGGAGCTAGGCGTGTGCAGTGGCTGAGCTGCCCTGGGGCTGGGAGCTGGGCGTGTGCAGTGGCTGAGCTGCCCTGGGGCCAGGGGCTGGGCGTGTGCAGTGGCTGAGCTGCCCTGGGGCTGGTAGCTGGGCGTGTGCAGTGGCTGAGCTGTCCGGGAGCTGGGCGTGTGCAGTGGCTGAGCTGCCCTGGGGCCGGGGGCTGGGCGTGTGCAGTGGCTGAGCTGCCCTGGGGCCGGGGGCTGGGCGTGTGCAGTGGCTGAGCTGCCCTGGGGCCGGGGGCTGAGCGTGTGCAGTGGCTGAGCTGCCCTGGGGCCGGGGGCTGGGCGTGTGCAGTGGCTGAGCTGCCCTGGGGCCGGGGGCTGGGCGTGTGCAGTGGCTGAGCTGCCCTGGGGCCGGGGGCTGGGCGTGTGCAGTGGCTGAGCTGCCCTGGGGCTGGGAGCTGGGCGTGTGCAGTGGCTGAGCTGCCCTGGGGCCGGGGGCTGGGTGTGTGCAGTGTTTGAGGAGGGAGGAGGGTTCTTTAGCGCTGTAGTATTTCTGCTCCCCACCTCCCCGTGTGAGCCCACGGGGGGTCGTGGGGAGCCGTGCATGGCCCTCGATGAGGCCAGCCAGTGCCCCTGTTCCACCCCTGCAGCTCACCCTACGGAGCTGTGGGGCTGGGGGGGGCCCTGAGTGCTGAGCTGGTGCAGGGGCCTGCCACATTGCAGCACTGGGGCTGGCAGGAGGGGCTGGGCTGTGCCATTGGGCTGACCTATCCTGCCGTCTGATGCGCTCTCTCTCTCTCAGTACATGGGCTGCGTGGAAGTTCTCCAGTCCATGCGGGCGCTGGATTTCAACACCAGGACTCAGGTCACCAGGTGAGCCGTAGGCGCTCGGACGCTGGCTGTGGGCAGAGAGGCCTCACGCTGGGAGGTGCACCCGCACGTACCCCCTGCGCTGATGCCTACAGGCCCGGAGGGTGGGTTCTGACCCAGTGCCCTGCGGCTGAGCTGAGCTCGGGGGAGCAGGGCGGGAGCCACTCTGGGCCCAGAGCACGTCCCATGGTGCCCCTGCCCCCCACCGGTGCTGCTGGGTGGCAGCTGCCAAGGAGCGTGCTGGGGTCTGAACGGCAGCTGCAGAGGAGGTGCCAGGGAGACCGGTGCTTCCAAGTGAAACCAGATGCTCGCTCCAGCCTCTGCCAGACAAAGGAGGCCCCGCCCGCATCCCTCCTCCCCCCCCCCCCCCCCCCGGGCTGGGCCCTGCCTGCATCCCTCCCCCCGGCTGGGCCCCGCTGGGCCTGCCTGGAGAGGATGGTTTGGGGACCCTCAGGATGGGAGTCCCTTCCCAGCCCCTCCCCCCTTTCTGCACCCAGCCCACGACCCTTGGCCCCTTTGCGCAAGGCTCGTGTGTATGAACGACTGCACCCTCTTTGGGGGGCAGGGCCGATCCCCCTTGCAGAGCCGCTTCCAGGCCTTGGGCTAGGGGCCCGTCTCCTTGTAGCTTCGCTCACCCCATCTGTGCCTGCCCTCCCAGCACTCGGGTCTGTGTGTCACCGGGCCCTGGGGGAAGGGATACTGCGGGGGGCTCATCGGGGGAAGTGGCTGGGGCCTGGCCGCTCCCTGGGGCTGCCCTGACTTTGCCCTGTGGTCCCCGCAGGGAGGCGATCAGCCTGGTGTGCGAGGCAGTGCCCGGTGCCAAAGGAGCCATCCGGAGGAGGAAGGTAAGGCCAGGCCGAAAGGCAGTGCACTCTGGCGGTTGGAGCAGGAGCCCAGAGTCTGGGCAGTCCTGACGCTGACTCCCTGGGGCCAGGAGTGGGGGTGCAGAGGCAAAGGGCCAGGACTCGGCTCCTTCGCCTCGCACACACTTATGCTCTTACCCACTCGCCCCCAGGGAGGCAGGAAGGACCAGCCCCCGCTCAGCTGGGTCAGAGCTGGGATTTGACCCCGGGTTCTAGGAATCAGGCAGTGCTGGTGTCTGGCAGGAGGCTTCGGGGGGGACACTGGGGGCTGAGAAGCCCTAGTGTTTGCAGAGGGGGAAGGGAGGGTGCCCGTGCATCTCCCTGCTCCCCCCCTCATCTATTGGAGCAGGAGCCTCCAGCCCCTGTGGCTGCCCCTGGCAGTGGGATGGCAGCCGCGGCTGGGCTGGGATAGGCCCCCCGCTGCGGGGGGCTGATCGATAGCGGCCCTGTCTGGCGCTAATGGAGGAGCGAGGCCTCCCCCGCTCAGTGCACAGGGCGCCCTGCTGCTGGTTAATGGATGTGAGGTGGGGGGAGATCGAGTACTAAGCCAGGCCGGAGGGGCTGGGCTGCTGCCTTTCTGGGGTGGTGGGGCCTGCACAGGGGCCGGGCTGCGAGGGAGGTGGTGTGACTGAGCCCACGGCCTTGGCGCACTCTGCTGTGGAGAGGCTCCCAGGTCGCTCCGTGCCAGGCCTGGGGCTGCCTGGGGGTGGTAGATGCGAAGTGCTGAGCCCTGGGCGCTCGGGGGCCCACCTGGGCAGTGAGGGGGGGTCTCGGCCCCAGCCCCCTAGCGGACGGTCCTTTGCTTCCGCAGCCCTGCGGCCGCTCACTGAACTCCATCCTGGGCAAGAGCAACCTCAAGTTTGCCGGCATGCCCATCACCCTCACAATCTCCACCAGCAGCCTCAACCTCATGGCATCCGACTGCAAACAGGTGAGACTCGCCGGGGCCCAGAGCACCCTCCCCACCTGCTCTGGCTGGGGAGCAACCAGAGTGGGGCTCCCGCCCCTGCCTACCCAGTCCGCAGGTCCGCTCCCTGTCTACCTGGGGGACACAGGCCAGGCCTGCCCCTCGCACCCCGTGTGCTGGGCCCCCTGCAGAAGGTCACTGGTTCGACCCAGGTCCATGGCTGCCAGCTCCGGGGGGGCGTCCAAAGGCCAAGTGGAGACCCCACGTCACTGGGGGTGTCTCCCCCCCACAGGCATCCCTGGCTGGGCAGTGCAGCCGGGTGCTGTGTCTAACCAACGGCTCTCCCTTCCCCACAGATCATCGCCAACCATCACATGCAGTCCATCTCCTTCGCCTCAGGGGGGGACCCGGTGAGTAAGCAGCTGGGGGCCTTTGCTCCGTGTCCAGGTTCCCCTGATGGCTGGGCCCCATCCCACCTCCACCCAGGGCTCCGTCAGGGGGGAGGGGGGCTCTCCCCCACGGCTGGCCCACTCGTGGTGCCGTTCTGACCCAAGCCCCTGCATCTGGCCGGCACCCCCCTTACTGCCCCAGCAGGGGTGAGCCGCGCCAACAGGGCTGGCTAGCAAAGCAGGGCCGGGCTGGTGCCCTGGGACATCCCCCTGGCCTCTCATCCTCACACTGGGACTGCCATCGGTGTGCTGAGCACTAGGTTGTGGGCGACGGGTAGGGGTGGTGCGCCCCCCTCCCCCCAGCACCTGTGCTGCCACCACCTCTCCCGCTGCATCTCCCCCACAGGACACTGCAGAGTACGTTGCCTACGTTGCCAAAGACCCCGTCAATCAGAGAGGTGAGTGACTCGTGCCATCTCCTGGCCGGCTGGCGCAGCCGTTAACCCCACCGCTGCTGGATGCCTGCCTCGGCCCCACGCTGTCCCCCAGCCAGCCGGGGCCACGAGAGCTGGGTTGGCCGCCCCCCTGCACTCCCCAGGCTGCGCTCGCAGAGACGCCCTGACTGGCTCTGGGCCTGCAGCAGCAGTTGCTTTGCTGGGGCCCTGCTGCCAGGGGTGGGTGTAACGAGAGCCTGGCAGTGCCCTGTGCGTGTGTGTGTGTGTACGTGTGCGCGTGTGCGCGGTCCGTCGCTCTGAGCCCTGCCTTTGTTCCCCCTCCAGCCTGCCATATCCTGGAGTGCCCCGAGGGCCTGGCGCAGGACGTGATCAGCACCATTGGGCAGGCCTTCGAGCTGCGCTTCAAGCAGTACTTGAAAAACCCCCCAAAGCTCGTAACTCCCCATGACAGGTATGGGGGGGCGGCAGTGCCTCAGAAGGGTGCTGCAGGGTGGGGGAGCACCTGGAGCTCCCTGGCCGGCCGGCGGGGCTCTGGGCAGGATGCACTGGCTGCCTGGGTCCAGTCCAGGGGCTGCCGGGCCTGAGACAAGGAACACCAGTGCCCTTGGTGAGCCGGCGGGGGGAGTGCGGCAGAGCTGGGGCGCGTTGCCGCTCACCTAGTGCTCCCTACCCCCTAGGATGGCTGGGTTCGACGGCTCGGCCTGGGACGAGGAGGAGGAAGAGCCATCGGACCACCAGTACTACAACGACTTCCCCGGCAAAGAGCCGCCCCTCGGGGGCGTGGTGGACATGCGGCTGCGTGACGGCGCCAGCGTGGCACAGACGCCCAATCACCTGGGGGCAACGCTGGTAAGCACTGCTCGTGGGGGGCGAGGGTGTCGCTCCCACCAGCTCGTCCCACTGCACCCCTTCCCAGGGCCGTGCCAGGCGGGTCCCTTGGTGCCAGCTCGGGGGGGAGCTGCCATCCCCAGGGTGCGGCCGGAAAGAGGGGAAGCAACTCAGGGCTGAGCTGCGGGCCTGGGTCCACCTGACCAATGAGTCCCCCTTGCTTGGTCAGAACCCAGGGTGAGACCTGGCAGGGTACGTCCATGCACAGGGGGCACTGCCTGTTGCCAGTCAGCAGTCGGAGCAGGATGGGTGGCAGATGGTCAGGCTGGAGGCCATGGAGCTGGGCGCTGCGGGCACGGGGAGGAGAAGGGAGCAGTCTGAGCCTTGGCTACTCACCGCCTGTCTCTTCCTCCTGCAGCCTGTGGGCCAGATGTCCAGCGCAGAGCACGACACCCGGAAGCAGCACCCTCCTGCCCAAGGTACCGGACCACACACAGCTGTGCCACAGGGTCCCTCGCCCACCTGCTGGGGGGCCGCCTGGCACGGCGCGGCTCGGACACCTCACTGCCCCGCGCGGCAGTGCCAGCTCTAGCATTGCCTCCCCGCTGCCCTCCGCAGTGGGACAGGCTAATCTCTGAGCATCCCCTGTGTGTGCCAAGGCCGGGAGCCGAATGCCCCAGGGCTTTCATGTCCCTGGGGCCGGTTCTGCATCATCTTTGGGCTTGCCAGGATCACATGGAGCAAATCAAGGGATCCCAGCAGAGTGCGGGGCTGCCCCCAGCTGGGGTCTCTGCCGGCAGTCCCTGGGGTAACCCAAGGCCCAGCAGGGGGGTGTTGGACCCTGTAGCTGAGGTGGCGGGGGAGGTCTGGCTCTCGGGCTGGCAAGCCCTGCTAACTGCAGCCCCCCTCCATGCAGGAAGGGATAAATACGCCCCCAGCGCCGGCCCAGCCCTCCGCACCGATCTGTTTGACGACCCGTCCTACGTCAACGTGCAGAACCTGGACAGGTCGCGCCAGGCCTCTGCCGCCAGCATCCCGGGCACGGCCAACGGCAGTGCCCAGCGAGACCTCTTCGACATGAGTGAGTGGGGGTTGGCCCGTCCTGCTGGCATCTGCCCCAGCTCTGGGCTGGCATTGACTGGCTCTGCGTGGCGTGGGTGTGGGCTCTGTGTCCATCCAACCCCTGCTCCTCTCCCCCCGCAGAGCCCTTCGAGGACGCCCTGCGTGTCCCGCCCACGGTGCCGGTGGGGCTGCCGCCGGCCCAGCTCCTGGCCTCCATGGAGGAGCAGCTGCGGCGGGAGCCCTGGTACCACGGGAAGATGAGCCGCAAGGAGGCGGAGAAGCTGCTGAAGGTGAACGGGGACTTCCTGGTGCGGGAGAGCACCACCACACCGGGCCAGTACGTGCTGACTGGGCTGCAGGGCGGGCAGCCCAAGCACCTGCTGCTGGTCGACCCCGAGGGAGTGGTGAGTCGGCCCTGGGGCCACGGCGGGGGGGCTCCCTTCCCCAGTCCTACAGGCTTGGCGCTCGAGGGAAGAGCTGGGGTGCCGGCTGGCCTGCCCCCCATGGGCTCCTGGGTCCTTGTGTGTGAGAACGATTGACAGGAGCCCTGCCCAGCTCCAGCCTTGGCTCCCGCTCAGCCCCATGGGCCCTTAGTCACCCCCCCCCCCCCCCCCCAGAGGTCGGTACGGCCACCCCTCCCTCCTGGAGATGCCTCAGCCGGGTCCTGCAAGGGAACAGGACACTGGTTCCTCTCCACGAGGTTTGTGCTGCCATGTCTCATTTGGTCACAAGAGGGCGCACGTGCCTCCTGGTTCCACCCACTTCCTGGCCATCCCCTGAGCCCCGTTTCTGGCCCCCGCAGGTGCGGACGAAGGATCATCGCTTTGAGAGCGTCAGTCACCTGATCAGCTACCACATGGACAATCACCTGCCCATCATCTCGGCGGGCAGCGAGCTGTGCCTACAGCAGCCCGTGGAGAGGAGACTGTGAGGCGTGGGGGGCCTCAGCGGAGCCCCCCAGGCCCTGCCCACCCTGGCCTGCTCATCCCCTCTCTGCCAGCAGGGCTCTTGGACTGTTTCAGCCGCTGCTTCCCCAGGAGGCCCTGGGGCTCCCCGTCTCTCCGCCATGAGCTCAGACTCCCTGGGCTCACACCAGCCCCTCCGGAGACAGAGCAGAGGTGGAGGTGGCCGGGGGAGCCAGGGCTGGGCACTGGGCAGGGGGCGGGGGCCTGTTTCTGCATCCAGGGAGCTGCACCAGCCACAGCTCCACCTCTGCTAGCACCAAACTCCAGCCTGGGCGGCTGTGTGCACTGCTCCGAAGGCCAATTGCGACCACAGACGCTCGCCCTCGCCCCGCGTTCATCCCCCCCCCTCCCCCCTCGGGCAGGGCGGGTGGGAGGGAGCCCGCCCTGACCGCCGAGTGCCTGCTGAGCCTCTGTGAGGAAGGTGAGGGTCAATCCTATTGGCTCAGAGGCCTGCCTGTCTGGAGGTTGCAGAGCGCTCCTGGCCCCCGCCCTCCCCGAGAGGCAGCTCACCCCAGCAGGGAAGGGCTGGATTCTCATCTGCCATTCCCCTGCAATCCCTAGGGGCCAGCACCCATGGGTGGCACCACCTGCGTGACCCCTTTGGGAGAGCCACCCGCACCACAGAGCAGCGCCATGGCTCCTGCTGCCCAGAGCGAGAACAAGGGCGATTTTCCCCAGAGGGCGGGAGTGGAGGGCCCCCTGCCCTCCCCAGGTGAACCCGGCCCTCTGCTCTGCGAAGCACAAGGCTGGGCCGGCCGCACACCGAATGTACCCGATCACTTTACGTATTAACTCTGTGCCTTGACCCTCCACAGGTCCCAGATACTTATGCAAAGCAGTTGGCCCTGGGGCGGGCTAGGGAGAGCAGTCAGCCCACCCTGGGAGCACAGCCCCTGTCCTCACGCAAGGCTCCCAGAAGCCACAGCCAGGCCGGGTCCCGCCCCAGCGTCCTGCTGGCTGGAAGCAGAGCTCAGGTGGCCCCTTCTGCAGCAGGCTGCTCACAGTCCCGCTCCTCATCCTGGAAGGCAACTCCCAGCCTGTGTCCAGGGAGGGGCATGGATGGAAATGAGATGGGGTAAATGGGGTTCTCCATAGGCAGGCAAGAGCCCCTTGGCCCCCCCTGCCCTTGGAGGGGAGCAGTGCTGTACACTACGCCCTTCTGCCCCTTGGGCAGGGTATGTCACAGCCAGTTCCCTGTACCCCAGCTCGGTCTGGGCCAACCACGCAGCCAAAGGAAGCACGTAGCACCCAACAAGATTGCAGCCGGAAGGGGGGAACCAGAACTCCCCACATCAGGGGACAAGTGGCCTGAGCTCTGCTGCTTCTCCCCAGCCAGCGCTAAGCAGTGTCCGCCGGGAGCAGCGTCCTGGGCTTCCCAGGCTCTGCTGCAGAGGCAGGTGAGCCCTCTCCCTGCAGGGCATGAAGCCTGCCCGCCCCTGGGTCTGCACGGAGTGTGGGGATCCCAGTGTTGCATGCACATTGTTCTACTCTGAAGCCAAAGTGTAACCCTCCCCCTCACACCTCCTGCTCCCCCCAGAGGAGTCAGCCTGGGCTCAGAGGGGGGAGGGTTTTGCTTTCTCCCCTCCCCCTTCTCTCTTTCTCCTTTATATGGGTTTGATTTGTTACCAGGTCTTGATTATACCAAAGGAATCGGATGGTTATTATTAAAGTTAGTATTTCTTTAATGCATGGCTGTGAGTGGCTCCTCGTCTGACATGAGGGGAGGGGTCCGTGCAGGAAGGTACATGCTGCATCTGTGTCCAGCAGCTGCTCCTTATCCAGGGTACACGGGGCGTGTGCTTGGCTGAGGGGTCTCTGAGACAGTGGGCTGATGCTTTGTCCCTTGGGCCCCAGCGGCCCCTCTCCTAGTGTTATACCAATAAAAACTAGCAGGGTCTTATTAAAGGGGACAAGATAAAGATGCCACATTTATTATAATAACAATTTGATTTATGACCAATAACTAATATCTTAATCCTTATATACACACATTATACCTAATACCTATACACACACACACATCCATCAGATGTTCTGCAGCTGCTGCATAGTTACCAGTCCTGCTTGAGTCTGTGGCTTGAGTTTGCAGCTTGGGTTCGTAGCTTGTGGTGGCTAACTGGCCAGGAGAGCCGGGCACAAGGACGAGCTGGGTCTCTGTTGGGCATGCACTGATGCCCTTCCATGTTGGCAGCAGAATGTTACCCTCCTCCAAAGTTTTCCATCTCACCCATCCTTTCTGTAGGCTTTAGTTTGAATCCAGAGTCTATAAGTCTTGCTGTGTCACGCTGCCTCCAGATTTGGTGATTGATCACCCGTCAATTGCAGACATGACTTTCAGCCTTGGACCGGGCTTTGATCTTCCTTCTATTGTACCTTTTCTTTTTAGGGTGGATTCTTCTTACTTTGTTAGGGCTCTTGTCTGCATCTTCAGCCCTTGGTGTTTGAACTCTATTTAATCAGGACAGGCTGGGGCTGGAGGTTGATTCCATCATCCATACATATCTCCTTCACACATCTAAATTAAACTAATAAGTTTACAGCAGGGTTTGCAAAAATGAAGGTTGTAGCAAGCCCTTACAAAATGGAGTAAGCGTTGTAAAATGGGGTTTGAATTACAATATGGCAAACAGTGAACAGAAGTTACAATATAGACAAGTATAATGGATGGCAAACAGTGAACAGAAGTTACACTGTAGGCAAGTGTAATAAATGGTGAACAGAAGTTACAATACTGAAACAGTGCAAGTCTCAGTGATTTAAGCAGGAATTGGATTGACAGTGAAACTTACAAAGGCAGCTGACTGAACAGCTATGGCTCTTAACAAGCTTCTTAACTGTTAATTAGCCAGTTATTGGGGTAACTGGTTTTATGAATGAATATTGTTTCATTCATAAAACTTTACTTATGAAGTTACATTAATAAAGTGAACAATTAAAAACACTTTCATTCATCAGTTCTACACTAGGCTCTTAGACCCTCAGCTTTACATGGCCAGTAACGGCCCCTGCTCAGCCTCCCCTGCCCGAGCTCTCCAGCAGAGCGGCGCCCGCCCCAGCTGCCCCCCGGCCATGGCCGTTCAGATCTGGGCCAGGGCTCAGCCACCACTGACAAGGGCGGCTCGCGCCAGGCCGGACTGGAGGGGCTGGACAGCCCCAGAGAGCTGGGGCCGGGAGTGCCCGGCCCAGCCCTGCCCTGGCTCCCAGGGGAAGGAGTGTGGGGGCAGAACGGGGAGCTCAGCTCCTGGTTTCCTCGTGCCCCCCTGGGCAGGGCCTGACTTGGGGGTGCCCCATAGGCAGGGGCCCCAGCGAGGGGATCAGCTCCCAGGGTGGGGGGCTCAGGGGCCGGGCTCCAACCCTGGAGCCCCCTTGGCGAGGGCCCAGCTGCGGGGAGCGGAACCCAGAAGCCTGCAGTGGTCTGTTCCAGCACCCCCCGCCCACAGTGTAGAATAGTCTAATCCTGGGAGTGGTAGGGCTCGCCCCCCCTTCCCATTTGGAATGGTTTGTCCCACCCGGTCCCCCGCCCACCGCATACGGAGTGGTGGGGTCCGCCCCGTGAGGAATGGTTCACCCCCCCTCCCGCGGTGGTAGGCCCCGGCCAGTTTCCGGTTCCGGCGCGGCCGCCCTGAGTGCGGGCCGGAGCCGCAGCGCGGAGCCATGGCGCAGCCCGGGCCCCCCCGGCTCTGAGCCCCGGGCCCCCCATGGCGGCTCCGCACCCCGAGAAGCTGGAGGGAGGAGTCCCGGCCCCGCCGCCCCCCCCGGGGCCCCCCAACCCGCCGGGCAGCGGCCCCCCCGGCGGGCCCGGCAGGAAGCAGGGGAAGGCAGGTGAGAGCGGGGGGGCACGTGGGGGGTGTAGCCGGCGTGGGGATGTAGCTGGGGGGCGGCCGTGGGGCTGGGCGAGGGGGCACGTGGAGGGGAACCGGGGGGCGGCCCTGGGGCAGGGGGTGGTTGGGGGTTCGGGGGGCGATGGGGGCTGGGGGGATGAGGGAATTGTGCTGGGGGGGATGGGGAGGGCGAGGCGGATTGGCAGGGTTGCGGAGGGGCCAGGGGGTGGTGGGGTTGGTGGCGGGGGGGGGGCTTAGCGCCCCACATCCCTCTGGGGCAGTGACACTGGCAGGGCTGTCCTGGCTCTTGCGTGACTGGTACGTGCTGGGCTGTAGCCCGGGGCCAGGGGCGGTGGGGTCTGCACGGCACCCCCCTCCCCTGGACAGGGCTTGCAGGGGGCAGGGCCATGGGGGCCGCATGCCTGGCGCTCTGCACGGAGAGCCTGGGCCATGGGTCCCTGCCCCATGGCGCTTCCAAGGGGTATGGCTGTTCCTTGGCTCTGCCAGCACAAGCCGCCTGACTGCAGGCCGGGGTGACCTGGAGCTGCCCCAGGGCGGAGTCGTGCCTGGCAGGCGTTTGTTCAGCGCAGGAAGGGCCGGAGCGCAGAGGCCGAGCTGAGGCCTGGCGGGCTGTAGCAGCCGTCCCCGCTGGCCCTTCCTGCGCACAGGTTGAGCTTGCGTGGGCAGCAGTTGCGCTGAACACAACTGGAGCCTGGCCCTTTCTGGGGAAGGGAACACGTTCACCTGGGAACGGAGCTTTGTGGGAGCCGGACCGGGACGCCAGCCACCCTGCACGCAGCAGAGAACCGGGGATGCACGAGCAGGGCCATGGTGCGGCTCAGTCCTGGGGCCGTAGCCGGCTCCTGTTCTCCCTGGATCAGACTTCTCGGTGACCTTATCAGGCCATAAAGTTCTTCTGTCCCTTCATCAATGGCGTGGAAACGCTGCCTGTGTCTGGGAGTCTGCCCTGGCCCTGCCCTGGGGGAGCAGGTCAGGTGTGAGAACAGGGAGGCTTTGTGGGAGAAGAGAGTTTGGGGGGTGTCTGGTCTTTATTTTCCCTCCGTGCGTAGGGGGGACGGGGGGATGGTCTGTCTTCAGGCTCTGCCAGGGTTGACGGTGCTCACTGACTTCACCCGTGCTTCCCCTCACAGGTCTGCAAATGAAGAGCCCTGAAAAGAAACGGCGCAAATCCAACACTCAGGTAGGGGCACGGCTGGGACCCTGTGCGTTCAGACTCTGTGATAGGAGTGTGGGGGCCAGACTGTCAGACCAGCACCATGACACGAGCACATGCACGGCACCTGTGGGCACAGACAGCCCCACCCACAGCAGGTTGGAGCCAAACCCTGGGGCTGCTCGGAGTGTCCTGCATCAGGGCCACCGGCCAGACATGCCACACCCCCATGGAGCAGCGCGCAGCCAGTGGGGGCTGTACGGGCAGCGGTGCCCATCCTCGAAAGCAGCCAGTGGTGGCTGTTCCCATGGCCTGGGGACTATCCCAGTGTCCCCGGTGCCTTTGACATGGATGGCGCTAGGAGCCCAGGGTCCCTGCTCCAGACAGGGCTCGTCTTCCCCCCCTCCCAGTAGCAGGAGGCTCCTGGAGGGGCGGCTTCCTGCTGCTCCGAATGCCGTCCGTTGCCAGGCTATGCAGAGGAACTAGGGGGCTCAGCCCTGCCAGTGCTGTGTGTCTCCGCCCAGGCCCTGCCTGGCACCAGCGGGAGCTGAGGGCCCTGTGCTCCTGGTAGACCTGGGCCCCACACGTCTGCTTGTTGCGTGGGTGAGCCCCACACTAACTCCTGTGCCTTCTCCCCACAGGGCCCTGCCTATTCCCATCTCTCGGAGTTCGCCCCGCCCCCGACTCCAATGGTCGACCACTTGGTGGCCTCCAACCCCTTTGAAGATGACTTTGGGGCGCCTAAAGTGGGGGCCTCGTCGGCTCCGTTCCTCGGCAACCCGGTGCCCTTTGGGAACTTCCGCATGCAGGGGGGCATGACATCCCAGGTGCCACCGGGCTACGGGGGGGGCCCCCAGGCCATGCGGAGGCAGCCCCCGCCCTTCGCCCCGAGCCAGATGGGCCCAGCCTTCAGCATGCCCCCCCAGAACCCCAACTACGTGCAGCCTGGTGCCATGAGCTTCCCCAGCCAGCCCTTCAACCAGCCTCTCGGACAGAACTTCAGCCCCCCCGCAGGGCAGCTCATGCAGGGGCCAGTTGGGGGCTTTGGGCCCATGATCTCCCCCACCATGGGGCAGCCTCCCCGGGGAGACATGGCACCGGGGCCTGCCCTGAATCCCCCTGCCGGCCCCCCCATGGCCCAGAGGTTCAGCCAGCCCGCCAGTCTCTTTGGACAGTCTTCAATGCAGCGGCCCAGCCAGAACCTGCCCCCAAACACCAGCCCCTTCCCTGGGGCTGACCCCGGCTTCCCGGCTGGGGGAGATGACGGGGGGAAGAACCTCAACCCCCCTCCCAGCACCTTCAGCCAGGAGCCGCACTCAGGCTCACCGGCCGCGGTGAACGGGGCCCAGCCGAGCTTCGCCCCCAGCAGCGCCAGCCGGAGCAGCAGCACCCCCGAAGCTAACAGCCTCCCGCCCTCCAGCAAGGCGTCTGGCAACTCTGGGCACCAGCCACCGCCGGGCCTGGTGTACCCTTGCGGGGCCTGCCGCAGCGAGGTGAACGACGACCAGGACGCCATCCTGTGCGAGGCCTCCTGCCAGAAGTGGTTCCACCGGGAGTGCACGGGCATGACAGAGAATGCCTACGGGCTGCTCACCACCGAGGCCTCGGCCGTCTGGGCCTGCGACTACTGCCTGAAGACCAAGGAGATCCAGTCGGTGTACATCCGGGAGGGCATGGGGCAGCTGGTGGCGGCCAATGACGGCTGAGCGGGCGCTGGGCCCGGCTAGGGAGGGGCCGTGCTGCCCTCCCCTCGTACAGATCCCTGCTTGGTTTTCGGGCCAATCCCCCCCCTTATTTTGTAGCCACCCCTCTCCCTGCGTGCAAGAGACGATGTCGAGTGCTGGCGTCTGGCTTCGGTAACGTTTCCTCTCTGTTCTTGCTCATCTGTGTGGCTGGGCCTGGTGCAGCTCATGCCCTTTTAAAATACTCGGAGTGTCCATGGGAGGGCGAGGAGAGACCAGTTCCTGCCCCCAGATACCCCCGCGCCTGCCAGCCCAGAGTGTGAAGTCCGGATCGGGGTTCTGAGGTCTCTGTTACTGGCCGAGCTGAGCAGCCAGTGGTAGCAGAATCTCTGTCTGGGGGCAGAGTAAGTGACTGTCTCACAGAGAGCCCTGGGGCCGGGGGCGTCCTGCAAATGCGGATGCTCGGAGCAGTCTCTACTGGATAGAAGTGGGACAGAGCTGGCGAGGGCTGTGTCCTGGTGATGGGGGAGCTGTGGTGTGACCCCTAGAGCTGGGAGTTGAGCCCAGAGCAGCGTTACAGATCTTCTCCCCCACCCCCGGCCGCAGCCAGGGCTGGGAACAGCCAGGGCTCAGTCTCCTGGCAGGGGCCTGTAGTGGAACCAGCACGCTGAGCCCTTTGCACTTGACGGGTGTGTGTGTGTCTGTCCCACCCCTGAGCCGCCACTTCCCAAGCAGCACTCTGCTCTGTGCTGTTGCTGGAGGGGAGGGCAGTGGGTCTGCACCATGATGGCGGGGGGTGGTGCTGCCAGCGTGCGTCTGAGCAGCAGGGAAGGCGGCTTTCTCTCCCTTTCCCCAGACCGCAGCCGGTGCTCGGGACGTGTGTGGAATCCCGGCTGAGTATCTGGAGCGCAGCCCCCTCGGAGCTGAGCTGGGCCTGCTGCAGGTGTGAGGTGGATTCTCCTGATCACTCACAAATAGTGTCTGTGGCGAGAGCCCCCCAGCCGCTGCGCTCTCGGCACCCTGCCCCCTGGGAGGAGCTGCTCTGCTAGGTCATGCTGCACGCTGGGTTTCCGTAAAGCTCCAGCCTTGGGTCTGGATTAGGTGAGACCCAGATTTCGTTACAAGTCACCCCCCAGCCCTGGGGGCTGCTGAGGGCAGCTGGGAGACATGGCCCAAGAGGCTCCACAGCCATCGTTAGACGTCCTCGCACTTTGGGATGTGACTCATGATTTTTGAATGCCTGGGGCCCATGGAGCCTCCAAGCCCCATCATGCCATGCTGGGTGGGAGAGCCAGACACACCCTGCACTGCTGGGCCTGTCTGTGCTAGGGGGAGCGTGGCTGCTCCATTCGTCATTGGTTGGATGGTGCCTGTTGCCTCCTGGGTGCCCATGAAAGCCAGTGGGCAGTTACACAGCTGAGCAGAAGCTGCACGTGCCCCTTTCCAACGTGAGCTACGTCACACGGCCAGCTACAGGCACAAGGCCGGGGAGGCGTGGAGGGTCCCGCTGTGCCTGGAGCATGGGGGGCGCACAGGTTGGAAATGCCAATGTTGTGACCAGGCCACACGCTCTGGCAAAGCAGGACCCAGGCCCGTGGAAGCAGCTTCTGAACGGGCGTCCCTCCTGTCCCCGCCCCCCACGCACAGGACTAGGGTTCGGAGCAGGCAATAAGCAGCAGTGGGTGTGAAGGTGTTTTCCTGGGGTTGCCAGCAGCCCAGCACAGAGCTGCCTCCCTTCCCTCTGTACCAGGGACGTAGCCTGCTGCAGGGCCTGGCTCCCAGCCTGCTGTGCTGCTCCATGGGCAGCTCGGCTCACCAGCCCATCGGGTTCCCTCGGCTGCCTGGCAGTTTGTTCACGCCGCTCGGGGCTGTCATTCCAGGCAGCGGCTACACTCGGGTCATGTTTGTGAGGGTCTCTTAGCTGCCACACTTTTAAAGCAAAGTGGGGATTCTGGAACAGATGCCCAGATCCAGGGCCCTGCGCCTGCTTCTGGTGTCGGCAAGAGCTGTGGAGCCCCCGGGGCTGGGGCGCCCCTTAGCCGGTGCATGCGGGGCAGGGGGCAGCTTGCTTTCCACCAGTGGCGCAGACCTAGATTAGCGAGCTGGGGTGGGGGGACTGTCTGGACCCAGTTAAGCAGAGAGTGAGACTCATGGGGGGAGGTGTGAACCCGGAGGCCTGGCCTGGTAGATGGGCTGGGTCTCTTCCTGCTCCAATGGCTGAGGGGGGTGGGCAGGCTGGTGGCAGGGGCCTGACATGAGCTGTGGGTGGGGAATGGGCGGGGGGGGGGGGTTTCTGAGCTGAGAACAGCACTGGGAGCAGCTTGGTGCATGGCACAGGGGCTGATTGGTAGGCACACACTTTGCCCTGCTGCGCACACACATCGCCCGGAGGCAGGTCTGCTAGCTGGCTAACAGCTGCTCGTGTTTAGTAGCCATGGGCCATCCCAACCCTCGCTGGGCACCCTGGACTGGACTGCAGCTGGCCTGTGTGCTGGGCCCTGCTGCTCTCGGGTGGGTTGGGGGAATCTCCTGGTTTTGTTAATTTCTTGCTGTTTTGATGACTTGTTCCTTTTTGTAAAGTGGTTGCTGGTGTGGTTTGTAATCGTTTTTAACCTCCCAGAGCTTTCTGCAGGACCAGGGGGCACGGTCTTGCCCCGTTTTAACAGTCTGAGCATTAAAGGAAAACTTTTTGTATTGTCCAGCTATAAAGCTATTTGAAATCAGACTCCTGTCTGTCCGTCTGTCTGAGACCCACCGTTGCATTGGGTTGGTTTTGCTGAGAAATTCTGCTCTGTTAGCCTCTCCCATGAGGGTGCCAGCAGTGCCCCCCACCCCCTGGCCTGGTATATTAGCTGGCACTCGAGATGGTTATCTGCACACCCTGGGTAGCATCTAGCCCAGGGATCGGCAACCTTTGGCACGCGGCTCACCAGGGAAAGCCCCCTGCCGGGCCGGGCCAGTTTGTTTACCTGCCGCGTCTGCAGGTTCGGCCGATTGCGGCTCAGGCCAATGGGGGCTGCGGGAAGCAGCGCGGGCGGAGGGATGTACTGGCTACCGCTTCCTGCCGCCCCCATTGGCCTGGGACGGCGAACCGCGGCCAGTGGGAGCCGTGAGCGGCCAAACCTCTGGATGCGGCAGGTAAACAAACCGGCCCGGCCCCCCAGGGGCTTACCCTGGCGAGCCGCGTGCCCAAGGTTGGCGATCCCTGATCTACCTGCTCCCAGGAGTCCAAGGCCCGGGCTTCCCCGGACCCTTTGTTGATGCAAAGGAACTGGAGGGGCAGGGGCCCAGGTGTCTGTGGCTGACTCGGCCCAGTGTGTGCGGGGCTGAGGCCCTTGCCCGGGGGGCTTTGCGAGACGAAACTGCCTCCGGGCACGGAGGCTGGCGCAGGCGAAGCAGAGGCGAGAGGCAGATGCTCCCCGAGGTCAGGGGGGTGACGGGCTTTCCTCCCCCAGCCCTGGGGGGGGGGGGCCGCTCCCTGCTGCGGGAGGGAAGTGACCTATGTGCTGTTTGGCTGCCGCGAAGCTTCGTGTGGGGCGCTGTGGGGCCGGGCTCCAGGCCCTGGGTCTGCGGTGGCTCACGGGGGCCAGGCTGGAGCTGCTGAGGGGGTGGGTCCAGGCCAAGCATTGCCAGGGCCGGGCTCTGATGCCACCTCCTGCCCGGGGGGGGGGGGTTGGGGGTTCCCTGTATCCGCCTCCCCCCCCCCCCCGAGCCCCGCCCGACAGCTGGGAGCAGGGGGTGTCTGCGATTGGCTCCGCGGGTCACGTGCGCCCTCCCGCCCGTCCGGAATGTAGCGAGCTGCTGGCGGAGTTTGATACAAAGTTGCTGCGACGCGCCGGGACCGGGACCCCCCCGGGAGACAGAGCCAGGTGCCCCCGGCCCAGCGCCCCCGTCAGCCCGGAGCAGGTCAGTGAGCCCGCGGGGACCGGAGACCCTTGCCCGGCTGCAGTCCCCGCCCGGGGCGCGCCTCCATCCCGGGGAGCTGATGTTGGGGTGTCGCCGGTCCCAGGGCCGGCCCCCGCCCTGCGGGGGGGTGGCTTCCTGGGGACCCAGGGGGGTTGGGCGCCTTCACCGGCAGCTGCAGGGTGGTCTTGAGAGGGGCTGGGGGGGGGGGGCCTGCCCTGAGGCACCGGGTCCCTGGCACGCAGCCCAGCGGGGTGAGCCTGGGGGACCTGAGCCTGCAGGCCCGGTGCTTTCAGCCTGGGGACCACGACCTGATGTCCAGGGGTCCTGTTCCCATGCTGCCCAGCGGGGTGAGGGGCTGGCTGGACCCTGGCTGGCTGGGAGCGGGCGCCTGGTCTGGGTAGGGTCGAGCTGGGGCCCCCTCGATTCACTAGCTCAGGGAGGCCCCTGGAAGTGCCCTGCGGCAGGCGTTGGGCCAAGGTGCCCGACGGTGCCCTTGGCACGGGTGCGGCTGTGGGCTCCCTTCGCCAGGCCGGGCCGGGCCGTTCACATTACAGCAGGGTCAGGCTCTTCCGCTCTCCTCCCTGCCGTGTCCGTGCCCAGCCCGGGGCTGTGCCCGCCGCCCCATATCGCTCTCCCGGTGCCACCGGCTCCCGGTGCCATGGCTTCCCCGGGGAGGAGAGGACAGAATGGCACCCCCCCAAGCCGTGCCGAGCTGGAGCTGGGCAGACGGAGCGTCACCGCCTCTGCTTCCACCTGCTAAACTGCATTAAAAGCAGCTAAAAATAGCTCCCCAGTGTGGCTTTCCCATGTTGCAACTGGTGTCATTGGCATGGGGATCGGGAGGGGGAGGGGAGGCAGGGGCTGGGCCGAGGCGAATGCAGGGTGGGGGCTGCGCAGGGAACAGGACGGTGGGGCTCAGAGGTGGGGGGAGACGGGCGCCCCGGGCAGCACTCCAGGAAGGTTGGCTCATGCCTGTAGACCTGGGGTTCTCAACCGTTCTCTTTCGGAGGCCCCCACCACATGCTATCAAAATTCCACCTGTGCCCCAGTCACTGGTTTTCTGCATATAAAAGCCAGGGCTGGCATTAGGGCAGGGCAATTGCCTGGGGTCCCTTGCCACAGGGGCCCCCACGAAGCTACATTGGTCAGCTTCGGCGTCAGTCCTGGGTGGCAGGGCTCATGCGGTGGGGCTTTGGCTCTCTGTCCTGGGCCCCACACTGCCCATGCTTGGAGGACCCCCTGAAACCTGCTTGCAGCTCCCCAGGGGCCTCGGACCCCTGGTTGAGAGCCACTGCTGTAGACCCTCTTCAGTGTCACCCCAGGGGGCTGGGCCGTGGGCCCCCTTGGGCAGCGCCCCCGTTCTGCAGGGCCCAGCTGCGTCTCACCTCGCTGCAGCCTTTCCTGCCTTTCCTCACATTGGGGCACTTCCTGCTTCTCTCAGAGCTTGGTGACCTGCCCTGAGAGAGCGAGTGCTGGAGAGGACCTGTGCTCCCCTGGGCTGGTGCTGGAGTGGGAGAGCCCAGACCTCACAGCCGTCCCAGGATAGGGGCAGGATCTTTATCCCCATTGTACTAATGGGGAAACCGAGGCACATGGTGGGGAAGGGACTCCCGCAAGGTCACACCGTGAGTCTGTGGCAGCAAAGCCAGGAATAGAACCCAGGAGTCCTGGCTACCAGCCCCCACTGCCCTGCTTGCCAAGGGGGAGCCAATAATGGCACCCTCCCAGTCCAGTTCTTCCTTTGATGTGAACCAAAACTGTGTGACTTCATCTTATTGTCATGGAAACATTGTGATGTAATGGAGTTGGCTTTGTGACATCACTGCAGGGGCCGTTGGAGTGAGGTCTGCTCCGGGTGGGAAGGAAGCTCCCGGGTGAAATCCCAAGAGCCCCCCGGGGCAGGAAGCTCAGAGACAGGCAATGGGGAGTGACCCCTCTCTCTGCAAGCACCTGGAGCTCCAGTCCCAGCCTGGCACCTGGACACCCTCCCCTTCTCTGGGCAGCCAGCTGCCATTCGAGGCCTGGGGCCTCATACGCCAGGTCCTGTGCCAGCTGGGAATGCCCGCCCACCCCCGGGTGGGCCAGGCTCCTCGGCAGCCATGCAGGGAATGCGCTGAATCCCGGGAGGCAGCTGGCTCCTCCCTGCCCCCTTCCCCTGTCCCCGGATCTCCAGCCCTCAGAACCTGCCCGGGGAATGAGCCTGCCCTCCCCACATCGCGCCTGGCTGGGGGACCAGGGATCTGTGTTATCAACGGTGCCAAACCAGGGCCCCTCCCACTGCCCCTGCAAGGGAGAGGGGACAGGTGGGGTTGGCAGCTCCGGCTCCTGGCTCTATTCCCAGCTCGGTAGAGCGGGGTGGGGTCTCTCCCTGGCTTCCGTCCCATCTGGCGCCGTGGTGGGAACACGTCGTTCCCGCTCCCATTGGGAGGCCAAGCGGCGCGGAAACGGGGCCTGAAGGTCTCTTTGTTTTCATTTGCAAATTTCCCTTTGCAAGTCAAATCACCCAGGGCAGTGCCTCAGCCTGGGCACACGGAGCTGTGCAAAGTCCTTGTCCCGGGCGTCAGGCATTCCTTGTGCTCTGGGCAGCGTCTCTCCCCTGGCCCCAGGTCGCTGCCGGCTGCCCCAGGACTGACCCCTCGGTCCCCTGCAGGTGGGATCTGGGCTGTCCTGGGACCGGAGCAGGAATGGCCGAGAACTCGGACTCGCGGGACTCGGATAACAGCTGGGTGATTGCAGGCTCCGAGGTGCGGCACGAGGCCCTGGGCTGCAGGGTGGGGATGTACCAAGGGGGGACCCTGGCCAAGCCGGTCTCTTCGGTTCTTGCTCCTTCTCCCGCTGGCCCAGGGTGCAGAGCTCCTCGGGGGTGGGGGAATTGGCTTTCCCTGGCCTCTGCTGCGACCCCCTTTGCCACCTCTGCTGCCTCCTGTTCAGGGTTCTTGGGTGACTCCGAGCCACCTGACCTTGGGTGAGGGGTGTCGTACTGTCCCCCCCCTTCGGGTTTGCTGGTGAGATGGGGTCTGGGCCCCAAACACGTCCCGGGGGGCAGCGGGGGTGGGGGCCTGACACTCAGGAGAGCTCATTTCAGCCTCTGAGGATCTTCTCTGCTGCCCCTTGTCCCTGGCAGGGCGGGGGAGGAGTGGGCTGTGCCCGGGCAGCGCGGGGAGGGCGGGTAGTGACTGGTGTAACCCGCCCTCTGTGTCTCCAGGGTTTGCCCATGGAAACCGTGGGCCCAGAGCTGGGCACAGTCACCCAGACTCCAGTGGACGAGGAACCAGCAGGACACGCCCTCCCCAAGGGGCACAGCACCGAGGATGTGCACACGGGCACGTGAACGGAGCAGATATGGGATGAGCCCCCCTAGCCCCCTGGGCTGTCTGTCCCTGGCTTCCCCCCGCCCCCCCCCATTCTGCCCAGCCTCCCCAGCCCCCTGGGCTGTCTGCCCCCGGCTTCCCCCATCCAGCCCACCCCCAGCCCCCGGGCTGTCTGCCCCTGGCTTTCCCCCGGCTTCCCCCATCCATCCCCCCAGGCTGTTTGCCCCCGGCTTGCCCCTGCCCAGCCCCTCTTGCTCTCCATCTCCCTGCCCCCCCCCGCCCACGCTTGCTGCCTGACACAGGTGCATCCCTGGCCCCATGGGTTGCTCTGGCCGCCTGGCTGGGTTCCCAGCTCTCTCTTCCCCTTTGGGCTGAGGGGGAGGATACCTGGGCCTTTTTTGGCTGGGGGCGGAAGGGGGGGGGCTTCCTCAGGTGCCCATCAGGGCTTCTGCATCGGGCAAGAGGGGCCCTAGCTCCCATCCCCCTCCTCCGGCACTGACCTCCCTGCTTGCTGCCCTCTGGACGCTAACGAGGCCGTCTCTCCCCAGCCAGCGCCTCCCCAGGCAGGAAGAGCGAAGGCTCCCAGCTGAACATGTCCCCTGGCCCCGAGGAGGCTGAGTTCAAGGTATGTTTGCTGGGGGCGGGTCACAGATTCCCACGCCAGAGACCTGCCCCCAAGTGATCCCTAGAGCAGAGGTGTTCGAAAACCAGCCACTCGCCATTTAAAAGTTGACAGTGATGGAGAACCCAGCACACCCCTGGGTCAGTTGTTCCAACGGTTAATTCCCCTCAGTTAAATATTTACACCGGATTTCCAATCTGAATTGGTCTAGCTTCAACTCCCAGCCATTGGCTCTGGTTAGACCTTCCTCTGCTAGACGGACGAGCCCGATTAAATATTTGTTCCCAGATAGATCCTCAGACTGGGATCAAGTCACCCCTGAACCGACTCTCTGTTCAGCTAGACAGACTCAGAGCTCAATCAGTACAACTGACCAACCAGCCCAACTGCATGCGTCTCCGCTGCTGCCTGGGCCTGTAAGGACCCAGCACCCACAGGAGAGAGTCACAAGGAGATAGGACGTCAGTCCCAGTTGGTGCTTCTGATGCATGAGCTACTAGTGCTTGGAACATGGACCTCAGCTGCACGCAGGGACCCAGGCTCGCTCCCCTGATCCCTGCACCCAACCAAGACTGGGCGACGGCAGACGCAGGTGGAATTATAGACCTGCAGCTGGGGTTTGTAGGGAGCCGTTAGATGCTCAGATCCGTCCCCCAGCAAGGGGGGCGTTAGCTTTGGCAGCCTAGGTAGCGAGGCCAGTACAGGTCATTCACTAATCCCTGATGTGGGGGGTCGGAGTCTAGAACTGGGCTCCCAAGCTGCCCGGTCGTGGTGGGGGAAGGAGCCAGCCCAGCCAGGGCACACAGCCGCCCCCCCCCCCCCGGGTCTCCTCTGCAGAGCTCCTGCCCGCTGGGCTCAGGGTGCCCTGCCTGCGTCCCGGGAGGGGGAGCACGTGGGGGTGGGCGGAGCATGGATCCTGACAGCGTCACTCTGTTCCCAGGACTCTGAGGAGTGTCCCCAGGAGACCCTGAGCCCAGCAGCCTCCCCCAGGCCTGGTGCACCGGGCCGCGAGGTGCCAGAGATCCAGGCACAGGAAGGGCCAGGCTCCGAGGACGCCGAGCTGGGCTCTGACACCAACACCCCGGGCTCCGCGCCCACTGGCAGAGCAGGTGGGTCCCAAGTCACTGGGCAGCTCCAGGGTTGGGCCGCAGGGGTGTTGTGCAGGACTCACCCCCAGACACAGGTGCACAGCCCCCACCCCTCTGCAGAGAGCTCAGTGAGGAGCCTGTCTGAGTGCTGGGGGTGCCCAGCTCAGTAGTTGCTTGTCTCGGGGGAAGGGGGGTGCGGGAGGGAACCATGGCTCAATGGTGGGGACTGCCTGACTTAGCAGGGGGCTGGTCTGAATGTGCATGGGGGCGGTGCCTGGCTCCATGGGGGCTGGTCTGAGTGTCTGGGGGAAGGGCCTAGGTCAGTGGGGGCTGGTCTGAATGTGCATGGGGGCAGTGCCTGGCTCCATGGGGGCTGGTCTGAGTGTCTGGGGATGGGGCTGAGTGTCTGGGGGAAGGGCCTAGGTCAGTGGGGGCTGGTCTGAGTGTCTGGGGGCAGGGCCTGGGTCAGCAGGAGTGGGGCTGAGTGTCTGGGGGCGGGGCCTGGCTCCATGAGGCGCTCCCAGTGGGCTCCCCTCACGCTCCGCAGGGGAGCCGCTGGAGGAGGTGAGCAGCAGCGAGGATGATGCCGAGGGTCTGCGCCGGCGGCAGCTGCGGGACTCAAACCGGGCCCCGTGTGGCCCTGCCGAGCGCCGTGGGGCCGAGGCAGCCGGTGACGGGGAGAGTGGGCTCAGTGTGAATTCGTGCCTGCTGGGTGTGCTGGCGCTGCTGGGCGTCGGGCTCCTGGCCTTCTCCGGTGAGTGATGCCCTGCGGCTGCTGGGGTGCGGATGGGGCTGACGCCGGCGTCTCCTTCACCGTCTGTTTCTCTCCCCAGGTGCCATCTACGACCCTGGGGATGGTAAGTACCGGGGCGGCCTCCTCCTCACTAACCAGCCATGCCGCTCGCCGGGCCTCCGCCTGTCTCCGACCCCCAGACTCCCTGCTGGGGGGGGGGGGCAGTGTCATTGACACCCCTCCACGACGTCCTGTGTGGAGCTGCTGAGACGCAGCTCAGCCGGCTGTTCAAATCTCCTCTCCTCCCTTCCTACCAGGCCCCACGGAGAGCATGGATCCCGGGGACATCCCAGATGGGCAGCAGCAGCCACTGGCTGCTGGCGTGAAGGTACGTGGTGGGGGGGAAGGTCTCCAGGCCTGAGACTAGCTCGGCGCCCCACTGCTGAACAAGCGGGGTGTCCCCGGCATTGGCTTTGGGGGGAGCAGGGGCCCTGGAAATGCAGCCCCAGGCATCCCTGCCTTTGTTTCCCAGGCACACAGGCCTGTGCAATACCGCTGTGAGATCCCGCCAGCACCACACAATGCGGTCTGCCACCCGCTGGCCCCACCCTGCTGGGGAAACTGAGGCACAGAGGGAGGCAGGGTGGGCTGGGGCAGAGCTGGGAGGGGAAACCCGGCATCCTGGCTCTCACATGCCCTGTACAGTCACGGAGCCGAGCTTTTACCCTCGCTCGCAGGACTGGCTGCAGCAGCCCCCGCTGGACCCAGCCGGGGACTCCCAGAGCCTGCACTCCATGAGCCTGCTTCTGGACAAACTGGCCAAGGAGAACCAGGACATCCGGCTCATGCAGGCGGAGCTGCAGGTGGGTGCTTGGGGAGGCCCACGGGGGGCACTGGCGGCATCGTATCCTGTCTGCTGTGGCTCTCGGCCAAGGGCAGAGCCAGCTCGTAGCATGGCCAGGGCGCTCAGCTGCCCCAGGGTGAGCCGCAGCAGGTCTGCGTGGGGTCCGGGAGCCGGCCCTGTGTATTGCCCTGTGGACACGTCGCCCCTTGCCGTGTCTGTGACCGGCTCGCCCGCTCGGTGCGCTGGGCCGGCCCCCGGCCAGCACCCGCTGCCCCCGGCTGAGCTCCACGGAGCTCCCGGGGCAATTCCAGCCTGCGCTGGGGGACGTGTGGACACAGCTTGGGCCCTTTGCTGTATCTGGGTGGGAGGAGCCCTAGTGAATAGGCAGCGCAGATATGGGCAGGGGGCACCGGAGGGGGGGTTTACTCCCCTCCCTCCTTGGGGGAAGTGGCCCAGCCCGCTCTGCCTGCCCCGGCCAAGCAGGGACTTGGCCCTTCCCGGTGCCCTGGGTCGGCCAGGGGGCTGTTTGCCTCCCCCAGGCTTGGACCCGTCTGTCCTGACCCTGCCCCCCCCGGTGTCCGCAGGCGCAGAAGGACGAGCTCCAGGCCCTGCTGCAGAAGAGCGAGGGGGAGAAGGCGTCGGCCGGCTCCCAGCAGCAGAGCCTGGCAGGGGAGAACGCGCGGCTCCACCAGGCGCTGCAGCATGCGGCTGAGGCTCACCGCTCCGCCCAGGCCGAGCTGCAGGTGCTGCGGGAGCAGCTGCGGGGCCTGGAGCGGGAGGGCGCGGCCGAGACCCCGCGGCCGAGGGAGGGGCTGGCTGCAGAGCGGCCCCACGAGGAGCAGCTGCTGCACCAGGAGCTGGCCAAGCAGCGTGGGCTGCTGGGCTCCATGCGGCGGGAGCTGGAGGGGGCCCTGCAGCGAGCCCGGGGCTCCGGTGGGATGGAGCAGCTGCGGGTGGAGCTGGCCGACGTGGAGCAGCGGCTGGCACAGGAGCTGCAGCGGGTGGAGAGTTGGGAACACAACTACAGTGAGGGGCGCGGTGGGCAAGGCCAAGGGGCCACGGAGCCGTCCCGCCCCCCCCGGCAGGAACCACCCAAAGCTGACAAGAAGGAGGGGGGGTGGCACAAGAGGCCGGAGGCCAGAGAGGAGCGTAGGCGCCGGCACGGGGACCTGGGGGACAGGGAACAGGATGGGGCCAAGCGCCCGAAGCGCCGGGAGCAGCCCGAGCCCCACAGCCGCCAGGGGCCGCGGGACACCAAGCCGGCCAAGGACCAGAATGGGCAGCGTCGGGCGGGCATCGGGAAGGGGGTGCTCCGCGGGCCCCATGAGCACAACGTCTTCTGGGAGCCGCCCCGGCTGCAGCGGTACCGGGCGCCCCAGGGCTGCGTGGGCGTGGCCGACTGCGCCCGCCAGGAGGGGCTGGAGCTGTTTGGGGCCGAGCTGGCGCCCGTGCAGAAGGGACAGTTTCTGCAGCTGCTGCAGGGCTACATGGCCGGGCTGGGCTGGGGGCAGCACTACGCGGGGCTGGCGGCCCGGCTGGACGGCGCCTTCGCCAGCGACGGCGCCTTCGCCCATGACCGCCTGCGCTTCCGCCACTTCGTGGAGGACGTGGAGGAGCTGCTGGAGGAGCTGGCGGAGCAGGAGCAGGGCGACGAGGAGGCGGCTGATGACTTCGAGGAATATGTGCTGCAGCACTATGGCGGGGACGGGTGAGCCCGCCCCCTTCCCCCCCCGGGCCCTATGACAGGAGGGGTGAGCCCGCCCCCTTCCCCCGAGGCACAGCAGAGCGTGGGTGCCGTGTCCGCGGGTGGGGGTCTTGATGTGGGGGCCTGCAGCGGGGTCAGGCCAGGCAGCAGGGGCAGCGGAGGTGGCTCTGTGCGTGCAGGGAAGGGGAGTCGGGGCTGCCCAGCGTGTGGGGGGGGGCTGGGGGTGCGTTGCCCTTTCTGCTCCCCACGTAACCCGCCCCGTGCGTTTGGACTTGCAGCTTCACCAAGAAGGAGAGAGAGCGGCGCCGTGCAAAGCAGCAGAGCAAGGAGCTCCGTGGGCACGGGCCCCTGCGGGACAGGGACGGCCACCGTGGGAAGGAGAACAGCCCGCCAGACAAAGGCTAGAGCCGGGGAGGCGGTGCCAGCCCAGCCGGGCCCCACCCAGCCCTGTAGTTTGTAGGGGACAGCGGCCAGTGCCCCATAGGGACGCAATGCTTGTTCTGATGGGCCGTGTCCCAGGCTAGGGGGGCTGGGAGGGAGCGACCCCTGGGGGAAGGTGATGCCCCCTCTAAATCCGTATGGCCAGAGTTCGATCCGAGCCCACAGCCGTCCGCCCCTGCCCAGCACGCCAGCCCTGCACGCGGCACACCCCAGAGAGATGCCAATGCACCTGTCGTCAGGCAGAGGCCCCTTCCCATGGCTGAGTGGGGGGCTGAGCCGTGACAAAGGGATGGGGGGCATTGGTGGGTTTCCTTGGGACAGCAGGGGCCCTGAATGCTTTGCCCACAGCCTGCAGTTCCTCCCCATGGCACCCTCCACCCTGCCACCTGCTCTGTCCCTTCCAGGTGCCAAGGGGCCTGATTTCCCTGGCATGGGGCCAGGGCTCCCACGTGCACCCACCCGCTGGTTGGTAACGGTGTCCCCCTGCTGCGGCCTGGCTTCGTGCCCACTCCACTGCCATCCCCAGCACCGAGTCATGCCGGATCCCCCCCACGCCCTCTGGAGGGCCACGTGGGGCCCCCTCTCTGCTCCCCACCCAGGCTCCCTCGGCACTAACTGCCCCGCGTGTGATGTTGCACTTTGCTAGAAACAAATAAACTCGCTGTTGGGAAGCTCCTGAGGTCGGCCACTGTTGAGTGGGGCGGGGCTCCGTGCGGCGCTGGGGGGGGGACACAGCTTCCCAGGGTCGGCAGCACCGTGCCCCCTGCCTGCCCGGCTCCCTGGGAAGCGCTGCCGTGGTGCCCGTTTCGTTGGGGGACTGGGGATGGAGCCCAGCAAATGATGCCAGAGTCCTGGCTCAGGCAACGCCCGGTGAGATGCCTCCTTTGCCATTCCCAGCCCCTCCCCTCCTGGGGCCCCCAGGCCAGCCCGCCCCACGTCAGCCCAGCAGAGCCCATTGTGGTCTTCCATCCCGCCCCCCACCATCCAGCCCAGGCCAGAGAACCCAGCCAGGGATTCCTGCGTCCAGCCTGGCCCCCCTCTCCCTGTAAACTGGGCCCTTTGCTCCAGCTCCCCAGCCCTGTTCTCCTCTGGGGTGTAGGGACAGCTGGCTCCTCCCAGCTCCCTGGGGTTGGGGGTTCCCTGGACACGCCCCGGGGTCAAGCTTCTCACCACCAGGGGCCCTTAGCGTGGGGAAACCTCGTCTCTGCTGCCCTCGATCAGCTCCCAGCCTGTGGCCCCAGCGCCTGCCCCTGCTCTCCGGGCTGTACGTGGGGGCTGCTTTTGGCACCTGGCTGGAGCCGTGGGGGTCGGGCTGGTTGCCCTGGGCTGCAGCTGGACACTCCACAGCTGTGGCTGGTTTTAAAGGGCTCAAGGGCCAGATCTCACCTTGACAAAAGCTGCCCCATGGCTCCGCTGCCTCGGCAGGGGGTAGGGCCCTCGGAGCTGGAGCTAGGCCAGGCTGGGACTGAGACGGGGAGGGAGCTGCAGCCACTCCGGTGCCCCCGGCACAGGAGGACCAGAGCATCATGGCCCAGCCCTGGCAGGGGCCCTTAGCATCTGGCTGCACTGCCGTGAAAGACCCACGGCTTCAGCCTTCCGTCGTAAAGAAAAAGTAAGTTTCTAGCCCTCGTGGCTGTGGAGAAAGCTTCCAGCTGTGACCCCCGTGCACCCTAACGGCTCACAACTAGGCCAGGCACAGGAACTCCAAAGCTCTTCTTTGTACACCATGGCAGGCTTGTTGGGGAGCCTGACTCCTGAACGTCGGGGATGGTAGTCCTGCAGGTTTGCACAGGGGTGGACCAGACTCCTGCAACCTGTGCTGGGAGGGGGCACCTGCCCGGCAGGCTCAGAGGAGTGGGGTTTTCTGCCTGCACTGAGCCCCACAACGCCTCGCTCTGTCTCCCGGGGTGCTGTCCTGTCGCCCTCAAGCCCTGGCTCTCGCAAACTAGCCAAATGCCACTGTCAGAAACGCTGACCAGTTAGTGCGAGGAGCCAGGAGGACTCTGAGTTCAGCCCCCAGCCAAGCCGCGGGGAGCGATGCCTGGCCTGGGGTAACAGGGCAGATGGGTCTGCCCCACGTGCTGGCCGCCGGGGCGGGGGTGATGGGGATGGGACGCCTGGCTGCCTTACGGAGATCAGGCACCATCAGAGACGGGAACGGGGGGCTCAACTGGCTGAGAATCTGGAGCCCCTTGTGAGGGGCACAGCGGGGGGGGCTCAGCGGGGCCCGCTCTCCCCGGGCAGTCAGTGCTGGCCCAATGTCACACGGGTGCCGGGGGCCTGTGCTGGGGGGCGGGGCTCAGTGGGGGGCGCTGTGCTGCTGGGGGCGGGGCTCAGGAGGGGGCGCTGTGCTGCAGGGGGCGGGGCTCAGTGGGGGGCGCTGTGCTGCAGGGGGCGGGGCTCAGTGGGGGGCGCTGTGCTGCAGGGGACGGGGCTCAGGAGGGCGCGCTGTGCTGCTGGGGGCGGGGCTCAGTGTGGGGCGCTGTGCTGCTGGGGGCGGGGCTCAGTGTGGGGCGCTGTGCTGGGGGCGGGGCTCAGGAGGGGGCGCTGTGCTGCTGGGGGCGGGGCTCAGGAGGGGGCGCTGTGCTGCTGGGGACGGGGCTCAGGAGGGGGCGCTGTGCTGCTGGGGGCGGGGCTCAGGAGGGGGCGCTGTGCTGCTGGGGGCGGGGCTCAGGAGGGGGCGCTGTGCTGCTGGGGGCGGGGCTCAGGAGGGGGCGCTGTGCTGCTGGGGACGGGGCTCAGGAGGGGGCGCTGTGCTGCTGGGGGCGGGGCTCAGGAGGGGGCGCTGTGCTGCAGGGGGCGGGGCTCAGGAGGGGGCGCTGTGCTGCAGGGGGCGGGGCTCAGTGGGGGGCGCTGTGCTGCAGGGGACGGGGCTCAGGAGGGGGCGCTGTGCTGCTGCGGACGGGGCTCAGTGGGGGGCGCCTCATACCGGTGGGGGGAAGCTATGGAGGCTCCTCCCTCATCACGCTTGACTCCGCCCCTTTCCGGGATGCACCACTGTCCCCCCCTCTTGCGTGCAGTGGTAGCGCTCCCTCTGTGGGCAGCAGCGCCTAGGATGGGCCGGCCCATGTCAAGCAGAGGGGGGGAAGCGGGTTTCACCACGTGGGCGGCAAAGTGAATACGGACTGTACCATGTCGGGCCCGAGGGGGCGGGCCTTCCGGCTGCTCGAATCCGCGCAGGGGAGCCAGGTCTTCGGACCCCCCCGGCCCGGATGGTCTGTCCCGGGCGGGCCCACGTGCGCTGGGCGTGCGGGGGTGTCAGTAGTCCCATGGCCGGGCTACCGCGGCTGGTGCTGCTGTTGAGCGGCAAGAGGAAGTCGGGCAAGGACTTCGTGGCGGAGGAAATACAGAACCGGTACCGGACCGGGGGGAGCAGGGACCGGACCAGCTGGGAACAGGGACCGGACCGGGGGGAGCAGGGACCGGACCGGGGGAGCAGGGCCTGGGGGGATCTGGGGCTGGGGCTCCAGAAGCGGGACCGGACGGGGGAGCCGGGTCTGGGCTGGGGAGAATACGGACCGGACCGGACCGGGGGCTCCAGAAGCGGGACCGGACGGGGGAGCCGGGTCCGGGCTGGGGAGAATACGGACCGGACCGGACCGGGGGCTCCAGAAGCGGGACCGGACGGGGGAGCCGGGTCCGGGCATTCAGAACCGAGACAAGACTAGGGGGGGAGCCGGGGGTGGCTCAGTTCGCGGCGATCCAGGCCAGGGGAGGCCTTGGTGGCGTGACGCAGTTCAGGAGAGGAGGGAGGAGCCCGGGGCGGGGATATGGGGCAGTGCGGGGCGGGGCCCCAAGCCAAGGTGCCTGTATGGGGACCCCCATGGGTGTGGTAGTGGGGGGAGCGGCCTAAGGCCTGGGGAAGGGCCGGGGGGATTGGGTTGGGCCCCTCCCCAACTGCAGCAAGGGAAGCCCCCAGGGGCGGGGCACCCCCTGGACCAGGGTAGGGCTCCGACTTGGCAGCTGCCCCACCACCAGGGTGCGGGTAGGTCAGGGGTTCTCAAACTGGGGGTCGTGACCCCTCGGGGGGTCGCAAGGTTATTACATGGGGGGTCATGAGCTGTCAGCCTCCACCCCAAACCCCACGTTGCCTCCAGCATTTATAATAGTGCTTTAAATGTCTAAGGGGGGTGGCACTCAGGCGTGGGTAAGGGGTCTGAGACCCGCTGGGGTGGGGGGAAATGCATCTCTCTCTTCCCGTGGGCCTGGCAGGAATCGGGGCCGCTGCCCGTCACCCTCCAACCACTTGTGCCTCCCTCTGGCAGGTTGGGGCCGGATGTCTGCGCCATCCTCCAGCTGTCGGGACCCCTCAAGGAGCAGTATGCCAAGGTACTGCCCTGCTACCCCCCCCTGCGGCCCAGGTGGCGCCAGGAGTGGTTGAGTGTGTGCTCAGGGCCACCTCTTCTCTCTCTGCAGGAGCATGGGCTGGATTTCCAGCGGCTGCTGGACGCCAGCAATTACAAAGAGACCTACCGGCAGGACATGATCCGCTGGGGGGAGGAGAAACGCAACACAGACCCGGGCTTCTTCTGCAGGATCGTGGTGGAGGGCGTAACGCAGCCCGTCTGGGTAAGAAGGGGGCCAGCCGGGGGGAGGGGCAACCAGGAGCCACCCCCCTTGCCGCAGCTCCCCCGTGACAGCTCCTTCCCCGCGCAGGTGGTGAGTGACACCCGGCGCCTGTCGGACGTGGAGTGGTTCCAGGACGTGTACGGGTCCACGGTGCAGCTGGTGCGGGTGGTGGCGACGGAGGAGACGAGGAAGAGGAGGAACTGGGTGTTCATAGTGGGTGAGTGGCACTGGCTTGGGGTAATGACAATGGCTGAGAACGGCCAGGTTCTGCCCCGTGTTCAGCCATCACAAGCCAGGCCTCAGCAAATGCTGAGGTGCAGGGGGTTCGGGTCTTTGCTTTGCCGCTTCTGAGCTTTCAGTCACACCCGGGTCCCGTTGCCCTGCACACCGTGAGGTTGGGGCACTAAGGGAGAGTGGAGATTCTCCCAGACTCCTGGGGTTGGCCATATTGCACCCCCAGCTGCCGCTGCCCCCTGGTTCCTCCCTCCAGCTAAGCTGGGTGGAGCAGGCAAGGCTGGAGGAGGAGCGCTAGGGGAGGGCCATTTTCCAGGGCTTTGGGACCTCGCCCGTGTGGCTGCAGCACGTGGCCATCCAGCCAGGATCGGGAGTGCTGGGGCCAGCGGGGGGACAGTGGCTGTCCATTGCCCCAGTCGATCTGCATGGAGCTCACATCTCTGGGTTTGCTCCTCCCCAGGGGTGGACAATGCGGAGTCCGAGTGTGGCCTGGACCAGGGCGTGACCTTCGACTGGGTCATCACCAACGACGGGGACGAGCTGTCCCTGGACGGCCAGCTGGAGAAGCTGCTGCACTTCATCTACAGCAAATTATAGCGTCCTGCAGCGGGCGGAGAGGCCGGGCGCAGCCCAGGGCTCAGACCAAAGACAGGGGCGGGGTCCAGCAAGCCCCGTCCGGGCTGGGACCCCGCTGTGGGAGGCGCTGCAGGTGGAGGGCCAGGCCCGCTGAGTGGGGCTGCGCCCAGCCTCCGTTCCATGGGGGCAGAAGGCCAATTCCAGGGTTCTTTTCAGAGCCCGTTCCAGGGGGTTGCACAATGCCCTGCTGCAGGTGCCATTCAGCCTCTCGCCCTGCGGGACCCCCCTGCACTGAGACCAAACGGGGCCCCAGAGCAGGTCCCTGGCCCCTTGCCCTGTCCTGAGCCTCCAGGGCGATCCCTCTCCCCTGGCTGGGACCCAGAGCAGGGTTTCCGCACCTCTGGGGTGGAGGACAGGTCCTTGCGGCGGCAGGAATGGCGGCTTCCCTCATGGGGCTGTATAACGAGCTGTAGCTGCCCTGCCTGCCCCACCGCTCAGGCCAGGGGTTCTCAAACGCTTTGTAGTGGTGACCCTGTGTGCGGGGCTGACCCCTCGCGACCCCCAGGTTGAGAACCCCTGGCTTCGGCCCAGGCCGCTCTGTCCCGGCTCACCGGGTCCCTTTGCATCCCGGCTCGTTGGCAGCATGGCCTGGGGCTGCCATCGCCTGTGCCATGAATGCCCAGCACCGCTGCCCCTTGCTTAGCTGCCAGCCTCCCTGCACCATCGCGCCCCACGTGGCGGCGGTTATCTGTGCCTTGCTGACGGGCGGGGTGGGAGGCTGTAATGGGTGCCCATATACCAGCCTGCTCCACCCTGCACTGCTTTCTGGGTCACGGGGACCCATCTTGCCTGCTGGGAACGTAGCTCCTCGCCATTGGCTGCCCGGCTGGGCACGCTGATCGCTGCCCACAGCTCCAGGGACAGATGTCGATACAAGCGGAGCTCGTGGCCCTGCGGCCACGTACCTGGCTGCGTGCGGCCCTGCCGGGGACAGGCCCTGTCGCTTCACCCAGCCGCTTGGCCCTGAGGGTCAGAGCTACCACAGAAGGTATTGCTGAGCGCTTTGCCTGGGCCAAGCCGGGTCGTGCAGCACCGGTGCCGGGCTGGCATCCTAGGGCTGTGTCTCTGCTGCTCGCCTGAGCCCTCTCCCACAAGGGAGCCAGAGCGATGGGGTGTCGCTGCACCTGGAATAAAGCTGGCAGGTGAGAAACGCCGACCCGTGTGCGCCTGTTATTTACCGCGTGGAAATGGGGTGAAATCCCAGCCCCTCTGGTGCCGGGTTGTGGGGGAGGGGCTGCCTGGGTGATGGAGCTCAGCCATTCACACCCCCTCCCCAGAGGCAGCTTGGGGGGTGAGGCGAGCAGCCTGTTCCCTGGCCCGGCCCCAGGACGTCCGGCGGCTGGCTCTCTGGCGCAGGAGGTAAATGGTTCTTTTGTCCTCTCAGTACAGGACAAGAAGCAATGGGCTTAAATTGCAGCAAGGGCGGTTTAGGTTGGACGTTAGGAAAAACTTCCTGACTCTCAGGGCGGTTAAGCACTGGAATAAATTGCCCAGGGAGGTGGTGGAATCTCCGTCACTGGAGGTTTGTAAGAGCAGGTTGGACAAACCCCTGTCAGGGATGGTCTAGATAATAGTCCTGCCAGGAGTCCTGGGGGCTGGGCTAGGGACCTCTCGAGGTCCCTTCCAGCCCTACGATTTTGTGAGGCTGGTGAGTGAGCTGCACTCTGACCGGGGGGAGGGGGGGGCGCGCTGCTCCCCAATGCGGAGGTAGGTGCGAGGGTGGGGTGCCTCTGGTTGGAAGGGAAGCGGGGCAGTGCCAGGCCTGTTACAACCCCCGGGGCTCTCAGCTGCAGCCAGGATGTCTCCTTCCACTAGCCCATGAATTGTTCCAGCTCCATCCCAGCTGGGCTGAGAGCCCTGTGCTTATGGGGCTCACCAATGGGGGGCTCTCCCCTGTGGGCTGAAGGCCTGGGGCCCACAGCATGGCAGGAAGGAGCCTTGCTGGGCAGGAACTGGGGACAGCCCTAGTGAGATGGTGGGGTGGGGGGTTCGTGGAGCGGTGCCGGTCCCTGCTGGGCCCCATCCTGCCCCTTGGCCCAGTTACCTGCAGGCCGGCGCTGGTGCTGGGACCAGGTGCGTCCTGGCTGAATCTGCAGCTCCCTCTAGTGGCCTCATGTCAATGGTGCAGCCATTGGGCCTCGGCTTTCTCCAAGCAGGAATAGCCGCCTTGGCGCAGTAGTTGGGAGATTAGGGGGGACCAGCTCCTATGTGGCTCCAGGCCTGGATTGGCTGGCTCGGGGTGAGGCAGGGGACACGGGGCCTTTCCCCTCTGCGGGGGTCAGGCTCCAAGCCAGCCCTGGGGAAGGGAATGACTGGCTCGGGGCGTGACTGGACTTGATGGTTCCCCATTTGTCTAAGAGGAGGGGGGACACTCTAGGTCCCGGAGCTCCAGCCCCCCAGCCTGAGGGCATGTCAGAGTGTCCTGCACCAGCCTCTTGGTCTCCAGCGCTGAGTTCGAGGCCAGAGCCTGTTGGTCCCTAGTCCATGGTGAATATTTGTCCACATCTCACCCACTTGGCTCAAGGAAAAGCCTGAGCTGGGATAATGGGGGTGGAGGGGCAAGGAGGACTGTGGGTTGGCACTGAGGGGCACTAGCAAAGGGGGGGGGGTTCAGGGCTGGGCTAACAGGGGGCTGAGACTAGGAGCCATCCTGGATCTAGGGAGGTACCAGCCCAGACAAAAGTTAAAGTAAGTTTGAGCCCTTGCTGCAGGTTGGGGGGCGGGCGCTCCTGTTTGGGTTTCGGAGGCAGGTTTGTTTGGATCTGTCGGGAGGAAAATCAAAGGCTGGAGCCACAGCCCCTCCAACCCAACTCCCCCACCCCCCCGCTGAGCCTGCGCCTCTCCGAGCGCCAGGAGCCCCCCGCCCTGCATGCGTGAGTAAGCGGTTTAACTCCTGGGGCCGGCATGGCAGCTGGGCGCCTGGTGCTGCGGTTAATAGGTTCGCTGCAGCCAATTCCCTGTGGATTAGCCATGTCCTAAGCAGAAGGAGCCAGTCTAATCACTTAACTGCAATCCTGTTTCCCTGTGGAGCAGCTGGCTGGGCCAGGGCGGGGCTGGAGGACACTGCCTCGTGGGCTGCTCCGAGGGGGACCGGGGGTTCTGTGCTGGACCCCAGCAGCCCTACGCCTAGACCTACATACTGCCCTGGAGAGGGGGTGAGTGCCGGGGCTGTGCAGACCTCTTTCCCCCACCGCAGTTCATTTCACACCAGGTCACATTCTGGGGCTGGCAGGAGCTGTGGCTCGCATGCTCTTGCTGGGGGGAGTTGCTGCAGCGGGACCCTGTGAGAGCGGGAGCTCCCGGAGACCTGGGCCAGCACCGCTGCAGGGTCTAGGAGCAGGGCTGCCCTGAGACCCCGGGCTGGACTAGCTGGGGGTCTGGGGAGGGGGGCCTGCAGCCCCTCTCTCTGTGGGAGCTGAAGTGCTGTCACTCGCTGCCCCCAGGCTCGCTGCATTGCTGGGGAGCCCTGGGCTGGGGGGTGCTGAGTGGCATAGGACAGCCCACCCGCCACTCAGCGCCACGGAGGGGCGTACGGTTACTGCAGGGCTGGGCTGAGCTTTGGGTCCTGCACACCCCACTTGGCCAATCGTGCCCCTTCCCAGCCTGGGGGAGGGAGGACTGACCAGGCAGCTGGGTCTGGGGGTGTCCAGCCAAGCCAGTCGGCTGGAGAGTGGTGGGGTCGCTCAAGGTCCCTGCACCCAACGGCAGGGGGAGCTGCGGGGGCCACGTTCAGCTACATCCCCTGGGCCAGCCCACCCATGCACCTGCAGCAGCCTGGGTGGGGCAGCCCACCGCGGCAGCCTGGAGGCCCAGGAGGGGAAAGCAGCAGGGACTTGGGCAAGGCAACTGCGTTTGCCAGCCCCTCTCAACATGGTGAAGACGGGCTGGGCCGGGTCTCAGGGCTGAGCTGGGGCAGGGGAGAGTTGGGTTCAACGCCCAGCTTCGTGGGTGAGTCCCTGAGGCCGACACAAACAACCAGTGATGTAGCGGCCTGAGGGGAGAGAACCCCAATGTGGGGTGGCTCCTGTGGCATATGGACACTGTAAGCTGTCGCTTTACATTTTAGGGGATTCCTGTTCCTGCGTGCAGCCTATGGCATTCTGCAGGGAAGCGTGGGATCTGGGCCGACCAGAGCCAGCCAGCCAGGGTGGGGTCAGTTGTGTGTCTGTCCTGGGAGCAGCCTGCTTTGTCTCTCTCTGGTTTTGGGTTCTTGGGTGTTACTACTCTGGGGACTAAGAAATCAAGTCAATTCAATGCAACCTTGCAGCAAGTGTTTGCTACTTTGATCTGGCTTCTGTTTGCTTGCAGTAAACATGAGCGCTCCCCACCCTGGGAGGATGGAGACAGGCCCCACTCCTGGCAGCCGTGCTACCTCCACAGACCACCCTAGGAGCCAACCTTTGTTCAGCAGCATGGAGCTTGGTTGTGGGACCTGTGTCAGGGCAGGCAGGAGCGCTGGGGGACCAAGCCCCCTGGTCCGAGCTGGCCTTGAGGGGCTCCATTAACTCCTATCTCCAGCTGCTGCCTGTAATCCCCACCCTCTGTCTGCTACTATCAGCCAAGTCAAAAGTCATATCTAAGGCGATTAGAGGAGACGTTATATAATCGCAGCAGCCAGGGGAGACTCTTTAAAGGGGCAGCATCCCCTTGCACTGAGCGGGGACCTCATGGGGCAGGGTCATCCTCTGTGGAGAGGTTTGGGCCCCATCTCTGGGTGGGGTAACCCCCCCCCCACACCCTGCACACTGTGCTGGGACAGCCTGGCAGGGGGCAGATGGGGGATGGCCGCTAACCGCCCTGCAGCTAACCCTCCTGCTCGATTTCCTCTCCCAGAGGCTTAGGCTCCACTAGGCTGGGACACGATGTGCTGGCGTGGTGTGTGCCAAGCTACAGAGCCCTCCCTGCCCATGCAGGGACCCCCTCCCTGGACACCAGATTAACGGCCCGCTGGGGACGCGGGGTATTGGCTTGTTAGTGATTGCTGCATTGGCATGCGCTCCCTCTGTCCTCAGCCCGGCCCTTCTGCCAGTGCCAGCCCCGTGGAGCCTCCCGCAGACCACGGCTGAGTCCCCACCAGCGATCGAGCGCAGCAGGAGGCCGTGTCCATGGCAACCCTTTAACTCTCACCTTTGTGGAAGCATCGGCTGGGGCTCGCATTCAGCACCCTGAGGCCGTACAGTGCTGTTGGGGAGGCATGTGCCCCATCCCAGAGGGGGAGGCTGCCCCCTGCATCCCCGGTCTGGGGAATGGGAAGCCCCAGCATCTGCGGCTGCTTCAAGCAGGGCAGGGTGGAGGGGACAGGTAGTGGGACGGGTGCTGGCAGCGGCGGAAAGAGGCAGAGCTTGATGCTAACAGCCTTTGCATCCCCGTGCAGAGCTGCCCAGGTGCAGCACGGGCAGGAGGGAGCCTGGGGTGGGGGAGGGGGCGTGGCACGGGGCTCGAGCTGCAAAGAACCCCATAAAGCAATGGCGGGGTGCACCAGCAGGCAGTGGGGGGCCTGGCACAGCCCCCTAAATCTCCACCCCCATCCCTGCAGGAACCCTGGGAACAGCACCTGCCATGCAGGTGGAGCAAAGAGGGAACCACTGCACACAAGCAGCTGCCTAGCCTGGCAGCTGGGGCAAGCAATGGACACAGAGCAGGGAAAGCGAGGGCGGAGGGCAGGGCTCCCCACTTGCGGGGAGTCTCTCTCCGCACAGCTGTGCCTGCAGGGATTGCCACACCCCTCAGTAAGCGCCCCAGGAGGGGCCCATTCCCGGGCATGGGGCAGAGGCAGGCAGGTACAGACCGTGGTTATGAGCTGCGGTAGTGGGCCAGCCCAAGGGTGCAGATAGCCCAGTCTCCGAGAGCAGCCAGCACCAGGGCTCCTCTAGGACGGATAGTTTGGGAGTGAGATGCCCTGAGGGGAGACCCCCCCCCCCCCACCATCGGATAGGGGCAGCTTCTGCGCTAAAACTGGAGCTTTAGGGTAGCACCACTGTGGGGCAGCACCTTGGCCCCAGCTGGCCCTCCACGCCCTGCACGTGTGCGCAAGGCAGACGGAGGGACATGGAGCTCAGCCATCAGCATCTTGTCCCCCTTCTCCTTCCTTACGTTCTTCGCTTCCGTGTGGTAAGGGGCACCTCTCAAGGCAGAGTCCAGCTCCTCAGACAGGGCACAGCGTTGCCACGCTCGGTGCCAACAGGGCCTGCTCTTGCGCTCGGAGCCCGGCCTTGGCCCTGACTGCCATGTTCCAGGGGGTGCCGCAGGGTTGATTTAGGCATAAAGAGGAGGCTTTACAAGAGGCCCAGTGATGCTGCAGCTGTGGGATTTTGTGAACCCCAGTGGAAACGGCTCTCTGTTTGCGGTGACCCCCCTGTTGTGCCGTGCAGCGCAGGCAGGGAGAGAGGTGGACTGGAAGCGAGAGTGAGATGGGCTAGCGGGTCCCGGCTCGCTGCCCATGGCACATGCAGTGCCAGAGCCAAACAGCACTCGGGCAGTAAAGAGAGGGCTTGATCCTGCAGATACGAGCACATGAGCTGCACTCTGCTGACCTCAGCGCAGACAGACAGGCATGTTCCTAAGAGCCTGCAAGAGCGGGGCCTGAATCAGGAGTTTAATCTGCAGATAAAGAAGTGTGGGTCTTAAAAGAGCATAACAAAGCCATGGCTCTCTGGGCCATCACAGCTGGCCCCAGGCAACTTGCTGCAGCTACTGGGGTTAGAACGTGGATCCTCCTGCTCTAGATCCCAGCTCACCTGCTGCTTGGCCTGAAGGAGATTCTCGTTCAGCTGGAGACAGTATAGTGCCTATGACACAAGGTTACCCAGCAAAGGGCAGGGCTTGTACAAGCATGCGCACACACAGGCCACCAGCTAGTCATGACAATGTGATTCTTAAGCTCCCTTGAATTGTTACTAACCTCCAGGAAACGAAGGCCCCGTCCTGTGATGAGCTGCGCAGGGGCTCATCGCAGGAACGGGGGGCTCTGTGATGTTATCAATCCCTTATCCTTTCTTCTCTGGAGAACCTGGGAAGTTGGCAGCTCGGGTGTTTGCTGCTAGGATGCTCCTCTCCCTCCCAGCCAGACTTTGCTCATGATGAACCGTGTTTCTTTTATCTGATTGGATGGTCATCGAAGAGCCACCTGTTCGTCAGCCCTGGAGAGAGGCGGTGCTTAGGGTACCCACCTGGTTTTTGGATAAGCCAGCTGCCCCCACCCAGAATTAGCCCCTGTTTATTGAGCCCCCCCCCGTGAGGAATGAGTTTGCCATCCCAGTGCCAGCCTGGAGACGGGTGCGGCCGTTCACTTGGTGCTGCCAACTAATAGGTGCAATTAAAAGCCATTTTTTAAATGAAATTCCTCCAAGAACGAGACAAAGATGCCGGTGGCTGGGGACTGCTGCTTGGTCTGGAGTGGAAACAGCAGAACCTGAACCATTCATATTTAATGCCATGGAAAATGTAATTATAGTGGGCTCGTGTCTGAAGCCAAATCACTAGCAGGGGATGGAGGCCTCCGAGGATGTTAAACGCTGCATTTAACTAAAGCAGCCCTCTGCCTCTCCTCTGCACCTTGCGTGGACGGACAGGGGCTGGGGCATCTGCACCCATTGTACCTGAGCAGATGGATGAGAGTTACACGTGGCGGCTAGATCAACCCAAACATGCCTGGTATCGCCCATGAGACGCATGTAGAAAACACACCAACAGTCCAGCAGGGCCACTGAAGAAGCCACAGGAGAGCACATGAGATCCCAGCAACCGAGGTCTGAGCGTTGCAAAGGCAAGCAGGAAGCATGTCACATACAGAAAGGGACTGTAGATGTGTCTGAGGCAATGCCCCCTTGCTAACGGTGTCCTCTCTCCAACCCGCTGCTCTGTCCTCTTGCCCTTTACACTGAGCAAAAGCAAATCCAGTACGCTGCTGCTGGTTGGAGTGACCATGATGGATGCTTCACTTACCTGCACGTGACTGGCTCCAGGTGAGAAAGGCAGGGGGCAGATTTCCTGGTACCAACAGCATGAAGCCAGAGCAAGCTTACTTCTGAAGCACAGCAGCCATTTCGACTCAGGCTGTGATCTCTCCAAACTGAGCAGCACAGGGCCAACTCACACCCAGCCTGCACTGCTGGAGAAAACGGTGCTGGTGATTCAGTAGGGGGTGCTCTTTCCAGCTGAAGCAGTATCCAGGGTGCAGCTACCGCGAACAGGGATCCCATGGCACTTTCCCCAGAAGGCAGGTTGTGAAATCTCTTGTCCCAGCCAAGTTCTAACTCTGCTAATCCCACTGTGTCAATCAAAATCCCCCTGCAGGTTCAGCTGATGTCTTTCAACTGCTGTGTAGCCTTGCTGTATGCTGTTAAACTGCTGCCATACCCCTCCCCAGAAGTGACTGCATTGCAAGCGTGGGGAAAGGCATGCCCTATAGAAGACTAGTGAGGGACCCACTGTGATGAAATTTCCAGTATAACTTTATAATCTGCATTTGTAAATGAGAGGGGGCTGGATGGGATGTTCTAATGGGTCTCTGAGCCGATGGACCTGCCCCTAGCCCTACTGCAACGTGATCCCCGTCTATAGTTTCATTCCAAATATCAAACAATTGCATCTGTTAAGTCCTAAGAGCATTGTTCCAATTTCACAGTCCCTGGGGGTCATGCTGGCCTCTGACAGATCAGACGGGAGATAGATGGATTCAGGGGGCGGGCATCCCCAGGGCTCTCACAGACCAGACGGCTGCCTCACCTCAGACTAACGAGTCTTTGCTGTGTAATGACTGGCGTGAGTGTGGTCACATCCATGCCACTTCACACTTAGTGCCTCTCTGTCACCCTGGGGCGGCCGCAACTGGAGCAAGGGGCTGAGTAGATTTTGGGTGGGGGAGGTTAGTGAGTCACCCTCCATCACCATCCCAACCCCCAGGGCCAGTTTCAAACAGATCCCACAGTGGGAGGAGAAGGGCAGAACAAAGAGAAAATGGGGGGTCTGGTCACCCCCCTCCACAACTCTCTGTGCAGGAATTGCCCAATTCCTGCTTCTGGGGCACTCAGGAAAGGAATTCAGTCCCCGCTATACTGAGCACCCCTCACTGCCCCATGCACCTCCTGCCCCCACCTCAACTTCCATGCACTCCCCCACCCCCACCCAACCCACCCATGGGCCCCCCTGGATCCATTATGCACCCAACCTATGCACCCTGCCCCGACCTCAACTTCCACCCTTGCACTCCCCCACACCCACCATGGAGCCCCGGATCCATCATGCACCCAACCTATGGACCCTGCCCCCACCCCATCCCCAGCATGCACCCCCTCGCCTCGCCTCGCCCCTCCCTTCCCCTTCGGGGCGCCCCAGCCGACGAGCACAGCCCCACAGAACAGCCCCGCCCCGCCCTAGGCCCCGCCCCTCCGAGGCCGGGCCCCGCCCCGCCCGGGCAGGCGGCCAACTACAACTCCCGTCGTGCCCCCCTTTCCCAGCCGGCTCCGCGCAGGCGCGGCACCGCCCCGCGGCCGGGGAGGGGAGGGGCGGGGCGGGGCGGGGCGGGGCGGCCAATAGGCTGCGCCGCCGGGGGGCGGGGCCCGGCGCGTGGGCGGGGCCGGCGAGCACAAGGCGCCCGCAGCGCAGCCCCGGCGAAGGCGCCCAGCCGCCCCGCGCCCCCGCCGCCGCCCCGCACATGCCCGCGCGCGGGAGGGAGGCCGCCGGGCACGGGCCGCCGCGGGGCGCGCGCTGAGGCGGCCCCCCCGCCCCCCCGCAGCATGGAGGCGCCGCCGCCGCCGGGGGCCCCCGAGGAGCCCCCGCGGGCCGGGGCCGGGGCCCTGCTGCACGCCTCGCCCGGCGCGCCGCCCGCCTCCCGCCCGGGCAGCCAGCTGAACCTGAGCGAGCCGCCGGGCGGCCCCTCGCCGGGCCCCGCGGCCGGGCGGCACCGGCAGCCCAGCCCGCTGGCGCCGCGGCGGGACAGCAACCCCTTCACCGAGATCGCCGTCAGCTCCTGCAAGTACAGCGGCGGCGGCATGAAGCCGCTCAGCCGCCTCAGCGCCTCGCGCCGCAACCTGCTGGAGGCCGAGCCCGAGGGGCAGCCGCTGCAGCCCTTCGGCCCGGGCCCGCCGCCGCTGCTGCCGCCCGAGATCGTCGTGTCCCGCGAGGGGCCGCCGCGCCTGGGGGGGGCCGCCCGCCGCCCCGCGCCCGCCGCCCCCGGCGCCTTCGCCCGCGCGCCCAAGCGGAAGCACCAGAACATCGGCTACCGGCTCGGGCACCGGCGCGCGCTCTTCGAGAAGCGCAAACGCCTCAGCGACTACGCGCTCATCTTCGGCATGTTTGGCATCGTCGTCATGGTGATCGAGACCGAGCTCTCCTGGGGGCTCTACTCCAAGGTGGGGCTCCGCGGTGGGGGGGCAGGTGTGACTCTGAGGGGGGCGGGGCTGAGGGGCCCGGGGCCCCCCCATGTGTGATTCTGAGGTGGGTGGGGTTAGGGGATGGGGGGGCCCCCCGTATGACTCCAAAGTGGGGGGGCTGGGGAGTTCTGAGCTGTAGTTGGGTGTGGGGGGGCTGGGTTTCCGGCCGTCGTCCCCCTCATCCCTCCCCCATGCCATAGAGCCCCCAGGCATTACCGAGCAATCTCCAGTGAAATGTTTATGTCCTGTGATGAAACCCTCCAAGCACAGTCCGTCCGTCCCCCCAACCTGGCAGGGTGGGGATCCCTCCCCCCTCCCTGTGCTGGGTCTGCAGCTTGGCTCTCCCCACCCAGGGTGTCCCCCCTCCACCCCCGCAACAGCAGCGAGCGTGGCTGCAGGTGAGCCCCGACAGGGGGCATGGACCCAGCGAGCCCCCCCGGCTGGTGGAGTGGAGGGGCCGGGGGCGCTTGGGGCACAGGAATCCTCCCCACACACTGAGCAGAGGGGGGGTCCTGGGGATCCGTGGTGGCTGGATGCGCTTGGCACTTGTTGCATCCCAGAGCTGGGGGATGGGGACGGGGTGGAGGGAGAAGCCGCTTCCTCTGAGTTCACAGTGGGTGTGTGTGGGGGATTTGCCTGGTGTCAGTTCTCTCTTCTCTCTCCCTCTTTCCCCCCCCTCCCCCGGCTTTCCCCATGGGGTGGGCGGGGTGCTTGGTGCTGCTCAGCTGTTGATTTTCAGTAGAGCTAATTTCAGACAGGGCGCAGCTGTTGTGAGGCTGGCACGTTATTCCGTGAAACCCAGCCGCAGAGTAGGGGCCGGGGATGCCTCTGGCAATGGGAGTCCAGCAGCTCCGGAGGGCAAGGGCTGCTGCTGCGCTCACCCCTGCCAGCCACTGCCTGAGTGCTCAGTTCCCCCCTGCACTCAGAGAGCTCTCTCTGATCCCCGCTTTCCTGCCCTCTGCAGCTCGACCCGCATCCTTCCTGGCAGTCCCCGATGGCCAAGCTCCTGTGGGATTGTTACCTAGGGTGGACTGGCTGCCCCAGAGCCGCTTTTTCCTCCACACCTGCCCTTGTGTGTATTCTGGTAGCCCTGGTCCAGCCTTAGGGCCCCTTGTGTGGGGAGCTGTACAGAGACCCTGCCCAGGAGGCTCCTTGTCTGGGTATGGCTGGGGATTCCCCTTGGCTGGCTCTGTCCCCTTCAGGAGAGGGGGCCTGGCCCAGCTATGTTCTGCTATCTGCTTAGAGGGGATTGAGCCTTGAGCCCAAGCAGCTGGACCCTGGAGCTGGCTGAGCCCTGTGAAATACTCCTTCCTTCCTGTTAGAGAGCGAGGGCAAAGCTGTGCCCCCCCCATCCCCAGCTATCCTGCCATGGGCTCACCTGCAGCCAGGGATGTGCCTTTGCCTTGGTGCGGGGGGAGCCCCTTGTGGCTTCAGCCCTCCCAGGAGCAGGATGCCTCTGGCAGTAGCACCGTTCCTGGCAGGAAAGACCCACCCCCATCTGCTCCAGTGGAGACACTGGACCAGCAAGTGGTGGGACTGGGTTTCCCAGGGCTCATCTGCTCTGTGACTCCTCCATGGGATTCTGGGCTCTGCCATGGCTGGTGTGGGTTGGGGGCTGGGGCTGGCTACCGCCTAACTAAGGGATGTCCGGTGTCTTTCCCTCCTGTTTCCTTGGGCTCTCCTACTCCCCACGCTCAGGCCCAGAGGAGGGTGGCTGCCTGTAGAAAGTGCTGGCATGCAGGGGTCACACCTGGCTCCTCGTCTCTGGCCTTGTTTGCCAACAGCCACCAGCCCTGAGGGCACAGCTGTCTGCTCGCTGCCTGACAGCCCCCCAGCCTGGTCCCTGGGGTGGGGCTCAGCCTGGGGGTGGGGATCTCCATGCTGTTGGACTTGCTGGAGGGTTTGATTTTTGGCTCTGGTCCCTCAGCCTGCTGCTGCTTGGAGCCACTCTCAGGGGCAGGGGAAGGGCGATGGTCCTGTGTAACAAAGCCGACAGGTGGGGGCTCAGGCTGGGGGAAGCGCCTGCTAATGGGGCGGAGGTGGGGTAGAGGAGCGGAGGACGGTGAGTAGCCAAGGGGTGTTGCTGACCCCCTTGCAGGAGTTTGCAGTTTTTCAACCTCCGTGACAGGAGGGTGGCACCATTAAAATGGCTGCTTGGCCTCCGTGGGGCGTTGCCCTTGACCCTTGTGGCTGTTCTGCGCCTGGGCCCAGTGCTTAAAGAAGTCTGAAATAATGGGGGCTCTGTCCTAATCTGGGAGCAGCCCAGGCTTCAAGTGCCCCTCATGACCCGACTTTAATTATTTTGTTTTGCTGGCTCTGCGACCCCAGACTTGCTTTAAAACACTGCCTGGGGCTGGATGTTTGGGCCACAGTCAGAGGATGTGCAAGCCGGTCCTGCTGCCCTGCCGACCCCAGCCCTGAACAGGGCCCTCGAGTACCAGCTGCTGGAGACAAGTCCCTCGGCTCAAAGTTGATCCCTGTGTAGTTAGAAGCTGCTCTGCGCGAGCCTGTCCGGGCAACATGTGTGTGAGTCCCAGTGTCCCGGCTTGCTCCCCAGCACCCCATGTGGCAGTGAATGGCACACTCTCCCCTCTGCCTAGAGAAGGCTCTGTGGCACAGCCACCCCCAGCTAGTACACTGGTGCCCCTGCCCCTGGGAGGGGGTGTGTTTTATTTATAACCCCCCCTCCCCGTCTCTCTCTCTCTCTCTCTCTCTCTCTGGCTGTGCGCTGGCAGGGATATGAATAACTCTTTGTATAGACATCTGTCATGTTATTTATACCTATCTGGAGAGGGGAGATGAATAGGCATCCGTGCTAGTGCAGGCAGGGGGCGGTGGAATGGTCAGGCGCTGGGCTGTGTGGCGAGGGGGATCTGTGCAGCTTGTCCCATTCCCTGGCATTCCTTTGGCTCTTGCTAACGGGGGGTTTGCAGCTGGGTTGGTGCCAGGCAGGGCTTGGGTCACGTGGGCACAGAGGGAGCAGCGAGATAGGGAGTTGTGTGGGAAGGGGCTGCTCTCCGCTTCCTGCAGCGAGCTGAGGAGCTGGGCGGTAGGGGCGGGGGAGGGGGAGGGGGCAGAAGAGGAAAGGCTGCTCCAGCACTCAGCTCCTGCCTTTCTTCATTTCCCTTGAAACCAAAAATCAGGAGGTGAGGAGAAATGCCTGAAAGTCCTGGTGGGTGCACAGGGCTCCCAAATGGGAGACAGGCACTGATCTGTGGGGTGGAGCATGGCTGGGTTGGGCTGTTGGCTGGGCTATGGGGGGTGGGAGGACAGGGCTAGTTCTGGGTGTTTGAGAGGAATATACAGGCAGTGGGCTGAGCTTTCAGGTCACCCACTGCTGCAGCGAGGTCCATGGCACCAAAGGCATGGAGTAGGATCCCCTGTGCTCAAATTAATTGCACTTAGGTTTGCTCAAGGCTCTTGAGTGGAGGGGCTGGGTGACCCCACAGCTGTGGCTCTGTCCTCCTCCCTCACCCCCGAGCTGGCTTCTGGGTCTTTCTGGTGCCTTGTTTCTGTGTGGCGCTGATGTGGTTTGCCCAGCATGGGTGCGGCTGCTAGGAAAGGTCTGGCCAGTTGCTGTCCGGGAAGGTAGCTGCAGTGCGCCACATTTGCCCCCCTTTACAATGGGATGCTGGAGGGGAGCCTGTGGGTGTGGATCCCCAGGGAGCAAGGTGGAGGGGGAAGGATCCATTTCTCTTTTGCAGTGATGCCCCCCAGCCCTGTGGTCGGCTGTCTGCCGCGCCCCCCCCCTCCCCCAAGCAGGGAGTCTCTTTCCTGGGCCTGCTAGCCCAAGGCAGTGCTTCATCTGGCGAAAGCCCCTCCCGCCCCCACTGAGTCTCAGCTGGGCTAGGCCAGGGAGTGAGGGGAGAGATGGAAGCTGGAAAGGGCTCTGCAGGGCCAGCTGCCCCCAGGCCTCTCTCAGCTGGGCAGGACAGGGGTATCTGGCTCTAGTCATAATATCTTCAGAGATTGTTGCTTAGCATGGTGGGTGTTGCAGCCAGGGCTTAAGAGCACTTGGTGCTGGCATAGCAGGGGGGCTGTGGATGGGGCTAGAGGGACATTGGCAGAGCTGGGGGGGCCCCAGGTTTGGACTAGCAGGGGTTGCTTTGGCCAGAGAGAGGGGCTTTGGCAGAGCTCTCTGGAGGAACCCTTTGCTGGCTCTGGCTGCAGCGGTCCAGACGCGCTGTGGCCTGGAAGCTGCGCTCTCCGTGATGCAGAGACCAGGAACCTGGGTCGCGCCTGCTGCTGGGAAACTGAGACTAGGCCGTGCATCTCTGCGTCCTGGGCAAACACCCCCAGGCCCGGGGCCTCCTTAGCCGCCTCTGGCTGCAGGCTGCCCCTGGGCAAGAGGGGTCCTGCCCACTCTCTGCCACAATGAGAATGGTTGTGACCTGGCTGCAGGAGCTGCTGAGGTGGGTCCCCATCCCTCTCCCTCCCCGCCCCTCCCGGTGGCTGCAGGGTCGAGGCTGCTCTACAGCTGCTGTTTGAAGCTCCAGCAATGCTCCGATTTGTCTCTAAATATCCCCAGGCAGCTTCCAGGCCCCGTTGTGTTAGGAACCGGAGCTCACTGGCAGTGTCCATGGGCCCCTGATGGAAGGGGCAGCCAGCGTTGGGAGCTGGCAGTAGAGTTCTGTGCTCCTGGGGGGAAGGAGCCTGGGGCTGCTGCAGTGCTGGGCCCTGGCCTGGCTCCAGCCTTCAGCTGAGAGCAGAATGCCGGGTGCTTGTTTCAGCCTCTCCCCAGCTGGAGGATAGGGCCCCTGCTGCCCAGAGCGTGGCACCCGGGGCCAAGAGCTAGGTGCCAGCCGACAGCACTCTGGGCTGCGGTGCCAGCCGACAGCACCCCCGTTCTAGGTAGGGCGTGTTGTTGTAGGGCTGTTTGCAGGCTCTGGACTGCGAGGCCTGGCATGTGTGGTGTTGTAGGACTGCTTGTGAACACCATGCCATGCGTGCCACCTTGCCTTCCACTTGGCTCAAGAGGGAGCACTGCATGCTGGGATTTGGAGTCTGGGCACGGCACCCCAGGGCTGCTGGCTCCCAGGTGCAGTTGTGCCATAGAGCAGTGGCCTTTTGTGGGTGACCTGGCCTCTGGACCCCTCCATGCACCCAGTGGCGACTGTGAGTGGGGATCTCCAGTTCTTGTCATGTGGTCTCCCTGGCAGTCTGGCACCCCCATCCCTTTGGTGAGTGATAGGTTTGGGGGGGGCCTGTTCTAGAGGGGCTGGTCGTTGGGGTGTCTGTGCCCCACACCCTGTGTACACCCATGGGGCCATGCAGCCACCCTCCCCAACACACGTGTGCACATGCGTGTCCTTGCTCCGGGTGCTCACCTGCCCTAAGTCCTAGTCTCCTCTCTGAGCCGGACTCTGCTTGCCCATGAATGGCGTTGATCTCAGTTCTGCCCGCTCCTGGGGGCGAGCGTGGGAGCCAGCACTAGCTCTTCCTGTCCAGGCCCCTCTGGAGCCGGCTTTGCCGGGAGCGGTGCATAAAGACCGGGGCTGTGTGGCAGGTTTTCCCAAAGTATCGTTTGTCTTGTACCTTTCCGCCTTGCCGTGCCCTGGCCCCAGGGGGCGAAGGGGATTGTTGCTGGCTCTGGCTCTGTTTCCTGGGCTGTTCCAGCTTGGCTTGGATTGCTTTTTATTAAAGCTGGAAAGCAGCATGCATGCAGGGGCGGGGGGTCTGAGAGACTCCTCCAATGGGCAAGGACATGTTAACATGCCCTGGATTCTGCATGCTTGCCCGGCTGGGGTCACCCACACAGCTGGGCCTTTTTCGGACCGAGCCCCTTGGGGGTGACAGACTGGTATCCAAGCCACTGTGCTCAATCAGGCTAATGTCTGTCCTAGTCCCAGCTGCTTCGTGTGCCCTGAGAGCAGGGTGATGGAGGGGCAGGTCCGGAACCAGGCGCAGTGAATCCCACGGGCAGAGAAACCAGGAGGATTTCCCTAGTGGCCCCGTTGTGACAGTCTCCCATGGCTGTGCACCCCCCATGGGATTTGGCAATGGCAGGTGAATGCGGGGGGGCTCAGAGGGGAGCGCTGTGGACTCTTCAGTGAAGATTTCAGCACGTTAACAGACTGCAGCCAAGCCTGTCCTGTGAGAACCGTGTGTGGGCGTGAGCTGGGGTTTGCCTTTACTGACGACAAACTCAGCTCGATCTCTTCCCCGCCGTGCTGTGGCAGTCCCTAAGGGTCTTCCTGCAGCATTGCTCAGCCAGCACTCTTGATCCCCCTCCAGAGGGCCACGCCCTTGTGTCTTTGGGTGGCATACTAAGCCACCTGCCCAGTGAGTCAGCAGGACCCACGTAACCCTTTCCTAGCAGCATCCACCCCTGCTCACAGGGTGGGGTGCTACAGATGAACACTGCCAGCCTCCTACAGGGCGCCCTGCACAGCTCCATGCAGCAGCACTGACAGAACCTTCTGGGCATGTTTGTATTCTCTGCTTCGGGAAAGGCTCCTCAGCTAACAGCCATTCCTGGTCTGACCAGCTGCCTGGCAGTGAAGGGCTAACACTGTCTAGACAGTGGCTGAAACTGGCCATAATTGATGGCAGAACAGTTCCAGGAGTGACACCTAATTGCAGTTAATCCTGGGTGTTCCTTTCACAGTGACACTGACCTGCTTAGAACAGGGCTTCCCATTAGGCATCACCATGGCTTGTGCCATAGCGAGCTGTGGGCTGCATCGGCGCCTGGGATGTGAGGGCTCTGCTCTACATCTGGCCAGCGGCCCAGCCAGCCCAGTAGCCTCTTTTGGACAGCTACCAGGGCCAGGTGCGCAACGGCAGCACGAGCTCCAGTGTGGTCAGAGACACGGCTGTCTGCTGCTGGCACTGCCATTCCCAACTCCATGGGCCCCTCGGGCCTGGGGAAAGAACCCAGGAGTCCTGCTGTGACCAGGGGCAAAACCCCTTCCTGCCTCTTCTGCTCCTCCCACCACCCTTCCTGTGTCTCCTGCTTCTAGACTGAGCTCTTCAGGGCAGGGCCTCTCAGGAGAGAGTTCCCTGCACACACAAGTTCCAAGGGTTAGGATTAGGGTTAGTAAACTGGGATGGGTATGGGTGGACAGTGTGTGTGAGGGGGCTGTGGACACTTCTTGTGGGGTAGCTTGCCTGTGTCCACCCACAAAGCTACGCTAGTTTCACTAAATCCATTTCAAATCACACACAAACCTGCTCCTCTTTAAAGGAGCAAGCCAGCAATGGACCAGGGTCCCTGGCTGCTGGGCGCTGCACAAACGCAGAACCAGAAGGCAGTCCTGCTCCAGACAGCTCTCAACCCGAGGCAGACGGGGGAGAACGAGGAAACCATGAGACCAGGCTGGTGGTCTCTGCACAGCAGTCGCCTAGCCCTTGTCTAGGTGGCTGTAGGCCTGCGTGTGCAGTGCCTGGCACAATGGGGCCCTGATCCCGGTTACCCTACTGATAATACTGGGCTTAAAGCCCCCTGCCAGTCCCTCTTCTCTGACTGTTTGGGCCCCGTGGGCCAGACCTGGCCTGAGCCAGCACTGGGTTCAAAGGAATGATGCTGATTTAAGCCAACTGGGGCTCTGGCCCAGCATGGAGGCAGACGGGCTGGAACAGCAGCAGGCCATGCTCAACACTATACAGCAGGGGCTGCATTTCCCCTCCTGATATGGGGAGCTTTGGGATTTGTGGCACTGGATCAGACACTGGCCCATCTGGTGTGGTCTCCTGCCTTGGGTACAGCCCCAGCCCCCCTCCCTTTAGTCATTCCGTTGTGCAGTTCTGTAGGTGGCAGTGGAGATTCCTACCTGACCCCTACAGGTGCTGAGTCACCCTGAATCCTGAGGCTCGGTCACTCTCTGTGCATGTAAATGTTCTGACTGGTCATTGACGTTCCCCGCTCTTGAAAAGAACCAGCCGGGTCAAGGCAAATCTATGGTACTAGCAAGTGAGGGGTGAGTTTCCCCTTGCTCAGCTCTGACAAGATGCATCAACCCTGTCCTGCAGCCCCCCTACTCTCCTAGTCTTGGGGGTCCCCTACCCGCAGCACCCCAGTCCTAGCCTGCAGCCCCTGGCTATTCCAGCCCTGAGCTCTCCCTGCCCCTGTAGATGGGCTGATGCTCTTTAATCCCAACCTGTGTGTACCATGACTGCGCATTTGGTAGCGAACAAGTCCTGTTTTGCCATGGTTCCATGTCTCCAGGAGAGACATTAGACCTGCACGTCACAAGGTTTGTGGCAAACTGCAGTCCAGAGAGGTGTTGGACTGCCCAGATGTCTGGGTACCTCTAAAGGGCTGGATGCCGCAGAGGTAGGTAGAGGCAGTGGCTCTGTGGCCGTGTCAGAGCTGTAGCTTCCTTGGCAGGAGCTGGACTCTAGAGCCTGCCTATTAATAGCCTTTGTTTGGTCTCCGGCACTCCTTTTGGCACCAGCTATTCTGTCCAAACAATGGAGAGGTGAGTGCCAAGTTGTGAAGCTGACAACAATGCATGGCCCTGCCGGGCTGGAGGAGAACAATGCTCCCCATTCACCAGGCTGCACCCAGAATATCGCTCCCGTTAGTACCAGCGGGTTATGTTTAGGACAGATTTCCTCTTGTTTTGAAATGCTCGTGGGGAGGCAGAGCCCCAGGGGAAGATCTAAGGGAAGGGGGGGATCCCCCATAGGCCACTGGGCTCTATCCACTATGCCACACTGCCTGCCACTAGACCATGCTCTTCAGCAGCCCATGTGAAACAAGCTGGTGGTTTCAGGCCAGTGAACATCCTAAAAAGCACCACTGACTGGCTTCTCTGCTGACAGATGTGATAGTGATGGGGACTGGCCATTTCCAGAGTGACCTGGGCACCTGCTGTGCTGGGCTCGCATGCATTTTAATACAGCCAAAGACAATACTGTATAGAGAGAGTCCAAGAATGTAGGTCACATGTGTAGCACTTACAGGGGCTGTAGGTTGGAAGGCAGTGACTGAGACAGACTAAGGAGTCTTGGTAGAAATCAGCTGGGTAGAAACACTCCGTGCGATTCCACGGCTGGGTTGATGCGATCCTGGCTGGATGAGTGTGGAGAAGTGAGGTGGTGTGACTTGTAAACAGCATTAGCGAGGCCAGTCCCGGAATACTGTGTCCACGCTTTGGAAAGGATGGTGATAGTTGGAAAGGGTCCAGGGGTCAAGGTCTGGAAAACCTGCCTCACCACCAGATTGAGGAAGCTCAAGCTATTTCACTGAACAAAGAAAAGGTTAAGAGGTGACTTGATCATGACCTGCAGGTACTTACAGGGGTGGGGTGGGAGATGTCAGATGATAAATGGCTCCTTAATCCAGCCAAAGCAGAACAGGGTCCGGGGCTAGAAGTTGATGCCAGACACATTCAGACTAAAAATAAGGTGCAGTTGTTTCACAGGAGGGTAACGAACTACCAGAACAGCCGGTCAAGGGTTGTGGGGGAGTCCCTGTCGCGGGGGGAGGTTTGCATGCCTTTCTACCAGACATGCTCCAGCTGAACCAGATGTTCTGGGCTGGATGCAGGAGTCATTGGGTGAGGTTCTCTGGCTTGGGCTATGCAGGGGGCTAGCCCAGATAAGGGTCCTTTCTGGCCTTGGATTCTGAGTGTCTGAGGCAGAACTCCCCTTCGCCCCTGGGCCGGTCCCTGCTTGGCAAGGCTGAAGCACGCTGACCAGGGAAGTTGGCACCGCTGCCTGGGCTGTTCTGCCTGATGTATTAACAGAGGTTTGCCTCCCATGGGCTGGTGTGTTGTGCCTTTCCCCAGCACTGGCTGCACGAGGGTGGGTGGCTGCATACGTGCTCTGCTCATGAGCCACGGGATTCCTCAACAGTTCAGCACAGCCAAACGGGGTTAGTGGAGAAGGGCTTCCCTGCCTGAGTCTCCACCCTCCACCGCAGCCTGCCCACGGAGCCAGCTCGGGAACTTCCCTGGGAAAGGAGCGGTGCTCCATGAGTAACTCTCCATGAGGCATCAGCTGTTGCTCTCTGCTCATCCGTCAGCACTCTCTGCCTGTCTGTATCTCTCCCATGGGCCTCTTTATCTCCTGGCACTTAGAACAATCCCACTAAATGCCCCGATTTCCTTTGGCTCTGCTGTTGGGTTTATGTGAAATTCCCTTCCGGCAGCTGCAGTGAGAAGCCAAGCAGCCCCATTAGCACCAGTGGCCCTGGCAGAGACCTGCTCCGTGGGAAGGCAAAGGGAGACCCACTACCAAGGCCTTTGCAGCAATGGGTCTGTCCTGGGGCTCTGCTGACAACCCCCCGGGTCCCTTTCCCAGGGTAGATTCTGCCCCGCTTATCCCTGGCTCTGCCCCCCCTTTGCAACACTTTTGAGAGAGAGGAAGGAGGGTCTTGTGGTTAATGCCTCACAACTCAGGAAAGCTGGGCTTGGTTTGCTGGGTCTAGCAGGCTCCCCGGGTGGGTGTCCTGGGCCGGATGGCCTGTGCTTGACCCCCACAGGTGGGGTTAGATGATCTACAGAGCTCTGCTCCCCACATGCTGACCTTGCTGGGAAAGTCTGAGAGTTCCAGCTCTGCTAATGGGGAGATTAACCCTACCTTTGTTAGGAGCTCGTCGGGCAGGGGCTGCCTTGCTGTGTCTGCAGCATCCGGCACAACAGGGCCCCACCTTGGTTGCAGCGCCAGGTGCTACCTCAATGCAGATAATAAGGAGGGGCTGGTATTTGTCTGTGGGGTTCCTGACCCCAGTGGGGTCCCGGCTCTGGGACAGTTCCTTCTTGTTCTGCTGGTTCCCTTGGTTTTCCACCTTTAGTCTTTCTTGTGACTGAGCAAGCCTGGCCGGTAGGGAGCACCCTGCAGCTGGGGTCTCCGAGCGCTGCTGCCCCTGTAAGCCCCAGGCAGGAGTGCTCTGACTGCACCAGCCCTGTGCTTAGCAGAGCCTGGTGCCGGATGAGACAGTCAGGCTGTAATAGGAGGAACTCGGTGTTGTAAGCAAGTCACCCAGAAGCTTGTTTGTCTTGAGAGCGTTTAAGGATGTTGGCTCTGTCAGCTGGAGTGAAATATGGGGGCTGCTGAGCCATAAACACTGGAGAGGGTGGCAGGAGGTCCTCAGGGGGCAGCTGGCTGCAGTGTGGGGTTTGCAGAAGGGCTGGGGAGGTGGAGACAGGGCTCCAGGTGTTCAGAGCATCTGGGGGAGTCGGGGAAAAGCCAGACTCCAGCTCCCCTGTTGCTGGGGGGAAGGGGCAGGTTGCATGGCTCTGAAATTGCCCGGGGTTCTTGTGTGCTGGGTGAGCCAGTGTCACTGGACAGCTGCAATAATCATCCGAACGCTTGCTGCTGGCCCTTGTCCCCCCAGGAGAGGAACCAGCCCCTCTACTAACAACACCTATGCTGTGCTGGGGCGCCAAGCCCCAGCTCTTCCCATCACTCCGTTGGCTGGAGCTGGCCCAGGTCCGTCACTACCCAGCAGTGACGCAAGTTAGAGCCCCAGGGCAGTCATCCAGGGCTGGGTGGGGGGTGGGGGGTGGGCGAGACAGGGCAGGGGTCGCACTTGCCTCAGCCCCACGGAGAGGAAAAGGAGGGAGTGGGTAGGAAGTGAGACAGCGAGGAAAGGGAGGGGTGCGGCTGCCTGGCCTTTCCCTGGGGGAGTGCTGTTTGGAGGGGGGGGGGGGGAAAGCCAGGCAGCAGAGACCTAGGGTCTGGAAGCAGCCGCTTTGCTCATGGGCAACTAAGGGCTGGTTTAATTTACATAGCATTGATTAGCAGGAGGATCTAATTAGACCATCCATTAGGATGCCATATTACAGAGCTAATGCGGACTCTCAGCAGATTGCTGGAATCCCCTGGCCAGCTGAGGGGAGACGTAATTACATCCAACAGCATTCGATTAAAAACCTCGTTGAAGAAAGGGCTGCTCTTCCAGACGGCAAATCGATGCCAATAACATCACGCTCCCAGCTGCTGAGCCCCCGGAGGCGCAGGGACGTGGCCCCCTTGGTCCAGTGGCTGCTCACATAGCCTGGCATGCAGAGGCACGGCTGGGCTTGTGGTGGTGGCCCTGAGGGACCTGTTCTGTAAGTCTCCTTGGTCCCCTTGGCCTCTGTTCCGGGATACAGCCGTGTGGCTGCTGTCACTAGCCTGGATGGGGGGCCTGGTGTGCAGCGGCTGCTGCGTGGGCTGCCTGGGGTCAGGCTCTGTAGCCAAGTAGGGTGCTGGCACAGCTGTAAAGAGGGGATCGATAGTACTTCCCTCCTACCAGGGCGTGGAGCTTTGAGACCCTAGGGACAGGGAGTGTTGGGCTGGGCAGTCCCCATCTCACTGGCCTGTGCCACCTGCTTCAAAGGTGCAAGGTACCCCCCCGTGATGTGGTAATCTTCCCCCAGGGGAGTTCCCTCCTGACCCCCAGTGAGAGGCTGGCTCGTGCCCTGAAGCAGGAGGGTTGAGATCCCTGGAGGAAGGCACGAGAGGGGGTCTACTATTGCTATTCTGTTGCTTGTGTGACTGAGATCAGCTGGGTCCTTGGCCTCAGGAAGCTGCTAACCTTGGCGGCACAGTCCGTTCAGCAGGAGTGGGGCACTGCACACTGGGCCCCTATTCCTCGGGCCTTCCTGGCAGCATGGGGGCATGCAGTCAGCACCTTTCACCCCTGAGCTCGGGCATTCACATGCTGGTAGGTGTACAGCCTGCAGTGGTGCCATGTGCGAGCACCTTTATCTTCACAGCCTTGTGCAGGAGGGAAGGGATGTCCCCATTTTACAGACTGGAAACTGAGTCACAGAACAGACTGACTGACCCAGGGCCTCTGCGGCAGAGCAAGGACTAGACCGCAGGCCAGCATCCTACCCACTGCACCAGCTTTGCACTAACCTTTGTGTCCTGTGCACCAGCAGTTCCGCCAATGGCCCCTGCTGGGTGGATGTATGTGATGGGAAGGGCCTCCAGGCTCTGTTCCCACACCTTGTCGTTCATACGCTGAGGCTTCAACTTGGGGGCCTTGGAGCTGTGTCTTTTTTCCTCCCAATTGCAACAGCAAAAACAAGCCAAGAAGTGGTGGTTTGATGTGTCCCTTCATGCTGATGGATTGTGTCATTACAGCCTCAGACTTCCTGCTGTAAAACACACGGCTGGGGGCCAGTAACTTGTGAGGCTGCATCCAGTGCTCACATATAAACAGTATTGACTGTTCCCCAGACACCGGGCCACGCTGTCGGCACCAGCTGCCTGAACTCCATTAGGAGTGAATCCGCAGCCGGGGGTGGCTGTGTGGGGTGGGGCAATGGCCAGTTTGAGGGCAAGGGGCACCTTTGGGGGGTGGGGTCAAGCTGGTGCAGTGAGATAGAGGGGCCGTCCACAATGGCCCGTCCCAGCTCTGAGCCCCCATCGCATCATCTGCAAAGAACCTCTGATTTGGCTGCCTCATTTCTCCTGGCTGCAGAGTCCCCGTCCTGCTCCTGGGCTGTCAGCCCAGCTCACCAGCTGCGCCCAGGCGGCCGCTTGTACCCCTCCTGCCACGGTGCCAGATGGCCTGGGTGCTGGGGTGCCGTGCACTCTTCCCAAAGGAACGTGGCGCTCTCGCAGCGCCGAGGGGCGCAGACGAGCCGAGCGCCTGTGGCTGCCAGCTCTCCGAGGAGCAGTATCTAGTGGTCACTGCAGGGAGCGTCAGTCTCAGGTTCTTGCCGTGGCCCGGAGGCAATGTCTAGTGGCTAGAATAGGGCACTGGGGATCAGGACTCCTGGGTTCTCTTCCCAGCTGTCCCTGACTTGCCATGTGGCTCTGGGTGAGTCACTCACCCCGTCTGTTCCTCAGTTTGCCCTGAGAAAAGGGGGCAGGATGAATTAGTGCTTGTGACGCACTTGGAGGGCCTGGGGCAGAAGGGGACACAGAGGCACAGGTATTGTTATTTAGTATGCTCAGCTGGGGCACCCTGTGCTCGGCCCCCGCTCTTCTCGGTTGGGTGGCCCATCACTGAGTGGGAGTGACCTCCAGATGGGGAGAAGGGGGGATTGCGGCGCCGGAGCGCTTGGCGGAGCTGTACAGTCCTGGCTGAGGCTGTGGGGAGGGGCCAGATAGCAGGTGTCTCTGGGAAGCTGCCTGCAGTGTGTGTGTGCGGGGGTGGGGGGGTAAGGTAGCGCACGTGCTGATGTTCCAGGCTCAGGAACAGGGATGGGGTGGGCAGATGCCTCCACCTCATGCCTTGCTCTGTGTGATCCATGTGCCCGCAGCTTCCCCTGTAACGATGGAGGCATTCTGCTTTCTCCAAGGCCCGTGCATTCCCGTCTGCCCTGGCCCATGGACCCAGTTCCCATATGTCTCGGTGGGGTGGGGATGGGGTGACCCCTTCCTGGCCCTCACTCCCCTAATGCTTTTTCCTTCCTTGTCCTACAGGAGTCCATGTTTTCTCTGGCCCTGAAATGCCTTATCAGCCTGTCCACCGTCATCCTGCTGGGCTTGATCATTGCCTACCACACGCGGGAAGTGCAGGTAGGTCCAGAGGGGAGAATCCTGGGGAGAACCAGGCACCTTTCCAGGCGTGTCTGCGTTTGTGGTCGTGATGAAGCCGTGTGTGTGTTGGGGGACATAATGCTGAATGTCCCCCTTGGAGTGGATTTGCGCCATCCGTGCTGGACGTGAGTGACAGGGATGCTGCAGAGATCACCCCCCTGAGCCTCGTTTGAGAGTGCAGCGCAGGCCCCTCCTGCAGCCGATCAGTGCCGAGACGGGAAGGGCAAGGGTCTCCGGAGGAACTAAGCCAGACAGGCTGGCTCGTTCCCAGAGGACACCTGCAGCCCGTCTGGGCGCTACACGAGCTGCACTAGCCCAGGGCCTCTGGAGCGGCAATGCCCTTCTCCAGCCTTCGCAGCCCAGCAGGAGCCCTGCTGCTGCTCTGTGGGAGGTAGAGGCCGTGGAAAGCAGCTCTCGGCCCTGGAATCCAAGAGCGGCATGATCCTTGAGCAGGAGCAGCAGGGTTCATGGTCCCAGTCTCCGCATGCAGCAGGGTTCATCCCGCCGTGCCTGGAGTGGGGGGTTCACCTCCCTGCCCACCCCAGCGTGATCACATCGCTGGCCTCGTTGAACTGACAGCCAGCTGCTGGCTCCCTGGTCGGCCCAGCCTGCAGGGAAGATGTCTGTGTGAAAAACTGAAGAAAGGTGATTGGAAAAGCAAACTTCCTGCACTGGCGCCAGGCCAGGCCGTGAGTCGGCTGGGCTGGGAGGGAGCTTTGCTAGTGGAGGGGCTGGGAAACCACCTTCTGCCCCAGCTGCTCTGGTTTAATGGTCCTTCCCACCAGGCTTCCCGGGAGAGTGATTGTTCTCTGCTGTTTGACACAGGGAGATACCAAGGCTGCTCTGGCTGGGAGCTGTCCAGCTGCAAGTGGCTGGGCCCGCCCTGCTCTCAGCCCTGCCTCCAGGCTGGCTGTGGTATCGCATGTGGTGCTGCAGGAAGGTGAGGGACCCCCATGCGTGCCAGGCCTCACTTCCAGCTGAGCAGGTCTCCTGCCTTGCAGGGGGCTCAGGCTAGCTCTGAATGGATTAACCATTCCCTCTGTCCTTTGAATAGCGTCTCGAGGGCAGAGAACTTGTCTGCGCAGTGCAGGCTGTGAGACGGGGAGCCAGCCCGGCCTTCAAAGCACCACATGGCCGTGAGGGAAGGGGCAGGGCTGGATCCTGTGCTGTACCCAGCAGGGGAGAGGGCAGCAAGAGGCTTCAATCCACCTTGGTGCCTTGCTGGCTGGGACTGACCTGCTGGCTGGTGTGTAAGTGAGAGCAGCCCTGGGGATGCAGGTGCCTAATGCCTGATCCAGTGGGAACCATGAGAGAAGAGCTCCCTTCCCCCCCATGCTGGAAGCCCGTGCCCCACCACAGCCAGGAGCTAGATTGGTGCCTGCTCCTTCCCTGGAGCAGCCCCGAAGACCAATGCTGAAACCTGCACCTGGGCTGCTGTGTTTTGAGATACGTTTGTTAGGGAGTTAGTACCTGCCTGCTCTAGGGCTGTGCTCTGCTGGGGAGACAAGGCAGCGTTGCTGTTCCAGTCAGCATGGATCCGAGGGGCTGGGAGGGATCGGAGCACTTCCTTCATGCTGCAGGGCACAGGCTGCTCCCGCCTGAGAGTAGCTTACCCTTTGCGCCTCAGCCTCACCGCAGGGATGCTGCCACATGCGCTATGTGAGGGTCTGAACAGACAGGCAATCCCCTCTCCCCCCATCAGCAGGGCCTGCTGGAGAAGGAGTAAGTGGGCACTGCAGACTTGCAGGGGCTCATTACAGTGCCTGGTGAAGGAAGATCTAGAGGGTGGGCTGAGCAAACCTAAGGGAGGAACAGCTATGCCTGGGGAGAAGTTCTGAGATGAGCTATGTTACATTGATGTGGATTTCTTTGTTGATGAAGCCATACCCAGGAAGGTCTGATCACACACTGCATTTGAGCATTGTCCAGGAGCCCGTGTGGGAAAGGCGCCTGCTCCCAGGGGATGGGGTTGGGCGCGGGAAGAGTTCATCAATCGCCTAGTGGCGTTTGTGCTGATCGGGACTCTGCCCAAAAGGGAGACATTCTCGGGGCCCTGTTTGCTAGCTGGGAAGGGCCTACTGTGGGGCTCCCTGCCTACCACAATGAGGCTCCCCTGCGAAAGGGGAGGAGCAACACACACACATTAGCCCAAGACAGTGAGGGACAGAGATTGGGAGCAAACCAACCCCCCCTTTCCACAGCCTCTGTCCCAGCAGGCTCCAATCCTCCGCCAGTCCCCTAAAGCCCAGCTTAGCCTTGACAAGCTGGCCTGTCTGAAGCAGCTGATCTTGGTATGGAAGAGAACTGCCTATTTCAACCCCAGTATTTGATGGAGTTCTGCTCCCTGGCTCGGACGCTGTTCCTCCCGCAGGCCGTGCTGCCTGTGGTTACCAGTGTTAACTTTACCCCCCTTCTCTAGTGTTGCCTCTTGTGCCATGGTTTCAGAACTCAGCAGCCACAAAGCCCACGCTGTGCATTGGTGATGGGGTTCTCTTGGGCTCCGGGGGTCATTTTTATGTTTCTTCACTGAAGACTTGGCCATGTTCAGCACACTCAGGTCATAGCCCAACCAGGACAGCTCCTGGGAGAGCAGAAAAGCCCCTTCTGCAGTAAGGAGGCACTTTATGGAAATGTTTGATGGGAGAGGATGGGAGCCAAATGGGAAAGCAAAGAGAGGGCCTGGGAATAGACCCAAGCCTGAGCCAAGAGCCTGCAGCTCGGCACCGACTCCTGTGGAACAAAACACTCCGTGTGCAGGTGAATTTCTGGTTCTTTGTATGAAGGGTCCATTCCTAAAGCATTAGCACAGGCTGGAAACTGGCTAATCAGGTCTTGTGCATAGTTATAAAATCCCACAGGCCCCCAGGCTGCTCAGAGCCCTCGGGAGCTCCTGCTACTGATGGGCTTGTCCCCGTTTCCAGCACTGCAGCTCGTGTCTGTAGCATCTCTTCGTCGCTGATTAGCCCTTTGTAAATGGAGCCTTCCCACAAAGTGGGACCAGGTTCGGGAACCTCGAGATTGCAGACTGGGTGGGACCCGAGGGCCATCCACACCAACGTCCAGCCTGTGACCCAGGCTGGGCCCAGGTGCTGCAGATCCCTGATTTTTATTTGTAGTGTTCTGTACCTTTGCCAGTGGCAGGAGCCCACGAGTGTCTGTAGAGGTGGTGCCAACTCAGGCCTCCTGCACTGGGAGCACCAGCAGCCCCTCCCTCCCTCATCTCTAGGGCTTAATTTCTCCCTCTCCCAGTGCTGTTGTTTAAGACTTTGCAGCCGGAAGCAATCTCTTCAGAGGGAGCCAAGTGGGTCGCTCTGGTGCAAATCCAGGGAGAAGAGCCAGCAGCACAGCTACCTGCGAGAGGGGCTGGCAGTCTGCAGTGCTCTGCGTGGGGAGAACCACGCCCCAGGGGCTCCAAAAGCAAATGGTCAGAAGGGCAATGGAACCACTGAAGAGCAGCTGAGGGTGTCACGGGCTGCTCGCAGCCTGAGCTAGCTGGCCGTCCTGGGGATGAGAGGGAGCCTGCATTCTCGCTAGGGACTCGCCCGCCTGGCAGAGAGGATGATAGTCCTCCAGTGTGTGCAGGGACAGACAAGCTCTCCCACAATTCAGCTCTGATTTTCCCAGTGCTCAAAGCCCCATGGGAGATGCCCCCAGAAGTCCTAGCGCCCCAGCTGGGGGAGCACAGCACCAGGGGCACATGGTAACTTGGTACAGCTTCACAGAGTGGCTGCTCACACCCAAACTGAGCTAACCTGGGTGCTCAGGCCAGGTGCTAATCACCTGGGCTAACCCTTCCTCCGGCTGCATGCCACAGGGAGCTGCGCTGTGGGGGACCATCGATGCTGCTCCATAGCCGAGGCCCGTGGCACTCAGAGGCGCTGCCCAGTCCCTAGGCCTCCAATGCAGCCTGTCAGATCCTTTACTTTTCTAACTGGCCCAGCTGGCAGTTGTGGTCCCCTCCCCCCATACCAGCTTTGCAATCACCCACTGCCAAGCACATGGAGAACTCGGTGACAAATGTTGCACCTGTCAGAAGTGTAAAAGCGGCTGCCCTGAGGGAACCGTTTTGTGTGTTCTTTGCTGCACAGGCAGCATGTGAAGAATGTTCGGTCACTTCTAGCTCAGGCTAGATAAGATGCTTGATTTCTCCTGGCATTCCCAGGAACCCACATCTTGTACGGTCATGAAAACGCCCCGGGTCCCCTCGGGCTCTGGGAGTAGAAGGCGTCTGGGCTATGCACAGATTGGCCTGTGACTCCACCAGAGGGACTGGCAAATGAGCAATTGCTGACCTTTCCTCTAGCTGAACATTTCAAAGCAAATATTTGGGAGCGCTCTGGCCTTTGCAGAAATAATCTCCCCTAAGGCTGCTTTGTCAATGCAAGCTTCACCCCTGGGCCCGCTTGTCCTCTCTGGTGAGAGGTTCACAAAGTCCCCCTCTTGAGCTGTGCACAGGGCTTCACAGGTCTGATCTACCTCTGATTGAAATCAAAGGCAAAATTCCCATTGATTACTGAATCAAGGCCTTGGATTCAAGAGCCTAATGTTTGGCACCCACGCGCCAACCCTTGGCCCTAGTATCTCCAGGTGGCATTTTCATATTTGCCCAGCAAAGACTCAGCAACTTTCAGCGGGGTTAGGCTACTGGTTGTAAACTCAAAGCAACCCAACGAGAGCAGCCCCAACAAAACCAATCCAAGTTCCTTCTGCAGCAATGCGTGCTTCGTATGGCACTCGGAGAGGAGAAGCAGGAAGCCAGAGACGGTGCTTGTCCTCCACAGCATGGAGTGGAGAAACTGTGAAGGGAAAAGAAACTCTGCTACTGAGGGGTCAGAACAACCTGTAGGAACAGAAGAGAGGGACCAGGGGAAAAGATCTTCCACGAAGAGCACCTGGAGGAAACCCAAGCCTGACCTAGCAGCTGACTCCCGTTAATAAAACGCTCTGCTAACATACTGACTTTCCTGCTCAATATCTGTGATTGCTGCAAGTCCGTCGCGACCAGCGCTTGGATACGTGGCTTGAAGGACAGGGGAGCGAGCCTGGGTCCCTGCGTGCAGCTGAGGTCCATGTTCCAAGCACTAGTAGCTCATGCATCAGAAGCACCAACTGGGACTGACGTCCTATCTCCTTGTGACTCTCTCCTGTGGGTGCTGGGTCCTTACAGGCCCAGGCAGCAGCGGAGACGCATGCAGTTGGGCTGGTTGGTCAGTTGTACTGATTGAGCTCTGAGTCTGTCTAGCTGAACAGAGAGTCGGTTCAGGGGTGACTTGATCCCAGTCTGAGGATCTATCTGGGAACAAATATTTAATCGGGCTCGTCCGTCTAGCAGAGGAAGGTCTAACCAGAGCCAATGGCTGGGAGTTGAAGCTAGACCAATTCAGATTGGAAATCCGGTGTAAATATTTAACTGAGGGGAATTAACCGTTGGAACAACTGACCCAGGGGTGTGCTGGGTTCTCCATCACTGTCAACTTTTAAATGGCGAGTGGCTGGTTTTCGAACACCTCTGCTCTAGGGATCACTTGGGGACGGGGCTCTGGGAAGTACTGGAGGTCAGATAAGATGATCACAATGGTCTCATCTGGCCTTGGAAACTCTGAATTTCCCCCGTCAGTGTCTTCCTGTCAGCCATAAACAAGAACATGTAAGCCTAAGTGACAAATGTTCCTGCCTGGAGTGTAAAATCTGCCACTACAAGGAAGCAATTTCTTTCCTTGCTGTGCAGCAAAATGCAAAAAACTCCTCTCTGACCAGCTCCCAGCCAGTCCTAGCCTCCAAGAGGAATAGAGTATCTGCCGTTTCCCAAATATACAGCAAATTTAGGCTGAATAAAGAGCCAGATGGAGTTAGGACGTGTTTTCTGAGCATTAACTTCTAGGTGTGAGAGCTGAATTGAGATGTCATGCTGGTCTCTAGCTGCCTGTACATTTTACTAATAACTGACTGGAATTGATTTAGTCCTATCCATCGAGGCTGAGTCTCCAAGCTGCGCAAATTCACATGAAAGTTAACCCATCCCCTAGGTGTTCTCGAAAAGCTCAGCCCCCTGCGTTTCCCAGTCCCTTTGCAATGGGCTGGCGCTCCAATAGCGATGCTGTCTTGTGAACCCTGGCAGGATGGCATGAGCCACTATGGGGCTGAGAAAAGCTTTGCCCATGCACCGGAGCAGAGAGAGACTGCCCCTTGCCGGTCTCTCTGCAGGGCACTTGTCAATTGCTTCCGAGCTGGAGGATTTTTTCCTCCCTCAGGAAAGGCTTTCCAGCTGGAAGCCTGGGTTTCTGTATTGGTCTTTGCTCACCTCAGCCTGGAGCTGCAGTCAGGAAGTTCAATATGAAGTTTGGGACTGAGCTGCAGAGAAGGCAGTGTGATGTGGTGGATAAAGTCTGGGTCTAGGAGCCAAGCCCTTCTGAGTTCTAATGTAGTGCCTGTGGACTGTTCTGTGTTTGTACAGCGCCTGGCACAATGGACTTCCAGCTAATAAACAGGATTAATCGTCCACCTCCCAGCTCTGGCAGAGACTCAGCGTGGGGCCTTTGTTGACTCTGGGTCCATTGTGCCTGCTGGAAAATGGGGATTACCCCTCTTGGCCTCCCCAGGGGCTGGGGAGCAGGAATGCTCTTGTTCCTACCAAGGGATGCCATCCAGGCTGCCGCACAGAGTTGTCGGTCTCCTTCCCACTGCAGAGGGCTTTGTGTGGGTCTTGTTCTCAGTGCCCCAGGCAGCAGACTGGTGGCACCTTCCTTCGGGCAGCCTTTGGTTTGGCTGGGCAGATCAGCTCCCTAAGCGGAGTTTAAAGCTGGCTAGATAACGTATCGCAGCTTAATGAGGCATTCCTGAAGGCTGGAGCCCAGGCCGGCGGGACTTCCCTGTTGTAATGGGTGGAACAAGCGAGAGCTGTTAGCAATGCCATAGCAATAGGCTAGTTCCTAAGTCTTAGCCCCCGGTGGAGTGCTGGAGCTGAGTCCCAGGGTTTAACAGCTCAGGGGGTGTGGAAGTGGGCCTGACTCTGACGTAAGGTTAGTGACATTAGACCATTGGCCCGGGGAACCTGTATCCTGCCTGCAGCATCCAACAGGAGATGTTCAGGAGAAAGCACTGAAAGCGTCAGCAGTTACGAGCCCCGAAGGTGGAAGGCTGCAGATGGCAGAACGTTCCTGCCTGATGGCAGTGGTGTCCAGCTGACGTCCTGATCACTCTTCCCGCTCTTAGCCTGCGTCACTGGGCACGCTGGGCCATGCACTGTCCAGCCTGCTCCAGCCGCTGATGGTCTATGCGACCCAGGTGAGGGGGAGCTCCTCAAAGGACGCCAAGCTGTAACACAGAATAGTGCTAAATGCCCTGCCCTTCCCTGGCTCTTCTGGCGCTGAGGGGGGCTGAATGCTTTCGCTGAGTGGAACTTTTGTTACCTGGGCTAATGGAGAGCACAGGCCTGTGCGCTCCATCCTGTGGCCATGGAGTCTCTGCTCTGAAGAGCCTGCCTTGTCAGCCCTGTGTGATGCACAGGGGGTCTGCTGTCCTCCTGCCATTGTCCAGTTGCATTCATGCTGCCCCATGGCGCCTGGCATGTCTGACTGCGCTGGGAATTTCTCGCTCTCCCTAGCGTCTGCAGCTGAATCCCAGCATTACCTTGAGCTGACGCAGGAAGGACAAGGCCGAGACATTTTCCTCCCGAGGATTTATAGGCTCAACTGGCAAGAAAACCAGATCAAGAGCAGCTGCCCGGGCTCCTGGTTTCATTTCTCATGGGGTCTGGCTTTAATGAAGTACGTGGGTGATTTATGGGGCTGTCCTGCCCAGGCAGCAGTTCTCTTCCACTGAGTGACAGCAGCCCCGAGCCTGGGTGAGTCTGATCAGGGGTGATGGCGGCTGCTTCTGCTTGGAATGGGATGTTGTGCTGGAGCCGAGCTCTGAAAGGGCGTCTGTCCCTAGCCGGCAGCGTGAAGCCCAGCCAGCGGAGTAGTCCTGCAGGGAGAAATCCTCTCTCTCCTCTCCCCCCCCCCCCCCCCCCATGTGAGCTGTCTGTTCACTCACAGTCTGTGGGATAACAGACATTGACCTGCTCCCATTGCAACCACCAGCAGCTTTGCCACTGATTTCGGTGGGTGCAGGAGCAGGCCCAGGCCCTGTGTGAGGCTGGGGCCCGATGTTCCACTGAGCTGCTCTGAAAGCCAGGCCCCAGGGGCGAGTGCTGGGCTCCTGCCAACCTAGCCCTGAGCCCTGCCAAAGCACTGCTGATCCACCAGACCTGGCCAGTGGAGGCACTCTGGGAGAGGGCCTGCAAGCAGGCTGGATAACTGCCACCCCTCTGCCTTGGGCATTGGTTCTCTGTGGTCCTCAGGCCCCAGCTTTGCAGCCTGGTCCAAGACAGGAGCTCAGGCTGCGTTCACAGACTGCCCTGCGCTGCCCATCCCTGGGCTGCACGTTCCTATACTCTTGCTCACACTCAACTGACGCTTGTACCTGGGCCCAGCTGCCCAGACCTCCCCAGGCACCCGGCCTTTCCTTTCGCTGTGGACCCCGATAACAACTGCATCTGCAGCCCCGACAGCTGCTGGGGCCTCTTCGGATCCTGCTTCGTGCACTTCATCAGAGTGAGTTTGATGGGCAGTAAGTGCCCCTCAATCAGTGCTTTGCAGCTGGCTCCCTGGGAGCACCCCTCAGGAGATGCCAGGTAGCTGGAGAGGCTGGGCTGGCGCCCAGAACATGGTAAGAAGTTCAGTGCTGCAAGGGTACAAAGGACATTGCCCTAGCAGAGTGGACCATGAGGGAGTTGTGGCAACAGCTTAAGGAGATTAATGCAAAGGCCAGTGGCATATAGAGTTACAGGAGGGATGTTCCTGTGGATGCTAATCCAAGGGCCCCTGCTTTTCCCTCTGTTTAAGGTCATTTGTCTGGAACGTGCCTCGCCTCACATCTCCATCTAGCCGCTCTTCCTACAGGGGCATACGATCCTCTCGGAAGGGCCCGGGATCCCTGCTCAGCCTGCCCAGGATGGGTCGCACCATACCACAAATCTTAAAGACCTTGGCTTGGAATTACCAATCTGTGGGATGATGTTGTGAATTGGTGCCTCTCCCCTTCGCTCTGAAACACAATCAGGACATTGTGTAGGGTCCAAAACAACACCCCTTCCTGGCGGTTAGTCACTAGTAAAAAACTGAATCGTACCATAAAGCTCAGCTCAGACCTTCCCCTGAGGCCTGGATACTCCTGAAGATCCTCCCTCTGGGCTGCCCAACCCACACCCTAGATCCCCCCTCTTTAATGCGCTACTCCCAAATCTCTTCTTGTCACCTCCCCATGCATCAGCAGGGAATCAGCAGACCTCACTTAACCCTTTTAGCACCTGCCGACAGGGTGGGGCCTCTCATGCAAACACCACCAGCTTGGTACACACCCTGTTGTTATTGTTCATTGTGATTTATGTTGGTTGCACATAATGCTTTTTACAGAATGCATCAGCAAAGAGGACTCAGTCCTGGACTGTCTGAGACACAATGCATCCCCAACTGCCCCTCCACCCTGTCAGCTGGAGGGACTCCCTCCGTGCCTACATTATTTTCTCTCCATGCCTGTCTCCTCCCACACTCAGCTTTCTCGCTCCCACCAGCTCCCCTCTTCTCTGTGATGGTTTCGCTGTATGAATAATACCATCTTATTTTGCTTTGAGGCCGTGACCTGTGGTCAACTGTATGCTCAGCTGCCTCTTTATTTTAGTAAGCAACTCCCCTCTTCCTGCCCCAGGAGACAGTTTGGTGCTTTCCCCTGTCTCCAGGGTGAGTAACTTTAACCCCTTCACTGGTGCAGGTCCGGTCCCTAGCTCCCAGCAGGGAGTTTCCGGCTCAGTTGAAGTGGGACAGGGCTGGAGGATTTGTTGGCAGCCCAGGCTGTTTGGGATGATGCACAGTTAGCAAACATCTGTAAGTGGCTTATGCTGGAGGTCAGACTAGATGATCTAAGGGTCCTCATCCTCTCTGATGCTACGAGGCCAATAGCATGGCAGCCCAAGGGGAAAGAGAAGGGGCTTGTGAATGTGGCGCTAGACTGGAGTGGGCAGAGCTGGGTTCAGCTCCTGGCTCTGGTGCAGCCCCCTGTCACATTGGACCAGGCACTTAGGCTGCAACGTTCAACCCGCTGTGCACATCCGTGTCTTAACCTGGCCTGGTCCTTGATCTCCCAGCTGTAGAAGGGCAGCCATCACATTTCCTTTCTCTTGCCCTCTGGCTTGTGTATTCACACTGTGAGCTCCTCGGGCTGGGTCTCTCTCCCTGTATGTACATACAGCCCTGAGCTCCGCCACAGCCTAGTGACACTGGTATAATGCGGATACTACACCTGAGGGGATTGGATAGCCTGGGGACAGCAGATCCTGCCAGGAGCCTGCAGAGTGTTCCAGGGCCTGGGGTTAGCCACCCTTGCCCCTCCCCTGCTCTGCCTAGTGGGCAGTGCCCCCAGCAATGGGGGAGAGACAACTGGGAGCTGCACTCTAGCGGGATGGTGCTGAATGGGCTGCCCCCCTTCCAGCCCCGGCTGTTTGTCAGTCAGTTTGCGTGTGTGAGGCCGGGCGTGATATATTACAGCACTCCCCTAGCCTGGTCGGTTTGGATTGAGCTGTCCCTATCCAGCTGCAGAGCGGCACATGCGCCTCCCGTGTGTGATTGCTTGGGGAGGGAGCCTCGTTTGTCTGTCTGGGAGCTGTCAGCAAAGATAAGGCCGTTCCGAGGGGGCGGGGGGAGGAGGCGCTGGCCCTCTGGGAAATGAGGGAAGGAAGCATCCGACCCTGGTGGAACTGGGCAGTGGAAAGCGCTACGGCCCAGCTAGAATGAGAATGGGGGTGGGGGTGTTGCTCAGACGTTCCTGCTCCCCGTCACAGACTGACACTACTGTCCTACTGGGTGCTGACTGCACAATGCCATTCCCCTTGGAGATGAGATGGGCTCTCACTGGGCGGAGAAGCACAGAACTGTCACCCCATAACCACGCGTGGGGCAGGTCCTGCTAGATAAACCCAGAATCAGTCGGTGGCCGAGCTGCAAGGGCTTAGCTCGTGTTCCCAGCGAGGATGTCTTCAAACTTAGGGGGAGTGTCTGGGCCAGATTTTCAGTGGGTGTAAATTGGTGGCACTTCATTGGCTTAGATGGTTATACTGATCTACACCATCTAGGGGACCTGTGCCACATCCAGCATTTTAGGGATGGGCCAGCTCCTGTAGCCCTGACAAGGCCTCGGTGCAGATGCAGCCCCTGGACCTGCTGAGCGTGTGTGACTGCTGAGCGCTTGCCTGGCCCTGAAGGGTCTGTCGCACCCTGCCTGCCTGCCATGGAGGCGGCTCAGCTCCGCCGGTGCCATGGGCTTTGCCTGTCTGCATCTACAGCCAGACCGGGGGTGAAGGTGGCCTCAGTGAGGCAGCTACAGCCGGACACAGGACCAAGTGCTCCCTCTCTCTCGAGAAGCCGGGGGTTGAGTTGAGCCCCTGCCCTGTCAGCAGGTGTAATGGGGTTAGGGGAGCCCAGCTCAGGCCATGCGGCTTGATTCAGCACCACTGACAGCCAGCCCCAGGAAGGGCCTAGCAGCCAGACGCTAACTTCAGGAGCCCAGGATGGGGCACTAGCCTTGGCGGCACACTGCAGCCAGAGGCTGAGGCTGAATGTTCCTTGTACCCTTGAAGTCAGGTTTGGGATGGAACACAGCTGGGGGAGGAAGGGGAGCTTAAGCCTGAATGAACAGCTAATGGGAGGAGATGAATGAGGACACATGATTATTCTTGGAGAAAGACTTTGAGCCCTTCCTGCAGCCCATGGGTGACCTGCCTGTAGCTGAGCTGCCTGCAGGCATGGATGGAGTAGGCTCGGAGACACGTTAGGGAACTTGGGAGTACTTGAGCCTCTGGTTTCAGGGCCGTTTGCTGCTCCACTCCTACGAAGTTAACACAATGAGGATGAGCGGCTTCCTGAACAGCGAGCGTCTCCTGCCAGCACAGCACCCAGCCACCACCACTGGCATGAGGAAAAGGACAGGCGAGGCCAAGGGGTGAGCATTTCCACCTCCCCGTCTCCTGTGCCTGACTGAGCCTGTTGCTCACGAGGGGCTGAGAGCAGGTGGAGCAGATGAGGATACTGGCTGTGGGTGCTGCAGGTTGCTTCCTGAGGGACTGGACCTTCCCCAGGGCCCTGTCCTGGCTCCCATGGAATCCCTCCTTCCATCAGAAGGAGAGTTGGCCTGGTGCCTGTGACCTTTGCAGACAAGGGAACCTGGCCTCGCCTTAGGAGAGGCTGACGGCAAGTGTTACTTCCGTTCCAGTAACAGCGAGAGGCCCCAGCCAAGTGGGCCAGATCCTGCACAGAGCTGGTGTGAGACAGTCTCTGCCTCCCCTCTTGCCATCAGTGTGACCTCACTGCCCTCAGTGCAGACCTGGGCGTGCAGGTGAGAGGACAATGTCGCGCTCTGTTGTTGGACTCCTCCTTTTAGACCAGAGCAGAAGGGGGGGGAGGGCGGCAGCAGCTTTAAGGCTGAAGGCAGCTGCTGGGGAGATTAGGCTGTCCATAACTGCTTGTTCTGTTTAGTCACATGAAGCTACTTCACCTCCAGCTCCCTCCGGTAAAACGATCAGGATGTGCTGAACATTGGCCTGGCTGGGCCAGCAGTTTAGTGGGGGTGCACCTTTCCAATGGGGGGAGGGGCTGAGCCAGGCCTCAGCCAAGCAAACTCCCGGGCATGGGCACAGGTTGGCTGAGGACTGGGATACAGCCACGTCCCTTCTCTACTGGGGGGTCTGAAAACCAATTAGGCAGGGACCCATTTCTTTTCCTAATTCAAGCCAGTACTGTGGAAGACGTTGCACTGAATGGAGGGGCCTGATGCTACCTCTCTTGAGACAGTGTCATCAGGGACTCCTGGCTGGCAGGCTGTGTGGAGCTGCCAATTTGGCAGTGGCCCTGTTCTGACTTCATTGGGTCACATGGGGTGAAGCTTGTCTGCTGCTCCCTCCCCCAGCCCCCATGCAGGGATGCCCAGTGCGGGAAGCAGATGTGCACTGATTTCCAAGAGCAAAGGCAAGAGCCTCTCCTCTCCTACAGGGATTGGGGTTTCTCGCTCTCAGCTAATGGCTTGCAGGCTGAGAATGCCAATGAACTAATTACCTCACTCTGAAGGGCCGAGCGATCAGTTCTTGAGCAGAATGGGCTGCCAGCTGACCCAGAATCTGGCCTGGAACAGAGGCGTTTGGGGGGAGAGAACAGCAGGGCCCCCTTTCCCTCCCCCTGCCAATGTAGGGTGGGATGTGTATAATACATAAATGGCAGTGCTGAGCCTCTCTTATCCAGTGTGGGCTCCGTGCTACCCAAGGAGCAGGCATTGGCCAAGGCCAACTGAGGTGCTCATTGTGGGCAGCCTCTCCTAATACGATTACTAACACTTGGAACAAACACTATAATTTCCCCTCTCCCTATGTTGGCTGCACATTAACCACATAAGCATCGTGGCTCCCCCGGAGATGGGTAACCCATTTTACAGATCAGGAAACTGAGGCAGAGAGCGCGGCGGGGACTTGCCCAAACTACTTTTCACGCCGGGTTCCAAGTGCAGTGGGTGCTGCTGCTGCTTTGGCCAGGGCGTGGGCCCAGCTTTGTAGAGCGTTGGCGGTCAGTGTTATTCTGGCAGGCTGCCAATGTTGCCTGAGGAACGCAAGTCAGAGAAGGGTAATGGTGACTTTTTAAAGAGTTTATAACTCAGCCCAAGCTGAATGGAATTGCCTGGGACTAGCAAAAGGCAGGGTGCCAGTGTCAAGGCTTTGTCCCTGCCCAATTTCAAAGGCCTGCTGCAAACAATGGAGATGTTACAGCTTCTCATAGAGAAGGACAAAAGAATCTTTTATAATGGAAAGTGTTAGGCAAGCTAACTACAGGGAGAGCTGGCACTGCCCCCCAGAACAGTGGGCAAGGATCATTGCTGGCTCCTCAGGCCTCTGGCAGGTAATGATAGTGCCTGCCTCAATAGCACTCCTGTAAGGATGTGGCTTGGTGGTGGGCTGGCTGAGGCTAGGGGTGCTGTGGGGCTAGTACCCCCAGCCTCCTGCATGGGGGAAGGCCTCTTTTTATTCCCACCGCCCTGCTGATGAGCAAGGTGTGAGAACTCGGAGCAATAGACGCAATGCAGACCGTGTTCCAAGCACGCCGAGGAAGGGCACGGGGTGTAAATAGGCAGACCGAGGGCCCTTCCCCACTGCCCAGGCTCTCTGGAAGGATCAAGACAGCACGTATGGCTGGAGTCCAACTGTGCACTCCAGCCTTTGTCCCTGGGTTTTAACTCCGCTCTAACCATAGCGGATAGTAACTGGTAGGCTGGTGGGGAGCAATTGCTGGAGCTTTGGCTGGGACTGGGAGCCGCGTCCCCGCTATTAGCAGAAGGAGAACTTGCCTTAAGCACGGCTCTTTGGTTTGTGGCCAGGCACGGGAAAGGGAAACGGAATCCTCGCCCATGTTCTGCCTCTTGGTCTCATTAATTAGCACTCGCTCGGCAACCGCAAATGGATTTTGCATCCTGCTGCTGCAGGATGCCTCAGGAGTCGTCATGTATATAAACCTGTGTGTGTGTGGCATTGTAGTCACATGGCCAACATCACTGTTTGTGGCCCCACAGCGTGCCTCCGTCTTCCATGACCTGTAGGTGAGAACGTAAGGAGGAGATTTTCAACGGCGCATGTGGGGGAGAGCTGCCCAGCTTCCAAAGGGAGTTGGGTGCCAAACTGCCCTTGTGCCTTTGAACCCCATCCTGCTTTGCCTCCCGCAGCAGACTAAGCCAGAGAGCTAACCAGGAACAGGGGAGCAGATTCAGCGGTGCCCTCTTGTGTTTAAAATTAAGCATCTGCTGGAGGGTTTTGCAGAACTGGGAGCGCTTAAAGCAGCGTGTGCATTCTCGAAGGCCTGGGCCATGTGGGGACTGGCCCAACGTACAGCTGCACCACCGCAGACTGGCAAAGCCCCTGCTGAGGGCAGCAGTGGAGCCGAACCCTGCTTGAAACCAGGGTAGCTTGCACCTACCAAATCAAGGCTAATAGCAGTTAACTCTGCACTAGAGGCTTGTATGGGTGTGGCCATGAATGGCTGAAATCGGGACCGATCCCCACTGCACACAAGACCTATAGGCCCTATTCTGCTCCCCTTGACTTTAACCGAGCAGGATCCAGCCCCTCAGCACGTGGATTGTGTCTGCTCTAAAGGTGGTTCCTGGTGCCTGTTGAGCAAACTTAATTTCTTCCTCACAGACTCAGCCTGCTATGTGCTGTGCGGAAGGCGAGCAGGTATGTGGCAGGGCTGGCTTTCGGAAAGGGCTGGTCTGTGACTGATTTAGGTGTAAAACACTTGGAGGGTCAGAGCCCCCGGAGCTGGCTCCGGGCTGCCCAAGAGGAAGTGCCTGTACCCTGGCAGAGATGGAGGGCAGCATGCAGGAAGGTCTCAGGGGAGCCGGGCTCTGAAAGAGGCAGACAGCCCGGGTGGGGTGTACAACAGCTATCATTGTGCTGAAAGTCCCAGCTTTACGCAGACACGTGTGCTGCAATGTCAGCTCGAAAGGACGTGCCCAGCTGCCCATGTCTATGGCCCCGTGTCCCTGAGAGTGAAGTCAAGAGCTCCTCTCAACAGCCCTGCCCCGAGCACTAAGGAGAAGTCGTCCCTTGATGAGTCCCGTAGGAGCCAGGCCTGCGCGCCTGTGACACGCTGCGGCGCGCTCGAATCCCCAGCTGTAAGAAGGCACGCAGGAAGTGGCAGCAAATGCCAGAGCTGCCCTATCTGGAACTTCTCCCACCCCGCTGGGTGCAGGCCCGTGCTTCTTAACAGAGTTTCTTCCTTCCCTTGGGTTTCTTGCTGGGTTCTCCAGCTGCATCACTGTTTCCTAGCCACTGGGGCAAGTGCGCTCGCGCCTTTCCCTGCCGGCAAGCCTGGGGAAGCCTAATTGGATATGGCTGGACTTTGGATGTGGTTTCCATGGAAACCCCGGTAGCAATGGTGCACTCCCAGTGTGCATGCTGGAGAGAACTTTACACACCCCCCCCCTTTTCACTTCCCTGCTGGTGCGGTAAGGTTACAACAAGCAAACATGAAAGCATCCCCCCTTTCCTGCACAAGGAGGCAAACAGCTTTTGGGCTATTTCCTTTGCTTGTTTATTTGTAATACCCTTTGCAGGAAGGAATGGGCTGTCAGCTGCTCACACCCCTGAGCATCGTCCTGGCAGTTTGGAGCATTTTTATAAACAATTGCTTAAGCTACAAGCCGTGGAGCTTTCCAAACAGACCAGGGAAAAGAGACCAAGGAGCTGGGTGAGTCAGCCTGTGGGTTTGTTCACCCACGAAGGATGCTCGCACCCAGCCCCAGGCAGAGCTGCTCAGAGCAGGTGTAAGGTGCTGTCCCTGGCTGGGCAAATGGGGAAATAAGACTGGGGCCCTGGTCACAGGGGAGCCAGTATCTTCTGGGATCTGCTCAAAGGAATCCAGTGGCCAGGAGGCCTGAGATCTGGTCTCGGAGCTGCCTGCTGCAGGACCTAGGACAGTCTCTTCCTTGCTCCCCTCTGACCCTGTGTCTTTATTTAGACTGCAGGTTTTGGGGGGCTCTAATTACTTATGTGGCTGGCGAGAGTGGGGGAAAGGAGGGACAACCGTACTGGGCCCCTGAGCTCAGCGCCCCCCCTCACTCCCCAGTGCTGTAACATCGGTATGACTAAAGTGAAAGGGGAGGGGGTGACGCCTCAGCGAACACGACTCCAGTCTGAGTCTCTGGCAAGCCTAATTCTCCACGCTAGAGAGCTGTTTGTCAGTGACTAACAGCGGCTGGCGTGCCCGTCTTTCCCACAGAGCTGCTAGGAATCACAAACCCGGGATGGAAAAGCCCGAGGAGTTCCCATCCCCTTCCCCCCAGCACTGTCCAGGTTTGTTCTCTAGTACATTCTCCAGTCTAGGAGTCAGTGGTTGGAGGAGACTCCTGCTTGACTGACCTGTCTGAGCCCAGAGACATCTCTGTGCTGCCGCTGTCCTCGCTCTGTCAGTCTGGGAACCCCTTCGATGTTGCCCCCTGAGACCCAGCGAGCAGCCAGCCTGGCTGTCATGCCTAGGACTCAGGGGCAGCTCCAGGCACCAGCGCAGCAAGCGCGTGCCTGGGGTGGCAAGCCGTGGGGGGCGGCCTGCCGATTGCTGTGGGGGCGGCAGTCAGGCGGCCTTCGGCGGCGTGCCTGCGGGAGTCTGCTGGTCCCGCAGCTTCGGCGGCAATTTGGCGGCGGGTACATAGAGCCGCCCCTGCTAGGACTCCTAGCCTTAGCGTCTTTCCAAAGCTCTGCTGAGCCAGGCAGTGATGGGGGCAGAACTGGGCCTTTACTTAGCAAAAAGGAGCTGAAGAAGTGGTTTGAGTGTAAGCTCTGTGGAGCAGAGACCAAGTCTCCCTCTGCGTGTCTTATGGAGCTGGGTGATGGTCAGTGCTTAATGAATACAATAATGCACTGCCCCATCGGAGCCCCACGTACGCAGCCTGGGGGCCCAGGACTCTCAACCCCCATGGGAGCAAGAGCTATGCAGATAAACAAGGGTTTGCAGGAGCCAGCCCTGGTGCTTTCCAGTGCGGTGTCCCCAGCGCAAGCCAGCCTGATCTTCAAAGCCAAGGAGACCCTGCTTCCTTACTGCTTGGCCCAGGATGAACCTGCTGTTGCCATGGGAACCTGATGGGATCTTTCCTTACAGCAGGGTGTCTGGGTGTTTAATGTTGCAGTTGAAAAGCTGGCTGCCCCATTGTGTTGCTCTGATTTTGCCCCTCCGTCCGCAATTAGGAGCAAGGGGGCCTTTAAGGGGCCATTCAGTCATGTTAATTGACAGTGCAATGCTCAGGGTGGAAGCGGGTGATGCCAGGTTCTGCACAGGGGGCTGGGCCATTCTAAGGCCCAGCGTGAGCAACAAATTCATTGGGAGGGGAGGCCCCTGAGAGCAAAGGGGGCTCGGTGGAAGGCCGTTCAGGCATTGCCTAGGCTGACTGAGAGCGCTGCGGCCGCCTGAGCTCTGCAGCCCTGGGTTGGCCCTGGCCCCCCTGCAGGCTCTGCTATGCACTTGAGAGAAGCAGCATGGGCTAGATAAGGCACAAGGCTGGGAGCCAGGAGACCTGACTTCTGTTCCTGGCTCTGCCACTGATCTGTTGGGTGGCCCTGCACGAGTCACCTGCCCTCCCTGGGATTCTGGTTCCCCTCCTGCCCAGAGCTCGGCAGTGCAGGGCGTGGCTCTTGCTACGCCCAGCGTCCAGTGCAAGGGGCCTGCGGGGAGACCGGTGAGGCAGGCCCTGCGCTCCGAGTACAGCGCTCTGTCCCTGCGTTTACAAGCCAAAGGTGCAGGGCGCAGACCACAATCTCCATTTCTTTCTGGGTTGGCCTTTGCTAAACCCCAGAGCTTTTATCCGGTGGTTCCTGCTGCAGCATCCAATAGGACTGCTGGTATCCGAGTCCCATCATGCCACATGCACAGATGGGCTGCCCCTCCCCAAATGGGGCCAGCTGAAAAGCTGCATGAGCCACTCCCTGCCTCCAAACCAACTGAGCCCCTTACCACTGCCCGGCAGGTGGCCATTACCATTCCCAGGCCAGGCTCTGCCAGACAGTACCCCACCCCAAGGCAGCCTGCAAAGATCTGGCCCTGGCATGCAGCTCACCTAAGTGCCTTGGGGCTGCCGGCCCCCTCTCCATGGGGCTGTCTTGCACATGACTCTCCCTGCGCCTGGCCTCTGCTGAAAGCCTTGTTCTAAGGCAGACAGGCCTTTCTACCACCCTGGTGTGGAGCCTCCGCTCCCTCTGTTTAGTTTTTAAAGCAGCTGGAGAAGTGTGTCGTCCTCCCCCCCGCGCAGTGTGCCTGCGTGAACCTGTGATAGACAGAGAAATGCAGGGACGAGAGCAGGAGAGGGAAAGCTTTTCCCCGGAGGGTTCTGTTCCTGGGATAAATAACCTCGTCTAAGCCAGGTTCCAGTCCGTGGGCCCCACGGGAGAAACCTGACCTTGAACTTGCCCTGGAGTTTACAGACGCTCTCCCATGCTGGAGTGCAGCAATTCAGCCGGTTCCCTACAGACCCTCCTTCCAGCCTGCGTTATTGACTGCAGGGACCCTGCTGCTGAGCCGGCTCCGGCACGCGCTGCTCCAATCAGACAGGGCTAAGTGAGCACGTGTTACCGCCGCGTGTCACAGGTGCCCAAGGATGGAGATGAAAAGCTACGGGCCAGATCCTGCCCATCTGTGCTGCTGTCACTTACACCAGTGTTTTTCAACCTTTTTTTGGGCAAAGGCACACTTGTTTCATGAAAAAAATCACGAGGCACACCACCATTAGAAAATGTTAAAAAATTTAACTCTGTGCCTATATTGACTATATATAAAGTAATTCTCTTGAATAGGAATCAAATAAACACAAAGAAAGTATTTTATAATTACTTTATTATGAAATAGTAAGTAAACAGAAATATGAAAAATTATAAAATACTTTATTCAGTGCGCAACCTGGGCCTGTTTGGCTGAACACAAAGCTGATATTCTGAGCTATTTATAGTCCTTAACATCAGTGGTGGGATTCAAAAATTTTAGTAACCAGTTCCGACATTCAAGCATGGTTTAATATTTTTTTCCCACGGCACACCAGGCAACATCTCGCGGCACACTAGTGTGCCGCGGAACAGTGGTTGAAAAACACTGATACACGATTCCCGCGGCACTGCCTGCCTGAGTAAGCATTAGCAGGGGGTTGGTGTTAGTGGTAAGATTAGAACGTGAGTCCTGGGGCTTCATGGGGGCAGCTGCTACAAGTCAAGCCAAGAAAGACTGTGCCTAAAAGGGGCAGCTCGGGCACTGGACACAGTGTCAGGACACCTGGGTCCTGTTCCTACTGCTGCCACTGGGCAAACTGCCTCCCCTCTGTTTCCCCTCCCGCTCTTTGGACTGTGAGCGCTTTGGGGCAGGGCTCATGTTGGGGTTCTGGACCCTGTACCATAGCCAGTATGAATTCCCTCACACTCTACCCGCGGTCTCCATTCCCAGGGGCCAGGCCCTGCAGCGTAGCTCATGGGAAGGAAGGCAGGGTGTCGCTAACTGGGTGCTGTCTCTAATCACGTGCCTTCCATCCCGCTAGCTCTTCGTGATCGACAACGGCGCCGATGACTGGCGGATAGCAATGACTTATGAGCGCATCCTTTACATCAGCCTGGAGATGCTGGTTTGTGCCATACACCCCATCCCTGGGGAGTACAAATTTTTCTGGACAGCACGTCTGGCCTTCTCCTACACACCCTCGCGGGCAGAGGCCGATGTGGACATCATCCTCTCCATCCCTATGTTCCTCCGCCTGTACCTGATTGCCCGGGTCATGCTGCTGCACAGCAAGCTCTTCACTGATGCCTCGTCACGCAGCATCGGGGCGCTCAACAAAATCAACTTCAACACACGCTTCGTCATGAAGACTCTCATGACCATCTGCCCCGGCACTGTGCTGCTGGTCTTCAGCATCTCCCTGTGGATCATCGCCGCTTGGACGGTCCGTGTCTGTGAGAGGTAAGCCAGAGGTGGGATTAACCAGCTTTCTCCTTGGAGCAGCGAGTGGCATGCCGCCCTCCACACAGGGCAGGAAGGGGAGGAGATGGAACCCTTCCCGTCTTCCCACAGCTGGCTAGAGCCCTGGAGAGGGGCTCAGCAATGCTAAGGCCCCCCAGAGATGAAGGGCTGACGCGATGATGTGGGCTCCGTACAGAACTCTCCCTCCCTAAGGCAGGCACCCCTAGAGCCTCTGGGGTACATCTGCACTGCACAAACAAACCCCGGGGCAGCTAGTCGCAGGGCCTGTGTCAGCTGACTGGGTTTTCACTACGGGGTGACGTTCCTGCTCGGGCTGGCGCCTAGCAAGGGGGGAGGGTCTCCACTGCTACGGTTAGCCCCGGAGCGTGAGCCTGAGTCAGCTGACCTGGGCTCTGGGGTTCTCTTCAGTGTAGACGTACCCAGGGAGCAGGATGCAGGAGCCGAGTGCTTTGCGGGTGTCCTTGGTGCCATGTGAGCAAACCCAGGGGATGTGGGTGTGGTGCTGTGCAAGCACGGCCAGCTGGCTATCCAACACCCCCCCGCCCCCGGGATCGTGGGGTCCAGGTATGCTGGCCAGCGGGCACAGGCCAGGCCAGTGAAAATAAATAAATGGCTGCCTGAAAATGGAAACCCAGGTTTCTGTAGGCAGTGCCTTCCCAAAGTACCCAGCGGAGGGCCGCCTTGCCAGGCTTCAATGCTCCTGTCCCAGGAAGGCTGTGTGCATGCAGCGCTCCCAGGCCTCTCCGTTCTCACCAGCAGCCCCATTCTGCCATGCCAGGCTCCCCTGCCGTCCTTGGCAGGATGACAGACCCCTGCTAATTGCCCCCCCCCCCCGGTCAGGGTTTGACAATGGGCAGAGCCTATCTACCAAGTCACACAAGTGTTACAAGGAGAGAATGGTTCCCAGTGTCCTAAACTGTATCTGGGGGAGAGGTGCGGGCAGCTGGGGTGACTCCCCTCACCAGCGAAGGCTGGGCTGGCTCAGATGGCCTGGGCCCAGCCCCATTCTGCCAGGCGCAGTCTCCTGTGGAATAGTGCAGGGGGAGCTGCTGGAAACACAGAAGGTGCAAAATGACTTGCCAAGCCCCAATGCCCGGGCTCTCACTCTCGCTTCGCTGAGAGCAACTGTCATGACAACACGGTTACACAGCAGCTCTGGGCGAGCATCTCGCTGGGATTTGTGCACGTCTCTCGAGGTTGCTGTGGAGACAGCCCTGTACAAGGTGTGAATGTGGGGCAGTGAGTGCACTCCTAGCCTGGGGGTGGGGGGAGAGGGTGTAGGGATACGTCTCCTTCTGGGCTTTTCATTCTCACAACCCCGCCAGGCCGCCTGCAGGCAGAGGGAGGTTACGGGGTCCCAAATGCTCTCCGCGTTGTTTTGGGGCCAGAACAGAGACGTGGCTTGACAGCCGGATCATATTAGTCATGACACGGGAGGGGGGACTGACAGCTGCTGGCATCCTGCAGGGCACGCCTGGCATTTCCCCAGCCTCCCCCAGCACGGCAAAGATCTGTCCATGCAGGTTCCTAATTAAACCCTTCCAAGTGGGAATTAGCACGTGGGGCTGAGCTCAGCGGCTTTCCCGGAGGCTTGGTCTGACAGCGACAGGTTTGGAGAGGCAGGCTGTCCCCGGGTGAGTCAGACACCCACGGTGCCACAGCTTGCCAGGCAGCAATTAGGCACTGAGCACTTTGTGGGCACGGATAAGGGATCTAGCTGCTGATTTTTCCTTGACTCCAGGCACATAAGCAGCCTCTGCTGGTGCCCTGCTCTCTAGTGCTGTCTCTTTGAACCCGTTTTGTTCTTGCTGCTAATTCATACCCCTCTGCTCTCCCGGTAGCCCCCTATCTGTCCAAGCAGAGACAAGAGGCGTGTCAGGGGGCAGAGGCTCTACCCTCGATCCAGCCCCTGTCCAGACTTGCACAGCCTCATGCCCCTACAAGTAGGGCAACTGAGGCAGGGCTGCTGCCTGAGGGCCCTCAGCAACTAAGGGAGCCCTAGAAAACTGACTGAGCGGTGGACAGAAAGGGGAAGCAGTGAGGCTAGCAGGGAGCAGGCAGATGGGCACAGCTGGGTGCATGGGACATGTTTGTAAGACGGTGGAGAGAAAAGTTCCCTGCAGGCATCTCTTTAAGTCTGGCTGCGTGGCATTGACTGTGGACGGGCAAAACTCGCTGGCAGTGCCCCTGCCTGCCGTTCAGCTGAGAGGCCATTTCCCAGCCACTCCCCAGCCTCCCTCCACGGCCCAGGAGTCTCTGGCCTCTTGTCACCTGAAAACCTTTTCTGGAAGGGGCAACCCACCTCTGCTGTATTGTTACTGTAGGAGCCCTAGTCAGGGGCCAGATCCCCCTGGCGCTAGGAGCTGAACAGCACAGAACACAAAGACAGTCCCTGCCGCAAGGAGCTCCCAACCCACGTATAAGCCAAGAGACACCAGAGGGCTGCAGCCAGGCAGACGGGAGCACAAGTGAACAGTGAGACAGTGCTGGTCAGCATACCAGGCCATGGACTCTGCCCACCAGCAGCCGAACGGCTGTCCAGTTCTTTGTGCGCATCACAGCAAAGGAGAGTTTGGCAGCGGGACTGGAAGGCGGGTGCAGAAGCGGCTCTGGGGGTGTCCTCCCACACGTGAGGGCAGCGCAGGAGAAAGTACAAAGCGGCTTGTTTGAAAATGTAACAAGTGGGCACTGGAGGCTGGTGTTATGGGCCAATCAGAGGCGAGCTTCAAAAGCTCAGTAGTGACTGAGAGGATAGGCAGGTGGGGACTGGGGGGAAGGGCCTGGAAAGTGAAAACCAGCCGCTTGCGTGGGGTGTGAGAGCGAAGTGACATGGGGAGAGGGACAGGCTAGGAAAACGGTCTCTGCATGGCTCTGAGCAGGGCAGACTGCATTTGTCAAGGCCAGAGAGACAGCCAAGACAAGGGTGAGATCTAGCTGTGTGGAGGGAGAGGCAATGGTTGGGTTAGCTGCATTGCCAGGAGCCCGTCAGATCGGGACCCCGCAGCGCCAGGTGCTGGGCCAAACAGCCCCTGCCTCAGGGAGAGAAGAGCAGGGGGTGCAGGGAGCACAGGTACTGCGAGATACTCCGGCACTATGGTAAGGCGCCCCTGGAAGTACCTGATGGATGGATAGACAGACAGGGAGGGGATAGGGGTAGGCCAGAGGCTCAAAAGCTGGCGATCCTCAGCCTGCTGAGTCGGTGGTGCATGGCCCTGGCTCTGTCTCTGCGCTACTGGGGGCCAGGGGCTGTTTGATGCAGAGCAGTGATAAAAGCACTAGGAAGCCAGAGTAGCTAATTGATCAGAAGGACTCTCAGCAGCCTCGTTTGCATGTTTGCCCTGCACCTGCCATTTACCTAACAATAACGCTGGCTCTGGCTGGCAGGGCTAGAAGTGCTATTGGGAGCCTGGGGCCTGCTCCCTTCCCCCTGAGATGAACTTGTCCAGCCCATGTGGGCTGGGGAAATCATGGAGCGGGAGAGCAGCACAATCAGTCTGCGAGGAGGATCAGGGCTGCCAATGAGGGGTCAGGAGATGCGCTCTGAGGACTCGCAGGCCACCTGCACGCAGGCCTCTGCACTGACTCCCGGCCTCCTGCTCAAACCACCCCGGTGCTGCTTCTCCACTCCCCCCGCTTCCTTTGGATCTTTGGATCTCTCTCTTCCTTGGGAAGCCCCTGCTCGCTGCCCAGCCTTCGCCCTTGCAAGCTGGTCATTGCTCGGCGGAGCGACACAGCCTGTTTGGGCAGCAGAGAGCCCCCTCCGTAGCATTCGCGTCTCCCTCACTGGCTCAGTTCTGGTCCCATACATGGAGGCTGTGTCACAAAATCCTCTCCTAACTCCCAGAGACACAGCCGGGGACATGGCACCTGCACCAGGACCAGACCAGCCCTGACGTAAGGAACCAGACTAAGCTCCCCATGTGTAAGCCCTCAAGGATATTCCCCACGGCTGGTCACCACCTGGCCGAGGGCCCTCCGCTCCCTGTGCTGCTGTGCACCCCAGGGGAGGCAGACGGGTCCTCGTGTGTCCCTGCCCTACCTCGCATTGTGAGGGCTAATCAGGACTTGCAGATGAAGCCTTAGACGAAAGACCCCATAGGTGGGCAAAGTACTGTCACAGCTGGCTGCCCACCGCAGGCCAGTCCGCCACCAGAACCTCGTCATTCGTGCACTAGGGGTACCGCCTTTCCCAAGGGCTGGTGCAGACGATGGCGGTGCCACAGCTGCCGTTCACCTCTGCGCAGGGCAGGCAGTCGGGGTCTCCCCGGTGGGAACTGCGCAGGAATGCGAGTGCTGCTCTCTCCTGGAGCCCCGCGGGAAGAGCGCTTGCAGCACCGCTTCAGTAGCTCAAAGCTACTCAGTTCTCCAGCTTGCTGAGGGAGAGACAGGCGACACCTTCCAGCTGCACCTCTTCCCCGGCTGGGCAGGTTCCATCTTCCGCCCGTTGTGCTTGGGTAGCTCTGGCCTCCTCGCTTCCAGCCAGTGTCAGTGTGGAGTCAGCAGATCGACAGCTTGTGCTTTGCACTGCCATGCCCAGACGGTGCTGTCTCTCCCTGCACAGCCCCGCTTTGGGTTAGCCGCTGCTACTGCCATGCAAGGAAAGGATGGAGTTTCCTAGGGCAGACGGGCCTGCCCAGATTCACTTCACTGGCTGTACCCTGGGTCGCTGTCACTCCAGGGGGCAGGTGCACTGGGAAAGGGGAGCCTCAGTCTGGATTCCTGGAACCTGTTACCAACCAAACCAAACCCCGCTTAGAGCTGTGCTCATGCATATCGCTGGCAGAGCGGGAGCAGCTATGCCTGGCAATGGCTGTAAAACACCAGGAAACCACGTTCTCCCTTTAACCTGGTCTGTACAGACGGCGCGCCAGGGTTTTCTCTGCCAGTGGGGGCCAGATGTGAGTACAGACGTAACCACCTAGAGGAGTCATGGAGGACCCAATACTCGGCCCTGGTGAAATCCCCTTTGTGCTGCTGCGGCCTAGCCTAGGGCCTGAGAACGCAGCCTGACCTTTGATGTCTTGTTGGAGTTAGCACTTTGTTCAGTGCTATCACATCACATCCTTGGAGTCTGAACCGAGCCACTATCGACAGAAAAACGTGCTCCGAAGCTGTGCCGAGTAATCCAGGCCGTCTGCTTTGCAGCACTGAATCAGCTCCCTGCGGGTTTGCTGCCACCAGAGGTGCAAAAAGCCCCAATAGCCAACTGCCTCACGCCAGGTTTCTGTCCGCTCCTGTCAAACTGAGCCTGCGATCTGCTGGGGGAGTTTGAGCTTCAGGCCGAAAGGCGTTATTGGCAAATCGGAGGGGTGAAAATAGGGGACTAATATTGATATTAGAGCTGTGTTTAAAGACCCAGATCAAGGAATGTCCCTCCACCCCCGTGCTGGGCGCTGTCCTACAGACCTTATGCTCTAGGTCATTAAAACTCTCTTGCAACCTGGGCTTATGCTTTTGCTCCCCAGACAATGATAACTGTATTACGGTCATGCCCATATTGTGCTAGGGCCTGAACGAACCATAGTGAGAGACAGAGTGTACGGCATGAACAGCCACGGCTCAGAGTCTTAGATCTTTAAGGCCAAAAGGGGTTATAGTGATCTCCTGCAATTTCACCCAGTAATCATAGAATTGTAGGACTGGAAGGGACCTTGAGAGGACTTCTAGTCCAGTCCCCTGCACTCATGGCAGGACTAGGTATTGTCTAGACCAGCTCTGACAGGGATTTGTCTAAGCGTCTCCTAATTCCTGTCTCCAGGCCATAACTTCTGAGTGAGCTACAGCAATCCTTTAGTAAGACAGCCAAACCTGAGTGAAAAATTTCAAGGGAGAGAATCCACCAGGTTCCTAAGAAAGTTGTTCCAATGTTTCCCTCCCTGTTTAAAAACTCACACCTTATTTCTAGTCTGAATTTGTCTAGCTACAGCTTCAGCCACAGGATCACATTCTGCCTCGCTAGATTAAAGAGCAATAATTTACTAGTCTGTTTTTTCACCCGTGTAGGTACTTAAAGACCATGGTCAACACTTAATCTTCTCTTGGTTATACTAAACAGATTGAGCTTCTGAAGTCTCTCCCTGTACGGCAGGTTTTTCCAGGCCTGGAATTATTCTTGTAGCTCTTTATAAACCCCTTCCAATTTTTCAACATGCTTTTTGAAGTGTGGACACCGGAACTGCCCCCCGCATTCCAGGAATGGTCTCACGGATGCCCTAGACACGGTCCTGTTCCAGTTCAGTGTTTCTGTTTACACATCCCTATCACGTTGACTCGCTCGGCCAGCAGTGCACTGCAAGCTCAGGTTCAGCTCAGGTTCTCTGCCATGACCCTACTACGACTTTCCAGGACACGGCAGTGCACCAGCATCCCGAGACGTACGACCTGGCATCGGGTTATATTAAAATGTATGTTGTTCACATAAGCCTGGCTTAGCAAGTGACCCAGGTCACTCTATGGCGCTGCCCCATCCTGATGGCGTGTGCGTGCTCCCTATGCAGAAAGGAAGGATTGTTCTCTCCGTTTACAGACGGTGGCACAGAGGGATTACGTGATTTGCCCCAGATCGTGCAGGAACTGAACCCACAGCTCCTGACACGCAGGCTCATGCCTGAAGCAGCCCATCCTGCCATGGAGATGGTAAAATCAGCTGTACCTGTGCCAGGGACTGCAGGGACCTTCATTGGTCCTTTCAATGGCTCTCTGCAGCCTCTGCTTTGAAGTGGGGGGCACCTGACCCTCTTCTCCCCCCCTCAGGTGCCTTCCCCCCAGCTGCCTGACCCCCCTGGCACTGCTACCTGTGCACGGGATTGCAGCACCACTCAGGTTTGGCCTGGCCCCTCAGCTGCGTGGCCTGTGCTTCCAATATCCCTGCCTGAGTAGGGGAATCTTCAGGATCTCTCCTGGCACCTTGGGCAGGAAGTTATGGGAGATGAAGCTGCCGAGAGCAAGAGACCTTTCATCTGCTTTCCAGGTGCCTGGACTGGGCGGGGTGCCCGGTCACTACAGAGCACTATGACTGCCTGGTCTAGGTTGCTGGGGCCCGTTAAAGGGGAACTCGGATTGCTTTAAGTCATATGGAAGAGGGCTGGTGCCACACGCCCTGACTGCACAAGCTTTTCTATGCTGCAGTGATAAGTCTGGTTATCAGACGGTGCCATGACAGTGTGGTTTATGGGTTCTGTATTTGGGGGATTTAAATGGGCTGGCAAGGTCCCTGGGCTCTCCTGTCCCCCGTGGGATTGGTCTGGAAAATGAAATGTAAATAAATAAGCATTAATAGTAAAAAATAGCCACTGTACAAGTTAGCAAGCACCCTACTCCAGATCACAGCCACGGTAATGTTCGGCCAAGGATATTGCTGTAGTGGTATGGATCAGCAACCACGAACGAATGCATCCTTACACCTCCCAGCTGGGCGAGGTCTGCGAGACACAGGGATTGTGCCACCGAGACCGGAATGCAATCCTCTCTAGGGTGGCCCACAGAATCCATCAAGAAGCAGCAATGCTACACGACTGTTTAAGACCGGAAATACAGAATAACTTTGTATCCAACTGAAAAGGCAGGTGTCAAAATGCAATTAATGGGGATGGAATTGGGCCAGGACACAGGCTGGCAGGGCAAGCAGCCCCCACCAACCTCCCTAACCCCCTACACACACTCTGCTGAGCAGGGGGCAGCTAGAACGCAGAATAATGATTTGACGTGTTGTACTAGTGCTGCCCAAGCATAACGGCCAGGAGAGCTGGTGGCTACGTTAGAGGCAGCTGCAGTACAGGGAGTGTCTGCCAGCGCAGAGCTCCACACAGAGAGAGCGTGAGTGAGTGAGTGTGTGTGGGGGTGGGGGAACCGGATCCTTGTGTGTGTCTGTCACCACTGCCTCGTGCTGGTGTGGCTGTGCCGGCAGACTCGCTCCTTGCTTTTAGGACCAAACACAGGAGCCCGAGCTCCGTGGCCTCTGCTGAGGCTGCACTCAGGGCCCATCAGTGCTAATTGGGGTGGTTTTGGAGCTGTGGGCACCTGTGACCTGGGGACCCCGACATTCATGGGATGCTGCGTCCCTTGGTCGCTTTCCCCCAGCTCCATTCATCCTCCCTTTCCCCTCTGCATTTCACAGCCCTCTGCTCTCTCTTCTCCTCCTGGCTGCTGCTTCCCTTTTGTTCCCTGCTCCTTTCCTCTGCTGCCTCCCAACCCCCTGAGTTGCCAGGGGTGGGTTGTGGTTTTTCAAAAGGCTTTGCGTTGCTTAGCAACCCATCAGTATGCTTTATACACCGCGCCTGCTCGGCACAGGGGTTCTGGCTGAAGCACAGTGAGGTTGCCGGCTCCCCCACTGAGGGGGCCACATGTTTTGCCCCCATCAGAACAATTATCCCTGGTGTGCTGAGCACAATGACCCCTCCCCCATCCCACTTTTTCACATTCCAGAAAGTTCACACCCATTAAGCTGCTTGGAGCCAGGTAGCCTGCAGCACAGCTCCCCCAGCTACAGCTTGTTCCACCCCATTTCCGGGGGGGAGGGGGGAGATTCTGGGGCTATTGGACTACCATGGGCCCCACACCCATTCTGGCTTGTGGAAAAAGGCATCCGTTCCCAGTGACCAGCGGCAGCGTGAAGTGCTCCCTGTGGGTATGGCTCGGTGCTCTCCAGATGGGCACTGCATTACCCACCTGCCACAGACCCAGCTGCAGCTGTGTTTGGCTCACTTGTCACCCTTGTCTCTTAGCTCAGCCTCCCCAAGCCAGCTCTGCTCCGTCACCACTGCCGGCCTCGACCCCTCCGTTTGCCCACTTCTCCCTCGTGGTCACTCCCCTCCCTTCCTCTCCCATGACACCTACACAAACCTGTCGCTCGCTCGCTGTGGGCATTGCCTAGGAGTAGTAACATGCATCCTTGGACTCGGCTACTCCACTTCCAAACTGGGCTGAGCTTAGAACAGCTCTGTCAGCTCCCTTGGAAGGAACACACGGTCCCAGAGGCGAGGCTTGGCTTGGCTTGGTAGGGAATGGCCCTGCACTGGGGGAAAGCAATGGCAAGGGAAGCTGAGAGGAAAGCAAGTAGCCTGGGCGAGTGCTCCCAGCAGCAGCATCACTTGGCGTTGCTTGTTCAGGGGAAGGCGGGTGGTGGAAATGAATGCTCTGGTCTGAGCAACTGCATCAGCCTTTGGTGTGAGCGTGGTCCTGCAGCCGCTCTCGCAGCTTTCACATGGCAGTGCGTGCCAGCTGTCCTGCTGGACAAGCTTCATCTGCTCAAAAGTGCTTTTTGGGAAAAAAACTTCGGTATGTTGACCTGTCCCTAACCCTTTTCCTTCTCAACCTCACCAAACTGTTCTCATCAGCCAGGCTCCTCCGTTCACGTCCTGCTTGTGGCAGCCAGACGACAGCTCCAAGCCCTTTATCAGAGGCATACAGCTGCCTGATGATGGGGAAGTACTTTTCCAGGGGGAGGAACACCCTGCTGACTGGTTAGCAGAGAAAGAAGTAACCCGCCAAGTGAAAATCTGCCTGTGAGAGGGTGTGCGCACGTGCAGCAGAGGAATGGTTTAAATGCGTAGTGGCGAGCGAGGCTGGAGTAGCAGTCATGGTATTGGCAATCGCCTCAAACAGAGCTGGGATTCCTGAGTCCACCCCCCCCCCCCCCCTCGCTGCAGTAACATCTCGCTATCCATGGCTACGTGTGTCGTTGACCAGACGCACTGTTCTGTGCTGGAGTGATGCGGCGCAGCCAGGCTGCATGGGGGTTGGGGAGAACTGTAATTGTCTTTGCTGCGTGTGGCCCAGGACTCCTCGAGTACTCTGCTTACTAACTGTTGGCATGCTGACTCGAGAGGGTAGGACTGTATGCTGGTGGATCTCTTTCCCAGGGGTACAAGATCCTAACACCACCTTCTATTTATATAGCATCTTTTATCCAGAAAGATGGCAAAGCATTTTACAGACAGACTGGCCTTAGCTGGAACTGACTCAGGGGGAAAGAGCGCCACCTACTGAACTGACAACACTACTTCTTGCAGCCCCTGGGTTTACCTGGAGTCTCGTGTGCAACAGCTACACATTTAGCTTTTGTGATAAAGCAAGATGAGCGCCCAGTCTGGCACAGCGGCACACTGGTCCCATGTAACTGGTTGTGCAGAGAAAGGGAGGTGAATAGATGGCACTGAGATCTCCTCACTGCGCATGGTTCAACGGTGACCTCCATCTGCCTTTTGCAAATACAGCCCGGGAAGGGGTGTGGGGGGTGTCTTTCTGCTGCCCCTGGTTCCGTGCAGCGTTCCTGGACTGCCTTGGCCTTGGCAGACACGGTTTTTCTAAAGGCTGTGCGCTAGTTCAAAGAGGAATGAAGTCTGGGAAGTGTTACGTGGGAGAGCAGATTACATGCTCACAGTGGTCCCTCCTGGCTTTGGAATCGATGAATCTGAGACCGACTATGGCAAGAGAGAAGCTTGTTTTGTTTAGTGCTGGGGCCTCCGGGACCTGCCTTTCTGACTTCCTACAGCCTCTAGCTAGGCACTGGCTCCCTACAGTATCCTGTCTCCTGGTTCCCAGAGAGTGCGGCTGTGCACTTGTGGGGAGCCTGTCTGGTTTTTCTAGCCTGGCATCCCCAGGTGGGTTGCAAAGGGCACAGTTGTCTTCATGTTGTGCTGGGAGATGGTCTTTAACTAAGGCCTGGTCTACACTAACCCCCAACTTCGAACTAAGGTACGCAACTTCAGCTACGTGAATAACGTAGCTGAAGTCGACATACCTTAGTTCGAACTTACCGCGGTTCAGACGCGGTCCACACGCGGCAGGCAGGCTCCCCGTCGACTCCGCGGTACTCCTCTCGCCGAGCTGGAGTACCGCAGTCGACGGCGAGCGCTTCCGGGATCGATTTATCGCGTCCAGACCAGACGCGATAAATCAAACCCGGAACTTCGATTCCCAGCCGCCGAACTAGCGGCTGGGTGTAGACAAGGCCTTAGATTAAAAAGTTATGAGGCTGTTTTCAGCAACTCCCCTCAGCGCAGGAGGCTTCCCACATCCTTTGGTTTCCCAGTCAGCCACACTGCAGCATGTGACTTCCCAGATAGCTGGCTGGCCCAGTGGCAGTCAGCATTCTCAGAGATGCTTTTCAGAACAGCTCCTATGGGACTGGGGAGAGGGACACTGAGCTGTAGGCAAGCTCAGGAAATGAGGCTTTATCAAATGAAGCCCCCAGCATCATCTGAGAACTCTGCCTCATCTCTCCCGGCATTCAGGGTATGGAGGTTTTCCCACCTCCTTCTCCCAGGACCTTGGTGATCTTTCCTTGAGGGAGGAGGGCTGAACACAGCTCCCCTCCGCTACAGCCTGTCAGTGCCACTCTGCATCAGCCATTGCCATCCAGATGATGCAAGGCGCTCCCTCCTCCAAGGGCGGAGCAGGCGGCCTCCACAATACTCCGGAGACTTGCACTCAGAGCCCTGCGTTGGGCTGCCTCTGTAGCACTGGGCTAGCCAATTAATTGTGGTCTCTCTCACCCCTGAACAGCTTCGTTACGGCAACTCGGAGTCTGTAACCGAGAGAGGAAGTCTGGTCTTCTCCAAAGCAGGCATTTTTTGCCTCTGACCCTCCGCTTTAGGAGTAGGGGACTGAACTGACTCTAGCGCTGTTATATACACCAGAAGCCTCTCACCCATATAGAAAACAAATAGCCCTGTTCCTAATTTGCACTTCAATCGTGTTCTCCATCTCCGATCCCAGAGCGCTGCGGGTAAACTTTAATCCCTGTGGGAGGCCAAATATCATTATCCCCTTTTGTGGGAACTGAGACCCAGTGTCTTCCCCAAGGGGCAGCGCTGGCAAAAGAAACCAGGAGTCGGGACCCCCGGTCCCCTGCTCTAACCACTAGACCTCTCTCTGCTAATACTAGGGTGGGGAATGTGATATTAAACAGATTCTTGTCAACATAGTTTTTTATGCTTGCATATTTCATTAGACTCTCCAGATACAGGAGACTTAGGGAAATAAAAATAATAATAAAACAATCCAGAGAGTTCTGAGTTGAGAAACTTGGACAAATTGATTTGGGGGAAATTGCCAAAAACTCCATCTGTTTTCCCTTAATGATTTCACAAGGAAGCTGAGCGAAACCCGCCCCTGAGACGCAAACAGGCCTTGGCCGATCCAGCCACAGCACCCCATCAAGCATCTGCTCCCTTCTTCTCCAAAGGGGCCTGGAAATAAACATCTTGTACCCAGCAAACAGATGAAGAAGTCTCAGAGGAAACCATGGCGTCACGGCTGGGTCTTGAAGACAGCAGGAGCTGTGGTTCTCATCACGTCTGGAACCCAGGCCATTGGGAACTGCATCACAAGGCTGCATGCCTCTGAGAGGCTCCGTAGACACAGCTTGCTGCTGCTGGTTGGAAGTGGCTTCCAGTCTCGACTACCATTGCACCTGTACAGAAAGCAATCACGGTAACAGCACGTTGGGCTATGCCCTCTGCCGCCTGCCAACCAGTGCCAGTGCCTCTCCCCCTGGAGTGCTTACATCCCAGCCACCTGCCCTCTGCTGGAGAGGTCTGGATTGGATTCCTTCGCACTGCTCGGACTGGCTGGAATCGGGCAGCTGGGTCGAGCGCCCTTCTGGGGCAGAGCAGCGAGAGGCTGGGGGTGCCATCTGGCATGACAGTGCAAAGCCCCACGAGGTTAGCAGGCCAGGCCGCTCCTCACTGTCAGAGCTTCTGGTTATTTGAGCAGTTGGAACATAGGTCTGGAAGGGAGCACCTGGGTCACGGAGTCCAGCTCCCTGCTGTCGCAGGCAACCCCTCATAGAATGTTGTTCATAAACCTGTCAAGCTTCATCTTAAACCTAGCTAGGTTATCTGAAAGGGTAAGGCGTCCTGGACCTGCAGCCGGGGAAAGAGACCAGCAGTAACCAGACCACAGTCCATTGCTGTGTACGCTGACGCATCGCCGCTGGGACACGCCGTCCAAGCCAGCCAGTGGTTCCAGTCCATCTCCCCCAGGTTACAGGCTCAGTTACTGCCGAGGAGATGGTCTGGACTGACCCAAACTGAGCCTGAGGATCTGGCAGAGGCCTGTGACAAAGCTCGCCTGCAGAGGTTGGGGGCCAGAGGAACAGGCCTCACTGCTGCACAGGAACAGGAAGAAAAGCAGCTGAGGCTGTGGGCCCAGCCAGAGAGTTTGTTGACCTTGTCAGGGACAGGAAATGGACCAGAATTCAGTGTTTTGCATGTTCCAAAGGACGGAACGTGACAATGGAAACATTGCAAAGTTTCCCTGGAGTTACTAGCTAAGGCTAGGAGTGCCATTGAATCCTCACATGCTTTGAGTAAAGCGCATTCACAAGTCTTTGCAGGATTGGGCATACGTTTGCCTGCAGTGGAACCTGACCCCCTTACCTGGGGGGCAGCTAGGGAAAGAGCCAGGAGAAGGTGGGAGCAGAGCAGGGGGCATTGGTTAATGTGACCCTGGGTCTCTAATCTCCCTAACCTCAGTCAGTGGCTGGGTGTGCGTGTGTGTCGGTGTAGTAACAGAAGTCAGGAAAAATACGTTAATGTTGGGTTGATACGAACGTCATCTGCTCCCCCCGGGTTGTTTTACAAGCCTCTCGCCTGCCTGGAGACCGAGCTGCTAACCAGAGAAGTTCAGAATGATGTATAAAGCCACAGAAAGGCGTTGAAATTGCCAACACGCTCTGTTAGTTTATGCTCGTTGTTCGCAGGGGGCATGTGCGTGCTAAACCCATAATCCAGGGCCAGTTTCACATGCACGCTCCTTTTGAAAAGCAGGAGGTGAGCTGCCATTGCTGTCAAACACCCATAATGCAGACAGTCTCCATGCCAGCTTGAGCCCAAGTGGGGAATCCTGTTCAAAGTTATCAAAGGTGTAAACCGGCGCAGGTGCATTTCAGTTCTGTCAGGAGGGGAAGGAATCTGTTCTCATGAGGTCTCCATCACTCGCGGGGAGGTGGTGATAATGAGTTTGCAGGAGACAACGTTGTGCTGTGAGTTCAAATGTAAATGAAAAGTTCATGAGGAACCTTGACAGGTTGAGCAGCTGGTGGGAACGGAGCAGCAGCAGCAGCTCTCAGCCTGCCTCTCTCCTCTCCATTCAGTCACGTCTGTTTCCCCATCAAACAGACGTCCCTGCCCAGCAGCATGGCCCCAGTGCAGATGGAGCTTGGAGGGTATTTCGCTGAAATGTGACTGCGACGCTGACTGAAAGCAAATCAATCTTTCTGCTGAGGCTTTGCTGTCTGTGTGTGTGTGTGTGTGGTGTGGGCGCATGGGGGGTTTTCTTATGAGGAAATTGTGAAATTGCTGCTGCTGGGGAACATTTTGTTGCATTATTAATATTTATTCCCTATTTTGCAATATGGTCCAGAGGCTTTCAGCCCAAGGTTAATTATGTCCTGGGAGGGGTGTGGCGCTTATCTGATTCCATAATCTTGCTGCAAGTAATTTTTTAAGACCAGCTGCTTTAGCAGTGCATGGTTCTAAGCTGTGGTCGAGAGGCCAAACAGAGGCAGGGTTGCAGACATCCAGCCTGAGGCCACTGAAAATGCCCTTTTGACCTGTCGGTTTTGCAGGGCTGGGTTGTGCAGGAACAAGACAAGTGTCTTCTGCAGCTGCCTTCTGACACTGGGGACTAGAAAGTGGATAGCCAAGGCCCTATTTCCATGAGCACCATTATCTGACCTGGCAGAGACACCCGGGTGCGGGAGGAGAGTTGTGTGAGATGACTGGTTTCCTGTCCTCTCCTGCCACACTGAGGTGTACGTCTCCTTGGCAGGTACCACGATCAGCAGGATGTGACCAGCAACTTCCTGGGTGCCATGTGGCTCATCTCCATCACGTTCCTCTCCATTGGCTACGGTGATATGGTGCCTCACACATACTGTGGGAAAGGTGTCTGCCTCCTCACCGGCATCATGGTAAGAGTGTTTCCTCAAGGAAGCGGCCCAGGAGGGGGAAGTACACAATCCGGAGTAAAGTTTCGGGGAGCCAGGGCCAGCAGATTGCCCCTCACACCCACCCACTGGGTCCTTTCTATACTGAGCCATGGAGATCCTGCCTCAGTTTCCTTCCCGTTTAGAACAGGCTCCTTGGGACTCCACTGATTCCCCTCCCAGGGTCTAACCCAGGGCTACAGCTTGGGAAGCAAGACCAGGCAGGTTTTGGTTGGGGGATTTTACAGAGCCCCCTTCCTTCCCCACTGGTCGGGGGCTTCTCAGCTCGTTTGTCTGTGAGCAAGACTTCACAGCGTTTGCTCCCGCTGCTCTACTGCTGAAAACTGGCAAGGCTGTGAGCAATCAGGATGCTGGGAGCTGGGGAGGTCAAACCCTCATCAATGGTAAGCAAAACTCACAGCGTTAATCTGAACCACTGCATGCACTGGGACAAGGGGACGAACGGGAGGCCTCCCGGGCAGGCTGGCACTCAGTGGCGGAACTCACTCCGGTCTCTGGATCACTGCGTTGGATCTGACATGTCCTTTGTCTGAGGAGTGAATGACACTTAGACAGGATCTAACAGGTGTTTTCCAGATCTTGACACATGACTTTGGAGGGGGTGTGTCTGTGTGGATACCTGAAAAGCCCGCAAAGTACACAGTTGCCAAAGTACCATGGGCCCAGTTCTGTAGCCAGTGGATGCCCAGAGCTACACTGGGTGGGAAGGCTGTAGTGTGTATAGTGTCTCAGCAATACTGGGCTACAGCAGTGGTTGCCAACCCTCAGAGGGGCAGTGAGAGCTGCCCACTAAGCAGGCAGGCTCTAACACAGCAGCTAATGCCAAACCACGCAGGGTGAGCCGGGGATATGTAATGGGCACAGGTGAGTCTTTAGAACAAGTACGGGGCTGGGGCAGAGACCCAGCTGCCACTGAGTACAGGCTGCTGAACAGTGCTGTGTGACAGAAATTTTCTGATCTCATCAGAGCAGCTCGGCAGAGACCCTGGTCTGTGCGACAGAAATATCCCTCAATCGGTGCCCAGCAGTGGGGTTTGGCAACTGTCCCAGACAGGCCAACCCCTCAGCCACTGGTTTTTACAAGCATCTGCCTTTCTCTCCCCACACTGAGCTGCAGCCCATCTGACTGACTCTCCCGGATTGTCTCACTGACTGTCGAATCCCCCAGCTCCTGCAGCCAAGCTCAAGGAAAGCGGGCCGCTTCCTCCGCAGAGCTGCCTCCTCGCGATGCTACGTGTTACTGGGAGACTGGTGCAGAACGAAGGGAGCAGGGAGAATATTTTTATTAGTGGAATGAAACATCACCTGGTACAGCAAACTTTTCCAGCTACCTCACTCCTCAGCAGCCTACGATGGGCGACTCTCGCTGTGTATTATACACTAGGATCCTCGCTTTGGCATGAAATAATGCTCCCTGTTTTTCTTAATCAAGCTAAACGAACCAGCCATGGCTACCCACTGTTTTACAGCCGGTGTCTGAGTCCCACAGCCGTTTATATCACTAGCCAAGGCCTGTTCCTCTTTCACGTACACTTGGATGCGGGGAACTCTGCTCCTCAGCCCCTGTTCAGGCCAACAGCTCCGTGGGGTTACCCAGGCAGGCGCTAGTCCTCATGGGCACCCTCTGCATCAAGGAATCTCTCTTGCTGAGACATTTCTCTCTCCTCCCTCCCCGGCCACACCCTTCCTATGCCAGGCTCCTGGTGATGATTACAGTAATTAGTTAAAGGCAACCTCCCCATTTGGTTACCATGGTGACCATGGAGGCCAAGGCTAGGGCTGCATGTGCGCGTGCTGTGACTAGGTTTAATAACTGACATCTTGCAGAGTTCCCGAGTAACCGTGCAGTGATTTGCCACCAAGCAGGGGTCAGAGCGCTGTGGCTCCTGCCTACCAGGGAGTTTCACCTACCACAGCAGACACTTGGAGCTCCTCTGCATTTCAGTAGGAGACACTATGGCAGCTGCCTCACAGCATCGCACAGCTCGCCTCTCTGGCTAGGCATTTCGAAAGCACCCAATAGCGCGGTGTCCAGCCAGTGGCCTCCAGAGGCCCTGTCGGCTCTAGGCTGCAGTACCAGAGTGAGCAGGAGTGAGAACTGGGGCTGATTCCCCCAGTGCAATGACATTGCCTGCAGAGGAGCGTCTCTCGATCTCGCTCTGAGAGAGAAGCAAAGCAGACTCTGAGCTTTCAGGCCAACAGAGGATGGGTGGATTCGGTACAGGAGGCTGGGGTGACCCACCCCCATCACAGGTAGGGATATCTCCAGGACAAGCCAACATCTGGAGCAGGCTGGTGCTTGGTTCCTAGAGCTGTTTGTCAGAACAGTGAACAGAGATGGTGAGCATCCCTAGTGTACTTGTGGGGACTAGATTCCATCCTAAAACTGCTCAGTGCCAGCTGGTTTCAATCACGTTGGAGCTACTCCAGCTGTGGTAAGGAATCCTTGGGAGAGACAAGAAGCCAGCTGTGATGTCTCCACACCCCCTCATTCCATTTGTCATTTTCACCTCTTCATTAATATTTCATTTTGTTTGTGTTCCGTAAACTAAGCTAATGAAGTCAGTTCTCCCAGGGCTGAGTGAGAGATACCGGGTCTCCTCTCCAAAATCCTCTTGATACGTTCCAGTTTCTAGAGTTCTCCAGCTGGCGATGTCCCATGGAAGCCAGCCTGAAGGAGAAGCCGAGAGGCACTTGAAGATGGAGGTGTGCAACCTTGACTAGCCAGAGAGATGGATGGGTCGTTATCGAATGAAGATGCACAAAATTGTCCGTGTGGGAGGCCCTGGTGCTGTGCTGCACTGTTTGGGCCATGACGCAGCATGAACTTGACTGAGCTCTATTGTGTACTGACCCGCTGTCACCAGGCAAATGCCACCACATCCACCAGGAGACAGCACTGGAACTGCTCTGTGGGTCTCTGCTTCTCCAGTCAATGGACGACACCAGGTCCTCAACTGCTGTAAATTGGCACCGCTCAGGATCTGGCCCAGTCTTCCCTCCCCAATCATTGGGTGCTGGGGATAGGGGTGTGTCTTCTCTCTCCTCTTCCTTTCTATCGTCAGGAGAGATCCCAGCAACCACTGTGGGTGCACAGAAATCTGGGTAAAAATCTACCTGTGTTGAGCAGCTGCACGAGGCCTATGCACCAATTAAGCCCTGCTTACTCCTTTGGGGTTTAAATGGCCACAGCCCTGGATGCAGGTCCTGGCATTGAGGTATGGTCCACGCTCCCCAGGCTGCCTTGGGTGGGTGCTCAGCGTGGGCTCACAGGAGGGGCATAAAGGCCAGAACAGCAGTTGGGAACTCCAGAGAGACAGGCTTACGCTGTGTCTACACTGCAGCCACTCCAGTGCTGTGGCTGTAGCGTAGACCCTCATGACCCCGACAAAGGGGGTTTTCCCGTTGCTGGATTTAATCCAGCTGTCAGTGAGGCCATAGCTCGGGCAATAGAAGAATCCTGGCGAGCTCGCGGCAGCTCTCAGGGGTGTGGGTTTTTCACAGAAGTAGGGCAGCCGACGTTTCAGTGATAGACCAGGGCTCAACTTGCTCCCCTAACACGTTTCCGAGCACACACAGCGTCAGGTATTTTCAAGCCCAGCCCTGTTTCATTCCAAGGGTTCCTCTTCCGTCATCACTCTGCTTCTCTCCACTCTGCTGCCCGGACTTGCCTGCCTCCCTTGCAAGACCCTCTCCTTTGTGGGCTGCATCTGCTGCTCCTCCTAGCTCCTGAGTGGGACTAAAGGGTGGGATCTAGTGCATCAGGCTGGAGCAATGCTGTGGGAGCCACCCGCTGGCTGGCATGGCCTGGGGGACCATGCCAAACTACTGAGGCATGAATTTGCTCCTCTGGCCGACCAGTTCACAGATTTTCCAAGTTCTATGAGAGCAACTGGTTCCCCCTCCTTCTCCTGCCCCTAGAATCCCAGGCTCGCCGGACTCTCAAGAAAGATAATTTTCAACATGCCAGAAACTACCCCTCAGTGTCTGGGTTTTAGTCCTGCCTCCATGGTGAGCTCCTGCTGCTGCTGTGCTGTGCCAGCGTGCTCAGACCCTTTTAATGCAGCTCCCCTGGGGAGCATTCACTCGCTAGCCTGGGAAAGTACTTGATCTGGCTGCTGCCACGGAAACGCCAGCCAAACGGGAGGAGTGTGACACTTCCCAGCAAACAGCCAGAAAATGAGTCTGTTAGCGCCTGCCACAGCCCCTGGTGCTTCCTGCCACAGCTGACAGATCAGCCCCTCTGCTCAGCCAGCCGCGGTGGAGGAGAGCAAGCAGCATCTTCTGGCGTGTGAGTTCCTGCAGCTGGGAGGAGACGCTCCCCAGCTGAACAGAAGCAACAGGGGTCAGGCTTAGGTGTGAGTGAGGCTAAGCATACAGGGAGCCGGGTGTCAGGGAACCTGCCTGCTCAGAGCCACCCCGATGATGAGGGAGTTAAGCTGGCTGCCTCTCCCCATCCTCTCAAAAAGGAGAGTTTGTCACCCAATGGCCTAGTCTGAGTTTAGCAGGCGTAGTCCCAGAACAGTGGGACCTGAGTACACCCCTGCTTTCCTGGGACCCAGAGGATTGTATAGCGCCCTCCAGCGTGGTTAAATATGCTGTGAATTACATCAGGGACCCACCTATGCTGCCTATCACAGTCTAGCCTACTGTTCTTTTGAGCCCCAGGGGCTCATGAACCACAAGGAGCCCTCCAGTGCAGCCCCAGCCATTCCACTCCATGGAACACCTGTCAGCACAGGTGAGGGATCACAAAACGCCAGCTGCGCCTCAGAGCCTGCTTCTACCGACTCGGGCTGCTGCGGCTTGCGCTAGGGTGCTCAACCCACCAGTGCCGCCATTACAGCTCAGGCTGGGGCGCAGACTCCGAAGAACTGTCCTGGGCTTCACAGCCTGAGCTCCAGCCCAGGCCTGAACACCTGCCCAGCTGTTCGTAGTGCCAGGCGTGAGCTCCATGAGCCTGAGTCTGTAGAGCCGGGCTCTGAGACTTGCTGCCCCAGGTTTTAAAACTCAGTGTAGACATGCCCATGAATAACAGGGGAGAGACCCTCCGTTTCCCCATCGGTGAGCTGTTTCCTTCGAGGATTAGCGAGATTGGGTTATCTCTAGTGGAAAGAGCACGTGCTGGGAGCCAGGAGCCCCTGAGTTCTAATCCTCAGGCTAACAGCGACTCCCTGAATGACCTTGGGTGAGTCCCTGCCTCGCTCTGTGCCTCGGTTTCCCCATCTGTAAAATGGAGGTGAGCACACTCCACTCTCAGCAAGGTTGTGAGGTTTAGTTCGCTGTCTGTTCGGAAGATGAAAGGGGAAGAGAATGAAAATGTAAGAAATGTGGATATCGTTATCCCCCTGCTCCCTTTTCTAACCAGAGCGTCTTGATACAACCCCTGGCATCTCAGCAGATCCCAGGCTAATGCACACAGCATCCCTGAGTGCAGTCACTTTCGGGGTGGAGGGTGAGAATTAACTGCACAACAGCCAGGGAAGGAAGGAAATGTTTCCCCAGTGACCCCGGGGCTTACGAATCATGCCAGGTCCATGGAGAACGGACAGAGCCTCCATCACTTCCAGGTGAAGGCTGAGTCCTCCTGGCGGGTTCCAGCGAGTCTGTGGTCTGATTTTCAGAGGGGCGGAGGCCGGAAGCTCCCCGGGGGCGCTGCACTTGTCCCCCCAAGCTCTGAAAGAGAAGCCAGGGGTTATTGTGAACCTGAGGCATGGCCCGAAAACCCACCCCCTCCCTCTGATGGAAAGTCCTGTCTGGAGGAGCGAAGGCAGGTAGTCCCCAGGCACGGATGCCTGGCGTATCTGCAACGTTCGGACGTGCACTCTGTAAAAGACATCAGCCTGGTGTTAGATCCAGGGTGGGTCTGCAGAGCTCAGACACCACCATGATGGGCACGGCAGAAGAGAAGAGCAATAACAAAAATCGCTTGCAGCAGTGACCTGGCCCCGAGCTAACCTCACAGCCAAGGGCAGATGTCCAATCCCAAGCTAGACTGGGCGAACCAGAAGAACCTCCACTCCAAGGGAACAGAGGGAATGAAAAGTGTACGTACGGAGCCTTACAGGAGAGCTCAGACCGGGATGTTTGTTAATGATTTTTAAGGAATGAAAGGTTGCTCCCCAAGGTCACGGTCTCTGCCAGGCAGCACAAGGGAGGTGGTCTCATTCCCACACAGGGAGACTCGGGCAGACACTCTCACTCTATCTCTCACACATGCACAGATTCGCTTTCAGGTTGGCACCTTTTGCTTTCAAAGCCAAATCTATCCAGGAGATAATAGCTACCAATGGGGCTCTCCGCTTGCCAAATGGAACATATCCTGACTCAAACGGGCACAGTTCCTACTGTAATTGCTTGGTAAAAAGGAGCTACCAGCTGTCACCGTTTAGGGGGAGGGAGAAGGGGGGAGGGAGGACGAGACAGAGAAAGTGATTCACATGATCTCATTTCTATGCCGAGCCTCACTGTAGTAAAAATGGGTAGCTGACCAACGTGCAGGGTGCCAGCAGCCTTTTCTAAAGGAATCGCTTAGGAAGAGCCAAGGAGAAGGTGCCAGCTTCAGCTGCGCCAAAAGCATAGGCGGGTTTCTTTTTCTCTGAAGCTCCATGAGAGAAAACAGAGATTGAGAGAGAGCGAGGGAGCGTGCCTGCAAACCTGCTGGGGTGTTTGAGCCATCCTCTTCCCAGCCACGTGGCCCTGCAGCCTAATACAGGCAACACACAAAGGGCTTCCTTCATGACTCTCACAAAGGAAGCTATTTTTTAAATAACAAAGGGTTTAGTCAGGCCAGTAAGTGTCATTATTCCCATTTCACAGATGGGGAAACTGAGGGGAAGGAATATGCTGCCAAGGTCATACAGTGAGTCAGGGTAAGAAACTCAGGAGTCCCGGTTGCCTGCATTAACAATCCTCCCACAGCAGTGAATGGAGCCCAGGAGTCCTGGCTCCTAGTCCCTCTGGCTTAGTTGTGAGCCTACACTCCCACCCAGAGCTGGGAACAGAACCCAGGAGTCCTGATGCCCAGGTCCCCGGGGGCTGATGACTAGCCCATGCTCCTTTCCAGAGCTGGGAATAGAACCCAGGAGTCCTGACTTCCCCCCTCTCCCACTCCCGCTCTAACCCACAAAACAGACTTCCTCCAGGAGCCAGGAATGCCCCCTAGTCCTGATGCTCTCCTCCTAAAAGCAGTGGGGCCAGCTCCTTAGCTCAGGGGCACTATGCCAACTGCACCAGCTGAGCTGGAGTATTGAGTGCAGCTTCTAAGTGTCTTGGGAGGGTCAGGAGAGGGCGACGGTTTCCTGATGACCCCCTGCCAACCAGCAGCATGGTCCAGTAATTACACAAACAGCCGCTCAAGGACACATGTCCAGCACTGTGGGCAGCTGACCCCATGGAGTAATTAAATAGATGACCTGCTGCACAAGGGGGTGGAGGGGTGAAGTATAATTAATGTATGTAAATGGCTGGGATGGGGCTGCGGCCATGCAAAGCACCATCACTGCACGGTTTCATCCCAAGTGTCCCTCTGCGGGAAGGCAAGTGGCATTTTGGAAGTAGGAGGGGGCCGCTCGCTGCTCCACGATTAACTCTTTGCCTTCTTCTCTCCTCCCCTTGCTTTTCCCACGGCAGGGGGCTGGCTGCACTGCCCTGGTGGTGGCTGTGGTGGCCAGGAAACTGGAACTCACCAAAGCCGAGAAGCACGTGCACAACTTCATGATGGACACTCAGCTGACGAAGCGGGTAAGGTGCTCCAGGCAGTGGGGCGTCCGTCACGGCTGGTTGGGGTAAAAATCCCCAAATGTAACCGCAGGAAACCTTAAGCCAGCTGGTGTAAATCCACTTTGATCTCAATGGAACTATGCTGCTCTAGGCCTGCTGAGAGTCTGGCCTGACCGTTCTCATCTTGTAAACTAGATTGTGACATCACAATGAGACCGGACGTTGATCCGGGAGGAGAAAACTTGCCTGTACCCAGAAACTCCTCAAGCATCAACAATGCTGGCTGAAGGGGGCTGCTGGCCACTTGCACTATAAGCTTTTCTTGAGCCCTGACAGAAAAATATCATGGAATGCTGCAGTGTTTCTGTTTCCCCACATTTCTGCAGGAACGTTTTCCTCTCCAAAGTGCCCTTCTCTAAATCATTTCCCCCCTTGGTCACTCCAGGTAATTTTCCTCATTTCCTTATGGAAGTGGCTAGTTAAAATGAAAAACCAAAGTCTCCTCTCTGGGGCAGAGCTCAAAAGATCACTGAGCTGGTGCCTTGGTGCAGGTCGGCCTGCAAAGACAGCACTCAAAGGGCAAAACGCTCCTGTAGAGCAGGCAGAAATGTGTCCATCACAGAGCAATGGAGCACATTAACAGGTCAGGAGCTGTTTCTTGAAGGACAGCTTTTGTGACAAGATTTCCCAACGCTTCTGTCTGCATGAAGATCACGAATATTTTTCCCAAGAAGGATCCTGAAACACCACGGCCACCAGTGTCAAAGCCCTGCTGTGCTCAACAGGTCTCTGTCAAGCTGCCTCGCATTGGGAGCGTCATTAGAAACTGAGCTCGGCTTTAATCCTCTGCAGCCTGAATTAAGCGTGGAGTGATTTTTATTGTGGAGTCGTAGCAATGCATGCCCAGTTGTCCCTGCAGCCCCGTTTCACTGGGGAATTATTCATGAGAATGAGAGTTGAGCTGCTTTGCATCCGAAGAAGTGGGCTGTAGCCCACGAAAGCTTATGCTCACATAAATTTGTTCGTCTCTAAGGTGCCACAAGTACTCCTGTTCTTTTTGCTTTGACTATAAATTGTGTTGGCGGAGGGCTTTTTTTTTTTTTTTTTTTAGGAGAATATACAGAGGTCAAAAGGAAAGTTTAGGGACATATTCTTTTGCTGTCGATACAAAAAATACAGCCTACTTCACGCTACAGTGGCACGGCAACAGCTGTAGCATAATAGAAAATAAATTGTCTAAGCCGTACATGGTCTGAATGCTGCGCAGGCTTGGAAGAGGAGCTGTCAAGTCTGTAATGAGCAAGTAACACCAGCTCTTTCTCAATCTTCTGCTCCAAAAGTCTCCCGTTTACAAGGGACTTAGGAAAATCTGGAAAGCCCAGCTGTGCACCCGAGCAGAGGAAGTGCCACAACCTGTCCTAGGAGGAGACAGGCTGCCTTTCCCCTCTCAGAAGGGGATCCTCCTCTTCATCTCTCCAGAGCAGGCCTGTGCTGACTGGAGGCACAGTGCTTATTTACATGCTTTGGATCCCAGCTGGGCAGGACCTAATGATCACTCAGAGGTTCAGCAGCAGGGCCAGCATTTCAGACAGCTGCCCATCCAATTACTAGTCGTTCTTTATGCTGGGATGGTACCCACTGTGTACTAAGCACTGTACAGACACACAGGAAGACACTGGCCCTGCTCCCAAGATCTCATGATCAGAAAAGCTCAGACAGACTGTAAGGCAGAAAGGATACCTACAGCAACTGAGCACTCCAGGGCTGAGAGGGCCACAGAGCCAAGTACTAAACAAAGGAATCTGTAATACAAACAGAGAGCATGATACATTCATTATAAAATGTAGTTTGGTTTGTTTACTGTAAGTTTCAAATCCTTTGATAGGACTTATTCTGCCTTTGCTGTAGGAGCAGTGGAAAAGTCTCCTGAAGAATTAGTTCTACGTGAACAAGATATTGTGTTATTGAGAGCCATACTGGGCGGGTTGGCCAGCAGAGGGATTCAACAGAACATCAAATCCGGGGCTTACCACATTTTGGACTAACTTCTCAGTTGGTATAAATGGGTGCAGTTCTGTTGACTTCAGTGGAATTTCATCCATTTACATCAGCATAGAATTTGGCCCCATGTCTCTGATTTCCAGTATCTGCTCCCAAAAAGGGCTGGAGGGAAAGCTGCAGGGCCAGAAGCTTTTCCCACTCAGGGCAGTGCAGGGATTTCGGTGATGCTTCCCTCATGGAACCTTCCAGAGGCAAACCAGGAGGTAAAGTGACCTTGTTAATCGTGGCCTAGCGCTCGCAGACCCCCACTCGCACCTCTGCCCGGGGGAGTTCAGTCTTAAAGCCATTTTCCATTTTCTTCAAGAGCCTCCAGATGAGCCCTCGTGTTGAGCTAGAATGATGCATAGACCAAGCCAGCCTGGAGCGCAGCAGGTAGCAGTAGGTTCGGACTCTGTAGGGGAGTCTAGCCAGGGAGCCGCTCCACGAGGAGAGGATGGAGTCAGCGCAGTTACACCTCTCGCCGTGAGTAGTCAGGTTCACACTCGTATAAATAGGTGCAACTCAGCTGAAGCGAAGGGAATTGCTTACACTAGGGTTGAATTTGGCCCATTAACTTTTCATGAGTCAGAGTGGATGATCCTTGCAAAGCATGCTGAGCTAATCTTTCCACTTACACCAGTGTGGCACTAGTGCAACTCTCCTGACTTTAGCCGAGTTACACTACAAACTTGTGCTGGTGTAATTATGGAAAATCCACACCCCTGAGCGAGGTAATTACACCGCCTCGCCCCCAGTGCACACAGCTGCTGCCTCTCGGGGAGGCGGAGGTAGGTAGTGTCTCCACTAAGCTCTACAGAGGAGCAGCTGCACCAGTACAGCGCTGTGAGTACAGACAAAACCCTAAGCCTGGATTTCACCAGCATGGATGAGAGAGTTTCTCAGAGGGGAAGAAATCCGTGAGGACCCAGTCTTTGCCAGCCATGGAACTGCACTAGAACTCTGGCAGTGTATAATCACTTGATACCCTGTGGTGACTGTACCTAATGTCATTGCAAATGTGAGTGGCGCCAGCAATGTTTTGTACGAGTGAGATGGCAGTGAAGCAAAGGTAGGTACGTGACTTTGGACTGGCTCAGCATCACGACTTGGAAACTCAATTTTCAAATCTGTCTGGATCCTGTGGAGACTTAGCAGTAGAGGAGATCGAGACCACGGGCAGGGAATTGAATTGAAACTGTCAGAGATGAAGAACGTTACACAAATCTTGAGTGCGATACAGCGCCCTCTTGCTGAAGACAGGGAGAAATCTAGGAGGAAAACCAGATACCTCCCATAAGCAGCAGAGAACTGAAATGATCATCTTCATAGCCAGGGACTTGGGGCAGTCAGAAGAGCAAAACTAGCTTCCTCTGTGCTCATTTTTAAGGGATTTTAAAACATGGTGAAAAAATAAGCCGGCAGGTTGATGTGGGACGTATTTTTCCAAGGACCATGCAGTGGATTGGTCCCTTTTGGTGATAAAACCGGGATTCTGTTATAAAGCAACAAAACCCCTGAAGTGATGGTTTGGAAGGAAAATGGAGGAAGCCTAATTGTCCATGCACCCTCCTTACAGCTTCTTTTCTGGTCTCTCCATTCTCCTCACTAGAGCAGCGCCCCATGTTACTTGCCCTCCGCCCCATTCCCCAACCCTCATGTATGTTTTATTTGTTAAATATGCTCTGGGACCTACAGAAATCAAAGGCAGCTACAGATAAAATCCAAGTGGAAAATCTGGTGGAAAACTAAGAGCCCCCTGAAAAGTTTAGGGATAAAATTGTCATACCCCACAGAATATCCAGGGATCTTGGGGAGATTCTGGTGCCTCACTCCTTCCTCAGGAAATCTGCACTTTCCTCCTTTCCATCCCTCCCAGCCCCAGTGTCACTGCGAAGAGACATTCGTTTCTGCAGGGTGCCCATTCTGAGCTTGAGTGTCTGGCAAGGGAGGAATGTCTTGCGAAGAGCAAGCTGCCAAAAGGGTGTTGTGCAGGAAATGCAGAGTGCCTGCCTTGCAGGGAGACCACAGCCACAGTGGCGTTTATGGTGACATAAGCGATACAGAAAGCAAACAGTGGTTAAAACCTGTTCCTCCTCCTCCTGTGGCTATTGATCTGCTGGCTTTGTGCCAGGTGGACTGTGGCCAGTTCATTTCAAAGCAAGCACCAAAGCTGCATTTAACAGCAGACTCTTCAAGCCAGGTTCATGCACAGACTCTCTCGGACCGAGCCACCAGCAGGGGGTTAATAAATTCAGTGATGTCCGTGTTGCACTGTGGTTTGTACGTGTGTGTTCGCAGGCGGAGGATCCTGTTTTCCCACACCTGACAGCCCGGCCTAGCCAAGACGAGAGCACGTGGAGTCCTGATTTAAGAAATACCTGGATTTGATTACTCTGGGCACAACCACCAGCCTAATGTGAAATTGAATTATAAACCCATGTATGGAAAGTGCAGTACTTGGGGGTGGTAGAAAGAGGAGAGCCCTGGTTCATTCTCTCGCCAGCACCGGCAATGATAGAACAGGCCTGTGTTCAGGTGTGACCTGCTACCGGAGACAAGTAAACCTGGGAAGCACGTGACCGAGAGTCACTAACATCTGACGGCTGCTGGGGGGGTCTCAGTCAAGTCCCTAGTGGACAAGTGGCCATAACAAAAGCAAACGATTGGCTGGTTGGCAGTCTCAGCAGCGAGGCCAAAGACGGAGTGAGCCATGAAGACTGCTGCCCCACGGTCAGTCCCTCCAAGCGGTGGCGACGCACTAGCACTGGAGGAAGCTTTCACTCGCACTGCCAGTTCTGTAGACAGAGGACCTGAGTCTCCCAGGCTGTTGGTTACTCACACAAGGTTGTGTATAAAAATTCCCCCTGGTACTCACAACCTCTCTTTGTTCTCCTGCCCCAGCAATCTGCAATGCTTTTGGAAATGTCTGAGCAGTGGTTATCTGTGCTTAAACTCCCGACACAGAGCAAAACGTGCAAAAACCCAAAAGGTAACAGCTAATTACAAATCAGTTTGTCTTTCCTGCAACCAAGGAATGCTTCCCCCTGCTCTTTTCACTAATTACTCAAGATGTCTGTGTTTAAATGAAGACTTTGTCCCTAGCTGTCTGGATCCTGTTGGTCTGTCTCAAATCGGTGGTGCACTGAGTGATATCAGCCGTTTCCATGCCATCAGCAGGAATATGTGGCTTTACTGCATGGAGAGGGCGCTGCAAAGGGGAAAAGCTCTGGCTTTAATCATTGGGGATAAGTACAGGAAATTGCAGTGGTGCTGTCCCCATTTCCAGTGTAACCAAACCTACCTGTGTGTGAAACAGCTGTCACAATGGTTTGGCTACCGTGGGGAAGGAGCAGCTGGCACTGGGGGTGGATTCCTCTCTGCACGTGAGGCATGTTCACACCGGCGGCCGATACAGAATCCATGCCCTCTCGGGGACAGGGCTAAATATCCGCCAGGCAAGGTTCCCTCTAATTTTTTACATCCATGTGCAGAATGAATTTTATGTGCACCAAAATGGAGGTGACGTGTGGTGGGGGTGGGGCCAAGAGGTTCACAGTGTGGCAGGGGGCTCAGGGCTGGGGCACATGGTTGGGGTGGGGGAGGACTCTGGCTGGGGGTGCGGGCTCTAGGGTGGGGCCAGGGATGAGGAATTTGGGCTGCAGGCTGCCCTGGGGCTGCGGCAGGGAGAGAGGACTTCCCCCAGCTCTCTCTCGCTGCAGCCCAGGTCCAGGCGCCTCTCACCAGCTGCAGCAGCTCCAGGTCCAGGAGAGAGGCGCCTCTTGCACCTGCTTGCCTCTTGATAGCCTGCTGTGTGCCCACGCAGCTTAGAGGGAACGTAGCTGCCAGGGACTCTCAGTGGCATGTGGGGATGGCCTGGAACTGGTTCCATGAAGAACGTGGTCCTGCCCAGCACAGGGTAGACTGTTGCACATTTAGGCGCAAGGTAAAAACTGAGGGGCAGGCTAGGGAGTGTGTGGGAACCCAAACAAGAACACTGCTGCGTGGTCCCGAATCCACTCCTGCCTCGCCTGCAAAGTGTCCAGCAAAGCACCTTGTCAGCATAAGGAGGAGCCCACTCATCCCGTGTCTCCTCAGATCTGCCCATTTCCCCACCAACCCTCTTTCTTACCCGTCACTCTTGTGAGCAAGGGCTCGATCCTGCCAAGTGCCAAGCAGTGCTGTAAGGTGCCGAGTGCCCTCAGTTCTGACTGACTTTAATGGAGGGGAGGGTGCTCAGCAGCTTGTAGGACCAGTACAGACCAATCCAAACCATTGCCCCAGGCCTAACGTACAAGATACTGCATCCCATATGCTCTCTGAGCCAGGTGGAGGAACTAACCTGCAGCTGGGTCTCCACTTTTGTCTTGCAGATCAAGAATGCTGCAGCCAACGTCCTTCGGGAAACGTGGTTTATCTACAAACACACAAAGCTGCTAAAGAAGATTGATCATGCCAAAGTCAGGAAGCATCAGAGAAAGTTCCTTCAAGCCATTCACCAGTAAGTGGAATCCACTCCAAATGGCGACCAGAAGAACAGTGGGGTGGGAGGGAGAATGACCAACATGGTCCAGACCTCGATGTTCCAGCTCCGTTCATAGAGAAGAAAATCTGAGCAATTTTCCATTTCCTTGCCAGATGCCATTATAAATATGCTTGTCTCTTGTGACCCATTTGCTGTGTGGGGCTAATCCCAGCTGGATTTCCAGAGCAGTTAATGCTGATGGAGGGACCAGCACACGGAAAAAGGACATGGCTGTATCAGCGTTTTCTTCTTCCGCAGGCTGCGCAGTGTGAAGATGGAGCAGAGGAAGCTGAGTGACCAGGCCAACACGCTGGTTGACCTTTCCAAGGCAAGTCCCTGAAGTTCTCTCCGAGGCCCACAGGGCTGCAAGCCTTTCATCTACATTTACTGTATAATCAATCAGTCGGAGCTGGCTGAACGCAATAGACAAAAGGTCAAACACTAGGCATCTGGAAATGACAGTTGGGGTATTACTCATACCCTGCAGCAAGGGATAGGGCCCCTGTTTGTAGCTGTTACTGCACTCGGAGATTGGGGCAGTGTGGATTCTAACAGAGGCTGGAGTTGGATAGGTACAATAGTATTGTGTCTCATCTCTGGAACGGGAACGGCTGGCATAGATGGGGTGTGCCAGTTCCCTTTGCAGCCCACACACAGCAAAGCAGGATCTGGGATCAATCTTTTAAGGTCAGGCTTCTCAAAGGGGCTTTAGGCAGAGAGGTGCCCAATTCCCACTGAAAATCAGCAGCAGCTGGACTAGCTCAGGCCCTGTTGAAAATGACAGCCTAAAACATTAGCCAAAGATGCTCTTCATTTGAAGACAAAATTCTGGTAAAGTCTCACCCGCGCAGACAGGGGCTTATCCCAGAGACAGAATATCAGTGGAGCCGCAGCAGCGTCGCAATATGCATGTCTTCAAAGAACTGCACGAGCTAAAAGCTCCCAGGCCTGGAACGCCCAGCTGCTCCATTGGCAGGGCTCAGATGTTAGGAGGACATTCTTTCTGGTTACTCTCATCTCGATCCCGGGTTAGATTTCGTAGCAGCGGGAAACCCAGTTGGAGAGCCAGACTAAGAGCTCAGTTTTCACGTGCGGTGTCCTGCTGAAAAAAAGATTTAATTTAGGGAGCAGCTTGGTGCTTCCTCTCCCTGACAAATAGAAGTTGGGTTGCTGTCAATGCGATGGCTTGTCTTTACGGCGGAGATGCACTAAGACAGTAGGTCCCCAGTGGGGATTATCCTTATGATGCAAATATCAGTGTCCCAAATTACCCACCAGCAACTCAGGAACTACCCACACAGCAGTGTAGCCTAAAACCAGGGGAAGATCCAGCCCAACCCAGAAAGCAGGTCCCTCTTCTGTTCGTTGTTGTTGTATTATGGGTGTGCCCAAAGGCCCCAGTCAGGCTGAGGGCCCTGTTGTACTCGGTGTTGTACAAACACAGGTGACGTCTTCATGGCCTCCAAGGCTCTCAGTGCAGAAGATGAAGGGCTAGAGGTGGAGGCAGAACACATGCAAATCCCTGTGGGGGTGATCGGCATAGCTGAGGCTGGGGATCACGTTTAATCATTTCCGCAGCGTGCAGATGGATCGTAACACAGAACAAGCTGCAGAGCATTCGCCAGAGGCGAAGCTGCGCAGGCTGCTTGCACCGCTAGTCAATAAATCGAAGTCTCTGATCCAATCAAGCCTAGGCTGAGTCCTGCCAGAAAAGAGTTAAATCAGACGGTTCCAGCTGCTGCCAGTGTGTGCACCTGGCAGCCGAGAGGTGAACGCTGATGTTCTGCTGATCAATGTCTTTCTTACTGCGATGCTCTGGACCAGCCCGAAGTCTCACATCTTTCGTCTCTGTCCAGGCTTCCCCTGGCATTCAGTCACCAGGCAACGAATTAGAAGAGCATAGCATCTCTCTGGTAAAAACCTGTTAAAGGAATAAACTCGTTAGAGCAAAATCCTGTCACAGGCTTTTCTTTTAACGGGTCATTGATTCATTTTAAAGACTTCTCTCTTGATTTGGAAAATACGCTTGTGCCTCGCTACACAGGAAACAGCTTCACTTATTGACTCAGCACTTTTGTTGCAATTTGCTCTGTTGCACTGGAAGTTCAGTCTCTGAACAGAGATTTCCCTCTTCCCAGTATCCATGTGAAAAGGCTCACTGTTCACACACTGCTCTATTTGTTACAAGTATTGGTTTAGCTAGGTGCAACTGTGCCCGAACTCCCTCTAATCAAACTTTCACCTCCCTGCTGTAATTTTCCCTCTATTCTATTCTTTCTTCTCTCCTTTTAGCCACCTGTATTTGTCTGTTCCCATCTCTATTTTATGAACAGCATCAGAATCACAAGGTGGAGGTGTGCAGAAATCAATTCACTGAGGTTGCATGTGTGCGCACCCATGTCAGACCACACCAAGAGCAAAAAAGACCAAATGTGATGGAAGACTCTGTAATTTCCAAAAGAGCTGGTATTTCCATACGCCAGATTCCAGAGAGGCTGCCTTGCCTAATGGTTAGAGTAGGGGCAAGCCCAACTTTGCTACTGCCTCACCGTGTGACCCTGAACAAATCAGTTCCCCTCTAGGCGCCTTAGACAACACTTACTTTTGTGAAGCGCTTTGAGATCTTTCCATGGAAGGTGCTACCTGAGTGCGAAGCAGCATTGTTATTTAGATCTAGTCCTACATGCTCTGACTCTGATGATTCCAAGCGTTCCCAAAAGACAGCAGCCAGTTTTAATTTCTTAATTTTTGGCCATTAGCTGGTTAGGAGTTGCTCAGCTAGGAGAACGTTCTGTCCTTAATCTTCCCAGGATTTGCCAACACGATGTATTTTCAAGGTTTCTACAGCCGACAGCTTGGCGGGAGAGAGAGTAAACATCCAGCGTTTGCCCTTTAGCTTTCGCAGGGTGAAATGTTTTCGTCTTAGTCCCAGTACAGAACTCTCGGCCTCTGAGGCTTCATTCCAGGGTTAGCCAGCTTGTTGCTCTCCCCAGCCCGTCAGAAATGCAACCAAAGAGATTCTCCCCCAAATATTTCTGATCTCCAAGAGAGACAGGGCAGGTCTTTCATATGCAATATCCTGCCGGCTGCTGCTCCATTCTTGCAGGTCTTTGCCAGCTGTGCCAGCTCAGCTGTAAACAGGGCTTTTACCTCCCACTTGTTCTGGTTGTGAGTGTCCTCTGCACTAATCCCTGTGATGTCTTCTTTGTCCCCCAGATGCAGAACGTTATGTATGACCTGATCACAGAGCTCAATGACCGGAGTGAGGACTTGGAGAAGCAGATTGGCAGCCTAGAGTCCAAACTGGAGCAGCTCACCACTAGCTTCAACTCTCTTCCCCTGCTCATCGCCGAAACCCTGCGCCACCAGCAGCAGCAGCTCCTCGCAGCTGTTATTGAGGCTCGTGGCATCAGTATGGCAGGGGGAACCCCCCAGACGCCCCTGTCCGACAGTCCGATTGGGGTCAGCTCCACCTCCTTCCCAACCCCTTACACCAGTTCAAGCAGCTGCTAAATTGCAGACTGAGCCCCCAAGCCCTAGGAAGACAGACAAGAAGAGCTACTTGTGGGTCTTCAGAGTCAAGTCAACTTTCTTCCGGCCCTCTGGCCGCCACAGAAACATCCAGGCCAAGCCAATGCTGAAAGCATGACCGAACTAACACCGAGGTTAGCTCAGAGCCCTTGGAGTTCAACAACGCCTTGGAACCAGAAATCCAATCTCTGTTTTGGTGCCTCTACATGCGATGAGAAGGAAGCGGATGTGAGGGGAAGCCTCTGGCAAGGCCCTTGCTGCAGTGTTTAGTGGAGGACAGAAATCCACACTCAATCTCAGGTCTTCAAATAGAAAAAAAAAAAATAGTCCGAAGCACTGAAGCAATGGAGCTGCAACAGAGGGAGAGTACTCCACAGCGCGGGCTGTGAGCCATGGGCAAAAGGGGCTGCTTATCTCCAGGGCCTTCCTTCGTCCCCATTCCTCCCAGCCCTGTTCGTTAAGTGTCTTGCCAAGGAAGAGTGGGGGAGGAGGACAGTTAGTTTGCCAAGACTGCTATCCTTTTGCCTCCTGCACCTCCCACAGCCCTACCCGGGAACTGCCAATATCTCGCCTTCTTGCACAGGCTCTGAGCTCAGAGGCCCGTTTGCCACCCCACCCCCTGCCAAAACACTGCCACATACACACATTTCCAGCTAGGGGAGGGTGCTCCATTTGCTTTATTCTGAGTCTCTTTAGAGGAGTGAGTCCATATCCTGCCTGAAGCCACGTGCTGGAGCGCAGCATCTGGGGCATGCCGGCTTCGCGGGGGTGTTTATTGCATTACAGGGCGGTTACAGGGAGATGAAACACACTGCAAGTCAATCCAACATGGATTGTTAAAAATGCACTGCCACTCCAGTGAAGCCATGCGAGGCATCCGAGTTCCCAGCACCCTGAGTCAGCGGGGCAGCGAGGGTTGCAGAAGCAATGCATTCAGCCAAGGGTCAGGGAGGGCTTTGTAGATTGGAACCAGATGGCTCCTCCTGGAGCTGCATCCAGTCCTGTTGACTGGAGCAAGGGTCACTGCACGGCTTTAAGGGGGCACCCTGCATTCCTCCTGAAAACCCCTCGGAGGAATAGAAAAAGTTTTGTGGTGGATCTTGAATTACCTGCATCACCCATACACCAGGGCCACCATTTATAGTCTCAGCAAATAATCCAGTACCTCTCCAGTCCAGGTACTCTTTGAAGCGGCTTCAGAACTGAAAGGTGAAACACCCAGGGCCAATTAGAGAGAGGGTCTTAACGTGTGACATGAATTTAAAAATTCTCCCCCCTGCCTTCAGCTTGTCTGACAACAATGGCATTCTACTAGCTCAAACAGTGCTTGACCTAACCATGAGGTTGCTTTAATGGGAGGTAGTAATCGGGAGAAACAGAAAAGAATGTTGATTAGGACACTTCATCAGTTTAAAACAAAAGACGAATTCATTGCAGTGATTCTGTTGGGTCTTGGTAGATAGCAGCAGAACCACCCCGGGGTAAATGATGCAATGCGCAGCTTCGCAGACAGCTAGACCAGTGGTTCTCAAACTTTTGTACTGGTGACCCCTTTCACATAGCAAGCCTCTGAGTGCGACCCCCCCTTATACATTAAAAACACTTTTTTAGAAATTTAACACCATTATAAATGCTGAAGGCAAAGCGGTTTTGGGGTGGAGGCTGACAGCTCGTGACCCCCTGAGGGGTCCCGATCCCCAATTTGAGAACCCCTGAGCTAGACAGATATCCACACCCCGGGATGCTGCCCTTTATGGCCATCTGCTGGGGGAGCTGCCTTCAACAGCAATGGTCAGGAGTGGGGATGGACGTGCGAGTTACCACCACCGCCACTGGCTGTGGGAGAGGGCAGTCCATGAGAGAGAGAGATGGCTAATCTTTGCTGGTTGTCACCTCCCAGCTTCCTCTGGGAACTAAAATGTTCCCTTCTCCCTCTGACGTTTTCACTTCTTTAAAAACTCTTTGTTCAGCCCCAGCTCCTGCCTTTGTTGTTTTAATGCCTTGTCTGGTCTTTGTTCAGAGTCCTGGGGGCAGCCGCAAGGCGCTGGCTTTCTTTCTTAGAACTCCAGGGATGGGGTTGGCTGCTCTCAATGAGAACTCAGCAGAGGATATTTATATATTTTTAAACGGATGAAGTAACCATGTAATTACTCTGTGCTATTAATTACACATCACCCAGCGGTGTCTGCTAATTGTACTGAAAGTCACTCTGTTACTTCAGGCATACTTAGCCTGGAAACTTCTCCTCTGTAACTCTCTCACTTCTATAAAGAACACTGGATTCCATAGGTACCTACGCAGGGATCTATCAGTAGCAGAGGGGTTTACATGCAAAACTCTCCTTGTTGCTGCTGGTAGGTCAAACCCTACACTGAAACCATCACTAGTTGGAGAGAGGAATATGCCTTCTTCCCACCCGCTCTAACGCTGGTGGCACAACGGTATTGCTCTGCTGCATATTGTGGCAGAAATACCAAGGGAGTTCTGCTAATAATGCCCTAGTACCACAGAGGTCTGAGTCACCCCGTCGGTAATGCAGGAGCAAAATGAGCCTCAGTAAACACAATTGACCGAGGTCAGGAGGGAAATTATACACCCTCCAAAGAAGTACTGCAGAGGCAAGGCAGGATGTTACACAGCCCCATGCCAGCAGGAACAAGGGCACCGTGGACACCTTTCCATCAGCCCCACCCCACTAATGCGCTTAGTGTGGACATACGCAATCAACTGTATAAAATTGACCTAATTTTGTAGTGTGGACATACCCTCAGAGGGTTTCCTGCGCCAATAGCCATGGTACTCCTCACTCAGCACATCTGTCACCATCTTGAGAAGCCAGGGCTCAGGCACACCCCTTTCCATGGCGGGAGAGGTTTTTGGTTTATAGCCAAACCATTGCTTGGCCTGTCACCCTCCCAGTCGTAGCCATCAGGCCTTTCTCCTACTTCAGGAGTGCTTCCATTTCCACTGCCATCGTTTGAGCCTTGCTCCCCCCCTTCCCAGCCCTGACTATGTGCAGCATTCGGAGCGGAGAGACGGCTACGCTAAGATCACTGCCAGCATCCCTCCACTCTGGCCAGGAGGAGATATTCTAGCCACGGTAGCCATCTGCTCCCCCTTTCAAATACCGTGTAGGCCAGTGGTTAGGTCACTCGCCTGGGAGTCAGGAGCCCTGAGTGCTAGCCCTGGCTCTGCCACAGCCTCGCTGTGTGACCTTGGGCAAGTCACTTCCCATCTCTCTGCCTCCATTTCCCCTCCTGTAAGATGGTGAGGACAATGCTTATCCATCTTTATAACGTGTTTTCAGGTCTAGGGATGAGAGAGGCTCTATAAATGCTAAATAGAGTTATAAAATACACTTGTCTTCATCTCTGGTGGTTCACATAGGACTAAACGACAGCAACTGACACTGAATCTGTGATATAAGTACTAGCAAGAGACAGAAAAAGAGATCCTCAAGTTTTAGATCACTAAAGGGAGGATTGGTTGCAAAGGATCAGTATCACCAACAGGAAACTTGTGCCTAATAATCAGTGTTGGTAAATCCTACTGAATGCGATGAGACTGGAAAATGCCAAATCACTAACAGATTCAAAGCTTTTGTGAGGAATGAAGCATAAGCAGTGAAAGCTTCAATATCACACGTAGGGTATGAGAATTTTTCTACAGGCATAACTGTCTAGTGCAGTGTAATTTCATTAGGATTGATTATTATCTTGACAGAAGTTTCTTGCTGGTTTATAAAGAGAGACAGATACTCAACTGCACTGCCAGCTGGTATCTCTGGTGCTGCCACAAGCAATGTTCCGTGATTCAGTTGACTGGTCCAGTACTCCAGTTGTCACCAGTGCAGTACCAGGCACTACTGTTCCTCTACCCCACCAATTTTGCAGTCCCTCATATTCAGCACCTTAGACAGCAGTCTGGTTAATCTAATCATCAGTGGCAAGCATGTTTGACTCTACCTCTGATACCCATTTTTACTCCTTTGTTGCCTGCTACCATTGTCCTGGCATTGGTCAAGTTAGTGTGGAAGTGAAAGCAATGATGTTTGCAGTGGCATTTAAACGATTCTACAGAGCCATTGCTGTCAGACAGCCTTTGCTAGTAGAAGGATAAGCCAGCCACTGATTATATTAATGAGACAGGCACATCCGTAGTGATAGAGTAGAACCTCAGAGTTTCGAACACCAGAGTTACAAACTCACCAGTCAGCCACACACCTCATTTGGAACCAGAAGTCTGCAATCAGGCAGCAGCAGAGCCAAACAAAACAAAAAAAAGCAAATACGGCATAGTGCTGTGTTAAAGGTAAACGCCTAAAAAACTAAAGGGAAAGCAGCATTTTTCTTCTGCATAGTGAAGTTTCAAAGCTGTATTAAGTCAATGTTCAGTTGTAAACTTCTGAAAGAAGAACCAGAACATTTTGTTCAGAGTTACGAGCAACCGCCATTCCTGAGGTGTTCGTAACTCTGAGGTTCTACTGTATAGTGTCAATTCCCACAATGTCCTAGGCTTGCCCTGAGTAACTCAGGTGAGTTTTCCTAGATTTACTAAGCTGCTTCACTAGGACTCCTTGTATAAACTACACCTGGCATCTCTCCTATACTGGAAACACCTAACCTGAACTGGAATTTCTCTATGAGTAGCCCATTGGCAAGTCTTTAACAACCAGTCTCCATCTCCCAGTGGCAGGGGGTACCTCTGTTTACATACCTGAGAAAGGCATTCTGGAACCTGCAGTAATGGGCCAGGAGATGACACCCCCTCAAACTGAACCAGAACAAAGGAAAGGAAGAACTGAGGCTGAGGGAGGAAAAGCACAAGAGTAAAACTCAACGCATCGTTATCATCCCAAAGAGATGCTGACATTCTACAGACAAAAAGCAGTGACAAACCACACGCAAATCAGACTGAACCAGCCAATGCCCACATTTTATGGTAGAGGGAAGGGGAAAAATAACCATTCTCTGGCTCATTAATGCCAGAGAAATTCTCATTCTGAATCTCAGACAGGACCCACCCATCTTCAGCTCATCTCATTTCCTGGCACAGCCTCAGTTTTGCTCCAAGAACCTCTATTCTGCACTGTCCACGAGGGAAAAACCACAAAGAAGCAGAATGCCAGAACCGATATAACATCCTCTTTGCAACTCTCAAAACTGAAGTGTTTATATTCAGACTTAGATGATGAGCATCAATATGGGTTTGCATCTTGCCTCTGTACTGCTTGCTTTTTTTTTAATAATAGGAGAAAAGCATAATAGTTTATTTTAACTATGAAATATATTGCTATATTATAAAGGGTATTGTAACTTTCCATTAAGTTTTTGTATCAAACTAGTTTGTTAGCAGGCAGAGATGTCTGTCAAAATGTCTGTTTCTGAGTACAAGTCACTGCAGATTTTAGCTTAACACAGGGACTAAGGCAAATGGTCAGCAGATTAGAGCCTTTGCAATCCATTTGTAGAGACTCCACATGCTCCTAACCCTGTGAGTTTGTGACTGCTAATATGTATTGCATAGGCGCTATGCACCGAGAAGAAAAAGATTCAAGGCAGGTCCTCAGCTGGTGCAAACCAGTGTAGCTTGCCTGACCTCAAAGAAGCTATGCCAGTTTCCACCAGCTAAAGTGGCTCTCGTTCTTTAAAAAGGCATTTCCCATCCAAGTCCTAACATGCCCTGCCAGACAGTTTCTCTCCCTCATTCTCCAAACGAACGCAGGAGCCCGGTGCCTAGGCCACAAATGGCATGAATCCAAAACCCAAGCTCTGCAAACTCAAGTTTTCCGAGTGGGCCGTAGGAGCTTGTGGAGTGAGCAGTGGAAATGCTCCTCTCCCGAGCCCTGGGTTTCGGTGCAGTCTGTGCTGCTCCATCGGGATAACAAGGCTTGACAGCCTCAGCTCGGTGCCCACGGACAGGACAGCAGCCCAGGATGCAGACGCACTGCTGTGACCTGGGAACAGCTTGTGCCCAGAAGAGGATGAGGGTCCGAATGTCCTCCTAGAGTAGAGCGTGTCTGCAGGGCAGGTGGAGGGAGCACGCGGAAGCTCCCTGAGTCACTCCTGGCCTGTAGATCAGCAAAGAAATTTAGTTTTCAGCCGCTGTTGTCCCCGAGACCCCCAGGACCATGTGTGTTCAGGACTTCCTTGGGGTGGGGAGGTGAACAGAGTCCTCCCTCTGTCTCTCCCCTGCCCTCGGTCATCACATGACTTCCTGTGTGATGGTGTAGTCCTGCCCTGCCTCGATGAGGTTTGCTGCTGCAGATAAACTCTGCTTTCAGGGGGGATTGTTTTAAGTGAAACAGACCCGACAGTGCACTGCCCCACCTGGTCACCATCAGCTCCCTGAGGAACTGCCCAACATTCTTAGCCAGAAACAAATGAGCCGGGCCAGGGCCCTCTGGGGTCAGATGACAGCCAGTGTGATACCAGGCTTCCTAGGATACCCCAGAACGACACTGCCACAGGGTAGAGGTGACACATTTCTTCATTGGTATAAAGAGTCCTAAATTCTGAGAGGCGCTGATTTTCTGGTGGTACAAGGGGATATTCCTTCCTGCAGAACAGAGACATTACGCGTTTCCGGGGTCTCATTGAGTTTTTGATGCTTGTGGCTTGCAAGTATTCAGAACAAGCAAACAAACCACCTCTTCCAATATCTAGTCTAATGGCTGCTTTGGAACTGGGCTGAGCTTGATCTGCGCATGGGCCGGGTGTGCAAAGCTGGCGTGAGGCACTCCCCTGTGGCTGGTGCCTGGCCAGCCTCCCTGTACCGAATTAGGGCTGCTCCAACTTACACTTGCTCCAAATGGCCCCAAGGGTCTGGAACTACAGCCAAGGATCTGCACGGCACATAGGCCTAGTCAGACTCTTTCCCTCCAGAGCGGGAAGGGGCCAGAAGCTCTGTCTTACAACAGAGTGACCCTCCTGGGCTGGCTAAAGAGTTCATCAGCAATGCAGCACGGAGCAGCTAGATCAGCCAAAGAGCCCGGCCCTAAACCTCTTGGTTCTGTATTTCTGTTCAGTGCCTTCCTGCCCTGCCATCCCCACTGCTTGTGGGCTCCCATCTGCAGTGCTCCCGAGCAGCGCCCTTACAGTGACTAGATGCCATTCGGAGAACAGCCCCCCTGCCCCCCATGCTTCCCAGACAGTCTTCATCTCTCTGGAGAGGCGAACACCCTTTTCCGCTGAGTCACCAGTGCTGCCCGGAGCGGACATGCTCTTTGCCCTGGCTCAGCCGCCAGCCTATCACAGGCAACAAACATCCTTCACTCCCTTGTCCTCGGTTTCCAGTCTGCAAGCTATTAGTCAAGGGGAATGCACGAGAGGAGAAGCCCAACCGCTCAGTCCTCCCCCGGGACTCTCATAAGAATCATTTACGTTATTTCTTGCAAAGGAGACGATCCCTGCAGGAAACCCATGAGAGAGCAAAAGAGATGGGGGTAGGTTTGCCAGACCATGGAACAAGCAGCGGTCCCGAGACCTGTGGGGTTGCTCAGGGCAGCCTCAGAGGACGAGTCCTCTGCACAATTCCACTCTGGCTTCCCGTCGAGGACCCACCACATTTTCACTGTCTCCTCTGGTAGCATGATTCTGCTCCTGCGCTACTGCCTCCGGGTCGGTTTGCCATCATGGATCCTGGCTCCACAGGGAGACATTGACAATAATACCATCCTTAACTGCCACAAACATCCCTGAAGGGGGCTGATGCCACAAAAATCTGCTCTTCTCCCAGCCACAGCCCCTTACCCAGCTGTGCACCCTTCCACACCACCAGAACTGAATTACAGAGAAGGGCTTTTCAGGGTTTGGGGAAATAGTCCTATGTAGGATTAGTTCCCCTCCCTCTGTCAGATTTGGGGCTGTTTTCCTGACGCTTCCTCTGGCCCACAGCGTTTAACAAAGATGCTCACAGTTTTACCTTCCTGCCTGAATGGATATTACCCAACAAGCGTGCTGCTTTCTCACTGTTTCTGTTCAAAGTCATCTCGAGGGCTTTCCCTTCATTTCAGATCCCTGCCAACAGCACAGTTGCTGTGAGAGACAGAGCAGGGCAGGGTTTCCACTGGCTTGTTACTGAAAATATCTCCTTTCTTGGCTAACTACCAGTCCAGGATTCCACCGGGGAACTGCCACGACCAAGGTCAGCTAGTACCAGTGAACTTAGTGGGCTCTGATTCACTAACCCTGAACTATGAATCACTTCTGGTTATTATTTGTACGTATCCATGGGCAGGATTTGATCCAGTGCTCACATTTCCTAGTTCTTCTGCTAACCATATGCGTGGTCCCTGTCAACCTGGGGCTCCCTAAATTTGGGGGGAAGGGGCAGAGATGCATCAGACAGCGTTGCCATAAAACTGATTTGTACCCGGAAACAGGCATGTTTTAAACTAATGGCTTTAACCTGTTCACTGTAAAAAGTGCCTTGGACTTAAATCTGAAGAGGTCAGTATCTATAAATATTTACTATGCGGGTGTGTAAGTAGGTGGATACCTACATATCTATACACACACACATATATATACACACCCACCCACAAATATACCATCTATACATACATATATAAAGACTTCAGAACCCTCTGTCCTATTGGTCTTTGGAGCTCTGTTCTTTTCCTTCTGATCTTCAATATATTTGCTCAGCAAAAGGCCTTTTATTAACCAGGCCAAACTGCCCAGCAGTGTCGAGTGTTATGACTCTCTCTCTCTTTTTAAATAACTTTTTATGAACAAGTTGGAGGTTTTTTCTCTTGTGTTTTGAAACAGCCAATGCTAGGTCTGGGGGCTTTGAATTCCATCACCACAGCCTCTGCCCAGCGGTGGGAGAGCAATAGGATGTGTGGGAGAAGCAGGCTTCCCTTCTCCGGGCTGCCCTGCTGGGGCATTCTGAAGGTGGGTCTTTTGGAAGGGAATCATTTGGAGACATTTCATTAGGTTGGTTTATTATTTCCTGCAGAATATTTATTAAAGTGGCCTCCAAAATGTGGTCTAGACCTTCCCAGGAGAGTGACGGCTCCCATACTACCTGACTCGGTGCTCACAGTCCTATTACCACAGTGGATCTGGGTACCTCTGAGACATTCATGAGTACCCTGCCAGAGAGACCATTTTGCACTGCTCCTGAGCTGAGGCATAGACAGTTTCAGTGATTCACACTGAGAGTTTGTGGCAGAACTGGGACTTGAGCCTAGATCCCGTGAGTCCCGATGCCTTAACTGCAAGATCCTCCTTCTTGTCTTCCTCACTCTAGTGCTTCCCGCCGGTAGAGCGGCAATGAATATGGCACTTTGCCTGTGGCAGTTCTGTCTCCAAAATGCAAGTGGCATTAACCAGCTGTCCAACCCTCCTCTTGAGTCCCAGCGCTTAACCCATTTGCAGAGCACAGGCAGCGGTGGCCATTAATCTCCCATCAGTGAGCAATGCAATTCACACCAGAGGCAAGTCCCCAACTTCCCGAGCAAGTCTCCTGGAGCAGAAGCAGCAGCTTCCCCAGTTTAAGCCAGCAGAGTCCATTTGTACACTTCCCTGCAGACTTCCCTCCCCGGGGAAGGGGCTGCCACAAGCCTGGCCCTAGTCTGACTAAAGCCTGTATCTTTTCTGAGCAGGAGATAGCAAACACAGACCAAAGAGGCGGAAGCAGCAGCGCCAGGCTGCCCCAGAATCTGAACTAGAAAGGGTTCTTCTCCCTGCCTTCCACAGGCCGAGAGCACCTGAGTGCTCCAGTTCCAAGCTTTTTAATGACAAAACCACAGATGCTTGATGCTTCCACTCAGAGCCCTCCTGCCACTGCGGTGGTACTTCATACTGTCTCTCCTCTTGGGAGTGAAACCAGGGTCACATCCCCCCACAAAAACGTTATCATTTTGAAGGGGCTGCTACCTTCCAGTGCTCCCTCAGGAATCTGTTTTGGGACTCAACAATTACACCCTTGTTTAAGGGATGAAGGGATCTGCCATGGTAACTTGTGAATGTGAAATGCTGTTCCTCTGGCATCCTGGCAAGGTACTTTGCACCTGAAAACGTACCAGTGTGGCTCAGAGCAGACAGGTCTCCCACACCCCAAGTGTACATTCAAGTACAAACAGGACACTCGAGCCTAATTCTAACCCACTTACACCAGTGCAAGGGAGAACAGGGTCAGGCTTGGTGTGTTTTGCACTGTTAAGCAAATAGCCGGAGCCCTTCCTTACACACACAGAAACTGGGGTGAAAGGCTTTGAAACCAGCTAGAGTTAAAGTGACTCTGCAAAGAGAACGACTGATGAAGAGGAGGACACAGCCCTCCCTACCTGGCACGGGATACCAGAGCCAAAGTCCAGCAAATGGCTTAAAGGCCTTGTCCAAAACCTGCTGACGTCAATGGGAATCTTTCCACTTACTCAGGAGCAGTGCCCAAGTGATCAAATGATCCAGCAGCAGCCCTAGTCACTCAGGGCAAAGCAGCGGCCAGGTGACCACATTCTCATACCCACCTACACAAATTCTCCAATCCCCCCAGAAACGCGCAGTCGTGATGGGAATCTCTCATGCAGTAACCCAGATGTCGATGCTTTGAGGAAGCCTGGGACATGCGAAGTCCTCCACTGACACGCTTATCATTTCAAAACTATGCCCCTGGGGTTGGTGAGAACTCCGGAGTTAATACCTGTCAAATGTGAAAATACCCTCCACAAACTCTGCAGCACTTTCTTAGAAGCTTAAAACCATGTAATTTTGTTTCCAGTATTACAGGGGATTAAGGAGGCGGTGCCCTGGTGTGTTAATCCTGCTGCATTTTCCAATACCACTAGAAATTACACACAGAGATTAGGCAAAATGTGCTTAATCTTTCTTTTCAGCAGGAAATCTGTATTTATGAACAGTTCTGGATCGAGGACTCCCCAAGAGGAAAGAGGATAATGCCTGAAACCTAGATCTTCGTTTTCTCTGCAACGATTCACCCACTGGCTTTCTGAACCTGGACACAAGGACTCCATTGTTGTTTCAGCTTGGGACCAGGCTGCTGGCATGTAAAATTAAAAAGGTGGTAGAGGAGTTTTTAAACTGAGGGCTGGGGAAAGCTGGCCGGTGCAGAGGAGCACACGCTTCGGACAGAGCCATCCTGTACAAGAGGATTTCTTAAAGGGGATACTCTATATAGCCTAGTAAGGAGGAGAGGACAGAAGTTGATAAAGTACAGGTAGGAATTGAAGAGAACCAGTAAACAAAAAAAGAGCCCCATTCAATTACATCACATGAAGGCAGACAACTAAATATGGACAAACGTTATAAGTGACTATATATAAATGCTAGAAGTCTAAATACCAAGATGGGTGAACTTGAGTGCCTGTTATTAAATGAGGGTATTGATACAACCGGCATCACAGAAACGTGGTGGAACAATGATACTCAAAGGGACCCGGTATTACCAGGGCACAAAATAGATAGGAAGGACGGAATAGGTCGTGGTGGTGTGGGAGTGAAAGAAAGCATAGAGTCAACTATAACAACAATCTTAAATGAGTCAAACTGTGCCACTGAATCTCTATGGATAGAAATTCCATACACGTACAGGTTAAACTGGAAAGTTTTGTTGGTTGTATACAGTCCAGGGGTTGTGCATTAACCACCCCGATGTAACGTTTCTCCAGTCAGGTCCTGATTCCGTTTAAACGGATTTACTCTTTTCCCCAGGATGTGCGTGTTATTCTCAGTAACACTCACGGAAGTTCTGCATGTACAGCGAGAAGATGGCAGGTTGCTAGTAAGGGTGTGTCATCTCCCAGCACAATTACCAGAATAAAGACAAGCTGTATCCAGTTTAGACTAGTGGCCTGCCACTCATGAAGAAAGCAGCATTTCTCAGCAGGATATGCTGTAAAATGTGCCGGTAAATAACATTTTTTTCCTAACTAAATGGGTATTTCTGAACTTCCTGCTGGTAGCAGCCACTAGGCTAAGACAATTCTATCCGTTGTGACCCTGCCGGCACGGCAGTTCCATTGCACAAACTGCAAACACGTCACCGTCCTCCTGAGACGCTAGTTCAAAAAGAATCAAAATAAAAACCGTAGGGCTTGACGCTCTGTGGTCTGCAACCTGAGCCGTCATTTGCACCGGTGCACAGTGCGGTTGCCCACCACCTTCCAGATGTATCTGTTTTACTCCCACTTTGCACAGCTGAGAACAACAGAGAATCAAAACCATGAAGTAACACTGCATGTAGCCAGAGACACTACACCAGGGTGGTGTATAAAATGCAACACGCTAGATAAAAGTACATTAGGCCAGTGTTAAGAATAAAAGTAATACCATATGTGAGCAAAATACAAGAGAACATTGTGGATGGATTCACTCAAAACAAACCGTCCCGGGCAAATAAAAACCAAGCCTCAATGTAACACCAATGCAAGGTTTCACATCATCCCGGCCATTGAGAAATGCAGATGAGGTTGATAAATATTTTCCTCCAGTTGGATTTTTGCAAAGATCTGTACTTTTCTTAACAGCACTGTTCTAAGAGGCCCCCCACAAGGCACAAGAAAATGATGAGGCCCGTGGGAAAGAACAAAAGCTTTGTTCATGCTAAAGATATTCTCCAGCTCAGAATCTGATTCAGTCGGCGTATTCCCATCTCGCACCTTGGAAGCAGACGGCTTGCTTCTCACTGCACCAAAGAACTGCTCTGCAAAGACAGGAGGCTCCAACTCAGCACCAAGCTGGGCCCGATCAGCCTATCACACAGGCCTTTTATTCCAGGCTGCAGGGAGCGGAGTGTGTCTCAACCAGTGGTTTCTGCCTAACTGCAGTGCCAGGATCACCCCCTGAGAAGGGCTCCCTGGTCTCCCATATGGAGGTAGGTCACTGTAACATTGGCTGCCTCACAGTACCGGCAATGTGAAACTGTTGGGCCAGATGAACCCCCTCAAGCTTTGATGGGTTGGCTCCAAACTGCTCCTGGGTTTGGGTTTTGCAAAATCAAAGCCCATCTGAAGACATCTTGCAAAAGGAAAGCACCCCCCTTCCCCTAATTTTCATTCTCTCTCTCTCATAGTCACACTGATCGGTCATTTCGACAATTCTTGTCTCACTTCTAATTCTATATTAATTATAAAAACCCTCCTTATAAAACATCCCTTTGTTGTTACATCTCTTGGAATGGCAGGATAGGATGGCAAGCGGAGACCTTCCGTGTAACAACACAACGCTTCAGGAAAGTTAAACGCAAGCTCATCAAACTGCACACACTGTAACAACTTTCCTTTTCAAAACTCCAAGCACTCGCCTCTCCTACGAGCTATTCCTCTGGCTAGATATGGCCCCATTACTGGAGTACCTGAGCACCTCACAGTCTTGAAAGCCCGAGGCTAGTGCCCTGAACACTGCACCACCGGCAGAGAGTGTATGTGAACAAAGGCAGTTGTTTATTAATCAGTCTGCAGGGGCAGGATATAAAGTATTAACCCGTCTCGCTATGGCGGAGATGCTATTCTTGTGCTAAGGTCTCCTTTCCAGTACAGAGAGTGTCTGTCTGTCTGTCTGTTACTTTGGGGGGTTACCTGAGGCGTTCGGGGAGAATTACCACCCGCTACTCCCAGCAGGAGGGAGCCCTAATGGGCACCCGGGTCCCTGGTTTCCCCCCAGTTCGACACTCTCCTTAGCACGAGGCACTTTGGCAGCTTTGGAGTAAAGCCAACCTGACGTTGGTTTAACAGCTCGAGGGAGAGTCCAGCCCAAGCCAGCCTAAGGATCTGAGACCGTAAGGCCACAGGTAAAAGAAACACGTCAGACGCAGTGTATAGCCTGGCCTTAGTAACCAGTGACTTTCCTGTCTCACCCGGCATTTCTCCCCAAATAAGTTCTAAACAGCGCTTGCCCAGTCTAGAAAGCTGGGGTTCGCCGTTGATGAGACAACCCCCCTGGCAGAGTCACTCCTCCTCTTTCCTCTTCTCTTGTCCCATGGCCCAGGGCTCCCCATTCAGAGACTTTTATTGGAGTTCTTTTGTCTTTGCAAATGCCGAAGCCTGCGTCTGGCCAAGACAGTAAACACCAACTAGCTCCGTCGATGGCTGTCCATGGTTCTCATGTAGCTCGGGTCAGCTCTCAGGCTCCCCCGCCTTAGGTGCCAGGTTCACACCCATCTGATTTGGAACACCATATCCTGCACATTACCTAGCTCTAAAACTGCTTCCTGTACGAACCTCCCTCGATAGCCATGACAATCAGCCAGTTCTTAGCTGTTGGCAGAAACCCCACGCGACCCCCTCGGTGAAATATTAAGAAGATGGTTGGACACAGGGGTAATATACCTGCCAGAGCACCTCTGTGTCACACCACCTTGCTGTACCTGGGAACTCCTTCGTAAAGAAGTGCAGAGGGACTACAGTATCTACCAGGCATGCAGGCCCCGTTCGCTACGCCGGCGAGTGACTCAGCCGCAGCTTCTCAGGGATTCTTAGGCACTGCCGTGACTAATGCGGTTATTTTTGGATCCCCCACCTTGCCGGCGATGGAATGGGTGCATGGTGCATCTCTGCACCCAGCAAGAACAGAGACACTCCTCCCGCTCCTGAAGAGAAATAGAAGATCACACTGTCTATTGCTGAGGGTGGGGGAGGAGCAGAAAGCTCTCCATGGACTGCAGTGTAAGCGGAAGTAACCGCCTGACTTCAATGAACCTGGTCCCACAACGCATCGGCACCCCGACACCGAATGATTACTGGGAGGCAGTACGGTACATCCACAGGCACATGAACAGGCCTGTGCTGATTAGTTACACCGGAGTAAATTGGAGTGATTCAGCTGGATTCTCTCCAGATTTACATCAGCATTGACAGAGCCGAACATGGCCCTTGGATTTGAAAGAAATCACATTTTTGTGTCATTCAATAAGCTCCTTTCAACGTGTCCTTCGGAGCCGCTCTTCTTGGGCGCTCAGACCCCTGCTTCTCCCCTCGTGCTCTGCTCCAGAGCAGGGGCTCTCTGCCTTCTCCAGCCTGCCACCACAAGCTACAACAGAAAGAAGTTTCAGGGCCCCTCTGAGCAAAAAAACTGGCGGGCTGGCCATGCTCCCAGGTTGAGAACCCACGCTCCAGAGAATGGAGGGGGAAGAGTAGGGCTGGATGGGGAGAGGAGCATGAAGAGAAAATAGCAACTCAGATGCAAGTCCCCTGGGATCTGCCCAATTCCCAGAGTCACCATTTCTAAGGCTACGTCTACACTTAAAACACGACAGCAGCGCTGCTGTAGCACTTCAGTGCAGACTCCCTGTCCCAACGGGAGGGCCTGTCCCATGGACCTAGTGCTGTCTACACCCGGGGTTGGGTCGGTGTAGTTATATCTCTCACACCCCGAGAGACGTGCCTATACCAATGTGAGTTCATAGTGCAGACCAGGCCTAAGAGCGAGAGTCCCTTTGGAGAGGGGGATAAAAGAAATCTGCTCTGGGCACCTGGGTCAGCCTCTTCCAGAAAACAGATCAGATCAGCTCAGACCAGAAAGACAGAATGGTGGATAACAACAAGCAGTAGGCAGCAAAATTACCTCTCCTCATGTGTCCCAACAAACCCACTTCCACAGTGTCCTTAATCCTGCAATGTTCCGTCTGCCAGCTCTGACCCCTGCCTCCCCTAGACACACACCGAGCTACCCCAAAGCCATTGGCGGACACGGCTTGCTCTGAAGCTGGCACTGGATGTTGGTCAGGAGCAACAGGCTTTGTGCTCATTAAAGAGAAATCAATTAAGCTGCTAGATATTCAGCCACCTGGTGCCTCTATTTTTTCTTCTCCTTCTCTTTCCCCTTAATGTGCCACTGCTGCCCCAGGGAAGTCATGAAAGCAACGATACGTATTTTCTCTCTCTCTCTCTCTCTCTTAGATTAAAAAATGCTGTATGCAAAGAAATCTGCTCAGGCCATCCAATTACACTACCATACATAGTCTCTGAGATTTGCAAACAGCTATCTTTCTATCCATTTATCCTCTCTCTCTATCTGCATCCCTGCCTCTCCATCTGCACAGATCACTATCTGATCCACGTCTCGGCTCCTTCTGTTGGTTTGTGCTGCATAAAATGATAATCTGTAGTGAATAAAGAATCCATAGTGAATAAGGGGACCTGAGGAAGGTGTAATAGGCTCCCGTGGGATGCAGAAATTACTCCTTTATATGAGGAAGCCCTTTCAGAGGCCCAGATGCACTAGTGTTTCACTTGCTAGACAAACGCATTATACCGTCTCTTGGCTCTCAAGAGCTACATAAATATGAACAAGCTGAGAGATGAGGGCCACCTCTCTCCTGGCCTTTCCAGGAGGTTCCTGAAGTTTCTTGAGGAATATGATGGGGCAGGTGGGGGGAATCCACTCAGCTGAGCTTCAAGGTGATACCAGGCAAATACTATGGCTAGTCTGGGTAAATTCAGAGCTGGGCGTCTTCGCTGCTGGCAGAAGTAGATGTAAACGAGGGTGGCTGCTGGGCTCCTGGCCGATGGCTCAGAACACGAGGGAAGAGCAGTGAGCTGCATTCCCCCAGGGTAGCTGCGCTGCAAAGACTCACATCCCTGAGGATGACTCTCGGGCCAATGGTGTAGCTATCTGTAAGCCATGCCAGCGTGGCAAAGGTCAGACAGATCCTGCCCCAAAGAGCTGACAGTCCAGAAAGTGCACAGATAAGACAGGTCACACCAGGAATCTGGGAGGAAGGAGTTTTGTTTTGGTTTGTTATTATCTCACTTCCTTGTGGGCATGACAGCAGACATGTATCCTTAGGTGGGACCTGAATAAGGCTCATCAGCCTGGGCCTGGGAAGGTGTCCAAACCATAAAGGATAGCCTGGAGAAAGGAGATATGGGGTGCTGCTGGCAAACCAGAGAGGGTCACACTGAGAAAGATTCAGGTTTGGCCAGAAGCACCCTCACTCCAGGGCTCACTTTAAACTCGTTCCTTTCAAGCTCTCTAAATGCAGAGTACAGCGCTCTTCCTCCGACAAATCGTACTGCACACGATGGGAGGGGAGCCTGAGAGAACAGCTACGGCTCAGGAACAAATGCACGATGGAATATTAATACAGCATAAGCTGACATATTGGGAAGCTGAATGAAGTCTGGGATTAGGGAGGGTCATTAGTTTAACTGATTCACTCTCCAGGAACTGCTGTGTCAGGCACAGTAATCCAGAGGGGCGACACTGACCCACTTTTCACCTCCGATCCCCCTCAGTAACCGGCGCTGCTGGAGAAACAGCGTGGCCACCCTTCCTACAGAACAATGGCGCCTCCCCACTCAACATCCCAGCTGATGCACACGTGCCTAGGCCATTGCCCAGCAGGCCTGGTGCCAGCCATGCCACGCTCCCCATGTCTCCACTGAACACTGACAAATACACTGTCTGGCTCACCTGCGCGTTAGCAGTGTTAAAACAGGCTTTAGAATGAACAGAATGTGTTTTGCGATTAGACTTTATTGAACACTTGTGAGCTGCTGCCTGCATTAATCTCACGTATAGCATCTGTAGCCCACACTATACAGTAAGATTTGAACATTTGCATCATCAGCCTTTGCAACTGTGTAAATCATCAGACAGGAGAGAAACATTAACCAGCGTGAAATGCTGGTCTCCAGCGGGTCTCATTGTCCTGCCTGACCAAGAAGGCCTATCAATGCCAGACGGACCAGAGTGGAACCTTAAAAGGGACCAAAGACTGATGTTTACCTTTCCTCTTCCCCTATGAAGATGAGACCTGCAAGTGAATTCCTCCATCAGCTGAGTTTGCAACTCAAAGCAGAAGGGGGGAAAGGAAACAAGCCCCTAATAAGGAGGAACTGGAGCTTTATGTGCTTGGACTCTGGGGAGCAAGGATTACTAGGCATAAGCAACAGTTCTCCCATGCTTAGCCTGGACTAGCCCTAAAGGACATACAGAGCTTGCTTATTAGAGACGCTTCTATTACTTTTTGAAGCTTAACATTGGAACTCATTTGTGTGCATCTACGCTTACCTGCTTTAACCTCGTAAAGAACGCTCGTTTCCTTTTCTTACATAACACATCGTTCGATAGTTTATTATAGGATTGGCTCCAAGTGTTGTCTTTGGTGTGAGCTCTAAAGTGCAACAGACCTTGGGCAAGTGACTGGTCTTTGAGGCCTGGGAGCAACCGGAATATTATTGTGATACTTGGTAGAAGGGACTGTCCATCATGAAGGGAGGTGGCGTCACAGAGCAGAGGACCCGAGGGGATGGCCTGTGACTCCATATTTAGGCTGTTATGGTGCCTGGGAAGTTTACGCTTGATAATTTGCTGGTGAAATCTAAGTATAGAACTCCCAGGCAATTTAAGGTTTGTGCCCTGGCTCTTACCAGTTTGCCCTGAGGTTGGTGCTTATGCTCTTGAGCGACAGCCTGACAGAGCTCAGCTGGGATAGAATATTCTGGAACAGGCTGCAAGCTTCTTTCCTATGCCATGGAAAGCAGCAGAACTAAACAGTCTGGTATCCACCTGGCCCAGATGAGCAAAGTCCTCTTAGCCATTGGAACACCAAGACAGTGCCGCTACTGCCATCGCAGAACATCCGTGTTATCCCCCAATGAGACCCGCACCGGACATGTGCCAGGAGCCCACGGCCCATAGACAGTGAGTGGCTAGGGCTACAGAGCACTCAGCCTCCGCTGTCTATTTTCTGAGCCACGCTGCTGCCCACGTGGATGCCCAGCTCAGCCGGCAACGCCCGTGTCCGCCAGGGCCAGGAAGGGAGTGGGGTGTAGCAGGGGGAGGACCCCGCCTGCACACGGACATGCCCGCCAAGTGCCACTGTGGCGGGCTCCTCCGAATCTGAGTGGCAAGAGGCCGGAGCAGGGAGCAGGACCCAGGCCCACAGGTCAGGAGCGGACGCTGTGGGGTGAGCATGGGGCGGGCTCAGCCCCCCAGCGAATATTTTCACCAGCAGCCTATGCTGAGGCCCACACCTAACTTCCATCAAAAGGGAGCACCGTCCTCTTCAAAACCAAAGGGCAGCCCAGTGTGACTAATGCCCCTCGCACAGTGGGGCCTGGGAGCTTGGTTCTGGATGGCGCACTGCGGGTTAGGACAGGCCAACTAGATACTGCGATTGGCAGCCTAGACATGCTACAGACTAAATTCAATTAGGCAGCCTTGGCCTGCACTGCAGAACACCCCAGGCTGGATCTGGCTACGCCTGCAGCTTCCCCGGGGTGATACGTCAAGGGATGGTCAGCCAGGGAGACTGCTTGAGAATCAGAATGTTCCGATGCCTCTTTGTAATAAGCCATGCTGCCCTGCGGAATAGCCCTAAGGATACTAACACCTTCCACTGCTACAGCTGAGGTGGGAGCTCCTGGATTTCGGCTCCTGACATTGATCCCCCTGCAGTGTCCGCACCTGCTTTGCGATGGCGCAACTTTCATAGACTAAAGGCAGCCTGTGCAAATGGGAGACTGTCAGCACACTGTCGGACCAGGCAAGTGTGTCACCAACAGCTGGACAGATGTGGTTGCTCTCCCCAGAGCCTGGCTTCCCTCCCTCCCCACACCCGGAGCTCGCAAGATGAGTAATTGTTGCTGCCTCGGCTTGATCAAAGCTCAGGTTCAATCATTCATTCAGCAGCAAGAAACCCCGAAAGGAACAGCTTGTGCAATGCCCCAGATAACACAGCTCGTTTCTGGGACCCGCCAGAAAGCTGGGAAACCCACCCCGCTCTAGACATTAGCAAGGGACAAGGAGGTGGAAGTGAACTGGCTTCCCGCCACGTTTTAGGAACGAAAGCCCTCCTCTCTGGTGTGGAGACAGCGGTTCTGACAAAGCAGCAGACAGACCCAGGATGACACAGCAGTCTTCACGCACAGGACAAGCAGACCGGGCGGTACACTGCCGTATGCAACCTACCTCCTAGTGCCTGTTTGGTTAACGGTCCATACCAGCTCATTCACATGCCATTTCACTAGTGTCTTGTGCTCATGTAATGGACACATACCAGTGACACTTTGCTCGGCAGGATTGTTAATTGTCCCATGCTCATGTTTGAACAAACGCACCGTCTTAAACACACCCTGCTGGACATCTGTTCGCTCGCACGTTGTGATACTGTCACAATGCTTTTAACAACAACAACAAATATTGAAAAAAATGTGAAGGGGAACTGAAGGCACATGGGATGCGGAGACTTTCCAGTCTAGGTCACTGGTTTGAACGGGCCCCAAGTGAAGACAATGCTGTCTGTTGTGGGGGCCATGTGAAATGAAGGAGTGACATCAGTCTCGTTTTTAGCGCTATGTGACAAAACCCCTTACTGCTCACTGGGAACCTCTGCAAGGCGGCCAAAACCGATCCTATCTTGAGCTGATCCACCCAGTGCAAAAACAGTGCATGGGCGCGGGAGACGTTTGTACCTATTCCATGGGTAACGAGGAGACGACTCCAGGGCTATTAATCCAGCACCATCCACCCCAGGAATCCATTCATCTTAAACAATAACGTAGGCTGTTGGGTTCGGGGAGCAAGCACTACAAATGAAAGCCCCCAGCCCTTTTCTGCCTGGTGAGAACAGGCTGACGTCAGGAGCAGAGAACGGAGGTTCCAGTGTCCTTGAAAGCCGTTTACAATGAAGCTCTGGGGGAATGGCAGCCAGTTGGATGGGGGAGCTGTGCTGCAATTCTTTTTATTTCAAAAGAGAAAAGCAATACATTGCAATCAGACGCTAGCTGCGGGTTCCAGAATCTCCTTGCCTAGCTGCTTCTTGGGCAAATGCTGCCACCGTGTGGCCTCTGGAGAGCTCTCTGCAACTTTTTAGGAGAGCAAATCATTTGGAACCAGCTCTCCATCTCCCAGGAGGAAGGCCTAAGAAGAATAAGAAGCACTTGGCAGAGCTATAGCAAACCAGCCCCGGATCCCCCACCCTCACAGAGCCTAGAGCTGACTGAGCCCCACGTCCCCCTCAGCCGGATGCACTTGCTGAATCTCAGCAGATAATACAGAGCATGAAATGAAAGCACGTCGTCTTCCTGTGCTGGAACAATGTCCACCAGTTAGCGTGGGCTGCCAAACAGCCCACCGTAATCCCTGACTCAATGAATACACCGTGTCCACATTTTTCTGTACTCCGACCCATGAATGAGTTATTAGACACTGGCCCTTATCTCCAGGATAAACTCACTCGCCCAGCCCGTTCCCAAACAACAAGTGAGTCTTTGTCGTTACAACTCCAGGATGCAGACAGGATATTAAGGTTTCTTTTAAAATTAAATCGATAAAACTGCAGTTATTAAAGATGTGACTTTGGCAACTTGCAATCTGCAGAGCATCGAGCCGCATTCCTATTGAAGGGAGTTTGGAATCCAGCCGATTCTCCATAACTAAGTAGACCTAAGGATGAGCTCCCATTGATTAGCTGATACTCGTTGCATAGAAATGTCTCCATTGCACAATGCTCGATAGCCCCATCATTCCTAGCACAGACTACACATCATTCCTGTGTGGGAAAGAGAGGCTCTGTTGGGTTTTAAGAATAACAAATAAGCACTAAATTAAACAAGATTGTTTCAACTTACAGAATGATCACAAGCAATAAAAAACTGAACCGATCTAGGGCTTGATTCTTCCCTGCCCTGCATCCTGTGGAGTGAGATACACCAGTGCAAAGTGGGTGTAAAGTGCTCCATCCACCCCTCCCCCCTCATCAGAAGGGGAGCAGAACAAGGAGCAATGGTCTCAAGTTGCAGTGGGGGAGGTTTAGGTTGGATATTAGGAAACACTATTTCACTAGGAGGGTGGTGAAGCACTGGAATGCGTTACCTAGGGAGGTGGTGGAATCCCCTTCCTTAGAGGTTTTTAAGGTCAGGCTTGACAAAGCCCTGGCTGGGATGATTTAGTTGGGGATTGGTCCTGCTGTGAGCAGGGGGTTGGACTAGATACCTCCTGAGGTCTCTTCCAACCCTGATAGTCTATGATTCTATGATCTTACCCCTCACTTGCCAGTGTTGCCAATTCTTGTAATTTTATCATGAGTCTCATGATACTTGCGGTCTGTCTCAGATCCCCAGCCCCCAGTCACATGAGAACCTTCACTTTCATGTTTTATGCCAAGGAAGAGAATCAGTTCCCTTGGGTCTAAAGCACAAGGTCCCGATCCTGCCAAGACCAAAGCACCTGCTTAGCTTTACTACTGTGCAGGGTCCCAAATGAAACCAGTGGAACTACTCCTGGTAACAAAGTTAAATACACATGGAGCACGGGGGCATCAATGTGTACTTATGAGTTACAAAGTCTAAAAAACGATGGGTTCATTACATTGACATTTCTCTATAACTGGTTTTGTTACAGTCAGACCCAGGACACATTTATGACTTGCCCAGAGGGTGCTGACTGCAGTTTACCAGGAATCACCAAGCAGAGCTCCTACAGACAGTCATACAAGTTCTGTCAAACTGAATGAAAAGGCTGCCGGAGCTTAGGGAAATGCTCACTGTTAACTGCAATGCAATTCTTTTTCGAAGCCACCAGTAAAGTCTGCTTCGTGCCTTAGGCCCCAGCCCTGCAATGAGCTCCACGCAGAGGATTCCCGAGCGATCCCAGTGGGGGGTCCAGCCACACACAGTGCAGAACTGCGGCTTTACCTTCTCTGTCTGAATTACTTGTCAGGTGCAACTACTGCCTACCAGTTATACCCATGCAAACCACCAAAACCATGGGGTCAACAACATTACACTGGCCACCTTACCCGTCAGGTGGAAAAACCATTCATTACACCGTTACACTTTCTGCCACTTGTACTGTATTCAAAGTAGTTGCTGTCTAGATATTTTGATCTCCATGCCAGATGGTAAATTACACACAACTATTTACAGGAAAGAAACAACGCAACAGACACGAACAATCTGTTCTATGCCACTAGTTTTCATATTAATACAATTAAGAGGGGTTTCACCTTATGAGATGGAGAATCCGCAGTATTTGAGGGATGAGTATTTGAGCACTGGAATGGGTTACCTAGGGAGGTTGTGGAATCGAGTTTTTAAGGTCAGGCTTGACAAAGCCCTGGCTGGGATGATTTAGTTGGGATTAGGTCCTGCTTTGAGCAGGGGGTTGGACTAGATACCTCCTGAGGTCCCTTCCAACCCTGATATTCTATGATTCTATGAAGCTGTTTTTTAATCAGGATGGATGAGTCCGCCTCCATGTTCCTGGAAAGTGACGTGGGGAAAAAATGATGGGGTGATTAGTTTTTGTTTTGTTTTTTTCAAATAGAAATTTTATTAAGAACTGAAAGCAGCAGCAGCAGCAGCAGCTCTTCTCTGCTCAGTGCAGAGGGGGAACCATAGAAATTAGAGATAGCCGACAGTCCGTTAGCACCTTCCCTTAGAATTCTTTGTTGCCACTCACCTAGGGCGAGAGCAGCCTTTACTCTTACTGAAGCTGGAGGCATTCTGCACTTTGCAGACTACTAACAATGCTGGCAATGCAGTGCAAGGTCAGAGGGCCCTTGAATCCAAAACTAGCAACTCAACCAGCTGATTCAAGGGAGACTCCTCCTTAGCTGCTGGCACTTATTACTCCTGCCCTCTCCCAGACTGACCATTGCACAACCCTTCCAGTGGAGATGTTGAAGTGGGGTCCCTTCCCTTCTGTAGCAGATGTCTGGCTGGAAGTTAAAGGCAGTTGGGTATCCACAAAACTGTAATCTTGCTTCTTTGTCTACTGAGGAATAAGGCGGGTCAGGCCCAGATGCTGTTTTCCTCTGGGCTGTCCCTCAATATTAGGATTCACTCATTTCAGCAGTAAATAAAATATTCATGCAAGTGCATTCCTCCTACAGCAGTCTTGTAGCCAGCGTGCGCTATTAAAGAGAAGAGTGCGTGCTACTCACAAGTGAAATGGCCCCTTGCCAAGACGTCTATTTCTCGCCCTAATGGATGACACCTATAAGTAAAACACACTTATTGTCTAAATGACTCTATTTTAGGAGGAACTACGCTCTCAGGAATATTGAACATTCCCATGGCCCTCTTCAAAAAACACTCAAGAGATAACCCAGGTTTTCCAGTCCAACATTATCACTCTCAGTAAAACAGGCTCCCATAGAGAAGGATGAACCTGAGAGCATCCACTCGAATACCCAGGGCTATACCTCTATTTAATGCATGAGGCTGGACTGAACCTCATATCCAGCACTATATCCAAGGCTTCTCCCGTGTGATCCCGCAAGCTGAGTACAGGCCCAGTTTTAGGCACAGGGAGCTGCCTGCCTACATTTCCCCTGGCTATTTCATAACATTTTGATGAAACATTATGACATGTTGATGCCAAATCATCATTAGTGCTTTGTGTGATGAGATTCTGAGATCTCGACACTCTCTCTGAACCCCAGGGATGGTTCATGAGAAGATGCTGGCCCCCTATCCTCCAGAAAAACATTTATTCATCCCATCTGCCCCTGAAAAGTCAAAGATCCAGTGTGTGACTCTGTACATTGGGAGGAGAAGAGGTATCGGTCTCACAGAAGAGGAAGGGTAGGGAGAGAGGCACGTCCACAACTGGGGCATCTACTGGCAGAAGTTCAGGGAAGAGAGGATGGAGGTTTCCTTTTAAACAGGGACTGGGGAGGAGAATAGACCGCAACGTTCACCAGCCAGGACCTCAATAAAGGAGGAGATGTCAGATTACAGAGGGCAGGGGCCAGAGGATACATAAGTTCCTGTTCTGCAGAACTCTGGATCAGCAGCAAGAAACCACGTAGCAGATAATTACAAAAATAGTCTGTCCACAGACTTCCTCCTAGGCCACAGCAACTGGCTTTTATAGAGTTTAAGGCAGGGGTTCTCAAACTGGGGATCAGGACCCCTCAGAGGGTCACAAGGTTATTACATGGAGGGTCGCGAGCTGTCAGCCTCCACCCCAAACCCCGCTTCATCTCCAGCATTTATAATGGTGTTAAATATATTAAAAAGTGTTTTTAATGCATAAGGGGGGTGGCACTCAGAGGCTTGCTGTGTGAAAGGGGTCACCAGTACAACAGTCTGAGAACCCCTGGATTAAGACCAGGGAGGCCCATTACGGTCGTTTAGTCTGACCTCCGGCACAACACGGGCCAGAGAAGCCCACCGTGTAGCGTATCTCCTGACCCAAGAGGTATTCTAGTCCTTATACACATCGCTCCTATCTGATGTAAATGTGGATGTTCTTATTCACACAAATGTCTGATCCCTATCTGCATCCTTAGTGCATTCATTTATAAGACAGTGTCTCTGTTGACCACTCGCTTCTGAGGCTCCAGAGAAAGACCAAGAAACATCTGACAGTTTTAAAAGCTACCGTTAACCTGCCATCAACCTGTCACGTTGCACAGCTCGAGGCAGGGGAAGGCTTGTAGCACATCTCTGAGGTACGGGGGAGTGCCACCCCAGGCAGGCTCCAGTTGGGTGGGAGGCAAGCGCACTCCCATGGGGGCTGAAGGAGGGTAGCAGAGTGCAGTGGACTGTGGGAGTGAGGAGCGTAGGGTTGCTATCTATCCAGGTTTGACCAGGATCATCCCTTTTTTGAAGTGGCTCTCCTGGGAAATCTGTCAGGATGCTCACTACGCACTCCCAGCAGGCCAGTTTTATGGGCTCAGCATCATCGCACATGTCCCTTTTTCTGTACCTCAGAGATGGCACCCAACAGTGGGGGGAAGCCCACCCATCAAAGGATGGGTGTCTCATGAGGTACAGGGAAAGAGGGGGTATCCTAGGGGGTCTGTTCCTGTGGGGGATCCCTAAGGGAAGGGAAAATATCCCAGTTCCAGGGCGGGATCCCTGAGGGGAACGGGGATATTCACGGGGGTATCCACGGGGAGGAGGTGTCCCCTGAAGGGAAGGGGAAATATCCCAAGGGGGTGGGGTCAGTTTTGGGAGGATCCCTGAGGGGAAGGGGAGTATCCCAGGGGGGTGGGGTCTGTTGGGGGGTCCCTGAGGGAAGGGGAAATATCCCAGGGGCATTCCAAGGGGGAGTACCCCAGGAGGGATGGAGACAGTTTCTGGGGGGGTCCCTGAGGGGAAGGGGGTGTCGGGGGGTATCCTGGGGGGTGGGGGGTCCCTGAGGGGAAGGGGAGTATCCCAGGGGGGTGGGGTCTGTTGGGGGTCCCTGAGGGGAAGGGGAAATACCCCAGGGGCATTCCAAGGGGGAGTACTCCAGGGGGGTGGAGTCAGTTTCTGGGCGGGGGTCCCTGAGGGGAAAGGGGTGTCGGGGGGTATCCTGGTGGGTGGGGGGTCCCTGAGGGGAAGGGGAGTACCCCGGGGGGGGTGGGGTCTGTAGGGGGGTCCCTGAGGGAAGGGGAAATATCCCAGGGGCATTCCAAGGGGGAGTACCCCAGGAGGGATGGAGACAGTTTCTGGGGGGTCCCTGAGGGGAAGGGGGTGTCGGGAGGTATCCTGGGGGGTGGGGGGTCCCTGAGGGAAGGGGAAATATCCCAGGGGCATTCCAAGCGGGAGTACCCTGGGGGGGTGGAGTCAGTTTCTGGGCGGGGTCCCTGAGGGGAAGGGGAGTATCCCAGGGGGGTGAGGGCTGTTGGGGGTCCCTGAGGGGAAGGGGGTGTCCCAGGGGGCGGGGAGTCCCTGAGAAGGGGAGTACCCCAGGGGGGTGGGGTCAGTTTCTGGGCAGGGGTCCCTGAGGGGAAGGGGGTGTCGGGGGGTGTCCCAGGGGGTGGGGGGTCCCTGAGAAGGGGAGTACCCCAGGGGGGTGGGGTCAGTTTCTGGGCAGGGGTCCCTGAGGGGAAGGGGGTGTCGGGGGGTATCCTGGGGGGTGGGGGGTCCCTGAGGGGAAGGGGAGTATCCCAGGGGGGTGGGGTCTGTTGGGGGGTCCCTGAGGGAAGGGGAAATATCCCAGGGGCATTCCAAGGGGGAGTACCCCAGGAGGGATGGAGACAGTTTCTGGGGGGGTCCCTGAGGGGAAGGGGAGTATCCCAGGGGGGTGGGGTCTGTTGGGGGGGCCCTGAGGGAAGGGGAAATATCCCAGGGGCATTCCAAGGGGGAGTACCCCAGGAGGGATGGAGACAGTTTCTGGGGGGTCCCTGAGGGGAAGGGGAGTATCCCAGGGGGGTGGGGGCTGTTGGGGGGCCCTGAGGGGAAGGGGGTGTCGGGGGGTGTCCCAGGGGGGTGGGGTGTCCCTGAGAAGGGGAGTACCCCAGGGGGGTGGGGTCAGTTTCTGGGCGGGGGTCCCTGAGGGGAAGGGGAGTATCCCAGGGTGGGTGGGGTCTGTTGGGGGTCCCTGAGGGGAAGGGGGTGTCGGGGGGTGTCCCAGGGGGTGGGGGGTCCCTGAGAAGGGGAGTACCCCAGGGAGGTGGGGTCAGTTTCTGGGCAGGGTCCCTGAGGGGAAGGGGAGTATCCCAGGGGGGTGGGGTCTGTTGGGGGTCCCTGAGGGAAGGGGAAATATCCCAGGGGCATTCCAAGGGGGAGTACCCCAGGAGGGATGGAGACAGTTTCTGGGGGGGTCCCTGAGGGGAAGGGGAGTATCCCAGGGGGGTGGGGGCTGTTGGGGGTCCCTGAGGGGAAGGGGGTGTCGGGGGGTGTCCCAGGGGGTGGGGGGTCCCTGAGAAGGGGAGTACCCCAGGGAGGTGGGGTCAGTTTCTGGGCAGGGTCCCTGAGGGGAAGGGGAGTATCCCAGGGGGGTGGGGTCTGTTGGGGGTCCCTGAGGGAAGGGGAAATATCCCAGGGGCATTCCAAGGGGGAGTACCCCAGGAGGGATGGAGACAGTTTCTGGGGGGTCCCTGAGGGGAAGGGGGTGTCGGAGGGGGTCCCAGGGGGTGGGGGGTCCCTGAGAAGGGGAGTACCCCAGGGGGGTGGGGTCAGTTTCTGGGGGGGTCCCTGAGGGGAAGGGGAGTATCCCAGGGGGGTGGGGGCTGTTGGGGGGTCCCTGAGGGGAAGGGGGTGTCCCAGGGGGTGGGGGGTCCCTGAGAAGGGGAGTACCCCAGGGGGGTGGGGTCAGTTTCTGGGCGGGGGTCCCTGAGGGGAAGGGGGTCCCGGGGGATGGGGGGCAGAGCGCGGCCGGGCCAGCCCCTGACAGATCACCTGGTGCATGTGGAGTCACGTGGTTCGCCTCTGCTCCCTCCCCTCGCCCCTCGTCGCGCTGTGACGCCATCACCCCGCGCCAGGCACCGCGGCGCTGAGGAGAGCGGGGTCTCCGGAGGGGGAGGGGAAGAAGGCGCAGCGCGAGCCCCGGCGGGCAGCGGCCTCCCCAGCCACTCGGCTCCTGAGTCCCGGGACGGAAGCGGCGCAGCGGTGAGAGGCCGGGGCGGGGGGCGGAGGGGGGGGGGCGGGGGAGAGAGAGAAGCGGGAAGCGCCTCGGGGCAGCGCGTGCGCAGTGGGGGCTGCGTGGTGGAGGGGGCGGCGCATGCGCGGTGTGGCCAGCGAGGGGCCCTACATCAGCGCCACAGCCCTGTACACCCCGCGCGTGCGAACCCCTCGTTAGCTGCTTTCTCCGGCAGTTCGGCCCTTCCCGGCTCCCGTAGCGGCTGTTCCTGGGAACGTGGCTATTGCCTGGCGAATGGTCCGTTTCCTCCCCTCAGCCCTGCACCATGGTCAAACCTCTCCTCTCCCTGGGGGCGGTGCTGCCAGACTGCGGCGTTAGACCCGCCCGTTCTCGGACAGTGGTGGGGAACCTGCAGTCACTTCTCTAACGTTCCCGTCTCTGCTCAAAGACGGGGCGGGGGTGGATGGCTCAATTCTCCCGGGTAAATACTCCCAGGGAATCTTCTGAGCCCTCCTCCTCTGCTAGGAATGAGAAAACTGAAAAGGATATTGTGAGAGGTCCGAGTCAGATGCTGCCTAGTTCAGAGTGACGAAGTGGGCATTCACCCACGAAAGCTTATGCTCCAATACGTCTGTTAGTCTTAAAGGTGCCACAGGACCCTCTGTTGCTTTTTACAGATCCAGACTAACATGGCTACCCCTCTGATACTAGTTCAGAGTGTGACTGTTACATAACCTACCCGGCAGACCTAAATGTTGGACTGCCACACAAAATTTTATACTAACTTTTAGGGGGAGAAGAGGCCTGTCTGCTGTCAGAATGGCTGCCTGAGCTGCCGTATCTGTTGTGTAGTACCTTTTTACACAGTGTACGAGGATGCTTTTCAGGGAGACTTAGAGGGAGGAAGTGACTTTTTTTGTCTTAAAGGTCCCAGCATCTTGAAAGGATGAATGGAAGGCTAGTGATTTTTTTCTGTTGGGGGTATACAAGTGAACTTAGCAGGCAAGAGCATTAGTGGCTCTTTTGCTTGGTTGGGGTAGAAAGGAAGGCCTGGAGTTTAAAGCCCTGGAGGAGAGTTTGATTGATCAGATGGGAGCAGATGATGTGGTCCATCTTCCTGAATGTACATAACTGTTTTGATTTGTTTGGCGATATTTTTGGTTTCATTAATGTAATAAACCTTATGAATGCTGACAGAGTATGGGGAACCTAAAAAGAGCTTTGGGGCAGAAGTATTGAACACCTATAGCTCTCACTGACTTTGACTGCTGATGTTGGATGCTCAGCATATCTGGTTGTCATGGAGATCCAGGGCCTGATTTTTAGTGTTACAAAGGTCAGGTAAAAGTACATACCCAATTTTACAATATTTTGTTTCATGATAGCCATACAAGCTGCTCCAAGTAGTGCATTCCTAGGTGAGCAGTAACCACCGGGAAATGTGCTGCCTATTATATCTCATTGTTCAGATATTTATCTGTAATGGAAGCTCGTAGACATCAACACAGTTATTTTGATCTGAAAAGACTGGGCGATACTGTCACTTTCTACTTGATGTGGAAGCTTTCAGGAAGCAAGCACAGTGTTTGGCTGGGAAACCAGGACCTCTCTGTTCAAGTGGATTTAGGAGACACAGATTAGCTAAATGTTACCTGTTGCAATGGAATATGGTCCTTTTAAAGTTCAGATTTTTTGTTTGTTTTTAAACTACAAAATGAACAGATGGTGGCAGTATAGGACTGATTATATGGCATGTGCTTTTTAAAAGGGCTAAAACGTTTTTCCTATCTAGATAGTGTTGTGGCCTCCATCACTCTCATGTTTGTGAGACACTCAGATACTGAAAAAATAACAGGAGTACTTGTGGCACCTTAGAGACTAACAAATTTATTAGAGCATAAGCTTTCGTGGGCTACAACCCACTTCTTCGGATGCATCCGAAGAAGTGGGTTGTAGCCCACGAAAGCTTATGCTCTAATAAATTTGTTAGTCTCTAAGGTGCCACAAGTACTCCTGTTATTTTTGCGGATACAGACTAACACGGCTGCTACTCTGAAACCTGTCAGATACTGAAGAATTCTCCTCACAACACCTTTGTGAGTCAGCAAAGCATTACTATCCTCAGTAATGATGGCTGGTCTGAAAGACATAAGAGTTCTTTGGTGAATCCATTAGCTTCAGTAGCAAATGTGCATGAAGGCAGTTTGTAATTAAAGAGGAACACATCTGCTCATAGTGGAAATAATCAGATATTGACTCCTTTCGAGGCTGAATATAGATTATATGTTGATTGAGGCCTAGATCAGCAGTTATTTCCAAGGCTAGTAAATGTTGGTGACCACAAATAGAAGTCGTATGTAGTATTATACACTGCAAATAATCTCCCTGGCTACTCGATTACAGACCTAAAAGTCGCAATATTACAACAAAAAAACTTCAAAAACAGACTCCAACGAGAGACTGCTGAATTGGAATTAATTTTCAAATTGGACACCATTAAATTAGGCTTGAACAAAGACTTGGAGTGGGTGGGCCATTACATAAAGTGAAACTATTTCCCCATGCTTATTTCTCCCCCCCCCCCTCCAGTTCCTCACATCTCCTTGTTAGTTGCTGGAAATGGGCCATTTTCATTACCACTACAAACAGTTTTTTCTCTCCTGCTGATAATAGCTCACCTTAACTGATCACTCTCCTTATAGTGTATATAGTAACCCCATTGTTTCATGTTCTCTGTGTGTGTGTGTGTGTGTGTGTGTGTGTGTATATATATATCTTCCTACTGTATTTTCCACTACATGCAGCCGATAAAGTGGGCTGTAGCCCACGAAAGCTTATGCTCAAATAAATGTGTTAGTCTCTAAGGAGCCACAAGTACTCCTGTTCTTTTTGTGGATACAGACTAACACGGCTGCTACTCTGAAACCTGCACATAATTTGTTACTCATGTAACTTGATCATTCTTACATTACTGGATACGTAGAACAAAACACAATGGGCTTGCTCAAATACATCGCTGATATATTAAGCACTGGTGCTCAGAGTGTCAGAGAACATGCTACAGGAAAACTGCTGCACTGACCCAGGGCCGGTGGTGGGACTGGGGGAAGACAAGATGTGTCTTGAGAGTTTGTCCATCTCTAACTTCTATATTATGTGCAGCTGATTTGTGGTAACTAGACCTCTGTAGTGTCGCTTGCCTCCCAAGCTCCACCCCTTTTGTGAAAAACTGGAGCTGCCGGACATATGATTGAAGTGAGAGTAAAAGCAAGCTGGGAAAACAAAACGAATTTGAACCACAGCGATAGGAGGCTGAGCTGGACACGCAAGGGGATTTATTCCTGCCCTTTGTAAAGGGCCTGTTACATTGGTTTAGAAACAGTTTGGGGAGGGGACAGTGAAATCTGCTGGCACTTCTGCATTGTCCCTTTCTTTTAGTCAGAGGCGTAGCCAGCAGCTTTGAGGTTCGTTTCTCTCAGGGGTCAAGGGAAGAAATCATTTTGTCAGCGAGGATGAGGTTTGGGTCTCCCCCCGAGCGTGTCTAGCTGGAAGGGGCTGTGGGTGTTGTGAACAGAGCCAGGGTGACTGTGGGTGGGGTAGAGAGAGGAGGGGGCTTCCAGGCCAGGTGGGCCTTAGTGAGGGGAGCTTCTGACCAGCATCTCTCCTTGTTCACAGGGGGGGAGTCCAGCGCCCCGAGCGCGGCGTGTCCCGCTGGCGGAGCGGGGACGGGGCAGGCGGCGGCTCCCCACGTGGCTCCGCTCAGTCGCGTGCTGGGGGGGGGGGGTCGCGTGCATTGCGCGTCATCACTCCTGGCCGGGCGCCCTCTGCACAATAGAGGCGGCTTCGCTGGCGGCGGCGGCGGCCGAGGGGGGTAAGGAGGCCGCTGGGGAGGGGCGGGGCGGGAGCCAAGCTCCCCTGGCCCCATTGTAATCCCAGGCTCCCCAGGGGGGCAATGGAGCCCCGCCCCCTCGCTCATTCTCTCCCCCCCCCCTCCGGCCCCGGTGCATGGCACCCCCCGCCCCCTTGCTCATTCCCCCGGCCCCGGTGCATGGCACCCCCCGCCCCCTTGCTCATTCCCCCCCCCCTCCGGCCCCGGTGCATGGCACCCCCCGCCCCCTTGCTCATTCCCCCCCCCCTCCGGCCCCGGTGCATGGCACCCCCCGCCCCCTTGCTCATTCCCCCCCCCTCCGGCCCCGGTGCATGGCACCCCCCGCCCCCTTGCTCATTCCCCCCCCCCTCCGGCCCCGGTGCATGGCACCCCCCCTTGCTCATTTCCCCCTCCCCCCGGCCCCGGTGCATGGCATCCCCCCCTTGCTCATTCTCCCCCCGCCTTGCACCCCACCGGGACCTGAGGGAGCCCTGACATACTTACCTGTGAGGGAAGGCGCATGTTCCTGGGTTTTCACACACGCAGTGGGGTGCACAGATCAGTAGAAGTGGGGCAGATACATTTACTGTCACCGGGGTGCACCTACAGTAGCAGGTCAAGTCGTTAAGAACGGTGATGTGGGACCAAGGCTGGGAAAAGGCTTTGATTTGAAGACGTTCATGCTCTTTCCTTATGAAATGCCCCTATGAGGAACTGCCACGTGACCACATTCATTCACTAGCACGTCCTCGTCGGCACCAAACACAGCAGCTCGCAGACGGGTGATGCAGGAGGGAGGAACAGGTCCCCCCGGTTGCTGAGGGACTAGAATGATGTGCACGTGAGCACGTGGCAGGTTAGCGATTGGCTGGGCCAGCTGTCACAAAGGAGTGGATGGAGAGCCCTAGACATCCCCATTCCACCGTGAAAGAGAGAGCCCCCTTCCTAATCCAGACAGGGAAATGTAGCTGCTTTCCACCCCAAGAATAATTTATAAATATCTGTTGCAAGGCTTCATGTTTTCACTTAGTTCCTTAACACAAGAACAAGGAGAAATTCAATGCAGTTTAAAAAGGCACATGTCTTACAACTGGTAAAAGAACATTTTTTTAACATCAATATTAAATTGCAGAACTTGCTGGGACAATATTAATTCAGATAGTTTAGCAGGATTAAAACAGGATTGGATGTTTTTATGAATATCAAACACTTAACATTACACTAGCTAAGATAAAATTACCAGGGCTATTGATCTTGCTTCAGAGCATAAACTGTGGTCAGGATGAAATTTCAACCCTTGTTTAACTGAGAAGATTTACTGAGAGCAGGGTTAGGCTGATGTCACACCGGATACAAAACCGATGGACCGCTGATCTGGTGTGACAGGCCCTGTGTGCCTGCCATCTCTCAAGAATTTAGGAGAGCAAATCATCTGCCAGCCTGTGTGCTCACTAGAGGGGGGAAGAAGGAATAAATTGTAGAGGGAAAATAAAGTTCACTCTTCTGCACCCCACGGTTGCCAGTAGGGCAGTGATCCCCAAACTTTTTACCTCTTGTCCCCCCTTGCCCCCGTGCACCCCCCCCCCCCCGGGCTCTGGGAGAGGCATGCAGATGGGTAAGGGGGCCAGGGCAGGACGGGGGCCAAGGCTGGCAACCAGTGTCCCAGGCAGAGGGCCAGCAGCCACGTCCGGAAGCGGAGACCTGGGAGCGGGGCCGGCAGCTGGTGCTCCGGGTGAGGGGCCGCGGCTGGCCCAGGAGCGGAGCTGGGTGGCGCTTCCTCCCCGCCCCCCATGGGCCTGGCCCAGGCCCCAGCCGCGCCCCCTCGGAACATTCCTCTGCACCCCCCGACAGTAGTATGTAGGGGCCTCAGTTGAGATCAGAGCCTTGTTGTGCAGACACTGCATACAGATAGTAAGAGACAGTTCCTGCCCCAGACGGTCCAAACAGACAAGACAAAGGGTGTGGGGAAGGGGAGAAAGGAGGCACAGACAGGGGAAGTGACTTGTCCAGGGTCACACAGCAGGTCATTGGTTCTCTTGACTCACAGCCCAGTGCTCTGTCCACTTGATCCATCGCCTCCCCGAAGGAAAGGCTGGCAGAATCCCAGGCGCTTGAAATTGCTGACAATCCAGGCTAAGCGTCAGGGACAAGAAGTAGCTTTATAGTGATGAATGCAAGTAGTGGACATAGAGCGTATCCATCAGACGTGCTGTACAGGTAGACATGCCCTTAAAAACTACCAATGTCATTAACGCTCTTGACACTCATTATCTTCAAAGCATCGTACAAACAATAGCTCATGAATTCTCACAACACTCCTGTCAGCTAGGGGAGTCATGTAACCCTTTTATACAGCCAGGGAATCAAGCTCTGAGCCCTTCTCTACACTACAAATTACTTTGGTATAATTTATGATGCTCAGGGATGTGAATAATCAACACCTCTGAGCACCATAAGTTACACCGACCGAAGCGCCGATGTAGACTGTGCTGTGTCGGCGGGAGAGCTTCTCCTGCCAACGCCTCTCGCAGAGGCAGGCGATATTAAGCCGACGGCAGTTTAGAGCGTCTTCACCAGAAGTGCTGCAGCAGCGCAGTTGTAAATGATGTAACGTAGACATAGCCTGAGAGAAGCAATTTCCTCAAGGCCACAGAGGAAGTCTGAGGGGTTCAGCCCTGAGCATCCCTGCCAGGCTCTAGTAAGCTTCAGGAGCCACAGGTGTGTGTCCTGGGAATGGAGAGAGGAATGTTCTCAGTAATAGGATTTATGGCTTTAAATTCCTGCAAAACAAAATCTTCCACCAAAGAGCCCTTTTCAAGTCTCATTCCCGCCTCCCCCGCTGCTGCCACTTGGAAGCGCAGTGGAGAGAGAAATGCACACCCTTCCTTTCACTGCGTTCTAACGAGGGAAACTAGAACCACCTGTCTTGAGGGCCAGTTCCCGACTGCAGTAGTACAGAGGGGTAGCTGTGTTAGTGTGTATCCACAAAAACAACAGAAGCTGCCCAAAGAAATCGGTTAGTTTTTAAGGTGCCACCGGACTCCTCGTTGTTTTTGCGTAGTACAGTTTGGTAAAAAGTTGGTAAGCCACTGTTTAAACCAGAGCCAGCTGCAGCAGGAGATGGGTAGAAGGGGGTGTATGTGTGGGCACTGCATGAAAGGGTTCCCTTTCTTTCCTGGAGGGATCCTGGAACAGACCCGCCCTGGTGAAACAGGACACCAGGCAAAACAGAGAAGTGAGAGTTAGCTGGGAGAAAATGAAACCGAAACGTAACTTGGAGCCATTTTAAGTTGATCGAGTGGATGATTACATTGTTAGCTCCCTGCTGGGCAGAGGGGAAGGGGTGACTAGCCTGTTTCTGTTGTTTGTAAAAAGTACAGAGGTACCGAACTTTTCTGTATCTAGGAGCCATTTGTGAGCTCTGTCTTCAGCTGTTTGGCTGGCACAGGGAAGAGCTGCTCCGTTGGTGTTTCAGTTGCTTTCAGCCTCTCCTAGCAGTGTGAGTCTGTGGTTAGAGAGACGCGGTGGAGGAGGCGATAGATATCTTTTGTTGGACCAACTTCTGATGGGGGAGAGAGAGAAGCTTTTGAGTTACACAGATCCCTTCTTCAGGTCTGGGAAAGGCAGTAAGAGTGTCACAGCTAAGTACAAGATCGGACAGGTAGTTTAGCATAAGTAATTAGCACTATTCTAAGGGACCATTCAAGGTGAAGTGGCAATAGTTTACAGTTTGGGAACAGTTCTTTACCTTCTGATCAATTAATGAATTGTACTTGTCAGCTTGGGGAAAAACAAGGTAAGAGCAACTTCTAAACCCTCCCTTCCTCCTCCAGGCGTGTTGTGTGTTCTAAGAATTTCTTTTTAAACTTGACCAGTGGACCAGATCTATGTGACCTGGTAACTAATAGGACCGTGATGGCAGGAAAAGGGATACAGGTCTGTCTCATCTTACGCGGGGGTTCCGTTCCGCGGTTAGCACGTAAAGCGAAAACCGTGTATAGTCAAAATTACATTGAGTTCAATGGCAGGCGGAATCGCCCCCACTACAGGTACAATATTAAAATTGTTATTTTTTTCTTTTTTGTTTTTGCCGACCGCGTAAAGCTGAAATCGCCCATGTTAAATGCGCGTAAGATGCGACAGACCTGTACTCGCTACCCTCTGCTAACAAGAAGGAGATGTAGCGCTCCTACCTGCATCACATGGTATCAGTATGGGTTGAACCAGGGAAAAATGCAAGCGGAGGCTGTTTGTCACACTGTTTAATGCGAGTGAAATTTCAAATGGCCTTAGAACGTTTTTGGCCATGTCTATACTAGCACTTATGTCAACAGTGTCACTCAGGGGTGTGAAAAAACACACCCCTGAACAACATAAGTTTTGCCGTCATAAGCAGTCGTGTGGACAGTGCTGTCGTCCCACCACTGGTTGAGCTGTTTTTATTATGTCCATGGGAGAGCTCGCTCTTTGGATCAGTACAGCTGTGCCACTGTAAGCTTGTAGGTGTAGACCTGGCCTTTGATTCTGCACATTAAGGCTGACGCTAAGTGGCATGGCTGGGGTCTGGGGTACTCTTGAGCTCAGTCCTTTTGCCAGCACTTACTGATTAGCTCACTTGCAGTGTCCTGTGGTTTTCTCCCTATTTTTAAGGTGATGTAATTATCGATCCACTTACATCCCCCAAGTGGTTGCTTTCTGTGTCTGGCTGTAAAGGATCCGTTATTGTCCTGCACAGGTTCCCTTATAAAGATCTGGGGCATAAATGTTCTGTTGGGGATATGGTTTCTGTCACTTTATGTTCACATTCGGCTGCTGGCCCGCTTGGGTAGGATTAGAGCATCCCAGTCAATCGTGGTGTCTATCTTTTTTCTTTCATTTTAAAAAGTCAAGTGCATCATTGGTTCCAGCCTGAGCACTCAGACCAAAATTCACTTGTAATCAGATGATGGTGCCACGTTTGTGACCGGTGTGAGCTGGATCTGAACTGCAGCCCTAAAAGGCTCTGCATCCTATTACCAACCCTCTGCGCTATCTGGTTCCCATGTATCTTATCTCTTTAAAGCATCGTGAAATGAGAGAATTAGCTGTATAGGTCACTCTCCATCAAGGGAGGAAGGGATGTTCTTGTGGACTGAGCCACAAGTTAGATGCTCTGCAGACTCGCTGTGTGAGGCTTGGCAAGCCACTTGACCTCTCTGGGCCTTAGTTTTCCCATATGTGAAATGGGAGAATTGTGCTTGGAAAGCGCGCTGAGATCCTTAGATGTCGGGCACAACGGTAGGGCAAAATATGATCATGATTGATCCAGCCTGAAATACCCAACAACCAGGGAGGGGTGCTGAGTCTTAAGAATGAAGTTGTTTCTCATTGTTAGGCTCATTCAGAATTCCTTTCAGGTCAGTTTTGTGTTTGGGGCAGGGGCTTGGGCCAACACGTTGTCAGTTTCATTTACCTGGCATGCATGAGTAGCATAGCGACAGGGCTTGTAGGCTGTAGGCAAGGTTAGCCAAGAAGATGGTTATACATTGTCTTGGAGTGGAGAGGCTGGTCATACTGTAGCTCTGGGCTCCTCTGGGAGTGTAATTGAGTTTTGAACCCTTGTTCTTTCCTTTTGGCAGGCCTCTGTGCAGCAATTGTGCGAGTGGAAAGCGAACCACAGCTGCCTCTCTTCTGGTGTGCAAGAGCCCTGATTCACACTTGCATTCCAGCAGCACGCTATGAACACAGGTTTTGGTCGAGGCAAAGGCTCTTATCAAACACACCCAAAACATAGCTACTGCAGTCCTAATCCAGCCTTTTTTAACAACTCTCTCGTCCCACAGGGAAATAATCGCGACAGATTCAGAAACCAGCAGGTACAGTTCCTATTGGGACAAATCACTGAAGCTCCCCTGTACCCATTTTGGGAACAAAGGCCACAAGTAGAGCAACACATCAGGGGTCCGCGAGCTGCTGTACCAATTCCTAGAGGGAGTGGGCACAACAGCTGGGGCACAGCTGGGAGATTTAGGCCCCCCTATATCAGTCAGCAAACGCAAAGTTTACCGTCTTATTCCCCAACTCAGTACAACTACAGAAAATCAAAAAGGGAATTTGACCATTTCAACCTGAGTTTCCAGAGACTGACTGTTGCTGGGCAAAACAGGGAGCAAGAAATTTTGACAATTTTAGGGCAGCTCAGGCAGGGGGAGTCCTGTACAGGTCGTGAACTCGCCCATAAACTTAAAACCCAAAAGAAAGAAGTCAATCATTATCTGTACAAACTTCTCCAGGAAGGTAAATTGCATAAAGAAGGCGAGACCCCCCCCTTCTGGCGGATTGCGGACAAATCTGGCTCTGTAGGGGCAGTGTGCGAAGGAAGTGCCACCACCGACGGGAGTCGTTGCAAAGACACAGCTTCTGAGAGTCAAGAAAAGGAAAGCTCCACGGTCGGCTCAGAAGACAGTACCGAGTCTCCCATCATGGCTGAAGTCAAGGAGAAAATCTGTAACTATTTGTTCAATGTCACAGACTCCACAGCAATCAACCTTGCAAAAAACATTGGTTTTTCAAAGGCCAAGGATGTTAACACCACTCTCAGTGCCCTGGAAAAACTGGGAGAAGTCCACAAGGAGAACACAACCCCCCCCAAATGGTCCCTCACTGAAAAGAAACGGGAGCGGATGCAGATCAAGTTAAAAGCCAATGAAGTAACGGAAATGGCACCTCCCGCCCCAGAGCCAGAGTTTCCAGCTGCCTGCATAGAGCCGGATCCGCAGGAGAGTGTGTTGCCTTTCACAGAGGTAAAGATGGAAGAAGAAGAAAATGTAAAGAATGGACAGCAAGCCCCTGAGCAAACCGAACAGACTGACGCCAGTGCTCCTGACCCAGGCCTGCGGGCCCGGAAGCCCAGATACCGCTTCATGAACTATGACAACTCGGAAAATGGCAAGTGGGCCACCGATGACATTCCAGATGACTTGAATGCCATCAATAAGCAGGCGGATGAGTTGAGATGCATCATGGAATCCCCCTCATCTCCCAGCTACGCTGCCCAGTTTGATACGGCTTTCCAGTGTACGCCCTTAGAAAAGCTGATTGCCTGTCAGGAGAAGAATCCGGTCAGCGGCCTCATCGAGTACAGCCAGTACACTTATCAGCGCTGTGAATTTGCCCTTTTGGAGCAGAGCGGACCCTCGCATGAACCACGGTAAGCAAGAGAACATGGGTTTCCTTTGCTATGCTTTTCTGATTAAAGAGATGTACATAAGCTAGATTATGATTTAATTGGTATCACAGAGACTTGGTGGGATGAGTCTCATGACTGGAATATTGATATAGAGGGGCATAGCTTGTTCAGAAAGGACAGGCAGGGAGAAAAGGGAGGAGGGGGTTACATTATACATAAAGAATATAGACACTTGTTCTGAGATCCAGAAGGAGGTGGGAGGTAGACCAGTCGAGAGTCTCTGAGTAAAGATAAAAGGGTTAAAAAATAGGGGTGATGTCTTAGGTCTGCTATAGACCACCCAATCAGGAGCGGAGGTAGATGAGGTATTTCTACGGCAAATAACAGAAATATCTAAAACATAGGACCTAGTAGTAATGGGGGACTTTAACTAGGCAGACATCTGTTGGGAATGTAATATGGCAAAACACAAAATTTCCAATACGTTCTTGGAGACAACTTTTTGTTCCAGAAAGGGAGGAAGTAACCAGGGGGCACCCATTTTAGACTGGATTCTGACCAACAGAGAGGAATTGGTAGTGAATCTGAAGGTGGAAGGCAATGTGGGTGACAGTGATTGTGAAATAACAGATTTCATGAGTCTAGGGAAAGGAAGGAGTGAAAGCAGCAGAATAAGGCTACTGGACTTCCGAAAAGCCGACTTTAACAAACTCAGAGACCTGGTAGGTAAAGTCCCATGGGAAGAAAATCTAAGGGAAAAAGGAGTTCAGGAGAGCTGGCAGTTCCTTAAGGAAACAATATTAAAGGCACCACTGCAAACTATTCCAATGCGAAGGCACAAAATGAGTTCCACCTGACAAGAGACATAAAAGGCAATAAGAAGCGGTTCTTTAAATACATTAGGAGCAAGAGAAAGATGAAGGAAAGTGTAGGTCCTCTACTTGGGAAAGGAGAGCTAATAACTGATGACATCAAGAAAGCTGAGGTGCTTTGTGCCTATTTTGCTTCAGTCTTCACTAAAAAGGTTAATTATGACCAGATACTCAACACAAATAATATTAACAACTGGGGGGAAGGAATGCAAGTCAAAATAGGGAAAGAACGGGTTAAAGAAAATTTGGATAAGTTAGATGGATTCACGTCGTCAGGGCCTGATCAAACTCATCCTAGGGTAATTAAGGAACTAGCTGAAGCAATATAATAATTAGCAATTATTTTTGAGAACTCCTGGAGGATGGGAGATATTCCAGAAGACTGGAGATGGGAAAAGTAATACCTTGCTTTAAAAAGGGAAGACGGAGGATGTGGAGAATAATAAGACCAGTCAGCCTAACTTCAGTACCTGGAAAGATACTGGAGCAAATGATTAAACAATCCGTTTGTAAGCACCTGGAGGATAACAGGGTTATAAGGAATAGTCAGCATGGATTTGTCGAGAACAAATCATGCGAAACCAACTTAATTTCCTTCTTTGACAGGGTTACTGGCCTAGTGGATGGGGGGAAGCAGTAGACTTGATATACCTTGTTTTTAGTCAGACTTTTGACACAGTCCCTCATGACAGTCTCATAAGCAGACTAGGAAAATGTGGTCTAGATGACATTACTATAACGTGGGTGTCACGGAGCATGGGGGACTCAGGGCCCTGCACCCCCGGCTTCCTGCGATTCACCATGACTCTCAGCCAGCCAGTAAAGCAGAAGGTTTATTTAGACGACAGGAATACAGTCCAAGACAGGTCTTGCAGGCACAGACAACAGGACCCCCCTCAGTTAGGTCCATCTTGGGGTCCCAGGGCACCACAGCCCCCTTGGGAGATCAGAGCCCGGTCTGCCTCCCAGCCACATCACCAGCCAGCTCCTGAGACTCTGCCTTCAGCGACCCCTCCCACAGCCTTTGTTCAGTTTCCCGGGCAAAGGTGTCACCTGGCCTCTAACCCCTTCCTGAGTTCTCATGTTACATGCTCAGGTATTCTCCGTCGGTCAGTCTCCCATCCCCCAATGCAGACTATCCTAGCCACACTCCCCTGTCAGCATTCAAAGCCCACAGTAAGAACAGTCCCAGTTCGTCACAGTGGGTGCATAGCTGGTTGAAAGACTGTACTCAGAGAGTCGTTATCAATGGTTTACTGTCAAATTGGGAGGACATATCCAGGGGGGTTCTGCACTGGTCAGTCCTGGGTCTGATACTAGTCAATATTTTCATTAATGACTTGGATAATGGAGTGGAGAGCATGCTTATCAAATTCACAGATGGCTCCAAGCTGGGAGGGGTTACAAGCACTTTGGAGGGTGGGATTAGAATTCAAAATGACCTTGACAAATTGGAGAATTGATCTGAATTCAACAAGATGAAATTCAAGTAAGACAAAGTGTCAAGTACTTCACTTAGGAAGGAAAAATCAAATACACAACTGTGAAATGGGGAATAACTGTGTGAGTGGTTGTATTGCTAGAAAGGATCTGGGGGTTCTAGTGGATCACAAACCGAATATGAATCATCAGTGGGATGCAGCTGCAAAAAGGCTAATATGGTTCTGGGGTGTATGAACAGGCGTATGGTACGTAAGACACAGGAGTTGATTGTCCCGCTCTACTTGGCAATGGTGAGGCCCTAGGTGGAGTCCTGTGTCCAGTTTTGGGCACCATGATTTAAGAAAGATGGGGGGAAATTGGAGAGAATCCAGAGGATCAACAAAAATGATCAAAGGTTAAAAAAACTGGGCATGTTCAGTCTTGAGAAAAGAAGACCGAGGGGGGACTCGTAACATATTGGAAGGTTGTTAAGGGCCTATAATGAGGATGGTGATCAGTTGTTCTCCATGTCCACTGAAGGGAAGACAAGAAGTAATAGGCTTCAAGGGAGACTTAGGTTAGATATTAGGAAAATCTTTCTAACTCTAAGGGGAGTTAAGCTCTGGAATAGGCTTCAAGGGAGGCCATGGAGTCCCCATCATTGGAAACTTTTCAAAACAAATTGGATCAACCCCTGTCAGGGATGGTCTAGGTTTACTTGGCCCTGCCACAGAGCAGGGGGCTGGACTTGATGACTTCTCAAGGTCCCTTTCAGCACCACATTTCTGTGATTCTGTTTGGCCTCAATTAACTTCCGATCTAATTGCCTCATCCTAGATTTGCAGGGCCAGTGCGTCAATATTTGCTGTGCTTCCTCCTGTGGCAACCAGTCTAATCACCCGCAAGGTTCGTGTGCCTCACCCAAAGGACTCAAGGTCCCTTAACTAAAATAGGAAAAACCATTCACCAAAACAACCAGCTCTTTCCCTCAGAAACCCCATAGTCACCAGTGAGCAGGACAGAAAAGGAACACACAGTGCTGTCCTTCCTGGTATTTTACACAGCTGAATGGTTCAGCTGGAAAGGAAACCGAAAACAGCTGAGTCTAAAGGGCCCGATTCTGCTCTCACTTACTCAGTTGCAACTCCCATTGACTCTAGAGTTGCCTCTAGAAGGACTGGAATAAGAGTAAAATGAGGGGAAGTCAGTAAAGGCAGGGGAAATAGAGGAAAATAACCTCTAGAGCAGTGGTTCTCAAACTGTTGTACTGGTGACCTCTTTCACATAGCAAGCCTCTGAGTGCAACCCCCCTTATAAATTAAAAACACTTGTTTCTATATTTAACACCATTATAAATGCTGGAGGCAAAGCGGAGCTCGGGGTGGAGGCTGACAGCTCGTGCCCCCCCCCCCCCATGTAATAACCTTGCGACCCCCTGAGGGGTCCCGACCCCCAGTTTGAGAACCCCTGGTCTAGAGAGAGAGTTCCCCCTGAATAGGGATGAACAGAAGCTGATGTCTCTGTCCAGGGGTGGGAAATCCTCCGCAGCAACTTGCTGGGGGGAGGGGGAGAAATGGCCTCCAGGTTTCCTATGGTTTCGTGCCCTTGGGTCTTTTTTCTGATCCCAACACCCTTTGCACTGCTGGAATTTAACCTCATGGAACCCCTTGTTAGCAGCGCTGCAGCTTGTCACTAGCTGCAAGCGTCTCATTGGTGTGGCAGTTCGGAGCATCCTCTGTCTGCACGAGCAAAGGCGTAGCACGTCCCTTGCAGTCACAGAATGGGGTTTTTTTCTGGGCTTTTACGGTTAGTCTGTTGAGGATACTTTTTGATAGTGTGGCCATTCCTGGGCACTGATGTGACAGTGAAAGGCACCGTTTATGCCACACTGGAATATGTCAATAGGCCCACTAGACAGGAAAATCGGCCTACTTTCCAAAGACAAAATCCAAGCTTTCTCTTTAGGGAAAGGTCTGAATGGAGTTAACCCCAACGGCTTGTCTTTAGATCCAGTTCAACCTGCTTTTTCCTCTGCAAAAGGCTGGGTGCCAAAAAGGAATCTAGCTGGCGTAAGCTGTCATTGGGGTCTGCCCCTGAGAGAGAGGCAGGCACATCTGTCAAAGCCAAAAGATTTAAACGAGGAAGTGCCTGGCAAAGATGCTGTGCAGAGAGTTGGCAGGCAGGTCAGATCCTGTCTGAGGGACAAACTGACACAAAGTGACTAGGCACAGATGTGACGACTGGCTTTCAACCTTTCTTTCCCCCGTGCCGGAGACTGTCTTGGATTTGCACTCTGTGCGGTGAGAACAGCCAATGAGTTAATGACTCATGCGGCCTCTGGTGCCTCTGGACCAAGGAGACTCATTCTGCAGCATTAGGGCTAAACTCACTGGGGTCTCTGCCGCCACATCTGCTGTGGAAGGCTGTGTAAACTTCTAAATGAAGCCTCTGAAGGCCTGCACGAAAGTCAGATTGCATCTTCAGTGCATCTGGCCCTTCTGCAGCCATGGCTTGTTTGCTTCTGCACCACGGGGACCAGCAGCTCCATCCCACTAGAGTTCCAAGAGCTATGCTAGAGGCGTAGTGCAGGAGGGGCAGGCTGGTATCTGGAGTGAGCGGTCACATGTTTGTCCTTGTCTCTTCCTCTACAAAGATTTAAGTTCCAGGCCGTGATAAACGGGCGCCGGTTCCCACCAGCGGAAGCAGGTAGCAAAAAACTGGCCAAGCAGGAGGCAGCTGCCAACGCCATGAAAATCCTGATGCGCGAAGCTGAGAACGAAGGGGAGGATGGCATGGAAGGGGAGGAATCATTCATCCCAGACAGCTCCGAAGCAGAGTTGGTGAGTCCCATGCTGTTTGTTCTGGGTGACATGCAGGCTGAAATCAGTGCCTTGATGCCCGTGTTCTTAGCCCCTCTCTCCCAAAAGAGCTGTCCTCTGCTGCTGCTGAGAGTTTCCATTCACAGATGCAGCGCGAAGCAGACCGTGTTTGGGACAGGCTGGCCCAGCACTAGCTGTCAGGGGAGGGTGATGTAAAGGAGCTAGAAATTGTCCCTTCCCAAAAGGAAATGTGATTCCAAATTGTGTGTGGGGAAACTGTTTCAAGCCGTAGGAGGGCACCCCGCCTTTCTCTTTCTGGAATTAGCGTGCTCAGGTGCTATTTGGGTATTGCCCAGAATGGCCGGAACGTTCCACAAAAGGCCCCACGCTTCTCTTGCTTGTCACAAAAGTGGCTTCGTATGAGTATACAAAGGGGTGCGGAAGCAGAACCACAGCTGTGAAGCTGCCATGCTCTTGATGCAGTGTGGTGCTCGTTCTCTTGGCCGGGTTGGCTTTGTCCTGTAGTTAGCATCTCTGAGTTGACAGAAGGTTGCAGCCCCTGGGCTAGTGCCTGACAACAGCAACCTGTGAGTGGGAGCTGGGCTGAGATCTGTGCTTTAGTCGCCTCTGCGTTTCTCACCGTAGCCTGCATGCCCAGAACCAGAGCCTCCATCTGCAGCGGCACAGCTCAACTTGTCTTCCGGGAAGAACCCCATCAGCATATTAATGGAATATGGACAGAAATCAGGGAGCACATGTGAATTCCAGCTGCTGTCTCAGGAGGGACCACCCCATGACCCCAAGTATGGCACATCATGTTAATTGGGGGGCTGGCGGGGAGTAGGGATTCTTCTTTATTTCTTCTCCAATCAGAGGAACCAGCCATGTTGCCCCATCTGTCCAGGTTCCCATACACTTCACTGTTATTTGAGTGCTCATCTTGCTCAGGGACGTCTGGACCTGGCTCCCCCGAGGCCCTGTGCGCCCCAGAAAGAGGTCAAGGAATGCCTTCCTCTGGGAGGCTGGGCGTCTCCAACCCAAGGACAGGTTCAGAGCTCAGGGGCCAGTCCTGAATACCATGCATGGCAGTGCCGCGCCAGTGCTTTTGGAGCATCCAGTCATCCTGATGCTCTTAAACTGCTGATAACTTGGAAATGTTCCTTGTGCATCTTTAGCCCGACTTGAACTGGGAGTGGGTGCAAAGAACAGACTGAAGCGGCTGGGTTTAACATTCTTCTCATGGTGTAACATCCTGCCAGGTTCAAATACTGCGTGAAGGTGGGTGAGCAGACATTCCCCGCGGTGATAGCCAACAGCAAGAAGGGAGCAAAGCAGATGGCAGCTGAGGTTGCTGTGAAGATCCTCCGTGGGGAGGCTGGGGGGCAGTTCTTCCCAGAACAGGTAGAGACACCCTTGCACCCTTTACTCCTCCCTCCAGCAGGATTTTATCCCGGGCGGGTCAGCCGGCAGTAGCCAAGGCTGACTGTGTGCAGTTCCCCTGCTGTAGTACATACTCCTAACTATTTAACTGGCTCCTCTTGTCTAACTCTTCTACAGCCCTCCGTAGAGGTCCCAAGCGAGCCGACCCTGGATCCGCCTGTTGCCCAGCCCCTGAATCCGGATGAGTCAAAGGCAGCAAAAGCCAAGGGCATCGGGGAGCTGATCAAATACCTCAATGCCAATCCCGTCAGTGGCCTGCTGGAATATGCCCGTTCCAACGGGTTTGCAGCAGAGTTCAAAATGATCGATCAGACGGGACCGCCTCACGATCCGAAGTAAGTGGCTGTGAATGTCCATGACAAAACTGGCACTGTCTGGCCGTCCTGAAGTAGGCGCAGACTCCTGCCTAGCATAGCAAATTCCTGGTGAATTTGAGCTAGCTACTGTCAGAGCGTCATCTGCCTCCCTACAGTTGGCAGGTACAAATAAAAACCACTTGGTTTTTCAACATTGCTCTCCCAGTGACATGCTGCTGCTACCTCTGTAGGTTTGTCTACCAAGCCAAGGTGGGAGGCCGTTGGTTCCCAGCCGTGACTGCACACAACAAAAAGCAAGGCAAGCAGGAAGCGGCCGATGCAGCACTCCGAGTCCTGATTGGGGAAACGGAGAAGGCTGAGCGCACCGAAGGACTGAGCATCACAGAGGTAATTTCCCTCTCCCCAGAGCTAGGCTGTCATTTGTCCTGCTGTTCAGTCTGCTGGGAGCGCTGTCCCAGAGCTACCCCCTGCTGAGCGCTGACTTGTAAAGGTAGAGCCAAGCTGGGTCTGTTATCCATTCCTGGCACGTGCTAGAGCTGCTCCCGGTAGGACACACACCTACTCTGACCCTGCCTCCTGCCAGCATCTGGTGCTGGACTGAGCTAGCCCCAAACTCTGACCCATGAGCAGCTGAAGCATGGTCCTGTGGGTGAGAGCAAGAGCACACACTGTGATTCCGCATTCCAAGGTCAGTCATGCTTACGCCGCCTTGTGGCACCTTCGGATATCGCACGGCAGCTCCAAAGGCGCTATGAACAAAGCTCTGGCAGAATTGCTGTCCCAGTTCTGTGCCACTCTGAGTCCTGCTTTGAGGTCTGCGGTCTCTGAGATGTGTGTTCCCTGCTGCAGTGCTGATCCTGGCAGAGGAGATCTTGCCTAGTCAAAGCGGATTCAGAGCAGTGCCAGAGAAGGCAGCCAGGTGCGCACCATACACTCTCCCCGCAAGCACCCCGAGGAAGAATTCCTTAGGCGCTAGTGATAGAGAAGTCCTACTAGCTAAGTCCCAGGGAGCTGGGGCAGAATTGTTTCTTACTGTTCAGTTTTAAACGTTCTCAGTGATGGGGGTTTCCACTCCTTCCCTGAGGAGACTGTTCCTCACCCCAGCGCACCTCGCTGTCCGGAAGCAAGACTATCCACTGATGTGTGGCTCAGAGCTGAGCGTGGGTACAGCAGAATTCTCGAAAGAGGTGTCCCCTCCACGCCGTGGTAATCTCTGCGTTTGCAGTCCAAAACTGCATTGGCCTTTTGTGCCCATGGCAAACTCACCTCTATATACTCACCTGCTCTTTCCCTTGGCATTTGTGTGCTCTGGATTCTACCCTCCCACTGAATAGCTGTCTTTCTGATTGGCTTCCTTCTTGATTCTTTATTTACGTAAATGAATGACCTGCCTGTGATCTCTGAGCAATGCTGGTGTTGTGTCCCCCTTCCAGCTCCCTGTGAGCGGCAGTACCCTGCATGATCAGATAGCTATGCTCAGCCACCAGCGCTTCAATGCCCTCACTGCTCGCATCCAGCACAGCCTGCTCGGACGGAAGATCCTGGCTGCAATCATCATGAGGCGAGGAGAAGAGGGCCTGGGAGTTGTGGTCAGCATTGGCACGGGTATGAGCCACTACTTCCAGCATGCATTGAACTCGGACTCCCTAGCTAGATACATTTCTTACTCGAAGTAGGCACTGGCCAGTCCTATGGGCTCCTTCAGGGAGAGTGGGACACGGTCCCCTCTCAGCATCCTACAGGGTTAAAGAACGGTCCCAGGGTTCACACGGTGTCACCAGTGATTTAGTTACAAAAGGAGAAAACAAAGCGAACGTGCCTTCAGCTCTGTCGCTCGTAATCTTTGCTTGCACTGCCACACACTAGTCTGTGCATCAGAGCGTGGATTTTCCCTCCTGGTGTCAAACAGCACGAGGTCCTACGGCTTCCCTCAGCTTTAGATTTCTAAATCCCCCTCTCCTTAGGTGGCTGGCACTGCTTTGCCTCTCCTCAGAGGATGGGCAAATGAGGCCTCCAGGTTTGAAGGGACACAGGGTAGATCTAGATTTGTGCTGCTCATAAAAAGAGGCAAGTGATTTGTGTGTGGAGTAGAATTCTGTCCTGTTCATTTCTAATGGATAATGAGCCCGGTAACTGGGGCCGTGGTGGTCAGGAGCCCGGAGCAGTAAGGCTTGGTGAGATCAAACACTGCCTTTTCAGAGGACCCTGTGCGTTGGCATTGTGAGACTTTTCCCTCCCTCCCTCCCCCTCTAGGTAATCGCTGCGTGAAGGGGGAGGAGCTGAGCCTGAAGGGCGAGACTGTGAATGACTGCCATGCAGAAATCATTTCCCGACGAGGCTTCGTGAGGTGAGGGACGGGGGAATCTTTGTTCTCTGTTTGGAGGGAGTCTCGGGAGAAAGGCACGAAAGGGAACACCCAGCTGCTCGTATTGTCCCGGGACCTCTGCCTCGCAGGCACACCCCTCTCCAGGAGCACAGCCAGTGTCAGTTTCTGCAGAGAACACTCTGGTGCGTAGGAGCTGTGGTTGCCAACACTTGCTCTTTATCTATCTGGCTGTGAAGCACAGGGACACTGTTTTACAAGGAAGGGTCGTGTGTGACTGTTGCCCACATTACTGCCATGTTGGCAATTTGTCAGGACCCCTGGGCGGTACTTCCCATCCCTAGGAGGGATCGGATTGCAGCCACACTCATGTGCAATACAATGGAGAACCAGGCAGAATGCCATGCACCATCTCACCCACGCACAGCGCTGCGCCGCCCAAGATGGATAGAGCCTTGTGCGCATATACATTTTTATATTTATATCCGGTACCGCCGCGCTGGGGGAGCTGCTGGTGCGGGGCGCTGACTCCTGGCAACGGCGGCCCCACATTCTGCTCCTTTCGCCGCTGCGGTTCCGCAGATATCCATTTGTAGCCGCGCAGGGCTCTAAAGATGGAGCACTGTCTTCTGAGTCAGAGCATCTCTTCAGATCCAACCTCCACGCTTGGGCTCTTCCAGTTCGAATTGCACCATCAAACCTTATCCGTGCAATCTTGCCATAGGGGGTAACAAACCCAGCCCAGTCTGCGGGGCAAGGCTTCCCCAAGCTAAGTCCCACAACCCCGATTGCTCGCTCCTCCCTCATGCATTTAGCATTGCACCTTATAAATAGCGAGAGAGAGAATCTGGACTAGTTCCAGTCCTTATCTGTACCCCATCCAGCCGTTCAAAACAACACCAGCCCCTCCCTGACAGCCTGCACCTGTGTCTGTGCTTGTCACTACACTTGGTGTGTTCCTCCACCCCGGGACGATGGGAGCAGGTCCCAAGCTGATCGGTGAGTTAGAGCAACCGTGTGCTTGTGATCTGCAGCTTTCTTAGTGATTTGTCCTTCCCATGAATCCCTGGGGCTGTGGTGGACAGGCTGTTCTGCCAGCTCGGGTACAGCACAGGCCGTTCAAGGTGAGAGCAGGGGGACGTGTTTCAAGCTGAACTTTGCCTTACTGTACAAAGCTGGGACGGTCTCGACACAGACTCTGCTTTAAGCACCTCTGTGAAGCTGCAGTTTTCCATTAGTCCTTGACAGTGTGTAAGAAACCTCAAGGTTTCCCCTGCGCTTGGACCAAAGTAGCTATAAAAGAGCCAGTGATCGTACAGCCGCAGGACTGGTTTACAAATGATCCTGCCAGCGCTCAGCCCTCCCCGGGACTGTGTCGTCTTAAGTGAACTTTGTGCTGAGGAAATCTGCTAGCTTGGCAGTCTTGGCGTCGTCTTCCCCACAGGATGAGTACATGCAAGCAGCAACCGGGTAAGCATCCCGTACTCTCCTACAAGTATCCCTCTCCACTGACCTGCGAGGATTTTGATCTCTGTTACCTGGTCAGCCCTTGGCTTCTGGGCTGAAACCTCTCCTGGGTCTTCCGCCCTCATGCGCCCGAACCGACAGACACAGCTAACCACATCACGTGTTTCACTGAAGCTCTTTTCCACCTTCAACAGAGACAGCAGTTGGGGCACTGCCTGTCCTGGTCACGTGTGGGGTTGGGGTGGTTCTGATCTCTGGAACGAGGCCATCCTCTGACCCAGCGTGTTTGTTTCCAGGTTTCTCTACAGCGAGCTGATGAAGTACAATCCCGCCGATCCCTCCTCCACCGAACAGAGCATATTTGAGTCAGCAGGAGAAAACAGGCTCAAAATAAAAGACGACGTTACCTTTCACCTCTACGTCAGGTCTGCACGGCGCAGAGCGCTGCTAACCTTTACTGGGGCTGCCCCATTGATCTACCCCAGCTGATCTGTGTCTTCTGATGGGCATGAGCCCCAGGCTCTCCCCTGACCTTCCCAGTCCCCATGTATCGATAGGCTTGGGTGCTGGATAGCAGGGGTTGCAGTGCCTTTCTGAGAGGGCTGCATGGTGCACGCTGTCATGGAATGATGCTGATACCTCGCTTTTCTATAGCATTCAAAGGGCTTTACATCTGTAGTGTATTTCTCCTCCCACACCCCCGGGAGCTAGGGAAGTAAAGGTAAAGCCGCACGTATAGCCAGGTCTGGAGTGGAAGTGACTAGAGCAAACCTCACTAACAAACTCCCCTGGTGCAGTAACTGTCGTGCCGAGCCAGCGTAGGAGTCTGGCATAGCCTGCATTATTTCCATGTCCTTTGGGTTTACGCTAACTCAGCGGGGGCTGTTGGTTTGCTTCTAGCACGGCGCCGTGTGGAGACGGGGCCCTCTTCGATAAATCCTGCAGTGACCAGGCAAGCACAGCAGGGCAGAGCCAGCATCAGCCTCTCTTTGAGAATCCCAAGCAGGGTAAACTGCGCACCAAGGTGGAGAATGGTGAGTCTTGCAAAGCCTCAAGAGCCCTCGCGCCGAGCATGCTGCAGCGCCGAGAGTGCCGGCGTCTGTATCTTCCAGTCACACGGAGGATGCGCTGCGGGAAGTGCTCCCTGCTGGTAACCCCTGGCCAGATTGGGGGCTTAGCTCCATTAAGCTCTTCCACGTGGTAGCGTGATCTGGAGAATCAGAGCCCTGGGGCCAAAGGCTCGGAGTTTCGCAGCTACCTCTCTAGGAAAGGACCAGACTCTCCGCTCTCCTGTGTCGGACAGAGAGCTGCAGGAGGTGGGAGAGGGGAGCTGGCGTGTATCCCCGGGAGTCTGAGCCCCCGCGGGGTTAGGCGCTGGGGAATTGATGTCCTGCAGGCCTTTCTCCCGTTTGTGCTTGTTGCTGCCTGAGGATCAAGTGTGCGAAGGCCGAGAGGGTCAGAGGATGGGTGAAAGGGGCGGGCAAGGGGCTGTGTAGGTGGAAAGTCACGCTCCGCTCTCCGTGCTTTTGTCTGAATCCAGCACCCACGCTCACGTGGCACTGACCTCCTTTGCAAGCGCAAGCTAATTGGGCTTCAGCCGTGTGAAAACCTGCCTCTCTCTAGTCTACCCAGCTCTCTCTCTGCTTGGTGCGAGAGCTTGCCCAGCAGAACCGGCAGCAGGGCACTGGGTGCAGGAGCATGTTGTCCTCTGTCAGCGTGGGGTCGTGCCGTCTCGGAGGTGGGCGTGTTCGCTTCAGGGAGCTCGTGGAGTGTGGCGTGCGCCCTTGGTGGAAGGGGGGTTTGTAGCCGTGTGGGCTGGCTGGCTCTTTGCTAATTCCCTTTCCTCTCCTCTCCCGCAGGGGAAGGCACCATTCCCGTGGAGTCGAGTGACATTGTGCCCACGTGGGATGGGATCCAGCATGGGGAGAGGCTGCGCACCATGTCCTGCAGCGACAAAATCCTGCGCTGGAATGTGCTTGGCCTGCAGGGGGCGCTGCTGTCGCATTTCATGCAGCCAGTGTACCTCAGCTCCGTTACGCTCGGTACGAAACCCTGCGCGCACTCAGTGCATTCAGGGGCTGGGCTGCGAACGCCAAGGGCCAGATAACCTCCTTACTGCAGTAATGGAAAAGAGATTCAGCGGGGGGCGTGGGAACCGAAGGCGAAAAGGTTGATTCCAGCAGAGCTGCACCATTAGGAAACACATGGGACCTTGTGGATTTTAACCACAGGGATACGTGGGGATTTTCTCCTTGGCTCTTGGTTTGGATGTGTGAGGACGAGGGGGAGACCGAAGTTGCCTGTAAATGTTTTATGGCCACAAATGTTGCAATCTGTAAAACTGAACCCTTCACGTGTTAATGACCAAGGACGTGTCTAGTGATAGGAAAATTGTTGTCCTGAACTTTTCCGCCTCCAGCTTTCTGAGCCGAGCGGTGCATCTTCTCAGATTTCTGCCTGCCATTAACAATGCAGCTGCTCTGTTTCCTAATGCCTGCATGTGTCTTTTCCCAGGTTACCTATTCAGCCAGGGTCACCTGACACGTGCAATCTGCTGCCGCATGTCGAGAGATGGGAGCACGTTTGAAGCAGGTCTCCAGGCGCCGTATCGTGTTAAACATCCCGAGGTACCGTAGGCTTGGCAGCTCTCCATGTTTCCATTCTCTCCTCTCCGCACAAGGGTCCAGCCGTCTGCACTGGTGCATTCTGTATTAGTGTGACTTGGTAGACTACCTGCCGGAAGGTTAATGCTCAGTGACCTGCCACCCTCCAGCTGTAGCAGGAAAGTTTAACTTCCTTCTGGTATTTGTGGGCCCAGCGACCTGGTTCAGGACAGAGATATCATAGTGGCTGGTTCTGGACTTCCCTGTCTTTCAGCCCACTGCCACATCTGGCCAGGTGTGAATGGTTAATGAGACCTTTGTGCACATGATGGTGCCTGGGCACGACTCAGTGGACTCTCCGGATTCCATGCATGCCAGGTCTAACCAGAGCCCCGGTGACCCATCTCTCGAGGGGCTGTCACGGGGCGATCTTTGAATTGGGTAGCGTGGCGTAGCTGAGATTGAGAAACATAATAAATGCTTTGCCGGTGGGGGAGCTAGAATGCAAAGCAATTGCTGGGCACTCCAGCTGGCAGGTCGCTAGTGGGGGCCACAGGTGAGAGGGTTCAGCTGCATTACCCGTCTACCAGTGCTGAGAACCATGCACCCCTCCCAGCTGTGTGCATGTGCCACACAGTCTGCTGGGCCAACCCTCTTGTCTCCCTCTGGCCATCTAGGTGGGGAGAGTTAGCGTGTACGACTCCGCCAGGCAGACGGGCAAGACCAAGGAGTCGAGTGTGAACTGGTGTCTTGCCGACGAAAGCGAGGTGGAAGTCCTGGACGGCACAAAAGGCAAAGTAGACGGGTAAGCGAAGAGCTTTGAAGCCTTGCCAGAGGCTGGCTCTAGGGGAGCTTGTGAAGGGGCCGGTTCTCCGTGCTGTTCCTGCGGTGTGGGAGGACCTGGCGGACTAGAGCCCCAACCCCAGCTAAAACGGGGATTCATCGCAATCAGAACAGCTGGGCTCAGTCACTGCGCACGCTGCTCCAATCGCTCCCACGCACAGAGCAGTCCTGCCAGTGGGCCTTCGTTTCCCAGCCCCGGTAGCCAGAGCACGCCGACAAGTCCAACGGAAGCCATGGCGCGCAAGGGGAGGAGCGCTGTGCTTTCACTGCGGCAGCGCTCGTTGTTGCTAGAGTAGAAACGTTTAGATAAGTTTGGAGGCAGATTTTCCCTGTGAAACGTTCTTGTCGGTTGTGGCCCAGGCCTGTGTAGGCGCCAACACGCGGGGGCCCTGTTGTGCTGAACAGGCACAGAGCAAAAGACAGTCGCTGCCCCAGAGAGCGCCCTGTCCACACATGGGCCTCCTAAGTTCTATTCCTGACTCTGCTGGTGATCTCTGGTGGCCATTACCCTTCTGCCCATGTGCGAGGGTATCCCCGGGAACTGCAAGGTGTGGCTGCTGTGTGCGTAGCACTTGGAGATCCCGGCTGCTGCATCGCTTTGCTTGTTGTTACAGCCCTGATCCTGCCATAAGACTCTGCCCACGTGGATCTGATTGCAGGACCACGCCCTACATCTCCAGCTGCTGTTTGCCCCTTTGGCGCCGTGCCATTCCCTGGGGTTCTCATTCTGTTCATGTTCTTCCCCTTTCCAGACCAAAGCTAGAGGTGTCCCGCGTGTCCAAGAGGAGCATGTTTGCTCTGTTCCAGCAGCTCTGTGCCAAGGCTGACCGCAAAGACCTGCAGAGCCTTGCGCTGTACTCAGATGCCAAGGAGGCAGCCGGGGCCTACCAGGGAGCCAAGCGGCACTTCTTCAGAGCGCTGGAGGAGATGAGCTATGGGAGCTGGATCTGCAAACCCCAGGAAGAGGAGAACTTCTCTCTCGCCGAGGCGTAACAAGCTGCCCTCTGTGTGTGTGTGTCTGTGTGTTCCTTTGGTTTTCTTTTTTTGATTTTTTTAAATGGAGCCAGGAATGTTGAGTAGGATTGTGGATTTCCCCTGGGTCTCTCCTCCTTTTGGTTATCCTGGCAGTACATGTTGATTCTGCTGGGAGGGACTCCCGCGTTCAGATTGCATTCTTTCTACGAGTGTACACTCAGCACACGAGAGAATCCACACTGTCCACACATTTAAATGAAACCACAGGCGAGCCCGCTCCCCTGTGTCCCTTCATCACAGCAGTTGGGGGGAACTCAGCTTTTCACTTGTCAGATGCATTGTCTCGATTGGATCCTTTTAAACAGTCTGTGTGTACTTCCCAGCGTCTTATCCTCTCCCGAAACACTTCCCTCTGATTTGCAAGAGGATTCCTGCAGCTATTGGCAAAACTCCCCCGGGGACTTTTCCTTCCCAGCAATCCTGCTGGGTGGGCACAAATCGGTTTGAAGACAAGGTGATCTCTTGCAGCTGCTATTTAATTCTGGGATCTGCCTGTAGGGCATAGCACAAGCCGGGTGGGGTTCAGGGCTAGTGGCAGATTGCATGTACTACCTGATCTAGATCCCCATAGTTAGCAGGCGTATTCCTGGCTTTGGCGTGGTAGCCTCGTCTGACATACCCTGTTGATTATGAGGGTTGGGGCTTGATTTCTGGAGTCCTGCTGAGATGGGCCATTCTAAAACCCTGCCTGACACTTCCCCCTGCAAGGGGGGCGAGTGGCACCCGAGGGTGGGGTGCCCCAGACTTGCTAGGTAGGGTGACACCACTTTAAGATGCACGTCAGTGACATGGAGCTTTTCCTCCTCACCCCAAACACCCCTTTGGACCATTTTCATGACTAGCCCATGGCTGGTTCGGCCGCAGCACAGCCCCTTTTACTGAAATGGGACCAGGGATCTTTTTGAGCCTGGCCTCTGTTTTTAAACCGTGCCTTGAAACGGTCATGAATTTTATCTTGTCTACAGGCCTCGGGCCCAGCCAGCCTCTTCTCTTGGTTGTTTGCAGGAATCTAAGACACCTTCGTGGGTGATGGCATCTAAGGCAGGTTCTGTCTGTGTTGGGAACGCTGATTGGTGGCTGTGCTCCCGCCTGCCCTCTCTGCAGGCCTGTGTCTGGGCAGCCCTGGGGAATGGGGGTTGTGGGGCTGCCTGCCGGCACTGGGCTATCAGGGCCAGCAAATCCCATCCAGCCTGCCTAGAATCCCAGGCCCCGGGTTATGGGATCAGCTTGCTCCGGAGGTCGATTGTGTTTGGCCTGAGCTGGCCTGGGCTTTGTCAGAAGCTAGTCTGGGTTAGCCTGGCCCTGGGGGAAGGGGCGAATTGAGTGGCGCTGTGAGCAGTCAAGTGCTGCGCGGGGTGTACGTTGCAGTGCGGGAGGCTGGGGGCAAGGTCAGGGGGCGGGCTGCCCCTCTGAAGTCATTGAAGAGAGACCCAGACCTGTTCCTACTCCACAGTTCTGGCATCTCCTTGTGCCGTCTCCACCCCGCCCCCATTTATTTTATTTGTAATTCGTTGCAATGTCAGCGGGTCGGAGCAGTTCCCGCCGTGCATCATTTGGAGACTGTCTCCTGCAAACTCGTCCTACCCCCGCCCCCTTTCTTTTCTGTCATGTCGGATTCCTTCTCTTGTCGCACTGGCTCTGGAGAGCTGAATGGAAACATGTAAATTTATTCATGGGAGAACTGTAACCCTCCTTTTTATTTTATTTTAATTTTTGTAAGTCTGCTTTTAAGTGCCCCTCGGTATCGATGAAAAAGTCCTAACATTCCGCATAAAAATAAAAAAAAAATCTGTATTGTTAGAGAGCTCCGCTCTGTGGGTTGTTTTAATTGCTGGGACACGAACAGTGGGGCCAAAGCTGGTGTTAATTTAAATGGCAGCGAGCATGGAGATGGAGTCGCTCAGAAGGGAAAGGGGGGGTTAGTTGATCGTCAGCTGGACAAGTGCGGACGGCTGCACCGTGTCCCGCACTGATTTCATAACCAGGTGGGGCTCTGCCCCCGGATGGCGGGTCTGTGCTGAGCAGCAGCTCGGCAGGGGCAGGTTCAATCTCTCCCCCCTCAAAGTTCTCGAGTGACTTCTGAAGTGACTTGCTCTGCCATCCCTGGAGCTAGGGGCACCTTCTGTCCATCCCTGGGTACGTACCTGCATAGCCCCAGCTGTGCTGAAGCAAGGGACTAACCCCTCCGACCCCCCCCCCCCCCAGGGGAGATAGTTGGCGATTCATAGATTTAAAGGCCAGAAGGGACCATCAGATCATCCACTCTGACCTCCTGGGTGACCCAGGCCAGGCAGTTTCACCCCCGTGCTCCCATATTGCGCCCCGTGACTTGTGTCTGGCTAACGCATGGCAAGCTGGATCCGAAGCCCTCAGCAGATCAACTCCACCTCTCCCCTGGTTCCAGTGGCTAATCGCCCTCCACATTAACAATCTGCCCCTAAACTTGCCCGGCTGCCTTGGGGATTGGCTGAGGAGTTGGGCTTCCCTCTCCGGGTGAGGAGGGGAGTAATTCTCTAACTCTCGGAGCAGGGCCAGTGGGCGAGCCCAGGGCCCTTGGGGCATGGAGCCTTGTCAGGCAGCCCCCCAGCTAGACTTGAAGGAGCCCCTTGGCCAGACAGCTCTGACCATGTGAGTCGCAGCTCTGTGGGTTTCATAGTGCTGGGAGTGCTGCTAACGTGCTCCGCTCAAAGACGTCTCCACGAGGTGCCGTGGCTGACCGACCTTCCTGGGAGGGCAGCATCTGCCCAGCGCGGCCCCGTAGCCCAGGTTCCTGTTACATTTGAGCTCAAGCTTTTTTAAGACAGAGACTGTCCTGCCCAAGAGCGGTTTTATTACATGTCAGAACAGTTACAGCCCCCCTTCGAAACAGACCCCGTCCTGGAGCACCCTTGGCTCTCGCTTTGCTCGGAGCAGCACGAAGATGCTGGTGACCAGCCGTGCAAGGTGTAGTGCCAGGGACGGACGCGTAGGCCATTTTGAAAACCAAGGAAAACAGCAAAACTCTGCTGACGCCTGGGTCTCCTGGCCACAGCCAACTGGAGCAGAAGGTGTCACTCAACCCCCCTGCAGGGCCCACGGCTATTGCTCTGCTGTAGGGTTTTGCCTCGTGACCGCCCAGCAGCCACTCTTGTATTTTTAATGGGGTCCCACTAACCACTGGGAAACCAGGTGCCTTCAGAGCTAAGCAAAGGGGGACTTGAAAATGACTCGGTGAAAACATGATGCAAAGGGGCTAAAGAGACTCCTTCAAAGCGCCCAACCGCTGCCCGAGCAGAGTTCACCCTGCCCGCCGCCCACTGCATGGTGCTGCTCACGCCATGAAGGGACCCTGTTACATACCCGGTGAGTAAAGACTTGGTACTGCCCCCTCCCGTGTCTGGGGGGTGGGAGGGGGGAGTTAGAAGTAGAACCCAACAGCGTGACTGATCCGCAGTTTAAAGCGAAGGGGTGGGAGTAGGCAGAGAACGGGAGCTGTCTTCATGCATCCAGTCTAGGGCACATGGAGGCAGCATCCCACCTGGCTGCCTAGTGCCGCTGCCGTCTCTCTCCCGGCGTGGGCCAAGGCGCTGTGCTGCAGCCGGAGGTGGGGCTGGATTCCCGCTCTGAGCCATCCCGCCCCCGAACGCTAGGCTGGCATTGCAGAGCTCTGCTCCGGCTGAGCCCCAAGACTTTGGATTCTACCACCGTGCAAAGGCAGGAGAGGGCTTGTGCCTGAGCTGCTCCGCAGCAGAGCCCGGGGCTGAGCGGTCAGGGGGTGGGACCGTGATCCTGACCGCTCCATGGGTAGCTGACCAGCAAGGCCAGTGGTCTCCGGCCCGCGGGGACTCATCTGCCACGGCAGTTCCATACTCAAACAGCTTTAGATTTGAAATATCACTAAAATCTAGTCCCGCTCCCCCTGGAGGGCAAAGCTGGGTGCAGTGTAAGTGGCCATTTACCAGCGGCTGGCCATTCGGGAGCAGGCCGGGACCCTCTATGCCTGGCTGGAGGGAAAGCTGAGAAATTACTGGCTGGGATTGTTTACAGAGCGGGATGTGCTCAGCCTGTCCCTCTGCTCCGTGCTGCCCTTCCACCAGCCTGGAGGATTAGCGCTATTTATAGGAGATGCTTGATTTCAAATTTCCCCCAGGGAGGCTAATTCTTGCCTGCCCAGGGACCGCGGCACTGGCCTTGGGTTTCCATTCTGCACATGCACTGTCCATCTCCCTCCACCCCACATCAGGTCCAGGGCACCAGCCAGAGGCCTGGACATGGTTTCTAATCAAGCTGCGGCTGTATCTGCTGCCTCTCGCCCCCCCCGCAGAGCTGGAACCCGTGAGGGGACGGCCCTAGGGCTCCGGCAGAAGGAACAGGCAGTGGGATCTTTCACCCATGGACTGATAGTAATACTGAGATCTGACGAGCCACCCTCGGAGTCTTGCAGAGGGAAACTGGGGCCACGGGCGACTCCTGGGTGTGTCTGCAAGGATCTCGATCGAGCTGGCTCGTGGCTGTAATAATCACTCTCGCTCCATGGAAGTCCCAGTGGCATCAGCTGAACCTGGCTCCCCTTTGCCCCGTGCGCCGCCTCGCAGCACGACGCACTTTAACACCCTCTATGACACTGGTGGAATCCAGCTTTGCTGCACGTTCGCGCCCGTGTTTCACTGACCTCTTCCACCGGCATTGGCACTGACGCCGCAGCCTGGTGCAGCCCGATCGTGATCTGCGGTGGCACAAGAGCCCTCGCCGGGGCATGGCCAGGTGCAGTGCCCCCACGTGCGCTCTGGCTCGGAGTTAACAGCGTGTAAATCGCAACGAGACGGGGACGCTGCTCTTCCCCCTGTGTTAAAGTTCCCAGCCCACCTGGAGAACTGCAGCCCTTGTGGCCTCCCGGCCCTGCCTCTCCCCTGCTCCGGGGCGCCCCATGATGAGGGGGGCTTAGAAATAAAAAGGGGGTCAAATTAAACCAAGTTTTAAACAAATTCCCCCTCCCCCCGAGTCCGTGTGATTATTTATTGGGCTGCGGTGACATTGGAAGCAGCAGCGGACGTCTGAGGCTGCCCCGGGCAGCGCCCCCCCCCGCCCCCGAGCTTCCAGGGCCACAGTTGGCTGAATGCAGCGACGGGCTCCGGGCTCAGTCCAGAGGACGTGTCTGGGGCGTGTTCACCCCCAGCTGCCTGTGCCCTGCCCTGCTGAGCTGGAGCGTCCCCAGCCAGCCCTGCCCCGGCCGCATGCGACCTGGCAGCAGCTTCACGGCAGAGATCCACGGCCCCGCTTCACTCACGCCTCGCTAATCTATCTCTGGGGGGAGGGAAGCCCTTCTTGACCCCCAAGCGCAGTTGCTGGAGCAGTCCTGTCCCTCCCAGGAAGGGCCGGGGCACCTCGAGCTGCGCCCGGCTCCCGGCCTGTCTCCTTCATCAGCTCCTGGGGCTTTGCTCTCAATGGGGCGGACGTAGAGCGCTGCCCCCCCCCCCGCCCCCCCCAGCAGCGGGAGCCAGGACTGAAAACAGCAGCAAGGCCCTGAGACCCCCCTCCCCGGACTCCCCCGGGCCTGCATGCTCCAGTCACACGCGCCAGGCCGCTGTCTTTGCCGTGTGGCGATGGCTCCGCGCGCACGGGGCAGGGCTTCCCGCCGTCCCCCAGCCCTATTTGGAGCTGGGCGGGCCGTGGTTGAGCTGCAGCAGGGAGTTGGTGGCGTAGTTCTGGAAGAGCGGCTGGAGGAACATGCCGATGGTCCCGAAGACGCAGACGAAGATGAAGATCCACAGGAAGAGGCGGTCGATCACCATGGCCACGTATTTCCAGTCCTCGCTCACCTGGAAGGAGACGGCGTGTTCAGAATCCGGGGCACGGCCGCCCCACCCCACCCCACACACTGACCCTAGGCGGCGCGAAGAAATGGGGCCAGGGCCGAGCTGCGTGTGGCTGAGGCTCGAGGACAGGGCGGTTACATGGTGCTAGTCCGGCCTCCGCCGTCGCTCCTGCCAAACCTCCTTCCCCATCAACCCACCTGGGCCCACGAGCCCCGCAGCAGCACCAGGGGCCAGGCCTGCTGCCCCCGGACGGGCTTGTTGTGACGAACTGGGACTGTTCTTAATGTGGCCTTTGAATGCTGAGTGGGGAGTGTGGCTGGGACGGTCTGCATGGGGGGATGGGAGACTGGCCGTGAGGGAAGAGACCTGAGCATGTAACATGAGAACCCAGGAAGGGGTAGAGGCCAGGTGACACCTTTGCCCAGGAGAAAGGCTGGGGGAGGAGACGCAGGGGGAGGGAGAGTTTCAGGAGCTGGCTGGTAATGGAGGAAACCCAGACGGGTCTCTGCCCCCCCCCAATGGGGCTGTGGTGTAGTGCCCTGGGACCCCAAGATGGACCTAACTAAGGGGGTCCCGTTGTCTGTGCCTGCAAGACCTGTCTTGGACTGTGTTCCTGTCGTCTAAATAAACCTTCTGCTTTACTGGCTGGCTGAGAGTCATGGTGAATCGCAGGAAGCCGGGGGGTGCAGGGCCTTGTGTCCCCCCACACTCCGTGACACTTGTCCCCTCTGCTTCCGAGCCAGCTGGTGCAGTGATGGCCTCAGACTCTGCCCGGCAGGCCACAGCTGGGTTAACACAGAGACCCGGCCCCAGGAATGGGCACAGAGGGCAGCCCTGCGCGGCCAGGAACAGGTTAAACGAGACCGGGAGAGACGTGCTCCGGGAGCACCTGGAAGGTGCTGTGTCAGTCTCGCTCCCACGAAGCCCAGGCCGGGAGCGGGCGGCCCAGGGCAGCGTGTGGACCTGGGCGTCAGGACTCCTGGGAGGAGTGAAACGGGACCCAAAGAGCCCTTTGTCTGTGTCACTGCCCTGCCCGTGGGCGGGAGAGGGTGGAACGGCTCCGAGAACGATCTCCCTTCTGTGTCTGATCACCCACTCCTCTCTCAGAAAGCTCGCACGTCAGCCCGTGGATCCGGGGCCTTTCTGGTGCCCCCATCACTGTGGTATCTGGGCACCTCTCCATCTGGTGGGGCTTGGGGCGGGTCGGCAGCAGATGCACAACATGCTGCCCCACAGGAGGATCTGAACTCGGCTCCCTCACCATCCGTGCAAGCTGCCTCAGCTGCTGTCTCGCCCCTGCCCGTACGGCAGCATTTAGGGCTGGCCAAGCGCGCCTGTTCTGTGCCGCTTGCCCCTCTTGCTATGGGTCTGGGAGGGAGCAGTTTCATGCCTGAGTCTTGCTCTCATTGGCCAACAGCATCGGCTTCGCAGGGAGCCTGGCTGGGACGCGACAGATGGGACCTCCGCGCGGCTTGGAGGAGGGACAGGCAGGGAACGAATTAATTCCGCTGCCTAGAGATCGTGGCAAGACCTGAAAATCAGCATGTGCTGGAGGCAGGGCGGAGAGGAGCCCGGTAACCGCCATTCACCTTCGCTTCCACCAGGCCCTGGGACCGGCAGCTTCCTCCCCTGGGCTGGATTTGTGCTAAGGGAGGCAGAGCCGCATGCCCTGGCTAACGGCGAGCCAGGCCCAGGCAGAGGCAGTGCAGCCACGTGGCAGGAGCAGGTGGCCTCAGCACTGGGTAGCTCTGGGCACTGCCACGTAACTCCCAGGCAGTGACTTCCCCTGCGGAGGCCTCTCTGTTCCCCTCGGTAAAGTAGGGATCGTTCCAGGAATGTGGAACTCGACCCGTGGGCTACACAGCAAGGGCTGCGCTGGCATCCCCCGCACCGCTCTGCCAACGCCCCACGCTCCCCACCTGCAGCGCACGCGCCCCTGGGCTACCCTCGCACACGCGGCTCTGCTCATGTCTCAATCCCACCTCCCCTTGCAAAGCCACAGGTGCCTAGAGCTCCCCGGCCAGGCCAGGCCAGGCCCGCCCGCGTCTCCCCCAACTCCCAGAATCTCAGACTAGGCACCGTGCTGTGACGTGGGCCGGAGCCCCTCTGAGCTGGGCCCCTCCCTGGATCTCTCCCGCCCACCCCTCATCCAAAAACTGCAGCCTCCCGGGGCTGCCCAAGTCCTGGGCTGCTCTCAGATGAGACAGTTCTGGTTACTATAGCAACTCCGAAAGCGGGGCCTGGCTGGGGCAGGTGCTGACAGTCTGGCAAGGCCCAGGAGGAAGGGATGGGGGGCGAGGGGCTGGGCCTGCTGGAATCCAGCCGCAGGGTTACCCCGGCACTTGGCATATTTGCATTTCAGAAGCCCCCACCCTCTGGGTGTTGGCAGAAACCCCACAGACACAGCCAGCTTCCCTGCCCCCGGCCTGCATCTCCCATGAATATTTCATGGGCCTTCCACAGGGGCCCAGCCGAGCAGAAGGAGGATATTGATTTTGGACCTTGCCATTTGCGTTGAGAGCTCAGGGCCGGCGCCTTCCCGCCAGTCCTGCAGGCCGGGCTGGGAGGAGAGGGCAGCTCCGACCGCCGCCCCCTTGGCACTAAAGCTGCGCCCTGCCCGGGTCGCCTCCCTCCAGGCCCCCAAGCACAGCACAGCAGGGGACCGGGGTGTGGGCACACCGTGCTGATTGTCCCTGCAGGGCTCGTGGGAATTTGGCAGTGCTCCTGTGCAAACCTTTAGGTGAATTATGGTTGACACCCCCTCCCCTGCAGAGGGGTGGAAGTTGGGGGGGGGTCTCCCCTGTACCCCAGGGCAGAGGGTCCACCCTGCTGAGCAGCAGGTTTGGGAGTTGAAGGAGTCTGTTGTACTGCCTGGGGTACCGTGACACTGCGGGCTGGGGGCACAGCGCTTTCACCACCTCCCTGGGAGACCCTGGCTGACTCCAGGGATGAACGTTGCCCATCACAGCTGGGGAGAGGCCGGTGCAGAGACCTGCTCCGAGCGGGCGGGTTTGCCATGGTGTCTCTGCCCCAGGTTCGGCAGCAAAGGGAGCCCAGCGCGTCTGGGGCAGGACTGGTCCATGCTCAGGTCTGAGCCCACCCTCCGTGGCCACGCATGTGCCCAGGTAACACTTCACACCGCCACGGAGCAGAGGCCCTGGCCAGCAGCGGGGCCAGGAAAAGAAACCAACATGCACAGGGATGGGGCGGGCAGTGCCAGGGACACGTGTGCTTTTGTACACACACACACACACACCGGCTTGCACACAGCCGCCTGCACACAATCCCGGCTGTGTGTGCACCACATACACACACGCAGCCTTCCATGGGTGATTGTGCACCAGCACACAGACGTGTCCATTCCCCCTTGCACACCCTCCCCCCCCCACACCTTCCCTCTCTGCCTCCGCCAGCTCCCCCGACTCACGCTCTGGTCGTCGTCCTCGCTCCTCATGTGGTCTGCGATGAAGCGCACCCCATCCACCGCCTCCTCCACCCCACAGCAGCACTGCTGGCTGGGTGCTGGGGCCTGCCCCTGCCGCTCCCGGTAGCCATTGGCGCTGTCAGCCGCTTCGGTGAACTGCCGGCCGCCCCCCGCACCGAACTTCTGGATGGTGGCCTGGTTGGCAAAGCAGGTGCAGGAGCGGGCACTCTCCCGCAGGTAGAAGCTGCTGCTGGCCCGCTCCTGGTTCTGCCGGCGCTGGCGCAGCCGCTGGCGGGCACAGTTCTGGCGCGGCTGCTTCATGAAGAGGACGGTGGGCAGCTTGTCCAGGAAGACCACCTTGACCCAGGGCGGCATGGTGTGGGTGGTGGGCGAGCGGTGGTGCACGTTGAGCACACACACGCTGGTGACGATGGAGAAGGTCACCAGCACCATGGTGAACATCAGGTACTTGCCCACCAGCGGCACGTCCAGCGAGGTGGGCGGCACGATCTTGGAGATGAGCAGCAGGAAGACGGTGAGGGCCAGCAGCACGGAGATGCAGAGCGTCATCTTCTCGCCGCAGTCGGAGGGCAGGTAGAAGACCAGGATGGCCAGTGAGGTGATGAGGATGCAGGGGATGATGAGGTTGATGGTGTAGAAGAGCGGCTTGCGGCGGATGATGAAGTCATAGGTGATGTCCACGTAGGTGGAGTCGTCGGGGTTCTCGTTCCGCCGCCCTGGCAGGGCGATGATGTCCCACTCGCCGCTGGGCGTGAAGTCGTCCAGGCTGGCCACGTCGCTCTTCAACACCAGGTCGATCTCCGTCCGGTCATAGGTCCACGAGCGGAACTTCATGGTGCAGTTCTGCTGGTCGAAGGGGAAGTGCTTGACCTCGATCTTGCAGGCGCTCTTGTAGATGGCCGGGGGCAGCCAGAAGATGCTGCCGTCGTAGGAGACCACCGCGTTGGAGTAGAAGGAGACCTCGTACATCCCGTCGGCACTGGGGAGCAGGAGAAGGGCCGTCAGGCGGCAGGGATCTCACGCCCCACCAGGACTGTTCTGCCCACCAGCCCAGCGGAGCCGGGCTCCGTCCCCCCGGGCAGCAGCCGCCGGGAGCTGAGGGTAGGGGTGGAAAACACCCAACTGGGTTCCCAGCTCCTGGGGATGGGGCAGGGACAGCTCCTCTGTGGGTCTGGGTGGAGCTGCTGGGATCTGGCATGGCTGAGAGCGGGGGAACAAGATGCTGCCTCTTCCCACAGGGGATCCGCGTCCCACCCCTGAGGCTCCCCCACAGATCAGGCCAAGTCCGCTCTGGGCAGGACCCTCAGCCAAAGCGAGTGGGCCCAGAGGCTGGGATAGAGGCTGAAGCCGCTGGGGGACGGGGACGGTGGCACCTACTTGTTGTAGAGGACAACATCCGGCAGCCAGATGTGCTTGGAGGGCAGGCGCACCTTCCGCATGTTGTCAAAGTCCCCTGGCTTCCAGGTGAGGCGGTAATCCTCCCACTCCTGCGGAGAGCGCGGCAGGGCCTCAGCACCGGCCCGGCCCGGCCCTTCCCCTGCCGCCCAACCGGCCCATCCCCTGCCGCCCAACCGGCCGTGCCCAGCCCTGCCACCCAACCAGCCCCGCACTGCCCCTGCCGCCCAACCGGCCCTTCCCCCGCTGCCCAACCAGCCCCGCACTGCCCCTGCCGCCCAACCGGCCCTTCCCCTGCCGCCCAACCGGCCCTTCCCCTGCCGCCCAACCGGCCCTGCCCGGTCCTGCCGCCCAACCGGCCCTGCCTGGCCCTGCCGCCTACCCGTCCCAGTCCTGTCGCCCAACCGGCCCGGCCCTGCCCCTGCCGCCCAACCGGCCCTGCCCCTTCCCCTGCCGCCCAACCGGCCCTGCCTTGCCCCGCTGCCCAACCGGCCGTGCCCTGCCCCTGCCGCCCAACCAGCCCGGCCCTTCCCCTGCCGCCCAACTGGCCCTTCCCCTGACGACCAACCAGCCCCACCCGGCCCTGTCGCCCAACCGGCCCTTCCCCTGCCGCCCAACCGGCCCTTCCCCTGCCGCCCAACCGGCCCAGCCCTGCCCCTGCCGCCCAACTGGCCCGGTTCTGCAGCCCCAGCTCTGGGGCGATGGGAGGGACCCCAGGCTGGCGCTCCCCCCACCCGAGTGCCTGCACACACCCCCCCGCAAGCGGCCTGGGCCTCAGGCCAGGGCGTAGCTGGGGGGAGCTTCCTGCCTGGCTTAGGGTCGGGACCCTCCCTCCCTTTGTTTCTGGAGCAGGCAGGAAGCTGGGGGGAGGGTGTATGGGGGATGCAGCGCAGTGGGGGCAGAGTGAGCTGTCCAGGGGAAGGGGTGACCCCCACCCTACCCAGCTCTGCTGGGCCCCACGCCAGGCGTCTCACCTGTGTCAGCCACACGTTGGTCGTCATGATCTGCTCCCGCTCGTGCTGCAAACAGGACCAAGGTGGCGTTAGCAGGGTCGGGCACAACGGGGAGGCAGGCCCAGCCCTCAGCAGGGCGTGGGGGCAGAGGGCAGGGCTGGGCCTGTCCGCTATGGGCAGGGGCAGCCAGGCAGAGAGAGCTCGGAGAGGTCAAACCACACCCCCTCCCCCCCCGCGGGCAGCTCAGCAGCAGCCACCGGTGCAGCCCGGCCCCCAGCGCCCCCCAGGAGCGCCGGAGCCTCCTGTGCTGGCTGGGCAGGGGCGCGCCTGGCAGAGGCGGTGCCAGGAGGGGATTTGCTCTAGCAGCAGAGCTGGGCCAGACGCAGGCCATTGAGCGTGTGCGTGTGTGTACCTGCGTGCAAATGCACGAGTGTGCACAGCGAGCCAGCGTCTCCCTGCGCACGGGGGTGCACATGCACTGGCGTGTCCCCGTGTGAGGGGGCTACACACACGTGTGCCTGTACTGGGGTGTTTGCAGCCCGTGACTGGCGTGAGAGACTGACGCTCAGCACAGCCCCCCCCCCCCATGCCAAGTGCCTTCACCCCTCCAGCACCTGGTCTCTGCCCAGGGCGGCAGGTGCGAGCCCCGCGCTGTGCCGCAGACCCAGCAAACTCACCACGCTGATGAGCTGGGCCAGCGACACCATGAGCTGCACGGTCACCAGCTCCGAGCCGTTGGTGGCCGGGCGGATCAGCTTGTTGTAGCGGGACGGGTCCAGGAGGTGCTCAACCAGCCGCTCCTCCGTGTCGGTGCCCAGGCTTCCTGAGGGCAAGGGGGGGACAAAGGGGTGAGACCCCAGTACCCAGCCTCCTTGTCCCCACACAGCACCCCTTCCAGCCTGGCCTGCCCCACACCCCACTGGCCAGGTCCTGCCAGTGGGAGCTGAGCTGCTGGTCTGGCCCCAAATATTCCTCCCTCCCCAGCTCCCAGCTGCGGCCCAGGGGGCGGGGATCCCAGCTGCAGCATCTGGAGAAGGGTCCAGCGAGGTCGCGGCTGCTGAATGCCAACCACCAGCTCTGAGATGGGCTCGTTCGGGTGCCTGGGGGGCCTAACGCCCGGCTCGCCCAGCCCAGCATGCAGGGGGCTCCTAGCTCAGACTGAGTGCGGTGGCCATACCCCCGCTGCCCCGAGGGACGGGACCCCCACCAAGTGCTGGGCACTGCCCTTGGGCCCCCGCCAGGAAGAGCCCTGACAGACGGGCAGGCTGGACAATAACACTGACCTGCTACAGTTTGATCAGCCAGGAGCACGACCCACACCGCTGAGCCTGCAGGATGCACCTGCCGTGGGGCAGCCCCTGAAGGCTGCGGTGGGGCGGGGGAGAGACCACTCCGAGCCTGGCCTGGCTGGGGCAGGGACAAGGGCAGCCACCCGTCTCTCTCGGTAATTACAATGCACCAATGGCTGGCCCCTCTAGGCTAACCAGGCCCCTGGGGCTCGCCCCCCTGGAAGGAGGGAGGGGGCTGAGTGGCCTTTCAAAGGACCTGGTTGCTTACTGGGGGTGAACAGGCAACACCTGTTTGTACCCCCCCACCCCGCTCCGAGAGTGCTGGACAGAGACAGGCCCAGCCCGCCCTGCGTTGTCTACAAAGCTCTAAACAATGCTGCAGAAAGCGGCTGAGCAGAGAGCTTGGAACCGCCCCCCCGGCACCCCGCAATTCCTACGCCCAAGCCCCCCACCTCTCCCTGCCCCCCACTCCCTGCCCCCACCGCCACTCTGCAGCCCAGGGGCATACACCCTCCTCCCTGTGCTGTGGGCAGAGGCTCCGGCTCGGAGGGGAGGGGGGGACAGCAGGCTGTTCCCATGGAGGGTTCGTTCCAGCTATGGGGGCCCTTCAGCCCGTCTTGGGGCCCAGCCCCCTCGTCACCAGCCCCGCTCGGGGAGGGCCGGGCATGGAGGGGTAACGGTCCGAGCGGTTTTCAGTGAGCGGCAGGGTGTGACCCCTGGTGTCCCGGCCAAATCTCAGCGTGGGGTGTGATGTTCACCCTCCCTAAACTGCCCGACAGGCTCCCTTAGATACAGGATTTGCCTTTCCAGTCAAACTCTTGGCAGCGTTGCTGTGTGGCTGTTAAACAGCCCTCGTGCCCCACCCCAGAGGCAGCTGCATCTGGGTGCCGGGTGAGAAATCCCTGGATAACCAGCCCCCGCACCTCACCCCAGAGGTGGCTGCATCACGGTGCTGGGTGACCAGTTCCCTCTCTCAGTCTGTAAAGCAGTTTGGGGTGAAAGGGGAGTTAGAAATGTGACCTATTAATATAACTGCGATAGTGGGTCTTGCAGCTAAGACAGACACACAGAGAGAAAGCAGACCTACAGACAGACAGCAAGAAATGGGGCTTATTCTACAGCCCCCCCAGCTTTGCCCCCTCCCTCTGGTCCCACATACCCCCAGCGCCCTGTGCTCAGAGCCCCATGGCTGGGAATGGCCGCCCGCATGTGCACACGGCTCCCGTCCCAGCAGCCCCCAGCCTCCTGTCGGAGCCAGGCCGGAGCCCTGGCTTCTTGGGCCGCTCGTCCCCAGAGCAGCTCGGCGCCCGCCCGTCCTTGGGGATGAAGGCGCCGGTGACTGACAGGCCGCTTCAAAGGGCCTGTAATGAGCCTCGCCCGCGGGGTCAGGGCCTGCGGAGGATTCTGGGGCTGGCGCTCGGGCGCCGTCTCATCTTGCCTCCTCCTGGGCGCCGCTGATAGCTCTGTGCTCGCGGGCCCTCTGCCCCTCATTACGCACCGCCTTTGTAGCCAGCCCGCGCAGCCGGCTCCGGCCTTATCACTAATCACCAAGGAGCCAAACCCAGCCGCAGCAGGGTTACGCCGGGGGGGATTTGGCCCAGTGAGTGCAGACGCTCACCACGGGCAGGGGGATGCCAGGCAGGGCGGAGGCCTCATGCCACTGATGTCCCCCCCCACCCCAGTTCTGAGCCTCAGCGAGTGGGGCCTGGGCCTGGGGGCTGCTGGGGGAGGGGAGCGTGCAGGGGGGTGAGTGCCTGGTGGGGAGGGCCCAGCTGCAGGGGTGCTTGGGCCAGGTGCTGGCTCTGGTCCGGAGGCTGCCCTGTGCTCAGCCTCACCCTCCTGCCTTCCCTGTGCCCGTGGGTTTAGTCCCTTGTTCCCGTGTCCCGGGCAGGCTGCTCTGCAGCCCCAGACGCCGCCCTGGCCTGGTGCAGGGGTGTGTCCGTCTGTCCGTCCATGCGCCACCTCCCCGGGCACTCCCCTCTTGTGAGCCATGTCGCTGGCTCCGGGAGCCCCAGCAGGCGTGCGGGGAGAGCCCGGGGGGCCAGGCTCAATAGCTGAAGGGGCCCAGCCTGCACCCCCCCTCAGCCTCAGCAGCTGCTCCATCCTTCCCTACGTGGGGCTGAGGGGGCCGGTCTCACCAGCCTGCTGGGTACCGGCCAGGGAAGGGGAGAGGGAGGCAGAGCAGGGGGCTGCCCCAGCCAGGGGCCCAGCTCTGCCCTCCCTTGGTGCCTGTCGCTCTGCATACCCCACCCCCCTCATCCCAGTCCTGCTTGTCAGTGTCAATCAACCGCTCCTCCTGCCCTTCCAGCCTGCCCCACCCCACCAGGAGCTGCCCCAGCCGGATCCCGACTGCCTCCCGGCCAGGCTGCAAAGGGTGCAGCGGCTGCTGAGTTTCAAAATAACCCCTCTCAGCTGGGGGGCAGCAGGCCCGGGGCCTGCCGGGCACAGAGCTCGCTCTGGGGCTGGCCCTGTGGGGGCTGGAGGGTGAGTGCAGGGCTGCAAGTAAGACCCAGCACCCGTTGCACTAGAGACACCTCCTCCGCTCCTAGAGGGCATGGCAGCTCAGCGGGGGAGCAGGGCGAGCTCCCGGGCCCAGGAACTGAGCAATGGCAGGGAGGGATGCAGCCCTGGTCGGGGCTGGGCGCTGGAGGGAATGGCTGCACCACGTGTAGATCTCAAAGCACTTGGCACAGGAGGCCAGTATCATTTTATAGGTGGGGAAACTGAGGCACGGAGACAGTAAGTGACTTGCCCCAGGTCCCCCAGCAGAGCCAGGCATGGAACCCGCGTCTTCCGAGTGCCGGGCCAGTGGGCTAGGGCAGGCCAGTAAGCCACACGGCCGCTCCCCTTCCAGCTGACGCCCCGGTCCAAGCCTTGGTAAGGCTCTGCTTAGCTGCCCCCCGCCCCGCTGGCTAACAATCCATCACGCTCCCCTCCGAAGCCAGGACACGACACCAGCGTTTCCGGACAGTGTAACCGCGTGTCTGGGCCGGGGCTCAGGCAGGCCGCAAAGTGCAGCGAGGGCTTGATACCGAGAGCTCTGAAATATCGATCCAGGGACAATGCCAAGCCCGAAAATGCATTTTCCAGACAGAGATGGGGGGAGGGGCACAGAAACAAACTGCATTTCTCAGACTCGTTTTCCCTGACCGTGCTGACCGGAGCTCGGAAATATGTACACAGGGGGCTGGTCCGTGAGAGGCTGAGGATCGGGACTGGGACATGGGGCCTTTCCCCTGTAGGGGTCACCGACTCCTATCCGGCCCCAGGGCGGGGACTGCCTGGCTCAGGGGGGCAGGGAATGGGACACGGGGCCTTTCCCCTGTAGGGGTCACCGGCTCCGATCCAGCCCTGGGGCAGGGGACTGGCTGGCTCAGGGGGGCAGGGAATGGGACACGGGGCCTTTCCCCTGTAGGGGTCACCGGCTCCTAGTCATAAAGTGGGTGGAAATGCCCCCCTCAGAATCACACTCCCCCGTGTGGGGCTCTGCACCTCCCCAGCCAGGCCCCTAGCAGAGGGGGTGGATCGGGGCATGGCTGAGCGCACTGCACTCTGGGTAGTCTCTGCTTCCAGGGGCCCATAGGGGAAGCCGAGGAGAAGAGCCTTGAGGCTGCTCTTATTTATGCCTAAAGCCACCTGCCCCCCCGCGCAGGGACAGGGCGACTGAGAACTGAGCCCTCAGGCTTCATCTGAGAGCCTCTGGCCTGCCTGGCCCTGGCTAATGGCCTGCCAGCCTGCGAGGCCGCCCGGGGAGCGAGGGGGATGGGCCAGGCAGTGGAGGGAATCAGGGCATCTGGGAAGGGACCTGCCCTCACACTGGGCGAGAGGAGGCTAACGAGCTCCCCGAGGCCTGCGTGCGCTAACGAGGCGCACCTGCAAGGCTTGCGCCGCCGGGAGGAGCTGAACAGGGGAAAGTTTCCAGGGGACGGGGCGCTGCCACAGAGGGAAGGCTGCCCTGCCTAGGACTGAGGGTAACCAGGCCAGGCCAGCCGAGGAGGAGACGCTGCCGGAGCCACCCACGCCCCAGGCCGAGGGGTGGAAGGTAAACCCGGGAAGGGACGAGAGACTGTGAGAGGCTAAGTGGATACAGCCAAACACCCAGGGGCTGTCTGAGGGCCCTGCCCTGTTCCAGCCCCCCACCCCCAAGTGTTGCCAGCTGGGGTAGAAGAGAGGGTCAATGAGGGACAGTGGGACTTTGGGGGGGGGGACTAGGGAACCCTGCCCCCGCCCCAGTGTCTCAGCTGGGCCCTTCCCGAGTGAGTCGGCTTCTCCTGCGTGGGGCCGTGTTGTGTCACGCGAATGGCCCGATCCTGCGAGCCAGCTGGTCCCACCAAAGCCGGTGGCGTGAGCCAGGCTGCAGGATGGGGCTCGCAGAGGGAAGCAGCAGGTGCAGAACGAAGCCCAGCTGAGCTTTGCCCTCTCCAGCAGCAAGGGGCCACTTTTCCTAGCCACCACCGAGTGCATCTGGGAGCTCCTCCCCGAGCCGGGGCCTCGGTCCCAAGTGTCAAACAACAGGAGATAAACGGCCCCAAGAGCTCCCATTGATCCGAGGAAGGAACAGAAACCTCAGCCGAGCCGGGAGGGCCTTGCTGGTGGCGTTCAGCAGGGAGGAGGTCGATATTGCTCAGCCCTGCCCTCGCTGCTGCCAGCCTGCAAATCGCTTGAGAAGCAGATGTGGGTTTGCAGAGGAAAAGGGCAGAGCAGAAGGGTTCTGCTCTTGGCCTGCCTGGGTCCAGGGCCAAGCAGGAAGGACACGGTGTGAGACGGGGCGTATTTCAGCCAGGGGCATCTCCAGGCTGCTTTGGGGGTCACCAGGTCCCTAGGGCTCCTGGATGCTGTCTGCTGCAGCTAAGCTAAAAGTTTCCACTGGTTAAAAAAGGGCTTGGCGTTCCCTTAGTCTGTCAGCTGCAGCTCAGAGCGAGGGGAATCTCCCTGCACGGCCTGGGCTTCACTTCCAAGGTGTGAAATATCTAATCCCTCCCGAGCCCCAGCTGCAGCCCCTGGCCCAGCCGCCTCGCAGCCCTTCACGCTTCCAAGATGAATTGTGTTCCTTCCGCTCTACTGCGTATTGAGTGAGAACTTAAACCCCGAGATCCTCGCTGGTCCCTGCAGCACATTTCTGTAAGCACACGGTTTGCAGCAGCGGCCTCAGATCAAATTTCCCCTCCCCTCTGCACTGTGGTGCTAGTTGGCTGCTGCTCTCTGCCCCAGACACAGCCGCATTTTAGTGGGGTGGAGTGGGTTGTAACGTTCTTGGAGACCCTTTTGGCTGTAGTGCTGGAGGAACTCATGTTTCACAGAGGTGGGGGGAAGGTCAGTTCTACATCCATCGTCTCACTCCAGAAACAAGCTGCAAGTGCCGCTGCTTCTCGGAGAACAGTTCTCCTTAGCACTGCAGCACTTGGGAATGGATTAACCCTCGCACACCCAGGAGAGCTTCCCCAGCAGGCTGAGGGGTAACAAGTCAGCAGCTCCCAGGGCCCTGTTTGTAGCACCAGCCTGGGCTCTTCGACCAGCTAAAGAGTACGGAAGCCACTGGGGGCTTTTTCACGGACTGCAGTGGACTTTGGATCAGACCCACTGAGCCAGGCAAGAATCCAGCCTCCAGCAATGGAGCAAGGAGCCCCCAGTCCTGGGAACCAGAGTGAGAAGGCCTGGGGTGGAAGGAAGTGGGGTCAATCCGGCTACCCAACACACATAGGAATTGCCATCCCCAACCAGCCTCGCTCACTCGCCTGACAGCCACAGTGCTGAGTCCCAAGGTGCAAGACGCCCCAGGAGGCGGGGGGGGGGGGGAGGAGTTTCCCAAAGGCGAAGTACGTTTTCCCTGCCCCCCATCAGTGAGCGGGTGGCTCATGCAAAAGAGTTTAGGGCCCTTCTGCACTATTTTTATCCTGTCTAATGTAATGGCAGCTGCTGTCATCATCCAACGCAGCATCCAATCCTGCTAAACATTCCGGCGTGGTTATATCTTGTGGCAAGGAGTTCCACAGACTATATATGCATTGTGAAAAAAAGCTTTCTTTTCTCAGTTTTACATTTCCAGCTGTTCAATTCCAAGTGCACGCATGGGTGTGTACACACCTAGCCCCACACACCTGGGGCTCAGATTTCCAGCAGCTGCTTTGGTCACAGCTGGGGAGTGCTGGGTGTTGGACACCTTTGAGAATCTGGACATATAATATAGATACACATGCGCACACACAATTGATGTACAGCCAGAAGAGAGTGTTTAGCACTGCAAGATATAACCTGCTCTGGGAGCGTAACCAAACCGCTGTCTCTGCTACAGCACAAGGCAGCCAGGGGTGACTCAGGTTCGGAAATCATTGAATTCGAAGTCGGCCCCGTATGGGAGAGTTCCCCGGCAGCCTGGGCCTGGCAGGGCTTGTCAGTAACTTTTTCTCTCTGTGTGGCCTGACGGCTGGACGCCTGCGACGTGTCACAAAGACCCCGCTGTCACCGCCGGGGGGCCCTGGCTCAGCAGCCCTGGCTCTGTGTGTGACTCAGGGGAGTCAGGGCAGCCAGCAGAAAAGCTGGGGGGACATGTCTGGGGCTGAGCCCCGCCCGGTTCGCACTGCACCACCCTGCACTGCGAGAGCTACAGCTGGAGTCTGCCTCTGGCACAATGCAAAGGCCCAAACAGTGTCTGTCTGTCTCTCAAATCTCTGTTCACCCCGGCCTCTGTCTGTCCGGCATGCAGCCAGTGCTGTGGGATCTGAGCACTAGTTCCATCTGAAGTGGGGGGCAGAGGGGGGGGTTGGAAGTGCCTGGCTAATAAGGGAGATTTGACTTTTTCTATTTTCTTAATAGGATCTCGCGCCTAACTGAACAGAGCCGGCCTGCTGCTGATTGTTGCCTGGGGTGAGTGTGTGTGTGAATGTCAGGGGTGAGTGTGTGTGTGTGAGTTTCAGGGGTGAGTGTGTCTGGGATGTGTGTGTCTGGGGTAAGTGTGTGTGTATCTGTGGGCGTGTGGCTGCACCCGCTAGACACACACACACCCTAGAAGTGGAAATATTCCCTGACAATCACTTCTCCCGGACAGTGGTTTGGAAGAGGAATGGCCATTCATGGGCAGCCATTCTCTTTAGCAACAAGCAGGCAGCTAAGGAGAGCAGCGGTTCTCGGGTGCACCGATCTGAGCCCAGGGGAGATCCATGGAGCGATGGCCCCTTACACCAGCTGAGGCCCCCCCCGTTGGGGGCAGCAGAAATGGGACTAACCCGCTAGAAACAAACCTGCCTTTGAGAACTGAAGCCGGCGGGGAGGCAGAGGCGCAACCCCCCTTGGCCCGGCCTGCAGGTGGGGCCGATGAGCGGCCGCCGTTGGGGGCACGAAGGGGAGAGAAAGGCCCAGCCCCGGCGCCGGTCAGTGTGAGCCCCAAGGGGCCCGTGGTACTCCCGGGCTCGGCTTCCTTCCCGGGTTAGGATTCGCATTCATGGCCACCTTGCAGCTGTGGGACCAGGGTCCTGCTATTGTCCGGCCCCTCCCGATATTAGGGGCTTTATCTGATACACACAACGCTCCCCCCGCCCCCAAACTCCCCCAATTTCCCCACTGGCTCTCCGGTCACCCCTCGCCGGCCCGGCCCGGCCCGGCCCCCCCCCGGCCCCGGGCTCGCAGGGGCCCGCCCCCCCCCGGGCCCGGGCTCGCAGGGTCCCGCCCCCCCCCCCGGGCCCGGGCTCGCAGGGGCCCGCCCCCCCCCGGGCCCGGGCTCGCAGGGTCCCGCCCCCCCCCCGGGCCCGGGCTCGCAGGGGCCCGCCCCCCCCCACCGGACCCGGGCTCGCAGGGGCCCGGCCCCCCCACCGGCCCCGGGCTCGCAGGGGCCCGGCGGGCACTTACTTCTCAGGAGCCCGAGCAGGAAGAGGCACAGGAGTGAGGCCATGGGGGCGGGCGGCGGCTGCATCCTCTAGCGGCGGCGGGACATGGCCCGGCCGGAGCGGGGCGGCCGGGGCTGCAGAGCGGCGCGAAGCGGCCGCTGTCCCCGGTGCTGAAGCGGCTGCGCCGGCCCCTGCGCGGCTCTGTCCCGGGTGCTGGAGGAGGCGGGAGCGCGGGGCGGCTCCGGGCGCTGCTCAGACCCCGGCTGCCTGCGCCGCCCCCGTGCGCCGCCCCCTGCGCGCAGCAGCCGCTCGCGTCCCCCCCCCCCCCCGCGCTGCGCTGCGCTGCCCGGGCCGGCGGCTCCCAGCGCGGGGCGGCTGCGGCGGGGACCGGCCCTGCCCGGGGCTGGGGAGCAGCCCCCGGGAGCCGCGATGGAGCGGGCGGCCCCCGGCTGGCAGGGGGCTGAGCTCACGGGGATGCTCGTCTGTGAGAGCAGTGTGGGTGGGTGGGTGGCTGCGTGTGTGATTACTGTGTGTGTGTGTGTATGTGCGTGTGTGATCACTGTGGGGGGGGAGCGTGTCTGCGTGTGATCACTGTGTGTGTCTGTGTGTGTGTGTGATCACTGTGTGTGTGCCAATGTGATCACTGCGTGTGTGTCTGTGTGTGTTTGTGTGTGCATATAATCACTGTGTGTGTGTGTAAAAGAGAGAGAGAGATGTCAATGGGTCACTGTGTGTGTGTGTGTGATCACTGCATGGGGGGTGCATACAATCACTATGTGTGTGATCACTGTGGGTGTGAATATGATTGTGTAGGGGGGGGCATGCGTGCCCCACAGAGCCGCCTCCGTAGCTCGTGTCCCACTTGGCTTTGCCTCAGTCTCGTCACTCTGGGCACCGTACGACACCCCGGGGTGCTGGGCTTGGTTTGCTGCCTGCTCTGGGGCTCGGGGCCGTCATTTGCCCCAGTGGGTGCAGGGTGCCCCATGCTGTCTGGGCACCGTCCAGCTCCTGCAGGGCTGTGTCAGCCGGGCTCGCACAAACAGCGTGGCGATGGGAGGCTTCCCGGAGCGTGGCACAAACGAAACCCCCATGGGGCTCGGCTGGGCAATTGACTTCCCTGCAAACCCAGGGCTGGAGCCGGGTGGAGGTTTGCAGCACCCTCAGGCAGGAGAGGCCTGTTTATGGGGCAGGAGCTCCTTGTCACTTTGTCACATTCCTCATCTCCGGGTAATTCTGGGCCTAGCACGGGGGATGGGGGGGACGCAGGGCTCTGGCTACGGCGATGGAGGCGTGGGCTGCTCCCTGCTTTTAAAGCAACGTATGAAATAGTGAAGCCAAATCTTACAGCCTTTTCCCGAGACCAGCCTGCTGGTCTGGTGACCTGGGGAGCGCTCAGATACCGGGGGGATGGGCACCGAGGCACAGCCGGAAGAGAGACAGGCCAAGGCACTCAAACGCCGGGGGTAGGAGGCAGAATAGCAGATTCAGTCCGGGTTTTTGCCCATCAGGAAGGATTTGTCTCTGTGCAGGGGCCAGCACAAACCCACCACTTTCTGAGCCTCCTGCTAACCGGCTGCACAGGGCCCAGATCACTGCAAAGCATGTGGGGCGCTCATACCCTCCTGCAGAGCATGTCACGGGCGCCCTTTCCCCTACCGCTCAGTGACATTCCTTTAAGCATCACCTGCCTGGCGTGTCCCTAGTGCCGGGGTGGAATCACCAGCTCCATGGTCCAGCCCATTAGCCGGGGTGGCCAGGTCTGGCTGCTTCCCGCAGAGAACCCCCTTGTAGGCCAGGCGTCCCTTACCAGCCTATGGGGGGATGTTTCTAGGGGTGGTTTGCTCAGTGGTACCTAGAGGCCCCAGCTGGGATCAGGGCCCTGGAGTGCCAGGCACAGAGCCCTTGCACCAAAGACCTCGCAGTCTAAATAGACAAAACTGACAAAGGGGGAGCAGGGGAAAATGAGGCACAGAGCAGGGAAGTGACTTGTCCAAGGCCACCCAACAGGGCAGTGGCAGAGCTGGGAAGAACCCCAGCCTCCTGCTTCTCTGTGCAATGTCCCAGCCGCTGAGCCAAGCTGCCTGAAAACTCTAGACTAGACAGGGATGGGACTGGTGCTTCCGATGGGTTTGTACTAAGGGCCCCCGACTCTGAACACCCCCAACCCAATTAATAGTAACAGCAGCACATTCCTCCCCGCTCGCCAGTGCCCACGATCCTCGTAATCGCTAATCCCGCCCTGAACCCTGCTCAATCATTGTCTCCCTTCCTCCCGCTGCTCTGTGACCTCGTTTTAGCATGTGCCGATGGCGCGGCTGGGGGATGGGATGTCCCCCCCACACACACACACACACACGCTCCGCGTAGCACCAAGCGTGTCGGTGGCGGTCGCTAGAGGCCATGTGACCTGCCCTCGTGTTGACATACAGCTGGGTATAGAGAGGGCCCTTCAGTCTAGCAGACGAAGGTAGAACAATCCAATGGCTGGAAGCTGGAGCTGGCCGAATTCAGGTGTAGTTTTGTACCAGGGAGGGTGATTGGCCAGTTTTCAGCCTAAGGGCCAGGGGGGTTCTCCGTCACTGGCAGGTTTCCATTGAGCTGGTCTGTTTTCCCACACGATACGTCCTAGCGCAGGCCCAGCGCGTGGCCTCGAGGCACAGTTAATTCAGGGAAGCCCGGCAGCCTGCGCTACACAGGAGGTCAGACCTGGTGGTCACAGGCGGCCCTGCCGGCCTTAGAACCTCTGGCTGCAGCTGGACACCCCCTGCCTTTCTCTTCCCGCATCACATGGGTGCAGGGGGACTGGCCACCCGGCTCTGCAGGGGAGACCATGGGCCAGCTCCTCCGTGGCTGGAAACCAGCCCAGCCCCACTGACCCCAGGGGAGTTCTGCTGATCTGCTCCCGTTGCAGACCTGCCCAAGGAGCCAGTGACTGCATTTTCCCTGGTCCTAAGCATGCTGAGCGTGGGGAGGAGAGACCAGCCCATGGCCCTGGCGGTTCTCTCTGGTGTTTGCTCTTAGGCCCAGGGCAGAGAGGAGCTGGGAGGTGGCTGCTCCGGAGGGGTTAGTCATGTTCTCTTGCCTGCGTCTGCCTGCTGCCTGCTGCTCAGCGGCAGGGCTGTGCATAGGGCCCCCATTGCTGGGCCCAGGTGCTGCCTAGCTGGGGTGTGAGAGGTCAGCGCCCTCTAGCTGAACCCTGGTGCCAGCGGGTGTGTGTGTGTGTGTGTGTGTAATTTTGGAACAGATGTCGCCCTGTCACCATAGTAGGTCATCTCAGTACTTATGGTCCGTTCATCAGAACCTGAGCAGGGTGCTCTGTGCACAGCTCCATCTCCCCAGCATGGGGCAAAGGGCTGCTGTGCCGGGAGAGGCTCCGTCTTTGGGCTGGGACGTGAAAGGCAGGTCCTGACTGCTCCGTGCTAAAAATCCTCTGATGCTTTTCCCAAGAGTTGGGCGTAAACCCCAGTGTCCTGGATAAACTCCAACCAGAACAGCAGCTTCCCACCTCTCTGAATCCCAGGTAGCCTCACTTGCTCATATTCTAAACTGCTGTGCAGTGTGGCTGTTCAACAGCTGCCACACCCCACCCCAGAGGCAGCTGCAATTCAGGGGCTGGTGAAGCTATATAACACGGGCCTTGGTGCTGTGGGATGTGTGGGTGAAAGCTGCTATTTCAGATTGTAAGTCCTCTGCCTCTCTTCTGTCACTACAGCACCCAGCCCAGCGAGGTCCCGGTGCGAACGGGCCTTTGGGTGCTACCCCAGTACAGATCTTCACAGCAGTGACCTGGCACAACTCGGTGAGAGTTCTTGGAATGACGAGCCCTGGCCCCTGCTACTTTTTGGAGTGGGGCTGGATTTCGGACTGACGGGGCCATGTGACCCCAGAGAGAAAGTGACCAGGGTGGCTCCATCCTGCTGCCGCTGAGGTCAGTCACCCTCTGAGCTCCTCCCTGGCAGAGGTGCCACCCCTGGACTGCAAAGGCAGCTGCTTCCCACTGCAGCTTCCCGCCTGCCCCCCCACCCGAAGGCAGGTCACAGCTGGCCAGGGTAAGATTCTCCCGCTCTGCCCTGTCCGAGCTGTTAGTTACCGGACTGTTCTTCCTCCCATGGCTCCGACTTTCCTCCACCATCCCTGTTGCCCTCAGTGGAATCCCGGCTCAGTTCCCGCAAAGGCTGGCTATGTCTTTTTCTCTTTGAAGACCCTTTCGGCTCAGACCCGTTTCTATCATGTAGCACCCACCCGTCAGCTGCGTGGACACCACGTGAGAGGCAGTCCCGGCCCCAAGGAGCCAAGACAGACGAAGAAAGGGTCGTATCCACAGTCTGCAGATGGAGAACTGCGGCCTGTGGATATCTGAACTCTGAGCCTGGTCCTGCTGGCATCAATGACAAACACCCCGGGACTCCAGTGGGCCTGGGTTCAGCCTTTGCATGGTGGGCGTGTAGGTGACCTCAGCTCGCAATGGGAGCTGGTCTCTTCCTCTAGGTTATGGGCCAAGTTCTGCCCAGGCAAGGAAACCACTCCTGGCGCTGCTCCTTTCCCTCCAATCCAGGCCCTCCCCCCCCCCCCGGTCTCTGTGGCCGTGCGTGGGGCCGTCTGAGCTGGGAATGGGGGTGCTGGGTGTGGGGCAGTGACGCAGGGCAGCATCTTTGAAAGGAGCGAGGCCTGTCCCTGGAGAGGGGCAGCCACGGGCACCGCCGCTCTGCATTGTGTGTTCAGTGAGTCGAGGTGAGTCAGTGAGGCAGGTGCCGGGAGAGGCTGGCTCAGCGATGCGTGATCCCCGGGCTCCAAGCTCCCTGTCTCCTGTGGATAAAGGGAGCGAGGGGCCCTAGGAGAGGCCAACCCCTGGAGAGCTGCCCAGGCCTGGGGAGGGGTGACACAGGCAAGGCCCCAAATAATGTGGGGAGTCACATGCCTGGGCAGACGCAGCTGCTCCCCTCCCTGCAGGCCCAACAGACAGAAGCTGGTGCTGACAGCTTTCCTCCCTAGCACTTTCTTCTGCCTCTGAACGTGCTGATTCCCCTCTGGGCGGAGAAAAGCAGGACCCTGCTGGTCCCCTCAGTGCTGTGGAGCTGGGACCTCCCTCCTGGTGGCTGCTGGGCTCCTGCTCCAGACGCAGCTTGGTGCTCTCCTCCCAGCTGGCCCCATCACCGCCTCCGAGTCGCCGCTCAGTCACTCAGCGCTCAGCTCCCTGGAGCTGCAGCATCGTGCATGTGAGTGCAGATCCCACTTGGCAACTGGGGGCGGGGCGATAAATGATGGATAAGACACAGCTTGGCATGTCTGGCTGGGCCGTGCCCAAGGGTGGGCCCACTGGTCTGCCTTTCCAGCAGGACCCTCCTAGGCTGCACCTCCTCGGGCTCCCCCACCGCTCCCTGGCCGTGCATTGCACCCGGCCTAGCACCTCTGCTGGTGCTCCCCTGCCCCGGGGGCTCCGCCCCCCTGGCCAAGCGTCCTTCTGTCCCCTGCCCTGGGGCTCCGCCCCCCTGGCCCTGCCTCCTTCTGTCCCCTGCCCCGGGGGCTCCACCCCCCTGGCCCTGCCTCCGTCTGTCCCCTGCCCTGGGGGCTCCGCCCCCCTGGCCCTGCCTCCATCTGTCCCCTGCCTTGGGGGCTCCGCCCCCCTGGCCCTGCCTCCGTCTGTCCCCTCCCCCGGGACTCCGCCCCCCTGGCCCTGCCTCCGTCTGTCCCCTGCCTCGGGGGCTCCTCCCCCCCCGGCCGTGCGTCCGTCTGTCCCCTGCCTCGGGGGCTCCTCCCCCCCGGCCGTGCGTCCTTCTGTCCCCTGCCCTGGGGCTCCGCCCCCCTGGCCCTGCCTCCTTCTGTCCCCTGCCCCGGGGGCTCCACCCCCCTGGCCCTGCCTCCGTCTGTCCCCTGCCCTGGGGGCTCCGCCCCCCTGGCCCTGCCTCCATCTGTCCCCTGCCTTGGGGGCTCCGCCCCCCTGGCCCTGCCTCCGTCTGTCCCCTCCCCCGGGACTCCGCCCCCCTGGCCCTGCCTCCGTCTGTCCCCTGCCTCGGGGGCTCCTCCCCCCCGGCCGTGCGTCCGTCTGTCCCCTGCCTCGGGGGCTCCTCCCCCCCGGCCGTGCGTCCTTCTGTCCCCTGCCCTGGGGCTCCGCCCCCCTGGCCCTGCCTCCTTCTGTCCCCTGCCCCGGGGGCTCCACCCCCCTGGCCCTGCCTCCGTCTGTCCCCTGCCCTGGGGGCTCCGCCCCCCTGGCCCTGCCTCCATCTGTCCCCTGCCTTGGGGGCTCCGCCCCCCTGGCCCTGCCTCCGTCTGTCCCCTGCCCCGGGACTCCGCCCCCCTGGCCCTGCCTCCGTCTGTCCCCTGCCCTGGGGCTCCGCCCCCCTGGCCCTGCCTCCCTCTGTCCCCTGCCCTGGGAGCTCCGCCCCCCTGGCCCTGCCTCCATCTGTCCCCTGCCTTGGGGGCTCCGCCCCCCTGGCCCTGCCTCCGTCTGTCCCCTGCCCCGGGACTCCGCCCCCCTGGCCCTGCCTCCGTCTGTCCCCTGCCCTGGGGCTCCGCCCCCCTGGCCCTGCCTCCCTCTGTCCCCTGCCCTGGGAGCTCCGCCCCCCTGGCCCTGCCTCCATCTGTCCCCTGCCCTGGGGGCTCCGCCCCCCTGGCCCTGCCTCCATCTGTCCCCTGCCTTGGGGGCTCCGCCCCCCTGGCCCTGCCTCCGTCTGTCCCCTGCCCCGGGACTCCGCCCCCCTGGCCCTGCCTCCGTCTGTCCCCTGCCCTGGGGCTCCGCCCCCCTGGCCCTGCCTCCCTCTGTCCCCTGCCCTGGGAGCTCCGCCCCCCTGGCCCTGCCTCCGTCTGTCCCCTGCCTCGGGGGCTCCTCCCCCCCGGCCGAGCGTCCTTCTGTCCCCTGCCCTGGGAGCTCCGCCCCCCTGGCCCTGCCTCCGTCTGTCCCCTGTCTCGGGGGCTCCTCCCCCCCGGCCGTGCGTCCGTCTGTCCCCTGCCTCGGGGGCTCCTCCCCCCCGGCCGTGCGTCCGTCTGTCCCCTGCCCTGGGGGCTCCGCCCCCCCTGGCCCTGCCTCCTTCTGTCCTTCTGCCCCGGGGCTCCGCCCCCCTGGCCGTGTATCCTTCTGTCCCCTGCCTTGGGGGCTCCGCCCCCCTGGCCCTGCCTCCGTCTGTCCCCTGCCCCGGGGCTCCGCCCCCCTGGCCGTGTATCCTTCTGTCCCCTCTGTCTGATCTCCTGAGGTCCCTTCCAACCCTGATATTCTATGATTCTATGATTCCTCATGAAACAGCCCCTGGTGTTGGCTGGTGCAAGGGCCTGGGGGCGGGGGGAGAACACAAGGGGCACAAGCAGCTCAGAGCCCCATGACACAGGATGGTGAGGCCTAGTGGATAGACCAGGCCGGGGGGGGGGGGGGTGAGAAGGGAGTGGGAGGCAGGACTCCTGGGTTCCATTTGCAGCTCTGCCATGGACTCACTCGGGGCCTTGGAAGGATGTCCCATCCTGTCTGTGTGAGTTTCCCCATGTGTAGGATGACGCCGCCCTGGGGCGTCGGGGCCTCCTCCATTAACGTGTGTAAAGGGGTAGGAGCTGGCTGCGGGGTGGGGACGGGCAGGGCACTGCGGCGGGTGCACCCTGGGCAGGGCAGGGCCAGGCCAAGCAGCACACGGGCTGTTCTCAGCACCAGGGGCAGAGCTGGGATTGTTTCCCCTCTGCCCTTCAACCTGGGCTCAGACCTTCTGAATCCAAGGCGGAGCCGGGGGGCAGCTCCCCCACAGCCATGCCTACCTGTTTCCCTGCCGGAGATGCAGAAGAGCAAGGGGGGCAGGGCTCCCGAGGATCCTGGAGAAGCCCCGTCTACCCCGTGCCCCGGGGTCAGGAGCAGCATTGGTCCCTACAGTCTATTCTCCCAGGCTCTGCTCTAGTTTTAAACCTCCCCAGTGAGGGGGCTCCCGGCCTTGCCCCACGGTCGGTGGAGGCTCATTCAGACCCAGGCTCCACCCTCGGGGGCAAGGGAGCAAGAAACCATGGAGCCGGAGCCCGTGTCTGCACCGTTGCTGCAGCGGCAGCGGCCTGGCTGGGGGAGGGGTTCCCTTTGTGCCACGGGGGAAACAGCAGCACGTGCCTGTGCCAGGTTGCCACGTGCCAGCCAGTGCAGTTCACCGCTGGGAGCAGCCAGTGGGGTCATCTCCCTTGTGCAGCTCCCAGCCCCGCGAGGGGGGGAAGGGCCCAGGCCGGGCGGCAGGGACTGGTGCCCCCGGTCTGTGCCGGGAGCCTGGGCTCTAAGTGATAGCAACGGGCTTCCAGCATGTCGCTGTGGCTGGTCACGAACCCTTCCCCAGTGCCTCGTGCTCCTTGAAGCCGCCAGTCTTGGCACCAGGCCTCCCCCCTCCTCCTGCTGCCCCTGCTGCAAGCAGGGTCCCTTGAACACAGAAACTCCATTACCGCAGCCAGCAGCTCCCGCGACCTTTCTCTGCACAGACAAGGTCAGGGTCTGACTGCCCCCGCCCCCCAGCCGCCGGCCAAACGCCTCCTCCCCTCTCTCTCTGGGTGAACCTAGCTCCACATCTGGTCTCCCCCCCGCCCCTGCCAGCCTTTCACACTGGCAGGCCAGGCCCCTCAGCACAGAGACTGGGGAGAGCAGGAGGATGGTGGACACAGGTGTCTGGGTTACAGGGGGGGGCTGGTAGGGCTCCGTGTGGAGGGAGCCCAGGGCTGGGACAGCAGCACTGATGCATTGCCCGTAAGGAAGTGGCCAACCAAGCGGAAAGCTGTCAGTTCACAGCTTCCTTGTGGCTGCCAGCCCTCAGGGTGGAGCTGCCCCCGCCTCTACCCATCTCTGCCCCCCCGCACTTCCAGCCTGTCATGGTGGAGCCTGACTGAACAGGACTGGTCCTGCGCGGACGCCCCTCCCTCTGCCAGCTGCAGACTCGCTCTGTCCACTCCCAACAGAGGCCATGGGGGGGCTGCACTCAGCCCCAACCCTGCTGTAGTGGGGTGGGGCCTGTCCCCAAAGCCACCTCCCCCCCCCCATGCCCCTGATCATTCCCCAGTGGGAGACGGAGGGGGCTGGCAGCAGCTCATGTTGCCATGGAGTGACATAACTGGCATCCCATGGCTGGTCGTGGGAAGCTGCCCTAGCCCACAGAGGCGTGGGTACTGCAGCACCAGGCGCCTCGGATGCTACCCCGAGAGGCGCCCCAGGCTGGCTCCACCCCAGCCTGTCTCTGTCAATTCCGCTCCAGCTTCCAGTGACCTTTCCGGACACCATTTGCCTGCGGCAAATGCTGACTCATGGTTGCAACTCTGGGAGCCGGAGCCCTCGCTGAGCCGAGCCCGGTGGCGGGCGCTGGTTCCCAAGGCCAGGGGTGAGTCCTTTTCGTCTGCGTGTTCAGCCAAGCACACGGACATGCCATGGGGAGGATGGGAAGGCGGCAGCTGGGCCCACCTGACTGGTGTGGGGGGGAGACCTCCAGTTGAATTGCTTCAGCATCACTTCTGTGCCCCCCCCCCCTCCACTGGGGCTGTAAGGTGTGTCTACACTGCAAAGAAAAACCCACGGTGCCGAGTCTCAGAGCCTGGTCAATGGACTCAGGCCCACGGGGCTCGAACTGCGGGGCTAAAAATAGCTGCATCAAGGCTTGGGCTGGAGCCTGGGGTCTGAGATGCGCTGCCACAGGGTTGGGTTTTGGCACCATCGTGGCCCTGCCCCTGCCCATGTTCATCATCCCTGGTTGGGGGCCTCAGCACCTCTCCACCCAAGTCACCCAGGGATTAAGAACATAAGTGATGGCTGGGTGGCTCACTGCTCCTAATCCCAGAGAGTGGAGAAGCCTCCCAGAGGGTCAGTGTGGGCAAGGGGTGGCCCCCTTTCTACATCAGCCCAGATTCCTGTTGTGCCTGGCGGAGGAGGGAGAACAGGAAGCAGGTGCTGCTCACTGAACGGGGGGGGCTGGGGGGGGGAGGGGAGAATGATGGTGTGTTTTGCTGCAAGGAGACTTGCCTGTGTCCAGCCAGGCAGCAAATGCCCCTGTCAGAACAATCCTGCTTGCAGAGCATCAGCAGCTGTCGGCAGCACCCGTTCCAGGCAGCAGGAGATGAGCTGCTCGCCTCTGAATTTTCCACTAGGCTGGAGCCTGGGAGACTTTGCACAACAACTTCGCCCTGGAAATTTGGCAGCTCCAAGGGCCGCAGAGTGGTTCAGATTCCCTCCCCACACAAAGGGGGGGCAAGGACAAGGAGAACCCTAGGGAGCAGGGAGCTGAAAGCAATTCTGGAGCATCAGTGCCACTGCCTAATGGCCTCAGGGCCCTGACTCAGCACAGTGCCCTGACAGCGCACGCTGGAGAGGAAGGTGGGTCTGGAACAAGGTGCAGCATCATTCCAAGTCATGCACTTGAGCTGGGCTTTCAGGGCAGAGCTCATCCGCAAAGTAACCCTCCAGGTGAGCAGGACACGAGACGTGATTCTTCCACTCTACTCCATGCCAATAAGGCCTCAACAGGAGTCCCATGTCCAGTTCGGGGCACCACACAGGGAAAGCAGTGGACAAACTGGAGCAAGTCCAGAAGAGCAGGGGGTTGGATTAGATACCTCCTGAGGTCCCTTCCAACCCTGATATTCTATGATTCTGTGAAGAGAGCAACAAAAATGATTAAAGATCTAGAAAATAGGACTTATGAGGAAAACTTGACAAAATCGGGTTTGTTCAGTCTGGAGAAGAGAAGACACAATAACATTATTTATTCAAGTATGTAAAAGGTTGTTATAAAGAGGATGGCAATAAACTGTTCTCCTTAACCACTGAGGACAATGTGCTTAAATTGCAGCAGGGGAGACGTAGACATTTGGAAAAACGTCACTGCCAGGGCAGATAAGCACTGGAGCCAGGTATCTGGGGGGTTGGGGAGTTTCTGTCATTGGATGTTTTCAAGGCCAGGTTGGACAAACACCTGTCAGGGATGGTCTAGGTAACACCTGGCCCTGCCTCGGAGAAGGGGACCCGATTGGATGACCTATCAAGGTCCCTTCCAGCCCGGCCAGTCTATGATCCCTGAACCCCGAGTTCAGGGGGGAAAGTGGGGGGCCTGGTCCCGCTCGGGGCAGTGCCCCTGGGCCGTGGGCTGCACCTTGGCTGCCGGTGAGCGGCGCTGCCGGGCCCGGGGGATCCCTGAGTTTCATCCTCTGACCCTCGCCGGCCACCCGCTGTCCCATGGGCCCGGCGGGGCGAGCACCCGCCATGGGACGCCCCGGGAGCCTGCCCAGCTGGGGGTCACGTGGCTGCAGCCCCCCCTCTACTCCCACCTTTACCCCGTGCCCTGAGCGCCCCCCTCCGGCCGGGGCAGCGGGGGAGGGGCCGGGCAATGCACAGTGACCCCCCCCCCCATTGGTGGGTCCCCGGGATCCTCTGCGCCTGCGCTGCGTGAACCAGGGCGTAGGGCAGGGGCCACTTCCGGCCAGGGTGCACGTACGCGAGAGCTCACTTCCGGGCCCCCGTGAGTTGGATCGTTGCGTCACTTCCTATGCCAGGCTGAGGCGCTAAACGTCATTTCCTCTACGGCTGCAGCTCCTCCCAGCGACTGGTGTAGGGGAGGGGCCACTTCCGGTGAATATAACCCGCCTCCTGGCGCGCTGGCTGGTGGGAAGGGGAGGGGATACTTCCGGGTAGCGGGGCCCGTCCCGGCCGCCATCTTGGGCCGGCTCCTGGCGCTGAGGCGGGGTCGGCGGGGCCCGGGGCCGTCGGCGGCGGAGCGGGTCCCTCCATGGGAAGATGCAGCGGGCGGGGGCGGAGGAGGCGGCGGGGTCGCAGGCGGCGGCGGGGCCCGGGCGGAGCGGGGGCGGCGCGGCCTCCCCCGGGCGGCTCCTGAGGCGGGAGCTGCGGCTGCTCGAGTCCATCTTCCACCGGGGCCACGAGCGGTTCCGCATCGGCAGCGCCTGCCCCGACGAGATCAGCTGCGAGTTCGTGCCCGGGCCGGGGGCGCGCGCCGGGGGGTCCGGGAGCCGGGGCCCGCCGCCGGGGCCCGTCCGCATCCACTGCAACATCACGGTGAGGGGGGGCGGGGCGGGGCTGCACGGGCCGGGGGGGGCGAGTCTCTCCCCCACCCCCCATGACGCGGGACCGGGCCTGGCTCGAGCTGCCAATCTCGGGCTTGGCAGGCGGCCGCCGCTGCGTGGGGTGAAACTCCCTGCCTGGGGCTGGCTCCGGCCGCCCGCCGCCGCCTCCGCAGCACGGCCCGGCGGGGGGGATTACAAGCGTCCCCTTCCCGCGGCCTGGCCCCAGCACTCGGCTCTTCGCCCGGCGCCATCGGCGTGTCCGCACCGCAAAACCAAACCGCGCAGCGCCGAGCCCAGAGCCAGGCCAACCGCTTCGGCCTCGCACCCTGCCCCCGAAACAGCCGCGGAGCCCTGCCCCTGTGGGCTAGCGCCCTGGCGAGCGGGTGGGGCTCCAGCCCTAGGCGGGAATGGCTACACGGCTACTGGATACACTCATAGAGGTTAAGTTCATGAACGGCTATTAGCCAGGATGGGTGAGGAATGGTGTCCCTAGCCTCTGTCTGTCAGAGGATGGAGATGGATGGCAGGAGAGAGATCACTTGATCGTTGCCTGTTAGGTTCACTCCCTCTGGGGCACCTGGTATTGGCCACTGTCGGCAGACAGGATACTGGGCTAGATGGACCTTTGCTCTGACCCAGTCCGGCCGTTCTTGTGTTCAGCCCTGTTGTGTGAGCCCAATCACTTGCCCTTGGCTCTGAGATTCGCAGCCACAGTTGTTGTTTTTTTGCAGTGTAGATGTTCCCTTTGAGAGGCAAAGTTCAGTCCAACCTGCCCTTCCTCCTTGCTGGGAACCCCAGGAAGTAAAGGGCTGTGGTAGGAATGCTCAGAGGAGCCCCTACCTCCAGTGCTCTATTCATCCTCACTAAAATGCTAGTTCTAATCTCTTCCCCAAAGGACCAGCTCCTGTAGCTCATTCCAGCACTCTGGGATGAGCAAGAATGGGCTGGGTGTTTACATTGAAAACTAAATGACCCATCTTAGTCCCCTTTTCAACATGGAGGTAGCTGATCTGAAATGCAAATGCCTACACACTGCCCCAAAAGGTGCTGCCAGGTTTCTGAGCAGAGAGGCGGTAGAGCAGGGGCAATACACATGGAAGGAGAGATGTGCATGGTGTTCCTGTGAATAAATCTCTCCGATCAGGTGGGATTAATTTCTGGATTAGACCCCGAAGTGTCTGCCCTTTAGACATTCAACTGTAGGAGCTGCTGTATGCAGACTCCACCTCAGCTGGGGCAGGCTAAGCTGGGGCTTGTCTGATGTGAGGTTCAAGCGCTAGAGATGAGCAGTTTGCTCCTCGGACCCTGACTGCATGTTCATTTCCAGTAGCTAATGACACCGAGCTGCCTCAGGATGCTGTAACCCACTTCACATGTTATGCTGCATTAGTGAAGGGGGCTCACAGATGAGCTGTTCCAACCATTGTCTCTGTGGTGCTGGGAATATCGTTCAGAACCTCAGATGCCACTTGCCTCCTGGGCTCATTCAGATCTGACAGCTGGGGAATGTGGCACCCCTATTTTTGACCTTGTCCACTGGGAGGAATTTGGATTATGGCAGACTTGTGCCTGGTGAAACATCAGCATCCTGCTTCAGAGCTTCTGCTCTTTGCTTTCGCGGGGAGGATGGCAGCAAGATTGCACTGCACACACAGAAGCCAGAAGGTCACTGGGCATAACTTTGAAATGGTAAACTGCAGTCTAGAGCAGCCTGCAGTGCAGTACGCACAGACCTTGGTGCAGAGGGCAAGTTGGGCTGGTGTGTAAACAGGGTCTGACTGTAGGCTTGCCCTAGTATTGCTGCAGTCTCTGAATTGGATTGCTCCTGAGGTTGCAGGAGAAGGATCGTGTTGGCCTGTTGTGATCGGACAGTTGCAGAAGTTAAACTGGCCAAGGTGATTCTTGGGTCTGTCTCCCTTCTGGGGGTCCCAGTGGGAATTCTGCTGGGTAGAACTGTGTGCATGTCTTTGCCCCCACAGGGTTTCCAATATTATCCTGTTTCTCAGGACAAGTAACTGCTGCAAACGTTTAGTTCAGGACAAACCTCTCTGCTCCCCATCCACGCACAAGGTCTCTGCCAAGGATGTTTGCATGCAGCTCAGAATGAGGAATTTTTGTTGAAAACACTGGTTTGGCTGTGTTTGAAATGAAACATCAAATAAGGACTTGATCTTTCTGGTGCACATGAGACTCCTGGCTCTGCGTGGGCTGGATTTTACAGGACTCTGTTATGGATAAAAAGCAAAGGCTGAGAGTTCCCTTTCAGGGAGCATCTGAGCATGTGCAATAGAACATTAGCACTCCGCAGGGGGCTGTGGAGTTGGTGGGCCATGTGCTGCAGCAGCCTCATTGACACAGACCTATTTCTTATACCTAGGTATTGGAGCCTGCTCAGGTAGGGTAGGTTACAAGCTGGGGAGAAGCAACATTCTGCACTCCCTTGCCCAGGGGCCTATTTCCATGATGTGAGTTCGGGATGATTTTCCAGAGGGCTTGTTTAAAAAGAAGACACATTACCAAGTGCCATCAGCAGAATGCAGGGCAGAGAGGGCCTGCCCTTAAGGGGCTGACAGGCACTGGTCTGCGTAGGATGGGAGTGTAGGATTTCGTTCCCTCTCCGTAGGCAGTAGTGTGAAGTGACACAGACTTTGCACCTTTCTTTCTCTCGCCTCCCCATCTGGCAGAGCTTGCCGGTTGGAGGGAGTGTAGCAGCACAGAATTGACACAGATTAGTGTCATCAGAGCTATTGTTTGTTTTGCCTCCATCCGGGATTAGTCCGGAGGGTGGAGTGCATTTGCCTGGACGCTGTCCTGCTGAGCTGTGTGTTTGTGAGGGAGGAGAGACAGGACTGCAGCTTGCTGCCCCGGTCAGAGGGATACTCGCTCTGACACCCTAGGCTGGGTGGGGTCAAGGTGCACTCTGTAACAATGGCCCAAACATCACCTTTTTCCCTGTTCTCTAGGAGTCTTACCCGGCTGTTCCCCCAATCTGGTCTGTGGAGTCGGATGATCCAAACCTGGCAGCTATCCTGGAGAGGCTGGTGGAAGTCAAGAAAGGAAATACATTGGTGAGGTGGCAAGGTGTGGGGAAGGGCTGGACGGGGAGAGCTTGAGGCGTATGAGTCCCGTCTGTCCGTGGTTCGGTGTGATTGTAAAGGGGTTTGGAGAGTCGAGCTGAGCAGTTCAGGCTTGTCCAGCTAGTGAGTTTCCCTATGCTCTTCCCTTACGTGGGATGTGGCTTGGTTGCTGGCTGCAGCCTGCCCTGGTGCAGTGCAGAAGCTGCGTTCAGCAAGGAGCTTCTCCCATGACCTCCCCAGGTATCTGAGTTGCACGCAGTGGAGAGAGTGGCGGTGCCAGGGGCTACTTAGGCTGTACTCAACTGCTGAGGGCTGTGTGCCTTTTTCTAACACTGCTTGTCTGTCTCCTTCCTGGGCAGCTTTTGCAGCACCTGAAGCGGATAATCTCCGACCTCTGCAAACTCTACAACCTTCCCCAGCACCCAGATGTCGAGATGTTGGACCAGCCTCTGCCAGCAGAACAGGTAACAGGCCTAAGACAAGCTGCTCCGACCTTGACCAGGGGGAAAAGCCTGCTGAGAAGATGGCCTTTGTGCAGCTTTGTCCTGCAATGACCGTTCTCCCATGTGCCCAGCCCGAGCTGGCACTCTGTGTGTTGGGGGGTTCTGTGGAGCTAGATCTGGGGGTGCCCTCCAAAAGGGGTCTGTTTTCCAGGGTTGTGGCTTTGCTTGCTCTCCTGGAGCATGGCAGATGGACTAGTACCTGTTTTCGCCCAAGTGCTGCTTGCCTAGTGCTCAGCAATGCCCTACATCGGGTGCACCTCTTGTAACATACAGAGAGGGCAGCGCACTGCATGGGTCCTTTTCTGCCCAGTCTCTGAGCGGGAGTCTGTGGAATTGAATGTGGATGTGTTTAGCTTCCCTACCTGAGACGAGTACGTTACCTTGGCAATACTGGCCAGCTTTGGTGAGCCAGGTTGCCTGTGCAGTGCTGGTACAGCCCTGACTTGGTTGTCTGCCCTCTCTGGATATGTATGCCAGTGTGTCAGATGTTGCCCACTGGGCTTTCTCTGATTACTGCCCCAACTTAACCCTTCACCTCTGAGGCAGCCATTCTAGAAGGAACAGCCTGTACAAAGTTTCTAGCTTCACTTTAGTTTTAAGATGAATGCTCAGTGTCAGTCCTCATCCAAGCTTCCCTTGAAGCATTGTAGGGGATTCCAAGGGCTCCGCTTGCTGTTAATGAGGTACAGAATTGCATAGGCCCCTGTCAGCGAGCTTTGACTGGTGGCAGCTTCCTAGCTGAGGTGCTGCTTGTCAGCACAGACTGTCTGGGTAGCGGTCACTTGGCTGGCTAGCTCCTCCCTGCAGAATGACAGCGACTCCACAGGGGCCGTCCTGATCCTTGTCTCTGTCCTGCTCCCATAGAGCACCCAGGAAGAGGTGTCCTCGGAGGATGAAGATGAGGAGATGCCAGAGGTGAGTGCAGGGGGGATGCAGGAGAAGTTCACGCCGGATCCGGCGGTGGGGAGAGCACTGCAGTGAAGTGTCAGGAAAGGAGCTGAGGCAGATTAGCCTGAGCAGCAGTTGTCAGATTCAAACCTGGCTTGTTTCTATTCCAAGCATGAGCAGCTCCTTATACCGACCGGGTTGGGGTCCGTCACTGAGCATGTTTGCTCAGCCCTGGCAGGGAGTCATCGGGTCTGCTTTACTGAGAGCCTTAAGGAAATGATACTGCTGCTGTCCTCTGCATTTGGTTGATATAAGAGGCCCATGTTATCAAGACTTGCCATTGCCGGGGGGGGTGGGAAGGGATTGAGCTGGGAATGGGATCCCTTGGCTTGCTGCTTTGTCTGTTTGTACTGCAGTTCTCCAGGGCCTGAAATTTACCAGCTAAGCTCTTTGAGCTCCTTGGCGTGGAGTTTTGAGTTGCCATTGCTGGCATGGAAATCGCATAATGGAAATCTGACTCCTGGAGAGAGAGGATTAGGCAGGCTTGCGAAGTGTGCAAGCAAGAGACTTGGCCAGGAGGTGAGAGGCGGACATATTTCACCGCAGGCTTTGCTGTAACTCCCGTAGGCTTTAGCTGTTGGTTTGCGCACTCAAGGCCTTTTCAAATTTGAGTGAGTGGTGCTGTGACCCCGTCACAACGTCGCTCTCTCAAATCTGGCCTGGCCACCGCTGTCACCCCTCCTCCCACTGTCGTCATTTGGGGCCAAACCGAAGTGATGCTGTGACCCTTGTGCCTGGTCTTGGTGCCTGGAGTGGGGAACTGGGCCCAGCCCTGTGGGACGGGAACCACCACGGTCGGGTGAGTGCAGGTCAGGCTCACTCTCGGGGCCTCTGAGCCCCTGGGGCAGGACCAGACCCCAGGGGAAGAGTGGGTGGAAATGGATAAAATGCAATGAAAAAATCCTTTCACGTGGTCCTAGTGATAACAGACTAGTCCAGCTGCGTCTCGGGACCGAACTCTGACCCCCTATCCTGGGCCCCGTGGCTTTCATCAATGTGCTGTGGCCAGGATCACTGTAGGGTGCTGGGCAGGTTAATCCCGTTTGGAGGGGTTTCCTAGGCAAAGCCCTTCCGAAAACACACGGTTTCTCGGGAATAGCAACAGGCGCCCTGGAGAGCGGCGACAGCAAGGTGCTCCCTCGCAGCGGTTTAAAACTCCATCGGGGTTCTGCACCTAGCCAGGTGGTTGGTGGAGTCGGCACTTAGCATCTCTCCTGAGTGACGATAGCCGTCAGTGCCTCAGCGCAAGCGCTGAGTGCAGTCTGCGGATGCACTGGGTGTAACGCAGGCGCTGGGGAATGGGGCTTCTGACCATGCTCCGTGAGGGCTGAGGAGCCAGCATGCTTGGGCTCTATGTGGATAGTGTTTCATGTCCCACTCAACAACCTTCTCTGGCCAGCTGACTGCGGAGGGAGGGAAGGGTGCTGCAGAGCTGGGGGTGATCTGAAAGCCCCTCCAAAAGTACCCTGAAATATGGTACAGCTTCCAGAGAAAAGGGCCCTGAGCCGCGCTGGGTTTCACATACACAAAGGCCCTGGGAATCTGCCCTGGGTCCCTTCCACACTCTTGGTGACCAGAGCGTTTGTCTCCAAGTATTGAGACAGCTCCGTTTGCTTTCCCCCTTCACGAGCAAAGGCTCAGCAGAGCTACTGAGCCTTCCAGTTCGGTGAGGCATGTTGGGAAATGTACATACGGGGATAGTGGCTAATTCTAAGAAGAGCTGGACTTGGCAGCAGAGAAGCCGGTAAACAAGGAGCTGTACGTGCCCACTTTAAACATGGAAAGGAAACATGCCTGAGGGGAGCAGAGTGAAGAGCTGAGGGAGCTCACCTGGGGTCCGCTCAGAAACCTGCTTAACTTTGGGTCTGGGTTTCCTCTTTCAGAAATCTGCAGCCACCGCCAAGGGGTCCCCCGATGGAGTAAGGGAGCAGGGACAGGAAGAAGCAGGGTGGCTGGTTGATGGGGAGCAGTTGGATACACAGATTCTCATGTGGTAGCAGAGCCACTTTGGAGGCTAGTAATGACTGGATGTGGGATTTCACCTTTGAACGAGCTGCAGCCAGTTCCCTGGGGGGTGGGCTGGGGCTGTGGGAGCGACAGCGGCTACAGAGCCTCAGTATTTCTCTTACTCTGGAGATGAGAATTTCTCGGCGTCCCATTGTTGAAATCAGAGGGTGAGTTTGCTTGTGCGCTCCAGGGACAGACTGCGTCTGCTCTGGGATCCTCGGGCATTCACTAGAGGCAAAGACCCGTCTTTACTTGTGCTTGCCTGAGTGCAGCGCCAGCTCGGAGCTGGAGCAGTGCACGGGTGTCACGCAGCTGGGTGGCTTCAGGGCGGTGGAGTTTGCAGCTCCTGGCTGCTCTTTACCCACTTGCCCTGGAGGCAGAGCATTGCAGGATGGGCTGGGGGCCATTCCAGGCAGTTTCCTACCCTCTTCCTGATCTCCAGAGGAGTGAAGTGCAAGCAGTGCGCTGGACTCAGGTATTGGAATTTCCCATCCCATAGCTCAGACCTGATTTCGCTCTGCCCCATGCTGGCTTCTGACACCACAGGCCTAGCAGGATCTTGTGACAGCTCTGCACATGTTGGGAAAGGAGTTGCTGAGAATTTCCACTGAGGGAGCCTGGGAGCCCGGAGTGCTCCTGAGAGCCTGCCCTGCATATCGTAGGTTCTGTTGAGTTGCTGTAAAACTGCAGCTGCTCAGATCAGTGAGGAGTGGAGCTGGGTGTCTGGTGTGAGATCTTACTTCTCCTGCCCAGGACACTGAGGACTTGGATCACTATGAGATGAAAGAGGAGGAGCCAGTCGACGGGAAGAAGACGGAGGACGACGGCATCGGGAAGGAAAACCTGGCCATCTTAGAAAAAATCAAACAGAACCAGAGGCAAGATTACTTAAATGTACGTGTCACTAGGAGGGGGGAGGGGCTGGGGAGCAGAGGGGGCCAAGGGATACCCCGTGGAGCTGCTGCACCGCTTGGAAGAGCAGTGCCCTAGCCCGTGCCAGTCCCCGTCTGCTGCAATGTTCTAGCTCCTTATTGCACAGAGCGCCTCGGGTGACTCCGGTTTCCATGGAGGGATCTGCAGTTGCTCACGACGCTCGTAGTCTGCACGGCTACACGTGCCCAGTAGCTCTGTAGCAAACGTGCTGTCTCCAGCGAAGGATGCAGGGAGAATCCGGAGTCCAAGTGAAGACCACTGAGCTTGGGTGGCTTATCCAAAGGAATCTGGTTCGCTTCCCTCTAATGCTGCTGGAAGCAAGTGCAGCCGCTTCTCCTTCCCCTTGCTGGGCTTGTCTTCGCTGAGCTCCTCTCAGGCTCTCCGCCTGCCTCCTAACCCAGAGGATCTGAATGCCTGGTGCAGGGGTGGCTGCTCCCTGGAAGACTGGAGATCTGCAGTGCAGAGGAGGGGCTGCAGCGTATGGCACTAATCCACCTGGGCCAAATCTCCCAGGGTAGGAGTTCTGGCTCCGGTAGTAATGTCTGTAGTGAGATCAGTGTAACAATGTGATTGCCTCCCCGTCCCTCTTCCCGACCCCCTCGCAGGGCGCAGTGTCTGGCTCTGTACAGGCCACTGACCGGCTAATGAAGGAGCTCAGGGATATTTACCGATCACCAAGTTTCAAGGGCGGTAAGTGGTGACTAGCTCTGACCTGAGTGCTGGGGGGACCTGCCTTAATCTGATTGCTTGTGTCATGGTCATGCCAACCTGTACCTAATGGCCAGGGAGAGCTGGTCTGTTGAGCAGGCCACTTCCCTTCCCTATGTCCTAATGGAACGGGCTCCCCAGAGCCGTGTTGGGGGTTCAGAGGTGATGGAGGCGCTGGAGCTGCACCAGTGAGCTCACTGTCCGTGTTAGAGGGGAACAAGGAGCTTGTGCCTCTGAGTTGGTACTTGCTTCCCTGAAGTCTCTAGCTGGTGTGATGGCCCTTTCGCTGTGTGCATTGGTGGTGGTAGGGGAATGACTGTCCCTTGCCCCGAAGCCCCAAGACTCTGGGGAGGGGCAGTCAGTTGCCGGTGCCCGTGGGGACAGCCTGCCGAGACAAGGGCGCTCCCTGCGCAGTGCGGATCCCTGCCAGGTTGAGCTCATGCTTTGTCCCAAGGTGACTTGGATCCAGAGGGCCGCTGCTCAGATCCTTGTCCGAACGGCAGCTGCTGTCTCCGGTGGTGCTGACATGTCCTTTCTCTGCTCTGCAGGAAACTATGCAGTTGAACTAGTGAGCGACAGCCTGTACGATTGGAACGTCAAACTCCTGAAGTAGGTGGCCTGGCTCAGGAGGTCTGTCAGCAGGGCTCGGGGTGGCTGGGCCCTGCTACCTAGAGCGTGTGTGTACGGGGAGAGGAGGTGGGAGCTAGTGAGTAGAGCAGGAGGTGATGCTTGGCAGACCTGAGCTGTGCGCCAGACTCTGCCACTGAGACTCGCATGCCCTGCCTAGTCTGTGCCTCGGTTTCCCCTGTGCTTCGAGGGAGCTGTTTGCTGTTTCTGGAGCTTTGGCATGGGTGCACCCTTTCCCCCCCCCCCCCCCCCCCAAATGCAGCCACTCCTTGCCTAGGGCCAGGCATGCTTCCCTTGGAAGCTGTCGGCTCTCGCGCCATGCTCATGCAGGGGGGTCCTTCCCTCTCCTCCCTGGTGCATGATCCTGCTCTTGCCTGGGGAGCGAGGGGCTGGGTTGCGAACTTGAATCCCTTAGCGTTTGCGTTCCAGTCAGAAGGCTTGGGGTCATCCAGGTGCGATTGCCCTGGGCTCCTGTGGGCAGTGCAGAGTGCTGCCTGCCCTGGGCTCTGACCCCACGGGCTCTTCCCTTGCAGGGTTGACGAGGATAGCGCTTTGCACAACGATCTCCAGATCCTCAAAGAGAAAGAAGGGATGGACTTCATCCTCCTAAACTTCTCCTTTAAAGTAAGGCCTGCAGCCCCCGGTCCCTTCGCACCCCACTCTGCCCTGCTGGAGCTCCCGCTGTGGTTCTCAACAGCCCTGTGTCTCTCTCTCCTTGCAGGATAACTTTCCTTTCGACCCACCGTTCGTAAGGGTTGTGTCCCCTGTGCTCTCGGGGGGGTAAGTGACCGTTCAAATCAGTGCGCTCGCCACCAAGTGCTTTGGCCGCGGCAGTCCCTTGTCCGTATCTAGGGAGCTGCCGCAGGGGCGCGGTTCAGTCTCTGCAGAGAACGGTGGTTCCTTGGGTGGTGGTGGGGATGGATCGTCTCCGTATCTCTTTGGTCCAAGTCCCCTCTCGGGGTCTGCCAAGAGCGTTTGAGGTGACGCTCTGACTCCACTAGGTCAGTGGTCATCTCCCCGGTGTGGTGTTTGCTATTTGTGAATGAAGGCGCTAGAGGGGGGAAGGTGACTGGCCTTTCCTGGGGGAGTGCAGGGCCCAGGCATGGGGGTGTGACTGTGGAGGGGACGGAGGTGAAAGGTGCCGGAGACCTGCTCAGCTGCTGTCTTCATAGCAGCTCACTGGTGTTTCTGCAGAACGGCGATCTCCCTTGGAGGGGGAGCAACGACTAGTTACCTCAGGCTCGGGGGGGGGGAGGGAGAGGGACTAGGCATTGCTGCAGGAGATAGGTATGATTGTCATCTTCCCTCCCAAGGTACGTTCTGGGGGGAGGTGCCATCTGCATGGAGCTGCTTACAAAGCAGGTGAGTGTCGGCGGCTGCACTGTGGGAAGGCCTGTGCTCTCAAAGGTGGCCAGTGTGTGCCCTGGGCACCTGTTACTTAAGGCATGTGAGTGGCACTGGTGCTGGGAGCCCTGCTGGTGTCTGAAAATCCTGCTGCTAGCGTTAACGTTCGCGCACAGCTCTGACTCCTCGAGTGCCTGGCGTTACGGGGTTCCCTGCTTTGTACAGTGCTGGTGCCTTCATTTGGGGGAGGGAGAAAACATTTGTTTCCAGGATATGGCAGAACGTTCAGTTGGTGGGCGACAGTGCCACGCTGCAGGGGGAATCCACCATAGTGCAGTGTTCTCCAGGCGGGGGGGGGGGGGGGGGGGGGGCTTGAAGATTGCGAGGGGTTGAAACTTTCACCGCAGTCTTAAGCAAAGCAAATCTCTCCTCTTCTCCCCCCCCTTTGAGTTAGTGTTCCATCGGCCTCGGAGAACGCACCCCAGTTCTCTAGGGCTCGCATTGTTCTTGTTCTTTTCACTTTTCTAGCCCAGGGTGGAGGGGCATGAAAATGTCCCCCTCTGAACAAGGGGTGACCAACCTGCAGAGATTGACACACACTGGTGCAGCCCGAGGGGGGGCAGGCTGCTGATCCTCTAATAGCCGTACCCTAGCATTGCTGGATGGAGCCCCTCAGCAGAGCCCAGCTGAGAGAAGCCAGCTCCTGGCAGCCAGGACAGGGCTGGCTGCTGCCTTCTGTTGGCTGTTGCCTGGTCAGGTTCCCGCCAGTCTCACTGTTTTCCCCTTGTTTTGCAGGGCTGGAGCAGTGCCTATTCTATTGAATCAGTGATCATGCAGATCAGTGCCACGCTGGTGAAAGGGAAAGCAAGGGTGCAGTTTGGAGCCAATAAAGTAAGGCCCTGGTCTGGAGCAGCAGGGGAGGGGCGAGTGTTTGAGACCTTTGCAATGTTTCAGCATCGTCTACTCTGTGGATGCAGTTTAAGGCACCTGGGAATCTTGGCTTTAAATACTTGGGAGCTGTCGTTTCCTTGGCTGACGCGATGAATCAGAAATGCCAGCAGTGTGCTTTGTCCGGGGCTGTGGGATGGAGCCAGTAATCCCAGAATGAGGCCCCCTGTGCTGTCATGCCACCCACCTGCGTCTCAGCACCCTCAGAAAAGCTGACGGGGCTCGGGGTGATGCGCTGCATTCTCGTTACAGCTCTAGAGTGGGGGCTGGCGACCCTGTGCAGATGGGATCAGGCACAAGCTGCCTGCCACCATCAACTCTGAGTGTTTGCATCCTTAGGTGCTGGTCCCAGAAATGGGTGTGAAGTGACTTGGGGTGGGACATGCCATGGTGCGGGCCTGGTGCAGCTGGTTTAACTGATGCCCCTGTTCTGTAGCGCACTGACCTGACTGTCCCTCTGGCTTCCCCTTGCAGAATCAGTACAGCCTGACGCGAGCACAGCAGTCCTACAAGTCCCTGGTTCAGATCCATGAGAAGAATGGTAAGGCCTCCAGTGGTGGTGTGTGTGTGGGGGGGGGTGTCTGTCCTCCCTTACCATGGGGCTCCTGCAGGGGGCAGCATGTTGAACCTGTCTGTGCCCACCTGGGAATCACTGCTGGAGAGCAGAGTGACTGAGTGGGCTGCAGCCAGTGTGTCTAGTGAAATGCCCGGGCTCCCAGCTCGTGCTTGGACCTTGCTGCCAAAGCCGCCTCTCTTGCCGTGTGGGAAGGACCCTTCGCTCCCTGCAGAGAGACCGGATGTAAGTGCCGTGCAGGGGGAATGCTGCGGCTGCTAAGCAGGATGTCTGGCCTTGTTCAAATGTCCCTGTCTTCACGCTGTCTGATTCCATCAGGCTTTACCCATCTTAGCCCCATGGAAGCTAGCAGCTGGGGCGGAGCAGGACTGTGTCTAGCAAACCCAGCTGGACTGAGAACTTGGTCTCTGACGCACTGCAGCAGCTCCAGGGAGCTGAACGTGTAATCCCTTACTTGGCCTGAGACCGAGATGAGTTACCACCTACACGGTGCTCTCCTGTTTGCTGAATCTAGCCATCTCTTCCTCCCTGGCTTCCCAAATTCAGGTGCACCGGGCATATTACGGGGTGGGTTAAATTGGTCCTGTCAGTGCTGGTACCCAGCTAATTAAACCGTGTAACACTCCAAGCTAAAAACAGCTCTGCTAGCAAAGCGATGGCTGGGTGATGCTTGGCCTGGCTGTCCTGGGGGGGCATGTGGCCCGGCAGAGCTAGACCAGGTATTGCATGTGAAGAGTTAACCTGCTAGAGAGGGAGAGTATTTTCCTGCCTGTGTGTGCAGCATGCACACCTTGCAGAGCTTCAGGAAGCTGTAGTATGGGCAGAACCTACAGTCAAGGCTGGAGGGGGGGGAGGAGAGACTCTCCTCCTCCTCTGCCATCACAGAGCTGCATGGTCTCACATGAGGCACTTGTCACATGGAAGGAGTCTGGTGGGACTGTTCTGGGGAGTCTAGCTGTAGTAATGGGGTGAGACTTGTCCCTCCCATGGAGTCTTTGCTCTTGTTTCAGGCTGGTACACACCACCCAAGGAAGACGGCTAGCATTGACAGTTGGCTGGGCTCTGCAGGACCGATTGGTTACTTTTGAATGCTGTACTTGGCCCATTAAATGCCCCTGTGGCTTCCTCCTGGGATGTGATAGCGCTGCCTGTTTGCAGGACAGTAATGGCTGTTATAAACTCGATGGGAAAAACTGTGTAAGCAGTTGGACTGACGTGAAACTCTTGCTGGACCCTCGCTAGCAGGCGTCCTTATTAAAACAACTCTTGAGCCTCTTGTATCGCTGGAAACTTTCGACTCCGCTCCAGTCTAGAGCATCCTCCTCACCTGTGCTACGGATTTAATTTATTTTCTTATTTCATGTACACTGCTGTTTTGGGTTACAGTGTATGATGGATGTGATGGAAAATGTATCTTTGGAGAAAAATTACAGTTGGTTAATTTGAAGATGCTGGTCTGACTCTTTTTCTCAAGTTACTGCTGAGCTGAGTTCTACACGCAGCACACTGCTCCGAGCCCCCAGCCAAACCGTCTTGGGCATGGCCCCTGGCCAGCTGTGTGTGTGGGGGGAAGTATGTCTTTCCCCAACTGCCCATTCTTGTGGATGGCCAGAATCTGCTTGAAATCAACCCTTCTGAAATCCCCACAGGAGACCTGACTTCCATGCTGTAAGGGAGAGGTGGGGAGCTTGCTAATCTGCTAAATCAAGAACAGATTTTCCTTCAAGAAACCACAAAGTTTCTCACTTCTGGAGAACAGAGGCTAAAGTAGCTCTGATCTGTATGTGCTCATCCTGCTGTGGGTGAGTGGTTTGTATGTGCTCTGGGGGGAGGAGGGGCTGTAAGAAGCACCCCACTTGCTCGCATGGGAGATGTTGCCCAACTCTCTCACCTGTTCTGGTTTTGTCTCTGCCAGGGCTGCTGCAGGTCTCATTCAGGGAGACAGCAGGTTCCCACTAACCTGGCTAACAGCTGGGCCAGTTCTGTGCTCCCTATTGAGGTAACAGACCATCTCTACCTCCTAAATTAGTGAGGCAGGGTTACTGGCTGAGTGGAGGATGGGCTGAAAAGGCAACCCTGTTTATGCCCCCCCAAATCCTGGGGGTGCTGATGAACTGATTACAGCAGCTGGGCTCTGTCCTGTTGCCTCTGACTCCGTTTCCAAAGCGGTATATGACTCTGCCCGTTTTACCTTTGCTGGCAGTTAACTACGTGAACTCAGCCCCCTGGAACTGCTGAGTACTCCTGGGCCTGGAATCCTCTGTGTGCACCATGATGTGAACCCTCTGGCTAGGGGCCATGAGGCCAGCACCTCAGGGAGGGCAGATCATCCCCCATCTGCCTCCTCTGAGGTTCCTTCCTTCCTGAAGTAGCTGCTGCTGGCAGCTAACTGTGGTAGATGGCCCACAGGTCTCATCCAATGTGGTACCCATGGGGTAAACCGCCCCCTGCTGCTCTCCTGGGGGAGGGTGTGGGTGTTGGACAGAATACTCCCTGCTCATCCCCTTGTTCACTTCCTGTTCCCATCTTCCATCCCTTAAACTTGGCATGTCAGAGCTGCGCTCATCCGGGCCTGTCAGTATGTGGCTGCACCACTCATGCCATAAAGCCAGACTGTCAGTATGAACTTACTCTAAGAGAAGCTACTGGACCTCAAAGGCACTCAGAAGATGCCCATTCTCTTACCCAGCAGCGCTCTACTTTTCACTGTCAACTGTGCATCAGGGCTCTGGAATTACACGGACTGTGTCACTGCCTGATTGTAGGCTAGTTCTGTTTTCCTTATTAATGTTAGGAGAGTTCCTCTCAGACTGCAGCCTGCTTCACATGTCCCCTCCCCCCTTTGAACAATGGTAAAACACTCGGCTGAAGGATCACAGAGGTAAGAGTGCAGGGCAGGTTCATGGGGGGAGCTGAACGCTTGTTGTGATGTGCCATCAACCAGACACTGGATAACGCTGCCAAGCCCCTTCATGCTAGAGGCACTGAGCGCGTTTCCCTCAAGCCCTAGCCAAACTAAGATTTCCCCTGTGATTAGAGCTTTAAACTCAGTAGCCAGCTGGCTCGAGCCCCTCACTGAACTGTTCTACCCAGCTGCAAAGCCGAGTTCAAAGTCATCCCGGATGGGTTATACAGCTTTCTTTTGCCTTTCAGAAAATGGGATTCTACCAGTCAGGTTCACCAGCCTGGAGGCTCCTGGGGGAGAATCTCTGGTTTCACACCCGCCAGCCCTGCCCACTGACTTTCACTTCTGAAATTAAGCTTGACACCTTCTGATCTAAACCTGGGGGCCAGGTGGGAACCTGAGGCCATTTTACTTTAAACCAGCTTCTTGCGCTAGCTTCTTTCTTTCCCCCAAAGGACCAGACCAACTTTCCTCCGAGCCACTTAGCAACCCAGCCCCCAAACCAGACCCGAGGGGCAGACCTGAGTTATCCAGAGCCCTGTTCGTTTCTTCCCCCCTTCAGAAACAAACCAACCTCTGCCCTTAGCAGTTTAGTCACTCTGAAGACCTGAGTATGTGGACCCTGTCCATGGTCTGTCAAAGTAACAGGAAGTGGGGATTTGTACGATACTTTACCCAAAGGAGCTTGTGGACACAGCCTGCCCCAAGCCCTGACACAAGGCAGTGGCTGAAGGCTCGAGTCCTGCTGAAGAAAGGGCTGCAGGGCCTTGTCCTTATAGCACCGAGGGAACAACCCTCCCTCTGGCTCTTAAAGCTGCCAGGGCATGTGCTGGTCTAAAGAGGTGATTTGTGCAGCGGACAGGCACTCTGAACAGAACCACACCTAGCCTCCGCTAGCCGAGACAGCGTTAGTGGGACTTGCCAGGACAGGCCTTTCCACGGTCCATTTAATAGTCAGGCGCCAGAGGGACAGTTACCAGCTCCCTCACAATTTTACAGAAAAATCAAAACGAGATAGCTTTAAGGGGAAGTTAACTGGGGACATCACTAAACCTGGAGAAATAAGAGACGCCCCCTCCCCCCAATCACAACACTGCAGCCAGTTAATAAGGCTGGTTCAGGTTGAAGACGACTTTTCCAAGGTCCAGCAGTTCTCTGCCCCACTCCTGCTTTGGGCAGCTAGAGGCAGGGGACTTCAGCTCAGAGCTCCCAAGGGTCCCCGGCTTCCTCTTCCTCCTCGGCGCAGAAGGTGAATGTCAGGATGTGAGGCTGGCACAAGGCAAGTGGGGCAGAGTTAGCCGGTCTCTCCCACCATTTCCAAATCCCTCTACAAAGCTGCCAGAGGCCTCCCTCCCCCTCCTCCCGTTCCAGGGAAGCTGGTGTAGGATGGGTAAAGATCTCACAGAGGTGTGGGAAGGAGCCCCAGGGGAACTGGTCACTGCTGTACACACACCAGAAAGCTGGCTTGGGTATGTACATTGGGCCAGTGTTTAGAGACATTCACACCCAATGAAATATGACCCCAGGGTTGTGATGACAGACGTGACCAATGGTCCTATGCATTTTGGGGAGGACAGCATCCTCTCAAACACACGAGCCTTTCACACACCCCAAGTGCTCAGGGCTACGTTACCTCCAGGCGAGACGGGCCGACCACCTTCCCTTGCAGGATTTGCCGGACCATGGGTCTTGCAGAGACCATCTCTAAAAGACAAAGAGGGTTCAGTGGGGTTCTGCCCTGCATCAGACGGAGGAACGCAGGACAGTAACTCAGCACTTTAAACAGCCAAGTGATTCCAGAGTTTACAGGGACCTGGCAGGTCGGTCCTGTGTATAGGCTGCTGGCCCGGGAGGTGGGAGACCCAGGGTTAAGGCCCAGCTCCATGTGACTTAATTCTCCACCCGTAAAATGCAGACATCATACCCATCCCAGGGACATTGTGAGGATACAAAGACAGGCAAATAGAAACCAGCTCTTCTGTTTCCAAGCATGCTGTGGCAGATCCCATTAACGAGGTGGTATTTTAATCAGAGGCATTAACTAGTGATGGCAGGGCAAGGGATGCAAACCAGCGGGAAATGAGAATTCCCAGAAAAGCCAGTACAAGGTGGGCTTCCCGTTACACCCAACCCACACTAGGAGCTGAACTGCTCTGAGGAGCAGCAAACATTTTATGGGAAATTAGGAGTTTGTGATACTTCGTCACTAGGCAGCAACCCAGCAGCAAGAGTGAGAAAGGAGAAAAAGGCATCAAAGACCTTCAGGGTAAGATAAGATCTACTATGTTCCTGGAAAAGTGGGTGAATGTTTTGCCACTGGGGCTGTAAGTATTCAAAGCAGAGAAAGCCACAGTGCTTTTAGAGCTGCAGAGCATTCTTCCAGCCCTGGTTTGCACCTCCACGTTGGGAATTGGGGGGCTTTATACTGAAAATACTGTTTTTTTAGTGTAATGGAGAGACAAGAGATTAACCTTGCAGCTGGTCAAATGCAATACACCTACCTGGCCAGCAAGTGGCACTGCACAACCAGAAGGTTGTTTCTACCAAACTGAAGTTTAAAATCAGTTACAGCCCACGGCTGTTGCCATGGGAGGCTGCAAAGGACCCAATGCCCCAGCTGTGCAAAGCGATCCAGTCAGAGCATCAGTGGGAACGGATCCCTTTGCAACATCGGGGCCTTATGCTAGTACCTTTTTGGAACATGAAGGGCTGGGCCAGCGGTTTTATGTCCCAGAAAACGTCTTCATCCAGCTTCCGCAGTGAGTTCAGAGGGACAGTGGCCGAACGGCCAAAGTCCACAAAGAGAACCACTGCAAGATCTTCCACTTTCTCCAAGACCCAGCACCTGTGAGGGTCAAACAACAGCACGTGAGCCCAGAAAGAAGCTACAGGACCTAGGGTTTAATAATATTTGTCCTGCAAAGAGGAGGGAGAGAGAGGCCAGCTGACTGCCTCAGGGGTTAGGGGATTTTTGTTTGTTTTTTTTAAACAGTGCAGCTTAAAATCTCAGCAAAATGGAGTTTTGACTGCAATATTATCTACTGCCATCTCAGTAACTCAGACCGGGAGAGCGAAGCCAGGGCAGGCCGGGTCAATACCTGCATGAGAGACCTTCAAGGAAGAAGCCAGGTGAGACGAGCTAGTTCTGGGCACTCAGCAGGGGGCGCCTTTCACCAGCATAGTGCAAGGTGACACCATGCGGCTGGTGAACTGCAAAGCTTGGCTAGAGCGGCGCGTGCTTTGTTTGAAGGCGGCCGGGGGTTCACCCCAACATGGGACAAACCCCAGCTTGGATAATTGCACTTGCTGAGTTCGACTGCCCCTCTGCCTGGGAATTCGTGCTTCGTTCCCCGGTCTCAGCAGCGGCCAGGCAGCGCTGGCACAGAGCGGCTGTGGCTCGGTAGTGGGGACACAGGCGCGCTAAGAAACCTGCAGACCAGGAAAGTGCCACATGCCCTCCGTGCACAGTGCGAGGGGAACCGATATCAGCGAATGTCCCCCCTACTCCCCCGCTGCCTCTCGCCCAGCCGGTCCATTCTGAGCATGCAGCTTGTTCCCTAAACCTGTTCCATGCCGCGCCGTCGTCCCCCAGAATGCACTCTGCCATGCAGCGGGTCCCTCGCTGCACCGCCTGCTTCGTCAGGTAGGGCTGCTTGGATTCCTCTTCCGCCAGCTGGCAGAACAGCCTGTGCATGTTCGAGTGACTCTCCTGCCGAGGAAAGAGCAGAGCACGACACCCACTCAATCCCACCCCTCGCGCCAGGCTGCCAGCGCCACTGCACATCCACCACCACTCACTTGTACTCTGGTGCCAGCCGAGGGTCACAGCCTTGTTCTCCACTCCCCCCCGCATCCAGCCGGACTCTGGCTCACTCCCTTTGCAATTCAGCCAATCACGCTTAGCCCCCTGGGGCGTCAGCGGGATTTCAGCATGTCCCTGGCTCGGGAGCGAAGACCCCAGAGCAGAAACCAACCAGGGCGGGGGGAGGGATTGGAACTTGATCCCACTGTGCCTTTTCCTCGTTAGATTTGAGCCTTGTAAATTCAAAGCGCAGAGATCCCAGTGTGAAACCGTGCTCAGAATGGGCAATCATCCCGTCCCCGGAAATCAGAACTCCCCGCGGTTCCCTTTGCACGTTTGGCCTTTTCCTCGTGGGCCTACATAATCCTTACGCAGACTGCTCGTAGACCCCCCAGGACGGGCTAGCCCAGAAATACGTGTGTTACAGTCTGATACACGCACACCAAGAACAAGGCGACCATCTCCCAGGGGCTCCTGGGAAAGGACTCACAGCCCGGCTTTCCCCGTGCCTACCTCTGTGAGGTGTATGGCCCAGAAGTACGGGGTCTGTGGCAGAGCATCCGTCACCAGCAGCCCCGCCTCTCCGTGCAGCTTTCCAATGGACACCAACCAGTTCAAATCCTTAAAGCAGTCTTTCAGCATGAGGGCCAAGAAGGAACCCCTGGAGTGGAAACAAACTAGCTTAAGAGGCCAGTCAGCAAAGGGAAGGCTTCTCATGTGGTACAGCCCTTAGCAAGGTGGGAGAGAGAGGGTGTGATCTAGCCAACAGAAAGAGCTTCTCATCCATGGTCCAATGCCCCTTCTCTCCAAGGCCCTGCATGCTCGTTTACAGGGGCCTCAAGCAGCGGCTCTGTCTCTCTTCACCCGCCAGCAGATTCGATACGTGCCAGGCAAAGAGCAGCAGGTGGAATGAATTAGTTCTAAGAGTTACGAGAAGACTGAGGCTGGCAGGGGGAGGAGAGGCCGAGGCACAGGTTGCAGGGTGGGGGGGGAAATCAGGGGCTAGGTACCCGGGTCGGCGGACTTATGGCGTTTGAGCTATTCTGGGGAGGAGGCGAGCGGATTGGTGCACTGGCCTGGCCTGGTGGAGGTCAGAGAACTGAAATCCTCTAACGAGGTTACCAGCAGTATGGAACATGGCCGCCTCGGCCAAGCGGCCAGGACTGAACGAGTGGCAGAGTGAGGAGCATTAAACGTCACAGCGTCGTTATCCCAGAGCCGGTGATGCTGGCAGGCCGGGGTCCCTGGCACTGGTGCTTACCTCATTTCCATGGGAACCGCGTAACAGATCTGCCTCACTGCAGCGGGAGGTGCCGGCTGCAGGGTTTGGTTCTCTGCCTTTGCTAGGAGCAGAGGAAGAACAGGAGGGTTTGAGATTTAAACGAGCCCTTTAATTAAAATCCGCCAGACGGGATTTCAGTCGCCTTCCCCTCCTGCTCCGGGAGCTCGCGCGACAGCTGGAGAAGGGGTTTAGAAACCTTACAGCGAGATTTAACCGGAGCAACCGAAACGTGCCCAGCGGCATTGGTCACCCCCAGAACCTCCCCCCAAATTAGCTAAGCCAGTCCCTTGTGCGACCGAATTCCCTCAACCCCAGCAGGCCCACGTGCACCAGAGTCGCAGCTGCCTTTTCAGGCAGGACAGTTCTGGTGTTTGGAGCCGGTTTGGTGTTTTGGCAGCCACAGGGTGAGCTGCTGACAACAGGGACTAAGGAAAACGCAGGCGAGCTCCTGCGAAGCCACGAGCCTGGGGGACGTTCCCCTTTGAGACCGGCAGGGGACACTTGGGAATTCGATGAACAGCGAGCAGAGCAGGGTACAGGTGGCTGCTGAATTAGAAGCCACTCGAGGTTCCTGGGCCTACCAGCCTGTGCGACCTCCAATGCCCCTGGGTCTAGGACAGGCCAGCCGACGGGGGGGCAGAGGGGACAACTGACCGGGGGCCCCCGGCCTCCGCCGGCAGCTGGGCTACGGCAGGCTTCCTGCCCGCCCTTGCTCAGCACCGCTCTGGGAAGCGTCCGGAAAGTCCCTGCGGCCCCGGGGAGGGGGTCTCCACACGCTGCCCCCGCCCTGGGCACCGACTCCACAGCACCCATTGGCCAGGAACTGCCTGTGGGCAGCAGCAAGCGGAGAACCCCCGGACCCCCCCAAGCAGCTGCTGCCAAAGGGTGTGTGGGTCACTTTCAGGAGCCGCCCGAGGTAAGTGTCGACCCCCTGACCTCCTCCTGTACCCCGACCCCCTGCCCCAGCCTAGAGCCCTGCACCCAAACTCCCTCCCAGAGCCCACACCCTTCACCCCCTCCCACACCCAAACTCCCTCCCAGAGCCCGCACCCCTCACCCCCTCCCACACCCAAACTCCCTCCCAGAGCCTGACCCCGAACCCCCCTGCACCCAAACTCCCTCCCAGAGCCCGACCCCGAAACCTCCTGCCCCAGCCTGGTGAAAGTGAGTGAGGGTGGGGGACAGCGAGCGATGGACGGAGTGGGGGTGGAGAGAGCAGGGGGTGGGGTCTGGTCTCAGGGAAGAGGTGGGGCAAGGGTCTTTGGGTTTGCGCGATTAGAGAGTTGGCAGCCCTACCGGGCGGGGGCACATGGAAGCCCTGGCTGTGCCGGAAGAACGGGCCCAGCAGTACAGCCGGCAGCTCGCTGGGCACCCACCAGCACAGGCAAAGCACCGCTCGAATGTCAGGCATCCGCGGCTTGTGCATGCGGGGGGGGGGCACTGACTGTTCTGCCCTGGGGCCCGGAATTGCTGTCCGGGGCCCTGGGCTAGGACGTCTCCAGAGGCGTGTGGAACCAGCCCCTCCCTGATCATTCCTGTCACACGCAGGCTGCTCCGTGCAGAGCAAAGGGGCGTGGGGCAGCCAGACAGCTCAGATTTACGAGCAGCCACCAAGCTTCATTTCCCCATGGGGGTGGGAGGTGGGGCGCTGCTGATGGAACCAGTGCCCGGAGGCAGGAGGCCGGGACCCCCCCCCAGAGCTTACCCTGGCTCAGACCAAGCTCTCCTCTGGGGACTCTCTCCAAAGCCTGTAAAGAAAACAGAGCTGATCTCACCATACAAGCCACGAGCCCCCACGGGCTGGAAGCGCTCAGAGAGCAGGTGCTGCCTCCTGCCTGCTCCCTACAGCGGGCAGCAGCTCAGGGCTGCCGATGGTCGTATTCCAGCCAGCTCTGCGGGATAGGGAACATGGTGCGCTGGCACCGGGGCTTTCCTCCAAATTGCCCAGCGCACTTTGCAAAGGGGGGGGGGGTTATTCTCCTCTTACAACAGGCAGGTCTCGGACACTGCAGCCACCCCCCTCCCCGTTCTCCCATTCACACAGTGACAGAGCTGGCAACATCACCCCGGCTTCCTGCCTCCCACGCCCCGCTTCGGGCAGCAGCCCCCGTGTCTGACTGACATCGTGGGGAGAAGGGAAAGGCAAGGGACTTGTGCGCAGCCACAAAGTGAGCACAGGGCTCGGTCCATCCGAACCAGCCTTGGCCAAGCGTGCCGGCAGGCGGCCTCCCCTACAGCTAGTTACACAGTTCAGAGCTAGCAGCAGCCATACGGGCATTTCCACGGTGCGCTGGGTCCCAGCCGGGTCCTTCCTCCCGTTGCCTGCGCCCGTGCGGCTCAGAAACAGGCGACGTCCGTTCACGAGGTGCCCGCTGAAGCGCTGGATTGCGGCCTGCACCTGCTCAGAGGAGCCGAGATCTACAAAGGCATAGCTGGGGGGGGAGGAGGGGAAGGTGCCACGTTACCCTGGGATGGTGCACGCCCTATGGTTTATGGAAATATGCTGATGAGGGTGAATATGATGTAACTGGAATATGCTTCATGCAAAAGGTCTCTTGTAAGGTATCATTACAAAGCTTATAATCTACTGAATATATTCCTCCTATTTGTGTGCATGTATCATTCTTGTATCTGAAGCTAGAAATATGAAGTACAACTCTGAGGTCCTATTGTAATTATGCAAAGTGTGGGCCATTAATGGTGGTTTAGAATCTTGATGGCTCCCACTGATTAGGACAATTGTTTGTAAATGGTTTATTTACCTGCAAGCCTTCCTGTGTACTTGTGGGCCAGCCCATAGGGAATGGAGACTAGGGGTCTTACAGTGACATGTGACCATGTCACCTGATACTGGAATCCATCTTAAATCTGGTACTTTTCCATTTAGAAGGAGGGGTGGGGACCCAGAGAAACAAAAGATTCCTGCCTTGTGCCAAAGCTATAAAAGGGGGTGGAGCAGGACAAAGGGGGCGGCCAGTCCTGAGAAAATCCCTGCTTACCACCTGAGATGGCTGCTGGAACTAACAAGGACTGTACCAGGGGAAGGATTGGGCCCAGCCTAGGAAGGAGTCTAGTCTGTGAAAGAAGCTGATTGGAACAGCTCTGAGGGTGAGATTTACATTAAGAAACTGATTACAGGTATTAGGCTTAGACTTGCGAGTTTTGTTTTATTTTGCTTGGTGACTTACTTCATTCTGTCTGTTATTACTTGAAACCACTTAACTCCTACTTTTTATACTTGATAAAATCACTTTTGTTTATTAATAAACCCAGAGTAAGTGATTAATCCCTGGGGGAGCAAACAGCTGTGCATCTCTCTCTCTCAGTGTTATAGAGGGCGAACAATTCATAAGCTTTATACAGAGTAAAACGGATTTGTTTGGGGTCTGGATCCCACTGGTAGCTGGGTGTCTGGGTGCAGGAGGCAGGTGACCTGCTGAGCTGTTTTCAGTTAAGTCTGCAGCTTTGGGGGCGTGGACCAGACCCTGGATCTGTGTTGCAGCAGACTAGCGTGTCTGGCTCCACAAGGCAGGGTTCTGGAGTCCCAAGCTGGCAGGGAAAACGGGCTCAGAGGTAATTTCAGCACGTCAGGGGACAGTCCCAAGGGGGTCTCTGTGACCGAACCTGTCACAGACCCATCCTGCTGTGTCCAATAACAAGAAGCTAGAAATGGCCCAGCAATGAACAAGTGCCACTGGGTGGACCCACAGGAGCTCCCAGCAACGAGCCAGACTGCCATAGGGCGGAGAGAAGCCCAAACCAAGGGCCTTAAGTTATCTCCAGGAACTGTTCCCAAGACCCTACTCCTCGGGCTGCCTTTGGCCTCCTGTCGCACTAGCTTGGTGGGGACTCGGGGGGGGGGGGGGGAGGTGGAGAAAAGCTTCCAGGGTGACCCCAGAATATTGTTCTGCTGTTTCTGGACAGAAGGGAGAAGCTAGGGTGCCAGCTGGGGGCTCTTCCGAAGACACTCCCTAGAATGAAATAACTTGATAACTACCATGACCACCCAATCTGCGGAGCAAGCTAAGGAAAGGCCCTTTGCTCTCCAAGGGAGTGGGGTATCAGCAAGCCTCTATCCTCACAGAACAAAGCCCCCTGGAGCAGGGACGGGAGCTTGCTGAGCTGAACAACAGGGAGAACTACACGGAGGGCAAAAGGAAAAACAAACCTACCTTCTCAACCCGGAATGGCACCTTTTAATACGCTGCGGGTGGAAGTCCCTGAGCAGGAGCAATATGTCCTCCTGGGAAAGCAAAGCAGCCCAGGTTAAGGGGAGAGGCCTCGTTACAGCAGAGGCACTGACAGCGGCTGCAGCAGGCGGTTTATTTGTAAGATTCAGGACAGCGGTTTCCCCAGGGACGGGAGCACATTTTATTTTGGGTGAGTCCAGCTATCGTCTGTGCCGAGACAGGCAGCTGACAAGGCTCCAGCGAAACCTGTTACACACAGAACAGCCGGCCCTGGAACGAGATCAGCGTAAAGGGTCACGCAAGCGGAGCAGACACCAGCTCCTGGTTCAGAAAGACGTACCGTAGAGAATGGGAGCAGAGTAACCACGGGGAGCAAGATGAAAGCTCCTCCTGCCCTGATAAGAGTCACGGCCATTATATTAAACTGCTGGGTTCCTGCTGCAGGTTCCCCCCAAGAGCATCACTAATCCCATGACCAGCACCAACCTGCCACCTCCGTGTTCGCACTTACACAGGAACAAGTGCGGATGTTTGCAAGCCAGCTTTCGTCTCCCTTGGAAGATTATTGGGCGGCAGAGCGGGGAAATCAAGCCGCGTAACCGCATTTCACAAAGAGTTAAAGACGGCAGACTACGTACGACTTGGTGGGATGTCAATGTTAACTGCTTAACTTATATCACTAAAGCAGAGAACGCCCCTTCCAAAACAGCGATGAAGATACCTCCTTCATTTCAGGCGGGACATTTCCGACATAAACTTCCGAATCCTTTTTCTTGACGACACCTTGAAAAACAAGCAAGAAAAACACCGAAAACTCCATGTTGTGCTTCCGGCGAAGCAGGGTCTTGACACGCTTACGGATAAGGCTGAACGCAAATCACAGGTTGCAATTTTCTTCCGGAAACAGCAACTTTTTTAAAAATAATTGCAGCAAATTTGACTCAAATTTTGGCCCAGCCACCCAAGCATCATGCCTGCCTGTGAGAACCAAGCAGGACACGCAGGATTCCTCTGTGCCGCTGCCCTGCTTCGGGAGGCGCACACCTGGAAACCCCACATTAACAAACTGTGGCTATAACTTTTGAACAAACAACCAAACAAAGCCTCCCAACCAAACAACTTTCTTACAGCCTTATTTGTGGATTAACAAACCTGAGAGTTGTTTGAAGTGACCTCAGGGGAAAGGGACAAATACCTATTTTGGTAAACAGCTCCCCCTCAACGGTTGTACCGACTATTATAGAAATACATTTTGGGCTAAGTTCTGATGATGGACATTAGCCAACAGATGCTAACAATGCCAAGAACTTTATTGTTTCTCTTGCATATCTGTGCACCACACACACACACACACACACACACACACACACACAATATCTCTGGGGCTTTAGTTACTTTACTCCTCAAAAGATCAACAAGCTCTATTTTAGTGACAATAAAATGCATCTTTTATCTTAAAAGCCAAAGATGGATTCCCCTGTCACTCCCACCCTCCTGATCCAGGTTTTGGTTATTAGTTTGCAGGATGAGATGCTAGTTTCCCTTGAACCCCTGTGAAAGGGTTTATCATGGAAATTCAGGTACAAACTTAGGTCTTGGTCCTGCAAAAAACGACCCACGTCCTTAACGTGTATTCAGTTTAACATCTGCATTTTATGGGTTTAACCATTTGCCAGATTAAGGATTTAGCTTGAACTACCACCCATGGGTTATTTTATATCCCGTTGGTTTTGATAACAAACAAAGAGCAAAGTTGGTCATTGCTAAGAGCATGAGAGTGCCCCACAAAAGCGCCTGCAACTCTAGCGACGGACTCGTTTGCAATATTAAAAGCGCAGTTGTAAGACGGTCACACGTACAAGAGACACCCGGCCTGTCACAGGACACAGCCGTACGTCACACAGAACGGCTGTTTGTAGAGATGCTGTTGCAGCATTAAGCTGCATTACATCCTAGACACACAGAAAGTTAATGATTCTCTCGCCTTCTTGTGGAGGATGCAAAATCAACAGCCACATGACCAACCCCAGCAGTGGCGAGGAAAAGGAACCAGGGTCTGAGTTTACCTGAGTATTTGAGCTGCTCCGGTTTCCCATTCGGCTTGTGGGGCTGGGGAGGACCCCAGCCACCGCTGTTGCTTGCCCTGAAACGGCAGAAGGAACAGAGGACACACGCGCTTTGTGACCTTATCACCCATGACCCTACAGTCATAACGTGGAAGGAGGGTGACGTGAGAGGGAGCTCTGGGCGCTCAGCACCGCTGGGAAGATCAATAAATCAAGCCAGACACTCGCTCAGGGCCCAGGGGCAGTGCAATATGCCACACCCACCATTCACCCCTGGCTCCAGGGCCTCTCTCTCGCGCTCACTCACACATGTGTGTTTCAAGCCTTCATGCCACCGAAATAACCTCGAAACAGGACCGGAGCCTAGATTCACAGATCCCAAGGCCAGAAGGGACCACCGTGGTCATCGCGTCAGCCCCTGGCCTAGCACAGAGCAGACATTAGAACTGCCCCCAAATAATTCCTAGAGCGGATCTCTTAGGAAACCGATGCTGTGACGTTTCCTGAGTTTGCAGCAGCCTGAAACAGGTGTGAACTGAGCTGGGCCTATGCCAGCGGACGGTCGCACTGCCAGATTGAATTCCTGCTAAAGATTTTCTGAAGCTGCCTCTGGATCTGGGGATGCTGCTGCAGAACTGGGATCCAGCTGGCCATGGGGCCTGATACAAGTCTGAGCTGGGGGCCGGAGCTTTGCGCTGGGAGGGCCGCCCCAGGGACAGGGTGGGGGAGGGGCAGTTGCCCAAGACCCTCCCCAAACCGAGTGGTGCCTGGGGTTGCAGCACCACAGAACCCCATGGGGCTCATTGCAATGCTGGGGGCCAGGAGCTGGGAGGGGCATTTCCCAGCCCGGAGCCGGGAGAGTCCCCAGCCCCAGCCTGACAGACACCGAGCCCCCCAGCTCACCGCCAGCAGGAGCTCATCTCCCCCAGCTACTCACATGGCTCAGGGGGTCACGGGCCCCAGCAACCTGCAAAGAGACCAGGAGAGACCCAGTGAGCGTCGGGGGCCGAGGCGTGTCTGACCATGCTGCTCCCAAGGGTGGGGCTGGCCGGACCCAGGGAGGTGCCCGCAGAGCTGTGCCCATTGCAGACAGGTGTGCACCGCCAGGCACCCCCACCACGGGGCCCCACCTGGGAGGGGCACCAGGGGCCTTGGGGGGGGACGACCCTTGCAAGGGGAAGGGGGCAATTTCCCTCCTGGGTCCCCCCAAAGGGGGACTATATAAGGGGGCCAGTTAGCCCCAGAAAGCCACAAAGGGGAAGGGGTGGGGCGGTTCCCCGGGGGGCCCTGATAGGAAAGGTTGGGGGGGGGGCTCAGCCCCGTCCCTGGCCGCAACCAGCCCCCGAGTCCCGGGCACCCCGCGGCCCTATCGGGACCCTGCAGCCCCGGTCTCGCCGCGCACCAGCTCCGCCCGCCGGGGCAGGGCCAAGCCGGCTCCATGGCCCGGGCCCGGGGTGCAAACCTGGCGGGCGGGATCAACCGCCAACGCCGGGGAGCACGAGCCGGCCCCGCTCCGGAGCCGAGCGCGCAATTCCCGCGCCTGGCTGGACCAGAACGCTAATGGCCGGCGCTGCTAATTGCAATTAGTCCGAACATGGCACGTGCACTGTCTGCGTGCAAAGCTGGGGGGCGAGCCCCCCCGTGCACGAGCTGCAGCCGTTGCGCGGGGACACCAGGGCTTCGCGCGCTGATTTGCGCGGGGGCGACGGTTATTCGCAGGCGGAGTTCGCAGTCGTGGCCCGTTCGGCGCAGTTTGTAATTATCACCCGCGCGCAGAAGGTTCGCGCTGATTTACAAACCGGGCCCGGCGGCAAAGCGCGCAGCGCACTGACCGCGCAGCGCGCGCCCCGACGCCGCTGGAAATCGCCCTGCTCCCTGCGCGGCAGATTGCGCCCCCCTGCGGCGGGGGCAGCTCTCTGCAGGCCGGTCCCCCCTCCCCCCTGCACCGCCCCCTCCGGATCTGGGCGGGGAGCCCGGGCAGCGCTGGCCGGCGGCCGCGGAGCTGCAGGGAGCGAGGCGCTGGAGACACGGAGCCGCCCCCGCAGACCCCCTCCAGGCTTCGGGGCGCCCAGCAGCGCTTCGTGGAGCCCCCGGGGCGGGGCGACGGACCTGGAGCGACCCCATCTGCCCCCCCCGGCGAAGGAAGCTCCCCACCCCCCTTCTCCTGCAGGTGAAATTGTCTCCCCATCCCGCTCACTGCTGCACCCCCATGGGTTAAGGACCAGCCCCCCCCCCCACGAGTGACTCCAGCGCCCCACCTCTGCGATGGGGGCCCCCTTGCCGTGACTCTCCCCCCCACGCCGGGACTGTGATTTACCAGGGGCGAGGGGGAAGCAGGACCCCCCCTTCTCCCCACCCGCATCCCCTGCTGGATCAGTTGGCACGGAGCTCCCCAGCGGGCCCCGTGGGTGGGGCACGCCCCCTCCCCCCAGCCACCAGGCTCCAGATCCCCCCCTCCCCACCAAAGGTCACAGCCCCCTCCCCGGCATCTCCGCTTCGGCCTTTCCCAGCCATAGCCCGGCAGCCCCCCCGCCCCATGGCGGCCAAGTGGTTCAGGGAGTTCCCCTCCAGTCTGAAGACGGCTTCGGAGCGGGCCAGGCCGGGCAGCGGGAGCCTGGGCAAGCTGGGCAGCGCCTCCCGGAAGCCCCTGGGCCCCGCCGAGCCGGGCCCCGGCCCAGTGCAGGGCAAAAACCGCAAGAACTCGGCGGCCGAGCTGGGGGGCTGCCGGGCGGCTCCGGGGCCCGGCAAGGATGGCGGCAGCAGGCTGTCCCGGGACAACCTGCAGGGGCTGATCCAGGCCGCCACGGGCAAGATGCGCAAGAACTCACGGGCGGAAGGCAGCCCCCAGGAGGGCGCCCCCAAGGGCCCCGGCTGCAGCACCTACATGAACCGGCTCATCAAGGTGGACGCCCATGAGAAGAATGGGAAAAGCTACCCCAGCAGTAGCCCAGCGCCCAGCCCGGCGCCGGAGGAGGACAAGGGCAAGAGCCCTAAGCAGGAGACGGTAAGGGGCCGTGGCCTAGCGGGTAGCGCCCGGGGCTGGCGCTCACGGGAGCTGTTGTGTGGGCTTGGGCTTGGGCAACTCACCCAGGGGCGTCTACATGGCAGCAAATGGCTGTTCTTAACTCGGGGTCAGCCCCCCGGGAAGACACGGCCGCTCCGCTTTTAACGGGCGTTAGCAGTGCGGGTTCGCCCGCAGGCCGCCCTCTGGGCTTTAACTCCCGCCGCTAACCCGCGGTCAGGACGCAGGGGCTGCGTACTCTGAGCCTGCCCTGTGCCTGGGAGGGGACGGTGCTGCCCTGCCGGATGGATTAAAACCCTGTTCGCTTCGGCCAAGTACTGGTGCCTCGAGGGAGCCAGCGCCCCCTGGGAGAGCGGCTGCCCCTTTGCTTGGCAGAGCTCTGGTGCGTGGCATTGGGCAGGTCACGTTCTCATTCCCTCTCCCCGGATCCTGGGAAATGAGGGACCCCAGAGCAGGAGGTGGTTTTCAATGCTGTCGGCTCAGCTGATTAGCCCGGCTCTGAGCCCTTTCCTAATTCCCTTTATCCCAATCTCGCTGTAATCTGCCAAAGGGAGAATAGGCGCTCTGTCCCCCCAGCTCACTGATCCCAGGCTGACCTCGTTAGTCCCTGCTGGCGTGGCGGCTCGTTATGAAAAGTCTGGTTGGAAGGACCCCGTTTGCTGGGAAGTGGGACACGCTGAGCTGGGGCTGCGGTTTAGCTAAATAAAGCGCCTACGTCCTGGAATCGGAGAGCCCCTGGCAGCGCTGGCCTGAACCTTGGTCCCAACCTGCAGCTCTTCAGACAGAGGTGCCCACGGCTGGTCAGCCCTGACCCACAGACTCCCTCCCCCCCCCCCCCCCGCCCCAGTATTTCAGTCCTGTGCTTCCCATCGGGCAAGTCAATGCCCTGGAGTCCTGATCTGCGGCTCCCCCCCCCCCCACTCCAGTCGCAGGAGCCTCAGGCTGCCCCACAGCTCTCGCTGCGCTTCCTGGCCAGGGCTTCTCCTTGCCCGCTCTGCCGATACGGCCCCGTTAGCCAGCCCAGCGGCCGGCCCCAGGCTGTGGTTATTCACTGGGTAGCGAGACCGGGGGAAATTGGGGCTGAGCATGTCCTGTGCATACGCCGCACCCCGCTGTCTCGTGTTTTTCTCCACGTTGATAGGCGTGTGCATTTCACGTTGGCTTCTGCAGCCATTGGCCTCATTAATCCCCTACCCTCTGCCCCCACTGGCACAAGAGCCTTCGCCTGGGCGCCCCCCACTGCCTGGAACCCACGCGTGTCTCGAATTCAGGGGGCTGCGGTGTGCTGGGCACTTGCACCGATGCAGAGGCCTTGTCTTCTCCAGGGACACTGCCGTGCTGCCACCATCTGGCACGATCCCCGTGAGCACGAGGCTGTTGTGGTTGTCATGTGTGTTAGCAGGCTCCCCGCTAGCATCACCACGACCGGCCAGCATCTGTGAAGGCAACAGGCTGCCTGGTCTGCCCTGGGAGCTCCCTGTGTGTTGGCTGCGGCGTCGTTGGGACGCATCGTGAGAGAGGGCTCATGGGTCTGAACAGGCAAAGTGTGGGAGGAGAAACTGAGGCAGAGAGGGGGGAAGGGACTTGCCCAAGGCTACCCAGCAGGGCAGGGGCAGAGCAGGGGATAGAAGCCAGGTCTAGGTTCTAGTCCAGGGCCCTCCCCACCAGGCCACACCACCTCGTCTCTCTGTCCCTACCAGCTTCTGATCCCTCTGGGATTATATTGTCTCCAACCGTGAAGCATTCCCGTCACCGTGCGTGTGAACACAGTCGTGTCACACGGCTGTGCCAGCAGCACCAGTGGCAGTGAAGCAGGGCCCGGAGCTGGCAGGGGTGCTGTTGAGCTCTCCGGTTGAAGGTGTGGGGCGCTGTGGGGCCCAGCACCGCTGGAAACACAGGCCCTCCCGCCCCATAACTGGGCGCGCTGGTGCTGTGGCCCTTAGGGAGCTTGTGGTTGTCCTGGCCGGCGTGTTGGGAACTCTTTGCCCCCTGCAGGTCATCATTCTGGAGGACTACGCCGACCCGTACGACGCCAAGCGCACCAAGGGCCAGCGGGAGGCGGAGCGGCTGGGGGAGAACGACGGGTACATGGAGCCCTACGACGCGCAGCAGATGATAACAGGTGCGTGGCCGGGGAGCCTGGCGGGGCTGGCGAATGCCAATTTGACCCCGGGAAAAGGGAAACTCGGGGTGGGACGGGTCAATGTTGAAATTGGATATTTAAATCTGCCCCCTGCCGAATGGGGGAGGCTCATTCAAGTGGCGTGAGGTTCTCTGCAGGGGGGATAGTTGCAGATGTTAAAGACCCACCCCTGAAGCCGTGGAGCTGGGTACGATGTGGGATTGCTCCAGGCGGGGCAGACTCCATCCCTGCAGCAGCCCTGTGGAAACGAAACCGAGCTGGAGCAGGAAGCCGGCGCTTCTGTTTCCTGTTGCTCTGCGGGGAGAGATAAGGAGCCGAGCGGGCTCTGGCCAGGGCCCGACTCGGGGGCCGATGGACTCTGACCTCCGCTCACGTCCCTCAGTGAAGGGAAGTGAAACGAGCAGCCCCCGGGGCGGAGAAGAGGGGAACGAAACGGGGAATCCCTCGCGATGGGCCCGATCCTGGCGTTCAGAACTCCATCATACCTGGAGTCCTTGGCCTTGGCCAGGGGTGGGGCAGGCTCCAGAGCTGTGTCCACCTGCGCCTGGGCCGGTTCGGTTCCCTCCCCGCTCTCACCTGTGTTACTAGGCCGGCCGGCTCGGCTCGGCTGCACAAACGCCTGGCCAGCGACAGCCCCAGCACGCGCCGGGCTCCATCCCCATCCGGTGAGCTGGCTGGCTCCTGCCTTCGCCCTGTGCCGGCCCACTGGGGCTGGGAGCTCTTCGTTCCCAGTGCTCCCCGGGGGTGGGGGCCTGTCTCTGCCTTCGGTCACTGACCTGGGGGGCGGCTGGGGCCTGTCTCAGGGGAGGCTTGGAGCGTCGCACGTGGACTCCCAGGGACTGCAAAGCTCGCACGGCGTGAGCGCACGGAGGAGCTTTGAATTCCCCGGGCTACTGCTAACGCCCATGGAAGACCCGATTGGTGCCTGGCCATGGGTCAGGTCTGGGGTAGCCAGGGTATACACTGGTGTATTTGCGAAGTGACTAGCACAGCAAAGGGGTGTGTCCGCTCCCCCCCCCAAGCTGGCGTGCTGGGCACGTGGCAACTCGCACTGCAGTACCTCTGGGGCAGGGTGCGGGTGGTAATCAGTGCCCGGGAGCCCGCTCTGCGTAACCCCAGCCAAGCCAGACGCCTCGGGGAGAAGGGGGGGGTGACCTGCAGGGGGGAGCAGAGTTAGATGCCCGGGGCTGTTTGCGGCTGGAGCCTTCGAGTCCGTCCTGATCGCTGCCGGGTTCCCTGCCCCGATTCTGGGCCCAAACCCGAGCCTCGCCCCAGTCGGTGGGGCTGGAGCAAATGCGTAGGGACTCTGTCAGTCGGGGGCTTGGCGCCGTCCCAAACCCAGGGTATGTCCATCACTGTCAGCAGTTGGGCAGGGTTTTTGGTGAGTGGTCACGAGAGTCCAGGCCTGGAGAGCCGCAGCTTCCACTGGTCAAATTGCAGGGCTTCAGCAGAGCCAGGGTGCCCTGGGCTGGGCCAGCAGCAGGGGCTGCGGGTCGGGAGTGAGGGGCACTGGCAGAGCTGGGTGGGGTGCCCCGGGCTGGGCCAGAGGAGGGGCTGCGGGTCGGGAGTGAGGGGCACTGGCAGAGCTGGGTGGGGTGCCCCGGGCTGGGCCAGAGGAGGGGCTGCGGGTCGGGAGTGAGGGGCACTGGCAGAGCTGGGTGGGGTGCCCCGGGCTGGGCCAGAGGAGGGGCTGCGGGTCGGGAGTGAGGGGCACTGGCAGAGCTGGGTGGGGTGCCCCGGGCTGGGCCAGAGGAGGGGCTGCGGGTCGGGAGTGAGGGGCACTGGCAGAGCTGGGTGGGGTGCCCCGGGCTGGGCCAGAGGAGGGGCTGCGGGTCGGGAGTGAGGGGCACTGGCAGAGCTGGGTGGGGTGCCCCGGGCTGGGCCAGAGGAGGGGCTGCGGGTCGGGAGTGAGGGGCACTGGCAGAGCTGGGTGGGGTGCCCCGGGCTGGGCCAGAGGAGGGGCTGCGGGTCGGGAGTGAGGGGCACTGGCAGAGCTGGGGGGGGTGCCCCGGGCTGGGCCAGAGGAGGGGCTGTGGGTCGGGAGTGAGGGGCACTGGCAGAGCTGGGTGGGGTGCCCCGGGCTGGGCCAGAGGAGGGGCTGTGGGTCGGGAGTGAGGGGCACTGGCAGAGCTGGGGGGGGTGCCCCGGGCTGGGCCAGCAGCAGGGGCTGCGGGTCGGGAGTGAGGGGCACTGGCAGAGCTGGGTGGGGTGCCCCGGGCTGGGCCAGAGGAGGGGCTGCGGGTCGGGAGTGAGGGGCACTGGCAGAGCTGGGTGGGGTGCCCCGGGCTGGGCCAGAGGAGGGGCTGTGGGTCGGGAGTGAGGGGCACTGGCAGAGCCGCTGCGTGAGCTGTCTCAGCACGTTTCACGCTTTCACCTCCGAGGTTCCCCCGGGCATCTCTGTGGGCAGCGTGCTGGGGGTGGCAGCTCTCCCGGGCTGTCCGAGGGGCAGCAGCGGGGGCACGGGGAATATCTGGGAGCTCTGCGGTTCCCTCGAGCCCAGGGAATCACGGTAATTTACAGCTCGTTTTACAGCCAAGCCCCTGAGCAGCAACTTTCTCCCGCTGCCCTTTGAAAAATACATCCCATGGGCGCCTAGCAACCCGGCGTGTTTGGCTGCCCGGCTCCCAGCACAGCCGCCCCAAGTCAGTGCCGCGCTGCGCTGAGCCCCGGCTCGCCCCGGCCAAGCAGCTGGGCAGAATAACAGGAAGCGAGTGGAGCGGAAGCTGGAAATGAAAGATTTGCTGCTGGCTGATGTTTTTTTTCCAGGCAGGGCAGTTTGTCAGGCCTGGGGCGTCAGGGTTCGCCGTGGACGGAGAAGGGCTGGGGGCGCGCGGGTGGTTTTATTGATGGCTCGGCTGGGCCCGCGTGGGCCCCAGCCGCAGGGTGGGCTCCTGTTTGGTAGGCGCTGGGCAGGATCCCTGCCCCACGCTGCCCACAGCGGGTTCACATGCCTGCCCCTCCCGGAGCCAGCGGGATGAGGGAGCTCGGCCCTGGGCCCCCTTCTCGTCGGGGAGCAGCTCAGCTCCGTGACTTGGGGGATAAGGGTCCTGGTGCTGAGGGTGGCCCGTGATGGGGGCCCGGGGCGAGTCCCCAGCCCCTGGCCAGCTGCATGCACGTCCCGAGCACGGCAGGGTTAGCCTGGTCCCAGCCCTGCTTCGCTGCACCCGCTGGCCTGCCCTGGGATAGGGGCTCCTATCGGACAGCCAGGGCGTAGCTTCCTGCCTGCGTTTCCTCCGGGAGCCCGTCCGCACGTCCCGCTCCATTCTCCCAGCAGGAAGGATCCCTTTGCAGCTCCAGGATTGTTTCTGTTCCCGCGGCGCCTTGGGGAGGGGCAGAGAGACCCCAGATCCACCCTGGCACTCATCGGTACCCCAGAGCTGAGCCCTGGGGGACACGCCCTCTTCCCAGCCCCACGGCTAGGACTTGCCTTCCCAGCCCCATAGCATTCAGGGACAGCACCTCGCCCTCCCAGTTCCATGTGCCGATGTCCCACAAAGCAGCGTTAATCCCCTGCCCCCCGGAGCTTGGCTTTGCAGAGCCGGGGTGTTCCCAGGACCAGCTTGGGTCAGCCCTTGGGTACTGGCCTGGCCAGCGCCTGCGGGAGCCCGTGGGAGTCTCCCAGGGCGGGGCGTGTTGGATTGAGCCCTGACATTGCAGGTTCCAGGGTGTTCACCCCCACCTTTGGGTCTGGGGGTCACCTGGGCATTATTATGGGGCAGGGGGGCAGGCCTCCTTGCTGCCCTCTCCCCCCGCTCTGCCTGCAGGGCTCTGGGGGGCTGCCTGACTCTGGTTCTCCCCTGGCCTTTCAGAAATCCGCAGGCGGGGCTCCAAGGACCCATTGGTCAAAGCCATCCTGCTGCTGGACGGGCCTGGGGAGCCGGGGGAGGGCGGCCCCCGGCCGGACGCGGCGCCCAAGCGGCAGGGCTCCAAGGAGCAGCTGGGGAAGGCCCCGCCGCAGCTCTATGACACCCCCTATGAGCCCGGGGAGGCGCCGGCCAGCACCCCGCAGGACAGGAGGGCGCGGGCGGTGGACAACCGGCTCCCTGAGAACGACGAGCGCCCTGCCGCAGAGTACGAGCAGCCCTGGGAGTGGAAGAAGGAGCAGATAGTGAAGGCTCTGTCAGGTAGGGGGTGGGGCTGTGGGGCACTGGCCGGCGGGGGGGGGGGGGGGGAGAAGGCGCTGGCTGGTGGGGTACTGGGGACTCTGGGGCGGGCAGGGCGTGGGCCTGCAGATGACAGAGGCATATGGGCACATGCCTGGAGCCTGCTCTCAGGGCTGCAGGGGAGCAGCCGTGGGGTCGCTCTGGTTTCCGCGTGGCCCCAGGCTGCCCTGGGGAGCTGCCCCACTCTCCTGCTAGCAGAGGCCAGGGACTGGCTCTCTTAGCAATACGCCAGGGTGTCCGTCCACGCCGTGCGGTGCCCGTGTCCAGTGGGCAGCGCCCTCCCCCTGGCAGGGGCCCCGGGGCCCGTCCTTGGGGGTGAGGAGGGGATCTGGGCTGGGGAAGCCCGGGAGCTGAGGTAGGGCGAGCACGAGGGAGAGGAGCGTGGCCCGTTCAGGCTGGGTCGGGGTGGGGAGCGTCGGGCACTTCTGCCCGTTGCCGATTGGCGAACGGAGCCCTTCCTTCCAGTCCAGTTTGAGGGAGCGGAGCGGGCGGGCGCCCCCAAGGACGAGGCGCTGCGGCAGCACCGTCGCCAGAAGAGCTGGACTCCCAAGACCCTGAAGCCGACGCTCCCAGACCACGGCGAGGGCGAGCGAGTGGACCCAGCCCTGGCGCTGGAGAAGCAGCCGTAAGCCCCGCCCCCCCTCCTGCCCACCCCCTTGCCCGACCCCCCCCCTCCCCTGCCCAGCCCTGCACCCCAGGAGCTTCCCAAACAAAACGAGGCTGCATTGTGACTTTGGTTCGCCGTTGCCCCTTCCCACCAGCCTGTCCCTCCGAGGGCGTCGGGGTGTCCCTTGTCTTGACCCCTCTGCCCCAGGCTCTCCCCGCTTGCTTGGGGAAATCAATTTTTCTCTCCTCCCCCTGCCTCCAAATCTTGGCTTTGGAACAAGGAAGCGGAGGAGCTGAGCGGCGGCTCTAGGCCAGCCCCGGGGTTGGGATCGGCAGCTCGCTGGGCCCCCTCCTAGCCCCGTCTCCTCCCATCCCAGGATCTCCAGCCACTTCCTAAGGCTAACGAGATTATCAGCCTCCGATGGCCTGGACACCCAGCCCTTAAATGCATCCCGCCCCCCAGGGCCCAGCCCTGCTTCCAGGGACATGCTAGGCAAAGCATGTGCCTTTTACTAACGTGAGAGGGAAGGTGGAGCCTGTGCCGTGCCATGCACCCCCAGACCTAATCACCCCCCCTCCAACCAGCACATGAGGGGTCCCTGTAACCCCCCATTGCCCACCCCACAGAGCCAGGACTCGGGCCCTGCAGGACATGCTCAGAAACCCAGCCCGTTCTCTGCTCCTCACAGCTGGTACCATGGAGCCATCACCCGGGCCGAGGCCGAGAGCCGGTTGCAGCCCTGCAAAGAGGCCGGTTACTTGGTGCGGACCAGCGAGACGGGGAATGGCAAATACTCCATCGCGCTCAAGTAAGTAGGGGCGACGTTTGCCTGCAGGGGGCAGGCGGAGCAGAGATCAGGGCCCCAGCCTCGGGGGCATTGGATGGGGCTGGCTGGGGGATACGGCTCCGCTGGCAGGGCGGTGGTTGGGATCCATCGAAATGGGATAAAATGTGGGGGGGCGACACCCCTGGGGCAGTCCTGTCCCAGGGCATAACGGGCACCTTGCACTGGCCACTACTAGACCCCACACCCCTCCCTGGGCCAGAGATAGAACCCAGGAGTCCTGGCTCCCAGCCCCCCAGCTCTAAGCACTGCACCCCACTCCCTTCCCAGGGAGAGAACCCAGGAGTCCTGGCTCCCAGCCCCCCTGCTCTAACTCACTGGACCCCACTCCCCTCCCTGAGCTGGAAATAGGACCCAGGCATTCTGGGAGGGCTCTGTGGGAAGCACAGGCCTGTGGGGCTGCCTTACAGAAACACCTTTCCTGGGCCGAAGGGTCTCTGGGGAGCAGCCTGACCCCCTTGGATTCCAGGCCTTGTGGGCGTGGAGCACCGTGGGAAGCCCCCGCGCCAGGCATGGGGCAAAGGCCCCGCGCCCCCCTCGGCCTCCCTGTTGCTGGCTGTGTCCTCGGCCCGGGTCGCAGCAGTGCCCGGCCCCTGGCTCTCTGGCGCAGCGCTGGAGGATCGTTGTCGGCAGTGCTGGCCGCGTTTCCTTCCTGAGGAAGTGGAGCCCCTGGAGCCGAAACAATCGGAGCAGGGAAGGGAACAAACAGGGGCTGGGCTGGTGACGAGGCGACCGTGGGGCCGGAATGGCCCTGGGCAGCCCCTAGCCGGGCCCAGCCCAGGGAAACGGGGAACGTACCCAGGGACTCGCCAGCGCCTCGTGCGGCTGCTCCCGTCACACCTGGCAGGGGGCGATGGTGTCGCTCTGGCCTGGGAAGCGGTGGGGCAGGCAGCAGAGAGCCAGGCCCTGGCAGCAGGGCTAGCTGGCAGAGCCTGGAGGTGGTGGTGCGCAGGGCTGTATCCCGGGAAACACCCCCTGCTCCCAGGGCAGCACACTGGACAAGGAGCCGGCCTGGAACTCTGCACCCAGCAGTTCCCGTTGGGTCTGATCCATGGAGAAGTTTCCCTCTGGAGCCACCCTTCAGTGCCCAGTGTGGGGGGAGCCAGGACTCCTGGGTTCTATTTACAACTCTGGGAGGGGAGTGGGGCCTGGTGGTCAGGAGCCAAGACTCCCCCCGGGTTTTCTTCCTGGCTCCGGAGGGGGAGTGAGTTCAAGTGCTTGGGAACCAGGACTCCTGGGTCGGCCACTAACTTGCTGAGGCCGAGCCTCACCGTGCCTCAGTTTCCCCTCTGCACAGTGGGGATAACGAAGCTGCTCGGGCCTTGCGAGGTTTCATACATGAAGTGCTGGGCCGGGAGGAGCCAGAGCAAGGACTAAGGTCAGTGCTGGCTGTAGCACGTGGGGCCCAGGGAGCCCCCCCGCGGTCACTCTCCAGCACGTCTGATCCCCCCCCCCCCCCGTGGCTTTGCTGCAGGACCAGTCAGGGATGCGTCCACATCATCGTGGCCCAGACCAAGGACAACAAGTACACGCTGAGCCAGACCAGCGGGGTCTTCGGCAGCGTCCCCGAGGTGGTGCATCACTACTCCACCGAGAAGCTGCCCTTCAAAGGGGCGGAGCACATGACCCTGCTGCACCCGGTGCACAGCCAGCTGCATTAGCGCGGCCGTGCCCAGCCAGCTGCCTGGGGCTTCGCCACGGACTTCGGGGCAGCCAGGGGGCCAGGCGGGCTCGCGCGTGGAGCCAGGTGCATCGCGGGAGCGGCAAGCGCTCCGGGGCCCACCCTGGGCAGAGTCAAAGACCCCGCTCCCCAGCACGTCTGATCTCGTTCCAGCCAGGGCCCGGTCGCTGCCCCCGTGGGAGCGGCCGTTCAGCCTGCAGGACGGCACCCCCGTTGGCTAGCAGGGCTGCAGTCTGGGAACGCTCTGCCCCACGGAGAGCCCCCTTGGCCCTGCACAGAGCCGGAGCTGCCAGGCTTTGGTGCCGGTATAAAGGGATGTTGGGATCGCCAGAGCGGATCGTCCCGCAGGCCGGCCGGCCCGCTAGCCTGTCTCCCAATGGCCTGCTCCGGGGGGGTGACCCCGCGCTGCCTGGGACTGTCAGTCAGCGTGACCCTGGGCAGCAATGGGCACGGTGCTGAGCGGCTGCTCCTGCCCTCACAGGCCAGAGCTCCTGCCCCGCTGACTCCTGGCCGCTGTCTGGGAGGGTGACATCCCCTTTGGCTTCCTGGGGTCTCTGATGGTTGTGGGCAGCTGGGGCCCGGCTCCACTGGCACCCTGGGCAGCCGTTCTGCTTCCCTGACTCTCCCGCAGCCCGGGAGGCCCCTTTGCCCCACTGCTTTCTGGTCAGGGCAAGGTGTTTGACTCGACCGCACGGTGTCTCCCTGCTGGGAGCATCCGTGTGACCCTCCGCTGCAAGGTCATTCCCCCTCCAGGCCTTCTCTCCCCTCCAGTCTGCCCCGCCCCTGGCGTAGCCCAAAGCCAGGGCCAAACGCCTGCAGCCGGCGCTGTCCAATACTGAGTCTGCAGCCGGCTGCCCCGCGGGTTCCATGATCTCCCCAGCGAATTCTCAGCTTCCCCAGGTGGGCAGTAGGCTTGGCAGGCTGGTTGGACCATCTCGGCATAGGGGCAGGATGCGTGTGACAAATGGGAAAGGGCTCCGCTGCTGTTCCCAATTCCCGCCTTGGCTTCCTCTTCGCCCGGCCTGAAACGCTGCTGTTCTGGCCCAGGCCTGTGGGGTGAGTGACGGCCCTAGTGGTGGGGACCCAGGCTGTGAGAACCAGGGATCCGGGAGCTGGCTGGATAGGAGCCTGGCGGTAGGAGCGGAGGGCAGCCTCTGTGTTCGGGTAGTGCAAGACACACACCCCGGCAGGTGGTAATGGCCCCGCCCCGCCGGCAGGTGGTAATGGCCCCGCCCCGCCGGCAGGTGGTAATGGCCCCGCCCCCCCCCCCCGGCAGGTCTTGCACTAGGTCGCGGGAAGGGCATTTTTCTGACATGCTTTCATGTCCCAATAGGGTAATTAGATGGGCCGAGTCCCGGCTTCAAATGACATCACTCCCATTCGGCCTGGGGCTCTTCGCATGCCCTCTGCGGGGAAGTCCCCTACGGTTTTCCTCTGGGAGCAGCATTTGACAGAGGGGTCATTCCGGGGTGCCCCTTGGGCCCGTTCCCAGGGGCCTGCCTGCCCGTACTTCTGGCAGTGCCCGAACGAGGACTTGCCTGATGGAAGGGGGGCACACGGCGTTACGTACTCTGTAAGCCTGGCCGGTTGCCTCTCCAGACTCTAAGTACCTGCCTGCTCCTGTGGGGCCTGACTGAGGGGCGGCAGGACCCGCACTCTGGCTTTCTCCCTGTAATGGGGCTGGTCCCGGAGCCACAAGCCCCGAGTCGGTTCCAGTCGTTTCAGGCGCTGCCCCCGGGAACAGGAGTAAACCCCTGGGAGCTGGCGCTGGGCTTCGTTCTGCCAGGCCTTGCTTCAGCAAAGCCCCCCGGCTGGTCGGGGCTCAGGTTAGCACCTGCTTTGCTGACTTGGTGCCTGGCAGGGGACGCAAACTGCCAACAGAGCCCCAGATCCCCCAGCAGCCGCCCCCTCCCCACTGCTCTGCCCCCTACACAGAGCCAGGGGCTCCCCCGTCATCCCTGCACCCTGGGGTAGGCAGAGACCAGAAAGGGGCCAATTAGTGCTTGGGTCAGCACTGCCACCGTGTGGCGAGGACTCTGCAGTACAGGGCGGGACCAGGCAAGGAAGGAAAATGTTCCCCTTAGTTGCATGTCCTGAGGAGTTCCCAGGCAGGTTCTCCCTGCTGGAGCGTGGCCGGAGACACAGGCCGGCCAGCTGTGGTCGCTCCAGGCTGAGGCTCTGTCCTCAATGCGGCGTTAGCTCCGCTCCATTTACCCTGTGCCAGCCACCTCCGGGCAACGCACCACCACCCTCGCGTGCGGGGTGGGGGCGACACGTGCATTAGCTCTGCCGAGAGGACAAGCCCTGAGCGCCTTTGCCCCTCCGACGGAATCTAATCCCCTTCCCCAAGCGAGCCAGTCTAGCCAGTGTCCCGGGGGAGTCCAGTTAGCATGTGCATGCAGCTCGCGTGCCTCCCAGGCAGGGCCGGCTCCAGGGTTTTGGCCGCCCCAAGCAGCCAAAAAAAAAAAAAAAAAAAAGCTGCGATCGCGATCTGCGGCAGCAATTCGGCGGAAGGTCCTTCGCTCCAACCGGGAGTGAGGGACCGTCCGCCGGATTGCCGCCGAATAGCTGGACCTGCCGCCCCTCTCCGGAGTGGCCGCCCCAAGCACCTGCTGCCAAGCTGGTGCCTGGAGCCGGCCCTGCTCCCGGGGAGCAGCCAACTGGACCAAAGCTCTCGGAGACGCTCCTGGGTTGGGCAAGAGACCGGCAGAGCGTCCTGGCAGGTCATCATGCTTTCTTTGGGGCAGCTGTTAGCACAGCTGAGCCCCATGTGGCTCGATAGCCAGTGTTAGACCTTTGATCTTTGGAGACTGTGTCTTTAACAGCTGCTTGTCTGTATTAATTGTTTTTAAAGTATTTATGATGTTGCCCGAGGTGGTTTTATGATGTCTCTGAATGTCGGGTGAGAACTGACTCAAGGCTGCTTGCAGCCGTGGCGCTAGGAGGAAATAAACTGTCACTTCAAGGAAAAGCCTCGCCCGGCGTCTGCGTGTTGCTGAGGCCTGGACAGAAGAGACGCTTGCTAGCGCTGCATTTGCAATAAGTGCTTGGTTGCATCTTTGCAGTGGGGCCTGGTTCCAAGCCCATTGAAATCAGTGGCAAGGCTTTGGATTTTCTGATTTGCATCAGCACTAAGGAAAAAAAAATCTGTCCTTCTCCCTTTTCAGCGCCTCTGCCGCAGAGACGGGGTTAGTCAGCTTCCTGCTCTCACCCTCACTTGGGGAACTTCGTGTCTTACAAAATGTGTGTCCAGAAGTGAGCAACACACAACTCACGCAGCTGGTGTGAGCTGGATGCTGCGGCTAGCCTGGGGTAAATCTGGATTTACCTCTGGGCTCAGGCCTTGTGTGGCTGGGGCCGGCAGAGTCGCTGTGGAAGAACCTGCTCTGCATTAGCTAGTCTGGGCCCATGGCCTCTGGAGGCTCAGGTCTGGCACAGCGATGCCTGTTCCACCCAGGGGGGATCGTACCGGGCTCGCTTTGCGGGGCAGTTCCCCCCATGGAGACCAGGCGCCCACCTGCTGTCTGGCCAAGGCTGGAAGCTGTGTGAGTTCCTGCTGCTCCTGGGGGCCAGGCTGGCAAAATGGTTCCGCTCCCCGTGAGCACAATGGCGAACCCCTTTCCCGAGGCACAGACTGGGGGGGGGTGTTTCTGGCTGGTTCCCAGCTTGGGGGCCTGGCTGTGTGAACCCTCACCCTGGGGGCAGAGGGCCGCTCGCTCACCTGTCAGCCGCCCCCGCCTGCTATTCTGGGCTCGGCGGGGAAGGGGCTGACTCAAACCCAGACTAGAGCTGCTGGCAGCAGGTACTTTCGGGGTAGGCCATTTACATAGCAGGCAGCGAACCTTCCTCTGCACAGCCCTGGGCGGGGGTGGGGGCTGCCCCAGCCGCTCACAGGGAGAGGCGGGGCTAGTACCCCAGGGAGCCCTGAGCTTCAGCACTCAGCCTGGCCCCTGCCCCGCGTGTCTCCCCTGGAACCCCTCCCGTCTCCCCGGGGCCCAGGGCTCGGCCCTGCCATCCCCCAGCTGCTGCTGCCTTTGCACCCCGCCCCCACCCTGCGCTCTTCCCAGCCCCAGGAGCGACATCTGCATCCTGTGCAGCTTGGTACAAGCCCGGGGCCAGCCCCAGAGGGGAACTGTCTCCCCAGGGCAGCGGGCGAGACTGGCCTCCCGGCCTGTGGCTTCCTGCCCGCACGGCCCGGGGAACGGGCGCCCGCTGCAGCCGCCAGTTTTCCTTCTCCGTGTTGTGAAACCAAGGGCAGCCCTAGGAGCCAGGACGCCTGGGTTCTCTGCGTGGCTCTGGCCTGGGCTCGCCGGCCACGTAGGAACACGTCGCTGTTCTGCTGCCACTGACACAGTCGCGGCCTCTCCGGCGCCAGCGCCAGGCTCGGCTTCTTCCCCGACCAGAGCGGGGGGGTCGGCTAATGCCCCAGAGCAGCTCCCCAATCCCCCCCCAGCAGCAGCCCTACGCACCGCGTAAAAAAACATTTATTGGACACACGGTTCTTCCTGTACAAAACCCTCTTCACACAAACACCAGTTTGATCGGGGGGGAGGGGGGGAGAATCCAACCCCCAGCACTGGGGCAGGGGGGGAGCCTTTGTTACAGCCACACGCAAGCAGCTGCAGGGAGGGGGTGAGGCCCGGTGGGGAGGGCACTGGGTGAGCTCGGCCACGTCCTGCCCCCACTCTGAGCCGCTGTCCATCCCCCCCCGTCCATACAGATGGTGAGTGCCCCGCGACAGGGTCTCTCATGGCACCTCCAGCCCCGTACAATTTGGGGGGGGGGGGCAGTGGGCTGGAGCTGCAGCTCTAGCTGCCCGGTGGCAGGCCGTGAGTCATCCCCCAGTTTGGGGGCCATCGGGGGCCCCTGCCCCCTCGGACGGGGCGGCTGCAGCGCTGGCTCTGACCCTGCTGTCGGCCTGGAGTCCGGGGCGCCGCTGGTCTTCAGCCCAGCCCTGCAGCTGACTTCCCCTGGCGAGCGCCTGGCCGAGGGGCAGTGCTCTGAATGCCCGGCTCTCCCGGAACTGGGGCCCCGCCAGCCCTTGCCACCTTCTGCGGGAAGTGGGCCCATCGGACGCCCTCCACGCTGCGTCACGGGGGCGCCGGCCCCAGCCAAGGACCGTCCAAACCCTGCCACGAGGCATGCCGGGAAACACTGGCTCCGGCTGCTTGGGGGAGACCGTGGGAGAGGTGCCAGCGGGCGCGGGTCCATCTCCCAGGAAGGACAGAGAGGTTGGCTCCTTCCAGCAGAGGCCCAGGAACCACGGCTGCTGGGAGCCCGGAGCTGCCCGGCAGCGGCTCCAGCCCACCGGGGCAGAGGGAGCTATTGTTAAGGGCCAGGCTATTTATAGCCGAGCCACAAGGTCGGGCCCCTGCCTTGGCGCCTGCTGGGGTGGTCGCTGCGTCGCAGGCTGGCGAGGCTGGTTCCCCGGCTACTGGGGGACGAGGAGGTAATCCATGTTGGTGACGTCGAAGGGGCCGAAGTCCCCGCTGCCAGGGGTGCCTGGCGACGCCGGAGGGGAGAGGAGCGGGGCCTCGCTCAGCGGGGACGTGGGGCTCGGAGGAGCCAGCGGCACCAAGGGGTGCTGGACCACAGCGCTGGCCTTGCCCTGGCCCAGGGAGCCCCTCCTCCATTTCTTCTTGTACCTTGAACACAGAGCAGGTCAGGAAGGGGCAGAGATTGGGGGCTCACACCCCTCAGACACCCCGATCCCTGCTGGCAGCGGGGTTGGGACTCAGGCCTGCATTGGCAGGGTGCCCATTGCCCTGCTGGCCCCGGGACCACATCGTGGCTGCCCCAGGCCCGTGGCTCTCCCCAGGGGCAGGCAGGGGGCAAAGCCCCACTGAGTCTCCATCAGTAACAGCCTGTGAGACGAGCATTCAGGGCAGCTCTCCGTGGCACAAGGGTCAGCAGCAAATCAGTGACTGGGGGGCCACAGAGAGCGAGAAGCACCCAGCTGCTCCCATGGCAGTTCGCCCGAGCCCCCCACCGCACCGTTTGGGTGAGTCACTCGCAGCTGGAAGGGGGAGAGTCGTGCTGGGGGCAGGGCCCGGGCCCCTCGGCCCCTCTGGGTTCCCCAGCACACAGGGCTCAGGAAAGGACCCCAGTGGAGAGCCAAGCAGGAGTCCATGAGCGGGGCTGGAGGGGGCTCTCCCAGTCCTGCCAGGGGCCTCAGGGGCGTCTCTCAGCTGGAGGGAGACCAGGATCCCAGCCCCAGAGAGCTGCTGGGGCCAGCAGTGGCCACCCATATAAGGGGGCAGGGGGCCCATTCCTGTTCGCCAGAAGACCCCCGGACTGCTCTATGGAGATGGCCTCTCTTGGCCACGCAGGGGTAAGTCCGGCAGGAACTCGGCTGAGTCCAGCAGGCCAGATCCTGTCCTGCCCTGGTGCCCGGGAGTCACTCCAGAGTCACACCGGAGTAATAGATCCGACCCAGGCATGCACTGCACGGCCTGGGGCACCAGCTGAGAGTGACTGTCCCTCCCTCAGTGCTTCCCCAGGAGGCCAGCTGGTGCCATCACCCCTCGGCACCAGCCCGAGCACAGGCCCAGTGGCAGCTGGCTCGGCCGCGTCTCACCTGAGCACGATGCCAGCGAGCAGGCCGGTGCCCAGGAACAGGCTCCCTCCGGTGACCAGGAACGTGTACAGGGGCACGGTGGAGTGGTCGCCGACACCAAGACCCCCCACTGCAAACCAAGGGGACACGGGCACCATTACCAGCACGGCAAGGCCCAGCCGCCCCCCCCGCTCCCCCGCTCCCCCCTTGCTCGCTTTGCAGGGCTGGATATTTCTGCGCCACCTCCCAGCGAGGGCTTTACAAAGGCCAGAAACCTGCTGCCAGGGGCTGGGAGCCCTGGAGAATGACCGAGACCTCCTGTGGGCCGGCACAGCCAGCCTGGGGCCCACCCATCGGGCTGCCCCCTGGCTCGGTTGCCCCGGATCAGCCCGTCCTGAGGCAGCTGACCAGGGCTCTCTGTCCGGGTGCTCAGCCCATGCTGGCAGCTGGGCTCTGGATCGCCCTGCATGTCCCTGGCGTGGCAGCCCTGCCCACCCGGGAGCCCTGAGCCTGACAGACCAGCGCGGGGGGCAAGGGGGGGTCTCGTTACCATTAGCGCCCTCTGTGCCATAGAGCCCAGGGGGGCCCGTGAACGTGTCGCTGTAGAAATCATAATCCATGGGGAACTGGAGGAGAGAGATGGGGGAGAGGGGGTTAGCAACAGGGTCAAAGGGTCCCCCCAGTCCCACCCACGACACCCCCAACACACGGCATATCCCCCGTCCCCCTCCCCCATCCCCGCCTGTGACACCCCCAACACACGGCATGTCCCCCCTCCAGTTCCCCCATCCCCGCCTGTGACACCCCCAACACACGGCATGTCCCCCCTCCAGTTCCCCCATCCCCGCCTGTGACACCCCCAACACACGGCATGTCCCCCATCCCACTCCCCCATCCCCGCCGGTGACACCCCCAACACACGGCATGTCCCCCCTCCAGTTCCCCCATCCCCGCCTGTGACACCCCCAACACACGGCATGTCCCCCCTCCAGTTCCCCCATCCCCGCCTGTGACACCCCCAACACACGGCATGTCCCCCTTCCCCCTCCCCAACACACGGCATGTCCCCCATCCCACTCCCCCATCCCCGCCGGTGACACCCCCAACACACGGCATGTCCCCCGTCCCCCTCCCCACCCCCAACACACGGCATGTCCCTCGTCCCACTCCCCCGTCCCCGCCGGTGACACCCCCAACACACGGCATGTCCCCCGTCCCCCTCCCCACCCCCAACACACAGCATGTCCCCCTCCTGCTCCCCCAGGGCACAGAGCCCTTGGGTGAAGCACATACGGTGCTGAGCCCTGAGGCCTGTTCCCCCTCCCACCGGGGCCCACGGGCCCCTAGCAAACGGGCAGGCAGCCCCGGCCCCGCCTGCCTTACCTGCGAGCTGTAGGATCCTGTCTGCCACTCGAGGCCGTTGGGATCTGCAATCCAAGGACAGCAGCAGTGAGGGAACAGCCCTGGGAATCGGGGCAAGGGGGGGGCGGCACCCAGAGAACCCCTCCCCTCCCCCTCAGTCCTACCTGCCCACGGGGTGCCCACGGCCTCCTGGCTCCACTCGCTCCACGAGCCGTGGCCAAACTCCTCCAGCCCCCGCACCTGCACCCTGTGCCGTGCACCGTGCCAGGCATCATGGATCACCAGGGACGTCTCTCTTAGCTGGTCGATCTGCAAGCAACAGGCATAATTAAACCATGGGCACCAGCACTGGCACAGCCCCTCACCTCCTCCCCAGCTGGGACAGCCCGGGTCCCTGTGACCCAGGAACCTCGTGATGCCAACTAGCAGAGGGCACCGGGGGTGCAGAGTTTTACAGGGATCCCCTGAGTCCGTTGTCTAGGATAATTCACTGATGAGGAGCAGGGGAGGTCTCTGCTGGGCGTCCGGATCCTCTGGGAGGAGGTGGGTCCCTTGACCGGGAGGTCTGGGAGTTAAGCAGGTCACCAGGTGGTGAACATCTTCCCTTCGGGCAGGCAGGAGATGCTAACGGAGCTCACAGACTCCATAGGAGCAACCCCGCAGCCGGCGGGGGTCAGTTTGTGACTAAGGCTCAAAGGACTGTCCGGATCTCTCTGGGCTTGCAAGGGGCACCCAGGCTCGCTGAAGGAATGGAAGAGCCCAGCCTTGCCTGGCTGCGGTACGCTGGGAGGATCGGGGGCAGCTTTCACTCCTGGCCCGTACTAACGTCCCGTTAGCAACGTTCAGGCTCAGTCTAGGATGTGTGTTATGATGCTAGCGAGGTGCCTCTGAACCCGGGGTACCCCCGGGAAGCATCACAGCCCCCTCTTCCTTTCTAGCCCAGCACCCTCCCAGTCCACAGGGAAACGCGATGCACCGGGCCCTTCTCCCCACGCTGTAGCTCTGGGGGCAGGGGCCCAGGCACGGGAGTTGGGGGGCAGGGGCTGCGGCAGAGGGAGTCCATCCTGCCCAGCAGCTGCAGGGTGGGGCATGCGTGGAGCTGGCCTGGCAGGGGCGGGGAGCCCAGGGCGATGGGGGCGGGGTGCTCACCTCCGTGTAGCTCTGGGAGCGCTCAGCCCGGTACCGGACCTGGAAGTGCAGCCGGTAGAACCTGGGGTCCCAGGAGGGCGGATACGTCCAGTTCACACGCAGTTTCTGGGGCGCGCTCTCCACCGGGTCCACCAGCACATTCACTGGGGGGTCCGGCTTCACTGTCAGGAGAGGGGGGGGTGTCACGTTATTGACTTGAACTGGGACCGTATAGAACATGGTTGCAACCAAGGTCCTGTAGTGGCACCAAATCTTGCATGAGGGGGTCAGATAGGGTGTCTAAGACAAGATTATGGTTGGCTGGTTATGATTATGCTGTCTATATGTGTGTATCATTTCTGTAGTTGAAGTTATGAATATTGGCTCTATACGGTCTGTGTTTCAAACTTGGGCTCTGCTTCTGGGTAACACTCCAGACAAGTTGGTGTTAGCTCTGCCTAGCCTGCTTGATGGCCCATTAAGGACCATCAGCTATACAATTGACCCATTGAGAGAAGGCAAATATGCCTTGAGACTCAGCAAAGTATGCAGGGACTGGCCCATGTGACTCCAGATTCCATTTTGCTGTAATTTTCCACAGTAAGGACAAAGAGAACAGGAGTACTTGTGGCACCATCTTGCATCCGAAGAAGTGGGTTGTAGCCCACGAAAGCTTATGCTCTAATAAATTTGTTAGTCTCTAAGGTGCCACAAGTACTCCTGTTCTTTTTGCGGATACAGACTAACACGGCTGCTACTCTGAAACCTGTCATTATGTAAGGACAAAGAGGTGTTCTTACACCTGGAAAAGACTAAAAGGCTGATGCCTCATCTCCATCTTGTCTTCAGTCCTGCTTCATACCTCTGGAGGAACTTTGCTACAAACTGAAGCTCTGAACAAAGGACTGAATGACCCATCCCAGCTGGGGATGTTCCAGAGACTTGATTTGAACCTGCAGTTTATTTCATCCCTGCTACAAGCCTGAACCAAGACTTTGCCATTACTGTATAGAATTGATTCCATTTGACCAATTCTTGCTCTCATCTAGATCTTTTACCTTTTATGAATAAACCTTTAGATTTTAGATTCTAAAGGATTGGCAACAGTGTGATTTGTGGGTAAGATCTGAGTTGTATATTGACCTGGGTCTGGGGCTTGGTCCTTTGGGATCGGGGGAACCTTTTTTCTTTTACTGGGGTGTTGGTTTTCATAACCGTTCGTCCCCATAACGAGTGGCCCTGGTGGTGATACTGGGAAACTGGAGTATCTTAGGGAATTGCTTGCGTGACTTGTGGTTAGCCAGTGGGGTGAAACCAAAGTCCTCTTTGTCTGGCTGGTTTGGTGCCTTAGAGGTGGAGAAACCCCAGCCTTGGGCTGTAACTGCCCTGTTTTGAGCAATTTGTCCTGAATTGGCACTCTCCGTTGTGTCCTGCCAGAACCAGCATCGTCACAGGGGGTTGCCATGGCAGATGGGCCAGAGATGGGGGAGCTCAGGCTCTGCAGACTCAGCCAGCGCCAGCACCCAGCAGCCCCATGGGGAGAGAGACCTGGCTGGAAAACGGGGAGGGCAGCAGGCAAAGCTCCGGGGAGGGGCAGTGGGGTAGGCGTGGGGAGAAGGGGGGCAGCAGGAGGGGCAGGGGGTCATACATACAGACGCGGTTGGCCGAGATGACCTGGTCCTTGCTGACCGCACTCCCCGCCCCGTTGCTGATGCACATGGACACCAGCAGGAAGGTGTCGTCCTCGCTGGGCGGCACCGTGACCCTGCACGTGAATTTCTCCACCTTGGGGAAGTAGCGGCAGCGCTGCTCTGTGGCGTTCTCCCCCGTGAGCCTGCCAGGGAGGGAATACGGCTCAGGGCCAGGCGCAGCACCCAGCCAGCGGGCCCTGCCACCGCCCCCCACCCACGTCCCCAGGTCGGGAACACCCCAGGGCCCGGCGGAGCTACCGACATCAGCTCAAAGTCACAGCAGGGTCTGCCCCAGCCTGCAACATGCGACAGCAGCCTCCCGCCCCGCTCGGGCATCTCCCCTGGCCAAGGGCTCCCTGCACACCGTGCTGCACTGCAGCCACTCTGGGGTGGAACGGAGCAGCCGCAGGGCCACGCTTTCGAACAGGAAGAGGAGAAGGACTCTGTATGGAACTGAAAGTAGGGAGGGTGTGGGCATGTGGGGATGGGGGGAGGATGCCTGGGAGAAGGCGCACGGCTCTTTCCTGAGCAGGCACGGTCAAGCCCTCGGCGTCGGGTCTGATCTGAAGGCCAGCAGCACTCCTCCCCCCCAGGGCTTGGCACTGCCGGACAAGGGAGAGAGTCCCCGAGGGACCCCCACATCCAACCCTGCCATGGCATCCCCCCATCCAGCACCCGGCAAGGGGGGAGGGCGATTTGGTGCCAGGATACCAGGCCCCAGCTCTGCTCGCGGAGAGCCAGCCGCTGGGGGGGGGACCCTGCCGGGCATCGACAGCCCAGCCATGCTGGCTACGCCTACACCAACTCCTGCCCTGGCCTCACTCTCATGCCCAGCTGGCTCCATGGCTAACAGCTAACTCCAGGGCTGGGTCCCAGGTGGGGTTACCCCCACGTGCTCCTCGAGGGCCTCAGGGTCAGCCCCAACCGCGGCTCAGCTCCCCCAGGCCTCTCACCACCTCTTCACCCACAGCACAGCCCTGGTCCGGGGCGACGGCCTCCGCTGCGGCTGCCACTCGCACAGGATGTCCTTGACGTGGCTCCTCCGGTAGCAGGAGAAGCCGGGCGGCTCCGGGGGCTCTGGAGTCAGACACAGCTGCGGTGAGGGGAGCCCCCGGTCTGTGAGCAGCGATTCGTGGCTGCAGAGCTGGGCAAGGGGCGGAAGGGGAGCCAGCCACGCCAGCCAGGCACGTCCCGCCCCACGCCAGGTCCCGCGTTACACCGCTCGCCCGACCCTGCAGGATGAGCCTGCTGGCCTGGACGCTGCTGCAGCATCCCGCAGGCACGGGGGGACCCCCCAGGCCAGGCGCCCATGGATCTGGACATTCCCCACCAGACCCTGCCACGGGCATCCCCGCCCCAAGCCAGACTCACCTTCCACCAGCAGCCGCAGTGAGCGCACCAGGCAGCCGCCCACATAGCAGCTGTATCGGCCCGAGTCGTCGTGCTGCAGCAGGCGTAGCAGCAGGCTGGCCCCCAGCACCGCGCGTGCCGAACTCACGGCCTGGTTCTCCAGCTTCCAGCTGACGGGGCCACTTGCCTCCGGCTGCCACTGCAGGCAGGGCAGGGTGACGTTTGCTCCCACGGTGCTCAGCACCGTGTCAGGCGGGAGGGCTGCAGGAGGGGAAGGGCCATTAATGCAGAGGGAAGGGAGTGCAGTCTAGAGGTTAGAGCTGGGGGGGCCAGGACTCCTGGGTTCCATGCCCAGCTGAGCCACTACTCACTGTATGACCCTAGGCAAATACCCTTGTTGTGCCTCAGTTTCCCCTTCTGTTCCATGGGGATTGCCACCTTCCCTGGGTGCCACAAGCTGACCAGGTTATGAGGTCACAGGAGATGACTCTCGCTGGCTGCTGTGTGCCATGGTGGTGCTGACCCTCCATCTCCCCACCAGGCTGGAGGGCAGAGGCTCCCGCTCCCAGGGGCCCCCTTCCCGGCTCCTAGGAAACACTGCCCAGGGGCTCCCTGCCGGAGGAGACAACCAACCTGTGTCAATATTTGCTGGAGAGGACAAGCCTGAATGAGCATCGGCCTGGCTGAGCTCTCGCTTCCTCACCCACCTCTTTCCAAGTCACTGCACCGGGCCCCATCACGATCAGATCCCCCCTTCCCAGCCCCAGAGCCCTCAGCCCGGCCAGCCATGCCCCAGCCTGGGCCCTTAACGGGGCCGCGGGCTCCTCATTTCCCTGGCAAGCTGGGGGCCCAGCAGCAAGGAGGGGGAGGGGTGTCCAGGGCTCCAGCGTACACAGCAATCCCATGGGACCCAGGGCCCAGGCTGCTGGCCTCAAAGGGTTAATCCTCAAGGCCACCCCTGGGACAGTCACCACCGGCACCGGGATGGGGCCAGAGCTGGGTTTGGCTCAGTTGGATCATGGCTGGGCCAGGCGGTTTGTAACGGTCAGAGGCGGACAGCTCCCGCCCTGTCCCCCTCCCTTACATGCCCCCCCCCCCCCCCCCACAGCCGGGTTCACAGGAGCTGGGATTTTTGCAAACCCACAAATGTCAATAGCGAAAGCAAACACTCCGGTTTCCCGGCGCCCGGTGCCCGCGCAGCCCTGCCGGGAACAGCCAGTTCTACCCGAACCCACTTACGCAACCGTCCGGCTCAGCACAGAGAACTCTCAGCTGCCTGCTAATCCCAGGGGGCCGGGCACCTGCGCCACAGGGACCAGCCCCCCATGCATGGGGCTGCGAGCCAGGAGAGCTGGGGTCGAATCCGGGCTGAGCCTTGGGCAGCAACCCCCCTACCCCCCATAAACTGGGGGTAATAGGGCACCCCTGGCAGGGGGAGGGGGGCACCTTTCCACTGAAGGGACCAGGCACTGGGCTGGGACCCAGGAGAGCTGGGTTCTCTTCCCAGCTCTGTCACAGGCTCCCTTGGGGCAGCTCCGGCACCTCCCTGGCCCTCAGCTCCCCGAAGATCCAACCGGGGGAACCGTCCTGCCTCCCTCGGCCCCTTAGGCGAAGCTTCTGGGGCAGGAGCCGTCTCTGTGCAGTGCCTGGCTCAAGGACCCTGCACGGGCGCCTCTAAGCCAGGCCCTCAAACGCCCCCGGCACAGGCACGCTGGTGCCCAGGGTCCGTGGGGCAGAGTTCCTGGGCCCTGGAGGCCACGACTGGGCAGTTCCAGACCTGCCCTTCTCCCCCTGTCTGGGACCCCTGGGCTGGGGTCCTGACCCCGCCGGGTGGTTTAACCCTTACATCACCGAGGGGCTCCCTGGGTATAAATAACCAGTGACAATGCGAGGGCTGAAGGCTCAGGGGAGACGCACATGGCGGCAGGCAGCTCAGAGACCAGCCAAACCCAGCGCCGGGGGCTGGGCAGCTCCACACCGCCTGGCCTGCACCCGAGGGACCCACTCCCCACTTGCCCAGCAGCAGCAACTCAGCCCTTGGCTATCGGCACACAGGAGGCCTGGGCACTTCCCCATTGCGCTGGGAAGTTTCATTTCCTCCCTGGGGAGAGCAGTGGGGGGCTGGGAGCCAGGACGCCTGGGTTCGTTTCTTGGCTCTCCCCAGAGTCAGCAGCTCATTGGTCTTTGTGTGGCAAGATCCCACTACTGCCACCGGGGTCTCCGCTGCCCCGGCACGGTCCCCGGGTGGCCACGGCCAGACACCAGAGCAGGGACGCTTGGAGGCTGCAGGCAGGAGGACCCCAGACTCCAGGCACAGATGTGGGGCAGTTGGGAGCCCCACTCATGAGCCTCTGCGCTGGCCCGACCAGCCGACGGGGGCAGTGGGGTGGCGCCAGGTCATGTAGGCTGGCCCAAAGTTACCCTCCTACAAGTGCAGAGTTCGTTGCACCCCCCCAGAGCCCCCGTCTGGCCCCCTGGGGGGAGGGGTCTGTGCCGGCTTTGGGGAGGGCAGGAGGAGAGCGGCAGCAGCCTCTGCCCACATCCCCCTGCCCAGGCTGCAGTGGGCCCCACACCAGTTCCTCTGGTGCCTGCTGGTGACAAGGGCCCAGGTGCCCCCTTTGCAGCTCGGGGTCCCCCCCACTGCCCAATCCTGGCCCGGGGCAGGGTGCTCCCTGTGCCGCGCTCCCCACCCCTGGCAGCTGCCCGAGCGACTGGGATGGGGGCTCAGAGCACACGGGGCGCTCACTGGCTGCCATCCCCCCCGCGGACCAGCTCTTCCCCTAGAGCGCCCCTGGCACTGGGCAAGGGAGGGGGGCAGCCCCCAGGCAACACCAGCTGGGAGCCCTGGAGTTAAGGTCCTCTCCCCAGCTCGGCTCAGCCCAGGGACATCCTGCCAGGAAGGGGAGCAGGAGCCGGCCCGCGTGGGGAGCCCCCGGTGGGGCCCCACCGTTCAGGGGACAGAGGATGAGGTTGGGGGGGGGGGGTGTCCCAGCAGAAGTACGCCGGGGGGAGGGGCAACGCTCACCCCCGAGTCACTGGGAGCGGGGCGGGGGGGGGGGGGGGGAGAACCAGGAGTAAATAAATCTCAGCCCCGACTGAAAACACCGCGCGGCGCGGCCATTCCCCAACCCCGGGGAGCGCGGGCAGAACCCAGGAGTCCTCACCCTCCCTCCCCCCGGAGCCGGGAACGGAACCCAGGAGTCCTGGCTCCCAGCCCCCTCTCTGACCCACCAGACCCCCCTCCCCTCCCCGAGCCCAGAACAGAACCCAGGAGTCTTCCCCCCCGTCTCTCCCTCCCTCCCTCCCTCAGACGGGAACGGAACCCAGGAGTCCTGGCTTCTACCCCCACTCCCCTACCCAAGCCCGGGAGAGAACCCAGGAGTCCTGGCTCCCAGCCCCACCTCTAACCCAGCAGACCCCACTCCCCTCCCGGAGCCCGGGAGAGAACCCAGGAGTCCTGGCTCCCAGCCCCACCATCTGTGCAATGTCCCCGGGGCGAAAGAGACCCCCGCCTGCCCGCGGCTGCCCGGAGCCCCGATCTCCCCCCGATCTCCGGCTCCAGGCAGCCCCGCCGGGAGCGCCGCCCGCAGCCCCGCCGGGAGCGCCGCCCCCCGGGCCCCGCACCCACCTGGCCGCGGGCAGGGACCCGCCGCGGCGGCCAGCAGCAGCCCGGCGGCCCGCAGCGCCCACATCCTCCTGCGCCCCGGGGGCTGCCGGCGTCCGCCCCGCAGCGCGCATCGCTCTGCCTCGGGCTCCGCCAGCCCGTGCGCGGGGCGCGGCTCCCGGGGCTTCCCCCGGCACGTGGCGGGCGGGGGGCGCGGCTGGCAGCAGAGAACATTTGAGGAACTGGGGGAGGGGGGGGCTGCGATTGTGAAAGGGCCGATTGAGCAACGGGGGGGCGGAGCACGTGGGAGGGTGGGGGGCACCTGCGGAGACGCCCCCCCCGCGACTCCCACCCCCAGGAGCTCCGCTCCCCCCTCCCCTCCCAGGTGCAGGCTGACGTGGTGTCAAGGGGAGGGGGCTGGGAGCCAGGACTCCTGGGTTCCACGCGGGGCTCGTGGGGTCCCGTGGTTAGGGTTGGGAGCCAGGACTCCTAGGTTCTATGGGCCTCTGGGGGGGGGGGGGCGAGTGGGGTAACAGGCAGCCCCCTCTCCTAGGGCCTGCTCGAAAGAGTTTGGATCAGATGCCCCCAGAAGGGGGGAGCTGTGTGTGACGGGGGGATCCAGCTGCTTGGCCCTGTCTGTGCCTTGGTACCCTGCCCCCCCAGTCCAGCACTGGTATCTCTGAAGGGGGGGGGGAGCATGGGTCAGTGCTTGCTTGGAGCCAGAGCAGCCCTTGGCACTGGGGAGACCCAGCTTATGCCCCTGCTGTGGGTACGGTCAGGGCTGGGAGGGGGCGGCTGTTTGTGTACCAGCCTCGTTAATCAGTGACAGCACCAGGGGACATTAACGCAGGCAGAGGCCTGGCCTGCCCCCGGTTCAAGGTGAGCCCCCCTCCTGCCCCAGCTGTGGCCTGTTAACCCCCTCCTGACTGGGGCAGTGCCCCTGCCCCGCTCCCACAGGGGTAAGACTCTGCCCCAGGTCACTCCTGATTTCCAGCGGCAGGCAGGAGAGAGGAATGGGGGCCCCGCGCCAGCAGCCTGGGGCCAGGGTGCATGTTACAGGACAGAGTCAGAGAAGAGTCCATCACAACGGCTGTATGTCCCGGGCCCCCAGCCCCACACTAAACCCACCCACCAACCGGGACTAGGTACGCCAGGAGCCTAGACTAGCGTATGCCAGAGAGCGGGAGGCCCCGGAAATGAGACATCCCGATAATCCTGCCAGGGACCTGCACCTCCAGGCTGCAGAGGAAGGCGAAACCCCCCAAGGGCCCTGCCAGCCGTACCTGGGTGGCAATTCCTCCCCTCCCCACCCCACCTCACCCGTGGCCTTCAGTGAGCCCCTGAGCACGTGAGCAGGAACCAGCCAAGCTCCGTGCCTGGCCCTGCCCATCCTGGCCAGCCCCGCTGCTTCCGAGTGAGGAAATACCCTCCCACACAATACGGGGGGGGGTCCCTCGAGCTCATGGGCCGACTCCTCAGCTGGTGTAAAGCAGCCATGCAGCGCGGGGGCCGTACAGCAGCCGAGCACTGGGCCCCAGGGGCGTAGAGAAGCTAGGCCCAGTCCCTTGGGCCAGCTCAGGCTAAACCATGGTCATGGGAACTTGCCCTGCTCCTGCATGCGACCGGCTCAGCCCCTGCTGGGGTGGGGTGGGGGGGATACTCTCCACGTCTCCTGCGCCTGTCCAAGGCAGCACCGTTTATCTGCCACCCACAAAGCAGGAAGAATTTGGAATTTAAAATAAAGGGCATGAAATCCTGACCTCAGAGCGCCAGGCAGGCGACACGCTGCCCGTGCAGCCGAGAGGTGGGTGCTCTAAGTGCCCGGGGGGCTAGCCTGCGTCTCTAGGGAAAGAGGCGCAAAGCTGACCCGAAAGGCCAGCTGGGGCTCGAATGGGGCAGCTCAGAGCAGGCGGACAGGGGATTCTCCTGGGCAGTGAAGGGCTCAGGTTTGGGGGAACTTTTGCTCGTTAAACAAAACCTGAAGTTTGGGGGCTAGAACTGAGCTCACAGGTTCCCCCAGTAACACAGAGTTAAAATCCAGAGCCTGCCCCTCAAGGGAGCTGCTGGATAAATGCCCCAGGCTGAGCCCCACACCCAGCTCTGCCACGGACCCCCCCCCCACCTGACTCTGGGGGCGTCATGCTCTCCAGCTCAGGCCCTGGCTGCAGAACAGAGAGGACAATCCTGCCTTGGGCTGTCTACGGAGAACAGAAACCTGAGCTGGGCTAATGGGGGGCGGGGACGGAGGCTCCACACCCCTTGCTCCTGATACAAACAGGGCCCTTGGATTCCACACACACAGACTCAAGCCCTCGCCCCAGCATCACAAAAAACAAGTCGTTTCTACGCCGTGCAGATGCCATGACACTCTTGAAAATACCAGTGTAACTGATGCCTGCCTGAGTTTACAGAGAGCCTAAAACAGCAGCTCCACAAGGTGTGAATTGACCCTCCCTCAGGCCCCGTTTGTGTGTGCGAGCGACATTTGGCATTTCCCACATACCCCAGAATTCAACTTGCCAGCTGCCAGCGGGAGCTCGCACGGCAGAGCCCGGCGCGCGGGCAGGTGACGGCCTTACGCGGAGACGCAACAAACGGCCTGGTCCTGTATCTGCAGAGCACCCAGGGCCGGGGATGTGAGGAGTCGGGGGCAAGCAGCAGCCCTCAGACACGGGCGGGGCCTTGGCCCCCTCCCCTTTCACGCTCAGAAAACAGGCTACGTGAGACGATCTCAGAAAGAGACGTTTTTATAAAAGGCTATTTTTTTTTCTCTCTTTATACCATAAAATGATACAATTCTGCAAGTATAGAAATGTGTAATAAATTATACGGACTGCTCCTCGGGCCCGGCCCAACGCCACCTCCCCCCCCCCCCCGAACAAACAGAAAGAACCAAAAATAGATACTCTAAGCACAGGAGCACCCAGCCAGCTCCCACACAGACAGTTCCTCTTTGGTATAAAAGTCAGACTCCGGGGGCTGCTCCAGCCCTCACCCCTTCCCAGAAGGGCTTAACACAACCACAGCAATGCCCGAGGATACTTCGACCTTCCAGAACCCAGCCCCCCTAGGGACTCTAGCACTTCACAGAGGGGAGGGAAACCGAGGCACAGAGCCCATCACAGCTGGGAATAGAACCCAGGAGTCCTGGCTCCCAGACCCCCCTCCCCCGTTCTAAGCACGTGGGTAGAGCTCTGTAGTCACCCCCAGCAGCCAGGAGCTGTAACCCTTGGGGGTGCCCTGTGACACCTCCCCCCCACCCGAACCTGCCCCTGGCTTGCAAGGCCCCTCACCTTCAAAGGCAGAATGGGATGGGGGGCGTGAACACTGGGTCCTTCCTCCCCCCCATCGTATTTGGCACCCTGCACAGACAGATCAAGGGGAGGGAGGCGGGTGGATCAGGAGGCATCCCCTGCACAAACTGGCCTGGGCCCATTGGGCCCCCTCCCCAGGGGGCTTTTTCACCCCTCTGCCTCCAGCTGATCCCCACCCTAGGGGCCCCGGGATCTTTCCCAGCCTGGCCACAGCCCAGGGTCTCCGACATCCTGCAGCCTCAAGCAACTCTACCTCCGAGGGGCCCCCCAGGCTCTCGGGATCCACAGCAGCTGGGGGCACTGACAGCAGTGAGCCAGGCGTGGACAGTGTGCGTGCCAGGGGGCGGTACCGGTGGGGAGGGGCTGTGCAAAGGACAGGAGGAATGCATCACAAGAAGCGTGCGGAGGTGAGCTATGAATACGTGTGCGAGAGAAGGGCCGGGCACCTGCCAGTGCTGCATGAGGGGGCGGCCAGGCCCCCCTGGGGGAGCGTGGACAGGAGTTGGATGGCTGGGGCACCCCAAGGAAGGTGGCTCAGGAGACACCCCCCCCCCCTGCGCCTATTCCCAGCACAGAGGGGAAGGGAAACAGGGCCCAGAACACCCAGGCGATTGTGAAAGGCTCCCTGGTGTGGGGAATGAATCACAATCAGCCCGTCAACAACGCTGACCCCAGGACCCAGCCCCTTGCCTGAGCCTCTGGCACGCCGCAAAGAACTGGGGGGGGGGGGGGGCTGGTTCCCCTTTCGAATCCATCAGCTGGGCTGGTCCCAGGACCTGGGCAAAGGTCGCACGAGGCCAGAGCCAAGCTCAACCAGCTGCGGAGGGGGGGGTGGAAGTGCCAGCCAAGAGCCCCGTGGCTGCGCCCCCCCCCCCAAGCTGGGAGACCCTCAGGGCTGCCCCTGCAACCAGGAACCCCCAGAGCCCGACTCAGGTCAGACATTGGGTGTTTCCGTGGCCTTCCCACCACGGTTTTGCTCTGGTCTGTAACAGCTCCCTAGGGCCCAGTTCGCTCCCCAGCTCTGGCCCCGGCTCCAGGGGCCACAGCCCTCCAGCCCAGGGGCGGGCACTGACTGGGCGCAGCACCCAGGGGGTTGGGTCTCCGCCCAGCCACGTACAGTTTCACCATGTGTAGAAACCAGCTGGGGCAGAGGAGAGGGCCCAGCCTTGCGACAGCACCTGCCCTGTCCCAGAGAGGGCAGGGCCCATAACGCCTCCGTGCCAGGGCATCCCTCTCCCAGCCCAGGCTCCCCCCCACCCCAGTCCATGCCCCCTGTGGGGCACCCACGCAGCCCTGGGACTGACGCTGCCTACGTGGGGAGAGCGTCTGTGCCCCTCTCTGCTCAGCCGGCTCCTCCCCAGGAGCAGCCAGTGCCAGCGGGGACAGAGAAGTCACTTTGTAAACGTGGGGGCTCCGTTTGCTGCTGCTTTTCTCATTTTATATATATAAAAAAGACACATGTGGCGGCGGAGGGGCGGGGGACACGCTGCCAAGCCCAGCTGCCCCCTGCCAGGCCCGGCCCTCCCCGTGTCTCCAGCATGTTACATTCGCGTGGGACTCAGGGTAGCTGTACACTCCGGGTGGGCAGATGTCCCGATACAAGACGCTGCCGGCGCTCTCTGCGCCCGGGCTCCGGACGGGGGTGCCGCGCCGGGGCCGCCGGGCCGTCTGGACGGGGGTTTTTTGGTTACACGGTTGGCTGTGGTCCAGACTATGCCTCCAAACCTCAGCACCTGGAGTGCCTCCCAGGGCGCCCCTACCCCTTGCCAGCCGGGGTCCGCGTGGGAACAGCCGGGGGCACTGCCGGGCCGTCCAGCCCCTGGCGGGGGTGAGAATCAGAGCCCCCCAGCCTCACACCTTGAGCGGCTTGTCGGCCCCCCCGCTGGGGCTGCTGGCGGTGCTGTCTCCGCCCTTCTTCTTGCGCAGGGTCTCGATCCAGCTGGAGCTGGAGCGGGCGGCGAAGCTGGAGAGCGCCAGGGAGCTGAGCCGCATGTTCTTGCCCGACATGATGAGCTCGCCGAAGCCCTCCTGGTGGGAGAAGGCGTAGCCGGAGCGCCGCGAGCCAGCACGCCCCACCCGCCGCATGCAGCGGTGCTGTGCCCGCTGCTTCTTCCGCACCAGCTGGGTATAGCGCACCTGGGGGGGAGGGGGAGGGCAGAGTGAGAAGCCCAGCCGAAGACCCCACAACCCGCCCTCCTGTGAGACTGCAGGGGAAAGGCCCAGCCAGGGTGACTGGTAGCCTGCCCGAGATACCCCCCCCCGTCCTCCCCTCCCCAGGCAGCTCCAGAACAAGGCAGCTCCTGCAGAAGGCGCTGGTCGGAGACGGGGGCAGGAGCCAAAGCGGTGGGGACGTTCCAGTGAGGGGGCAGTAGCCTGGGGGGGGGAGGTGGAGCTGGCCCCTGCCCCACCATGAGATCACTCGGGGCAGACAACTCCCCCTCAACCCTGGCCGAGTGGAGATGGATCCGGCCCCCATGCTCCATGGAGAGGCCTTTCCCGGTGCTGGTCAGAGGGAGCACTGTGGGGCAGCCCACCTGCCCTCAGCCAAGCATGGGGCGCTGGGGGCGAGGGACGTCCGATCTCTGGGGAGGGGCCCACTCCACGCTGGGGGCGAGGGACGTCCGATCTCTGGGGAGGGGCCCACTCCACGCTGGGGGCGAGGGACGTCCGATCTCTGGGGAGGGGCCCGCTCCGCAATGGGGGACGCGCGAGGGCCCCGGCTCGGCCGCACGCGCTCACCGTGTCCGACAGCTCGGGCTTCAGTCCAGCTTGAGGAAACGGAAGGCCACGACTGGCATGATGCAGACCACGGTGGTGAGGGTGATGGTGAGCCAGACCGTGGGCTGGGCCAGCGTGTTCTGGGCATTACCTGGGCAGCAGGAGGGGGAGAGACCTGAGAACCAGGCAGGGGGGAGCGGCCTGCCCCATTTCCCCTCCTCCCGCAGCAGGAGTCAGCAGAGAAATGAGGCCGTCACCGGGGTCTCCCTCGGCCCCGGTGCTGGGGGAGCAGCAGAGCTCAGAGGGCACTGATCGGGAGGGGGAAGGGGCACCCCAGCAACCACTGCCCTCGCCTGCCTTGGGGAGCCCCCCAGTGGGGTCAGGAGTGAATTTCCCCCCAGGTCAGATTGGCAGGCACCTTGGGAGGGGTCCCCTTCCTCTGCAGCGTGGGGCGTGGTCACCGGGGTACGTCTCATGCAGTCGGCCCCTGGCGTCGTGGGGACCTCGGGGACACCTCGGTCCCGCCTGCCCTCTGCCTGCGGCCCCCAGCCCCTCGGGCGAACGCAGCTGCTTGGACTCACCCACGAAGCGGAACTGGTTGGGGAACATCTGGAAGAGGCCGTCGCTGTGCATGGCGAAGAGGATGGCGAAGTACACAGCCAGGCTGCCCCAGATGAAGAAGTGGTTGATGGCCGTCCAGAACCCCGTGTCCAGCCCAATCTGGGGGAAGAGGGGAGAGCTCAGGGGGCAGCGCAGACAGGCTGCTGAGCCAGGCAGGGAGAGCCGATGGGCAGCCCCGGGGCAGTGCCCTCGGTCCCCCAGTGTCGCATAGGCCCACCGCCCTTCACCGCGCACTCCGCCCAGCACTGAGATGCAGCCATCTCTGGGGTGGGGCATAGCAGCTGTTCAACAGCTTAGATCCAGGCTCCTCCGCTTCCTGGGCTAACGAGAGAAACGTCGGGCTGGAAGGGACCCGAGAGGCCACGGAGGCCGGAGGCAGAGCCGAATGCCGGCACCGCACGAGCCGGGGCTAGACGGGGGCAGCCCACCTGCACGCTGACCACGATCACCAGGGAGGTTGCCACGGTGACAGCGAAGGACTGGTAGTCGGCCAGCTGGGCGCCGTCGTCGCGGGTAGCGTCGGCGAAGACGCCGTAGGGGATGAAGAACATGAGGACGGAGGTGTAGATGCCCTGGGCGATGCAGATGAAGAACTCCCGCTTGTTGAAGAGCAGGTTGAGCTGGCCCGGCTCGTAGAGCTTGGGGTACTCCATGCTGCGCTGCTCCGTCACGTCCTGGGGGGGCATGGCAGGGGTGAGCCTGGGGGCCCCCCGCCCAGGAGCAGCCCCCTGCAGGGAGACTGAGGGCTGGACAGGCCATGGACTGAGCCCACCTCTTGCCCCTGAGGAGGGGTCCCAGCAGGGCAGACGAGTCCCATGGGGGGAGGGAAACTCGCCCTGACCCCACCCGGCTGGGTTAGGGCCCACAGTGCCCAGGGTCCCAGAGATGGGGGAGCCCAGAGCCTGCCTCGGGCTGCTGCGGCCCTTCCAAGCGGCACCCCCAGAATTCCCTGTGTCCCCACCCGCGGCCCCTCTGCAGGGTGGGGGCTCCCTGCTGCCATCGCAGGCCACGAGGCTCCATGAGCACAGGAGACAGGCTGGGCCCCCCAGCCAGCCACCCCCCCGCCTCACCCCAGCAGGAGCAGATCTCCACCCTGCCCCAGCCCCACCGATCGGGGGAGACGTACCTGGTCGAACACCCCCATGGCGAGCACGGGCAGCGAGGTGTAGACGATGTTGTACAGGGTGATGAAGTACTGGTCATAGACCGTCTGCCGAGAGGGGGGGGGGGGGGGAGTCAGGCCGGGGGGGCGGGGAAAACACCCCTGCCCCACTGCACGCGGGAACGGGCGAGCAACTCGCTTTCCTGCCTCGGAGACACACGCGCTCCCTCCAGCCAGACACCCCCCGGCTCTGTGCTCCCCCCAGCCAGACACCCCCCGGCTCTGTGCTCCCCCCAGTCAGACACCCCCCAGCTCTGTGCTCCCCCCAGTCAGACACCCCCCGGCTCTGTGCTCCCCCCAGCCAGACACCCCCCGGCTCTGTGCTCCCCCCAGTCTGACACCCCCCCGGGCTCTGTGCTCCCCCCAGCCAGATACCCCCGGCTCTGTGCTCCCCCCAGTCTGACACCCCCCGGGCTCTGTGCTCCCCCCAGCCAGACACCCCCCGGCTCTGTGCTCCCCCCAGCCAGACACCCCCCGGCTCTGTGCTCCCCCGAGCCAGACATGCTTTCCCCTGGCTCTGTGCTCCCCCGAGCCAGACATGCTTTCCCCCGGCTCTGTGCTCCCCCCAGCCAGACACCCCCCAGCTCTGTGCTCCCCCCAGCCAGACATGCTTTCCCCCGGCTCTGTGCTCCCCCCAGCCAGACATGCTTTCCCCCGGCTCTGTGCTCCCCCCAGCCAGACATGCTTTCCCCCGGCTCTGTGCTCCCCCCAGCCGGACATGCTTTCCCCCGGCTCTGTGCTCCCCCCAGCCGGACATGCTTTCCCCCAGCTCTGTGCTCCCCCCTGGCCATCCCCAAGTGCCGAAAGACCCAACGACCAGCCGGGTTCTCTCTGCCCCCCACAATGAACCAGCCCCGGGCAGGGTGGCCAGAAGGGAGCTCACCTGGGGCCTGCCAGTCCAAAAGCACCAGCCTGCCCTGCCTGGGCATCCTCCAACCTCTTCCAGCAAGGCAGGGAGGATGCAGCCATCGCAGGCCGGCGCTGGGCTGCCCCCGGGACCCCAGCTCTACACTCTGGGCCCCAGTCACGTTGCAGCGGCTGGAGCTTTTGCCCGGGTTCAGTGCCAGCTGCTGACCCACGACAGGCTGGGCACTCGAGGCCCCAGCACAGCCCCCTCCCCCATCACCCTGCAGGGCAGGGCCTGTCCCTCCCCGTGGCCACGCAGCACCCGGCACAGTGGGGCCCTGATCAGCCCCAGGGCCTCGGGTAACCCTGCCCAGGGCCCAGCAGCCTGGCACCGCACCTGGGCCGAGAAGCCGCAGAAGAACCCGAACCAGAAGTGGACCATGGTGAAGGCGAAGTTCTTGTAGAAGAAGTAGCAGAGGAATTTGCACATGCGCAGGTAGGACCAGCGGCCGTGCACCAGCAGGAGGCGCTGCAGGAACTTGAACTGGGAGAAGGAATAGTCGGAAGCCAGCACGGCCTGGATGCCCTCCTGCCCGCTGATGCCCACGCCGATGTGGGCAGCTGTGGGGGGAAGAGACGTGTGGGTCAGCAGGGAACTCAGAGCAGCCCCACACAACGCCCTGCAGTGGGAGAACGGTGCTGCCCTGCCCTGCCCTGCCCTTCCCTCCCCGCCCGGCCCTGACCCCGCAGGCAGAGCCCCTCCCAACCCCAACCGTCCCCTCCCCTCCCCTCCCCCTAGCCCTGGCCCCGGCCCCACAGGCAGAGCCCATCCCCTCCCCTCCCCTCCCCCTAGCCCTGGCCCCGGCCCCACAGGCAGAGCCCATCCCCTCCCCTCCCCACCCAGCCCAGCCCCGGCCCCGCAGGCGGAGCCTCCCGCGCTCACTCTTGATCATGCTGACGTCATTGGCGCCGTCCCCGATGGCCAGCGTCACGGCCTTCTTGTACTTCTTCACCAGCTCCACCACCTGGGCCTTCTGCAGCGGGGTGACGCGGCAGCAGATCACGGCCTTGCAGGCGCAGGCCGTCTCCAGGAACTCCAGCTCCATGTCGGCCTCCAACGCGTGGGCCTGTGGGGAGGGGCGCGGACGGGTGAGCGGCAGGGAAGTGCCCCAGAGACCTGCTCCACTCACAGGGGAGGGGGCTCACCTGAGCCCAGCAGGGACACCCAGAGTTGGGGGCAATCAGGGACAGCAAGGGAGCAATGGCAGGGGGTTACCGGTCGGGAGGGGGGCACCGGCAGAGTTGGGGGCAGGGTAGGGGGGAGCTGGGGCTGCGGGTCAGGACTGAGGGGCACCAGAAGGGGAGAGGGGAGTTTGCCCTCGGTAACACCGCTCCCCTCCCTGCCCGGCATCGCCGCGCCCCTTACCAGGCTGTGCCCGTTGATGACCAGGGCGTACTCGCCCGCGATGGCCTCCAGCACGGAGGTGAGCTGGGATGCTGACGAGGAAGAGGCGAGTTTCTCCTGGCAGGAGAAGCCGTTGCCCATGGAACGCGACGAGTCCGTCATCTTCTCCCGTGCTTTCCTGGGGGAGAGGAGACGGCTCAGCCGGGCTCCCGTCAGCAGCGCAGGGACCGGGATGGGGCGTCCTCCCTGCTCCCTCCAGCACCCCCTGTCCCAGGCCCCCCCGAGCTCCCGCCCAGCCCTCACCTGAGCTCCTCCCGCACCTCCAGCACCGTGTGGCCCGTCACGATGAACACCTCCGTCATGTCGTCCGTCAGCATCTTGCAGGAGTAGCCGATGTTCACGGCCGTCTCTGGGGAGGGAAGACACGGGCTGAGCTGGGGAGCTTGTGCCCGAGCCCTGCCCCTCAGGCCCCCTGGGGAGCCCCCCACAAACCAGAGGGGATCAACTCCCGCAGCCCACTCCCCCTCTGCCTCACCCCAGACTTGATCACCCCTCCCCCCGTGACCCTCGGGGCACCCGGGCTTGGATTCCCGGCACCACTGGCCATCAGATGCCTATGGGGGGTCCTGCCCCCCAGGCCAGAGGGGCTGGGTGCTCTGGCAGCGGAGACACCGGCAATGCCAGCCCAGAACGGCTCCCCTCCACCCAGCCCCCAGCACAGAGCCAGCCTCACCTTGCTTGTCCCCGGTCAGCACCCAGATCTTGATGTTGGCCAGCGTTAGGATGGCAATGGTTTCAGGGACGCCCTGCTGCAGTTTGTCCTCAATGGCGGTGGCCCCCAGCAGCTGGGCAGAGAGAGGAGACAACAGTGATTCTGGGGCACCACCTCGCGACATGGCCCCGGCCTGCCCCTCGGGCGGCGCTCCCAGCCCACCTACCGTCATGTCCCGCTCCACCTCCTCGTAGAGCCGGGCCAGCCGGTCCTCGCGGCCCTCGGAGGGCGTGCTGGCTCGCAGCAGCTGCTCGGCCCACTCCTCGTAGTACCCGTCCTCCAGGTCCTTGTAGGCCAGCACCAGCGTCCGCAGCCCCTCGCCGGCGTACTCCTGCGGGGCAGCGGGTGCGTCAGCCAGATGAGGGCCCAGGCCAGTCCCAGCGCGGTGAGGATGGGGGCCCCCCAGCCAGCCCTGCGGGGGGCAGAGTCTGGCAGCGACGCGCCCCACAGCAGCACCCAGGACCCCGGGTCGATTTGAGGCTGCCCTGTGATCCACCCAGCCCCCAAACGATCGGGGCCCCCGGCCCCCAGAGGGCCCGCTGCGGCCAGCGCCCAAGACCCCCACTCACATTCAGATGGTCGGTGGTTACATTCAGCAGCTCGTGGTGTGCCGGGTCCAGCCGCTCCAGGAGGATGGTGTCGGCCCCTTTGCAGTACAGGCGGATCCGGCCCTCGGGGCTGCGCACTGGAGGGGAAGGAACGAACTGCTGGGACATGCAGGGACCAGAGCGGCCAGAGACTCCCGAACCCAGCAGTGCCTGGGCCCAGCCAGGTCAACGTGCTCTCCCTATCAGGGTCAGGCCCCCGGAGCTGAGGGAGGGGAGAGGGGAGCGTCTCTGGGGGGGCAGAGGCCCCCGTGTTCTCCAGCTCCACCCTGCTCACTGCATGGGGTCTGGCACGCTCGGTGGCTGGACCCCCAACCCACGGGGCAGTAGGAGCCTGAGGGCCAGCAGCCCTAACCCCTCCACAACCCCCGGCTCCCAGTCCCTGCGGCCGAGCCCCCTGCGCCCCCAGGCACAGACACTGCCAGTCCCCACAGGACCCTGCCCCACCGCCCTCTGCCCCACTGGTCACAGGATCCCCCCCAAGCCTGCCCCATTCCCCACCCCCTCTGTGCCCAGCCCCCCGGCCTGGCTCACCGATGACGGACATGCGCTTGCGGACGTTGTTGAAGTCCAGGATGGCCAGCAGCTGGTAGGTGACGGCCCGGCCCAGCTCCTGCACCGTGATTGTCTTGGGCGTGCGCGAGCGGAAGACGAAGCTGAAGTTCCTGGCGGCCGTGACCAGCGCCCCCTCGTCCGGGGACTGCGCCTTGTAGTACAGCTCCCCTGGGGGGCACAGCGGGGGGGGGGTGTCAGCGCTGGGCCTCCACCACCAACGCCCCCCATGGGAGACGGGCCGAGCTCCCCTGCACCCCCAGGGGACAGCCTGAGCCCCCGGGAGGACACCCACCTTCGCTCCTCTCCTCGGACATGACGGTGTGGCAGAGCGAGAGCAGGCGGAAGAACTCGTGCACGTGGGCGTTGCCGAGCTGCACGGCCTGCAGCAGGCTGGCGTCCCAGAACCGGAACCGCGGGTCGGCCAGCGGGTTGAAGGAGAAGTCGACCGGCTCCGTCCTCTAGGGAGGGGGAGAGAGTTACCCCCCCCCGTCTGGCCCCTGCCATGGCCAGGGGCACCCCAGAGCCTGCCCTCCGCCCAACACGGAGAGGCCTGGAGGGCAGGGCACCCCCTTGAAATGCAGAGACCACCCCCTGCACCCCAAGCCCCCTACGGAGCCCATCTCCCTGGGACCCCCCCCCGGGATGGGGCAGCTTGTACCTCTCCCAGCTGCGCCTTGTGCCCGAGCACGTCCAGCACGTCACCTGCAAACGCAGAGGGCAAAGGGTTAACGTGGGGACACCAGCCAGCACAGCACCGCGCAGGGAGGGGGGGCATGCTGGGAACCCCACCCCACAGGAGCCGCTCTCTCCCCAGGACAGAGCCGCCCAATGGAACGAGCAGCTGCCCCCGTCCCACCCCCCACCCCCCACAGACCGAGAACGGATGGACATGGGGGGGGGGGTAGCTCCTTTGGCAGCAGCCCCCCGGGGTACAGCAGCCAGAGTGGCTGGTCCCCCCCAGAGCAGCTGCCTGGCATCCGCATGTCGAAGCTAGGACGGCCCTCGCAGGAGGGGTGTCCCAGCGCCCAGGGAGCTGGGGTGCACCCCACAGTAAGTGCCCCAGGGAGCAGAGGGGCCTGACCTGGGGATGGGGAACGCCCCCACCAGGGCCGGGGGAAGACATCCTCTCCCCCTCCCACTGCCCAGCCCGGCTCACCATAGCTGCGCCCGTTGATGGAGCACTTGCTGAAGATCATGATGTTCTGGGTGAGGGTGCCGGTCTTGTCAGAGAAGATGTACTCCACCTGGCCCAGCTCCTCGTTGAGCGTGGTGGTGCGGGCCTCGGCCGGCGTCTGCCGCTGCGCGCAGTACATCTTCTTGTCCCAGTTGATGAAGTAGCTGTGGCCGAGGCGGATCACTTCCACGCTGCACACGGGGAGGGAGGGGACACAGGGCTCGGCACAGCTGGGCGGGCAGCACCCCCCGGGGGAGCAACTCGCTGCCGCCAGCCATGAACCCCACAGCACCCCCGGCGCGTCCATCAGCTAAGCCATTTCACAGGGTGGGCACTTACCCTACGTCACCCGGAGCTGGGGCAGAGCCGGGGAGAGAACCCAGGAGTCCTGGCTCCAGGCCCCCACACTCTAACCCACTAGCCCCCACTCCCTTCCCAGAGCCGGGGAGAGAACCCAGGAGTCCTGGCTCCCGGTCCGCACTGCTCTAACCCACCAGGGCCCACTCCCCTCTGGAGGGATAGAACCCAGGAGTCCTGGCTCCTGGCCCCACTCTAACCACTAGACCCCACTCCCCTCCCAGAGCTGGGGAGAGACCCCAGGAGTCCTGGCTCCCCGGCCCAGTGCCCACTTTCTGGACCACACTACCGCCTCCTACATTGGTTTCCGGGCCCCCCACGCTCATACTGACCAACACAGGCGAGCGCAGCCCCTTGGCCGTGGTCTCTGGCCGGCCAGCAGGAGAAGCGCCGCAAGCCGAGAGGCTCAGAGGAACGGGGGGGGTCGAGTGGGAGTGAGGCGCGGCAGCAGCTGACCCCCCGGGAATCCTGCGCCAGGCCCGGTGCTAAAGCCATGGACTAGAGGTGCCCCCATCCCCCCGGCAAATCCCCCCGGCCCCCCAGCAGGAAATGGAGGGGCTAGGCTCGGGGGCGGGGCGGGCGTGACCGGTTCTTACCTCGGGGCTAAGGGGACAGAACCATGCTGGGGAACGAAAAGAGAGAGAAATTAAAAGAGAGAGAGAAGGGGTGGCAGGGGCAGGGCGAGATGGGCACCGGCAGCTGGGTCAGGCAGAGCCGCACGGAGCCAGGCCCGGAGGGACCAGCAGGATGGGACGGGCGGCTCTGTGCCCCGGAGACGCCGACTTGTTCCTCCACCAGAGAGCAGCAGCACCGTCCTTCCCCAGCACCCCCACACAGCCCGGTACCCCCTCCCCGGCACCCCCAGCCCGGTACCCCCTCCCCACAGCCCGGTACCCCCTCCCAGGCACCCCCAAACACAGCCCGGTACCCCCTCCCCAGCACCCCCCCACAGCCCGGTACCCCCTCACACACAGCCCAGCACTGTCCTTCCCCAGCACCCCCCCACAGCCCGGTACCCCCTCACAGCACCCCCACACACAGCCCGGTACCCCCCTCACACACAGCCCAGCACTGTCTGTCCCCAGCACCCCCACACAGCCCGGTACCCCCTCCCCGGCACCCCCCCCACAGCCCGTTACCCCCCTCCCCGGCAACCCCTCCCCGGCACACCCCCCCCACAGCCCGGTACCCCATCACACACAGCCCAGCACCGTCCTTCCCCGGCACCCCCACACAGCTGGACACCCTGTCCCCGGCACCCCCTGACCACAACCCGGTACCCCCTCCCCGGCACCCCCACACAGCCGGACACCCTGTCCCCGGCACCCCCCCGACACAGCCCGGCACCACCCTTCCTGGCACCCCCCCCCCACACACACACAGCCCAGCGCCTCCCTTCCGCGGCACCTCCACATACAGCCCGGTACCCCCTCCCTGGCACCCCCCCCCACACACAGCCAGGTACCCCCCTCCCCAACACCCCCCCACAGCCCGGTACCCCCTCACACACAGCCCAGCACTGTCCTTCCCCAGCACCCCCACACAGCCCGGTACCCCCTCCCCGGCACACCCCCCCCACAGCCCGTTACCCCCTCCCCGGCAACCCCTCCCCGGCACCCCCCCCCCACAGCCCGGCAACCCCTCCCCGGCACCCCCAAACACAGCCCAGTACCCCATCACACACAGCCCAGCACCGTCCTTCCCCGGCACCCCCACACAGCTGGACACCCTGTCCCCGGCACCCCCTGACCACAACCCGGTACCCCCTCCCCGGCACCCCCACACAGCCGGACACCCTGTCCCCGGCACCCCCCCGACACAGCCCGGCACCACCCTTCCTGGCACCCCCCCCCACACACACACACAGCCCAGCGCCGCCCTTCCGCGGCACCTCCACATACAGCCCGGTACCCCCTCCCTGGCACCCCCTCCCCAACACCTCCACACACACAGAGCCCGGTACCCCCCTCCCCGACACCCCCCCACACACACAGCCAGGTACCCCCTCCCCAACACCAGCCCCCCACACAGCCTAGCACCCCCCCAAACACAGACAGGTACCCCCTCCCCAGGTGCTCACACACAGAGAGCCCAGTACCCCCTCCCCAACACCGCCACACACATAGCCAGGTACCCCTTCCCCAGGCACCCCCCTCAAACACAGCCCGGTACCCCCTCCCCGGCACCCCCCCACACACCCAGGTACCCCCTCCCCAGACACCCCCCTCAAACACAGCCAGGTACCCCCTCTCCACTGGATTCTTGTCCCTCCCCCCATCTCCACCACCCACACTCCCTGGATTCCCCTCCATGCATCCGCTTTCCCTGAGCCCCTCAATCACAGGCCCCTTTCCTTGGGCTTCTACCCGTATCTCCCATGTGCCCACCTCCACGCAGGAGCCCGGCAGCAGCCCCCAGCCCCGCGCCCCAGGTGCTGCCTACCTGACGTAGAGCGAGATGGGCACCACGGTGTTGAGGATGATGATGTAGGACCAGAAGGAGAGGAAGCCGGAGAAGAAGGCACTGTCCACCGCCACGTCCCAGGGCAGGTAGATCTGGAAGCAGGCTCCCACCTCGTGCTCCCAGATGGCATTGCCGATGGCCAGGATTACCCCCATGCAGACCAGGAACCCGAAGATCTGCCAGAGGGAGGGCAGGGGTCAGAGCCCAGAGAGAGACGGGCACTGCTCCCCCAGCCCGATCGGGGCCACGTCCCCCAGCCCGGGATCGGGGCTAGCTGGGACCACGTCCCCCAGCCTGGGATTGGGGCCGGCTGCACCCCCGGGGGCTGGGGCTTCTGCGGTTCTTTGAGCCATCCCAGGTTTAAAAGCTTCCAGGAACGTCATGTCCTGGCACCTCGGCACCACTAGAGGGCAGTCCCAGGGGGGAGCGATGGGGGGGACAGGCAGCCGGGTGGGCCCTGCATGGGGCGGGGGGAGCTCCGGGCGCCACACGCTGTAGCCGAGACGGGCGCTGCTGCTCCACGGGGTAACGGAGCCAGCACACGGCAGATCTTCCACCCGCCAGGGGCGTCTCCTACCTGCCGGGCACGCCCGGGGCGTCTCCCCGACCCACAGCCCCCGTCTCACCCACACACCCAGAGCACCAGCGTGTTCATCAGCCGGTCGATGCTTGTCCTCTTGAACTTGGTCCGCCCGCTGTTCTGCATCAGCTTGGTGTCGGGACCTGGGGGGTGGGAAACACGTCACCGGGAGCCCCGTGGGGGCCCAGGGCCTCGCCCCCACCCCAGAGCCCCCCGGGACCCTCCCCTCCCGGCCCATGCGGAGGGACCCCGCTGAAGCTCTGCCTGACACCTGGTCGCCCGTAGGGCCGGGAACAGCCCCCTGCATGGGGAGGACTGATTAGACGGCAGAGCAGGCCGTGGGGCGAGGGGACCCCCCCCCCCGCGCCCCCACCTGCGAAGATGACGAGGCCGAAGCACCACTCGGTGTTGCGAAGCATGCAGCCCCGCAGCAACATGTTCTGGTTGCTCAGCTGGTATTTGTTCTCCTTCCAGTACAGGGTCCCGCCGAACTTGTCCAGTTTGTTGTTGGGGGGCTCGCAGATCACCTCACCTGGGGAGAGAGCCAGCAGCCTGGTACCCCTCAGCCCAGCTCCTGGCACAGCCCCGAGCCCCACAGACTTCGGGCAACCCGGGCACGGGGGCTGGGAGCTGAGAGCTTCATTCAGACATTCCCGGCCCCTCCCAGCATGGGGCGCTGGAGGGAGCGGGGCAGGAGCAGTGCTGGGTCCGGGGATGAGCCACCTGCACCTACACTGAAGGAGATTCTCCCCCCCACACCCTGGTGACACAGATACACCTGGCAGGAGACGGCAGGTCTATCACCCCCTGTCTGACCATCTCCTCGGTACTCGGCCCCAGGGGGTCGGCACTGGCCTGGCTCCTGCGAGGTGTGTGGGGGAAACAATTTCAGAGCGAGGTGCCGTGGGAGGGGAGCAGGGAGCTGCCCCAGCCAGCCTGTGTTTCCTGGCCGGAGACCTCCAGGGACCAGCCAACCCCGAGAGTTCCTGGCAGAGGGGCCGCTGGGCTCAGAGACTGTGGGAGCAGAACCGGCCCAAGGGGACTCCGCCAGTAGGGGCTGGCTCATGACAAGTGGGTCCCAACTCTCTGGCCGGGACAAGCGCTGCAGGGACCAGGCAGTGGGGGAGAAATGCCGGGTGAGACAGGAAAGTCACTGGTTACTAAGGCCAGGCTATACACTGCGTCTGACGTGTTTCTTTTACCTGAGGCCTTACGGTCCCAGATCCTTAGGCTGGCTTGGGCTTGACTCTTTCCCTCGAGCTCTGTTAAACCAACGTCAGGTTGGCCAAAGTGCCTCGTGCTAAGGAGAGTGTCGAACTGGGGGGGGAACCAAGGACCCGGGTGCCCTGCTTCCCTGGAGTCGGTGCCACTGGGGGTGCCGGAAGCTGGGGACGGGGCACTCGAGTACCAAAGTGGGCTGTGTAAACCGCTGGGCTGCACTGGGAAAGGGGAGGGCTCCCGGAGCGCAGCGCCTGTGTGGCCAACAGCTGGTGGCTGGGGAGCGTTTCCCCTGGTGGGCACAGACTGGGCTCCCTCCCGCTGTGAGCAGGGGGTAGGAATTCACCCCAACGCCTCAGGTAACCCACCAAAGCACGTAATGAGAATGCAGAGAGAGAAGCTGAGCGTGCAGGGCTCCCCGGCCCCCGCACTCACCATCAAACTGGGCCAGCTTGCTGATGTCCCCCAGCGCCGAGGTGACAGGAATGGCCTGGCGCACTTTCATGTTGGTCTCTCTGGAAGGAGGAGAGGCAGCGTGGGCCGGGGCCTGGACACCTGGCCCCGTTCCCTGCCCAGCCTGGGTCTGTCTCATGCATGTAGCGCGAGGGCTGGGGACAGGCCATCTCCCGCTGCGACGCCCCCGTCCTGGCCAGCGGCCGTGCCAGCGTGGGAACGGCCTGCGATCGCGCCGGGCAGCAACTCACTGGACTTGGCGCTGCCAGCCCGAGCGTGCCAATGGGGGGACGAACTGCTCCGGGGCAGTGCTGTGTCACAAAACTGGCCAGGGCGGCCTGGCTGGGTCCTCGCTCAACCCTCCGCGGGGATGGAGGGGCCGCAAAGACCGAGCAAGTGACGCTCACCCCCGGGACTCTCCTGAATTCAGCCGGGCCTGCGGGAGCTAACTTTGGGGAGAGACACACAGCGCTCACCCCAGGGGTGGAGCCCACAGCGCCCGGCTGCATGGGACGGGGGCCAGGCCAGCCGAGAACTTAACCTTTATTCGGTGGGCGAGTCTCGAACCCCCCACACTGGGCTCCGGGGCCAAGAAACCCAACTGCTCTGAAACCGCTGCCGGGGGCCCTGCCAACACCGGGGGGTGCCTGGACCCAGCAGGGCCGCAGGTGTCTGGCCCAGTCAGACTCGCTGGGCAGAGCTGACGGGACGAAGCAAGAGGGCTGCAGCCCCAAGGCTCCGTCTGGGAAGCGCTGAGGCCCCAAACTGCCCCTGGCTTGCAGATCCTGCTGGCTCTGAACGGCCTCGCCGACGGATGCAGCATCCATGCTGGGGGTGCCCCCCGAGGCTGGGGTCCCGCCCCCTTCGCCCTGTGGCTGGCTGGGCGGAGGAGAGGCGAGGTCACTCACCCGTCAAGCTCGGCCGTCTCGATGTAGCACAGCCCATGGGGTTCGCTGCTGGAGAGGAGCAGGAGGTCAGCCTGTCGGGGGAGAGGAACGGCCGGCGCTGAGCTGCCATCGGGGTCCCTGCCATCGGGGGAGACGCAGGCCCCTCGCCCGGCCGAGACCCAGACAGGCCAGCCCACGCCGGCTGCCCAGAGCGCCCCTTGCCAAGGCGGCAGGTGCTAGCGCATCCCCGGGGGAGGACGAGGGGAGAGACTCCTGCCCCCCACCTGGAAGGCAGCTCTGGGTTGGGGGCTCCCCACACAGGCCGCGGGGCCGGACTCACCGCCACAAAGTGGTTGTTCTCCAGCTTGATGATGTCTCCGACGCGCACGTTCATCCACTGCTCCTGCTGGAGGCTGTGGGGGCGTGAGAAGCAGAGTCAGGGGGGCCGGGGAGCAGGAGGCCCCCCCGTTATCTCAGCCGTGCCCCAAGGCCTTTCCCCCCCTCACCCTTCTTCAGAGGAGGCCTGCTCCCCCCCAGCCCCTCTCCCTCTGTGCCGGATGCTGGGGGGCAGACAGCCCATCTTCAGCTGGGGAACCTGCCTCCCTGTGGCCCCCCAGGGGCTCCCCCAGGCCGGGGCCCCGGGACACTCACGTTCCGTTGATCAGCACCTGAGATTGGCGATTGTTCACCTGGTTGTCGCTCTTGTGGCGGAACTGGAGGGGGAGGGCAGAGACCTCGGTCAGAGGATCCTGGGAGGGGCCCCATTCCCCCCACCTGCCCCCAACACGGGCTGCCGAGCCTGGGCCTTGCCAGGAGTGGGGGGGGACAGCGGCTTGGCCTGGCAGTGCCCGCCCCCCTGCCCCCAAGCAGCGCCCCGCTCCATCCTGACCACACACTGGACCGCGGACCCAGCTCCACCCCCATGCCCAGGGGCAGCTGGAGGGAACGCTGCTCCCCCCCAGCGCCCCGCCCCCCACCCCGGGCACGGCGGGGGCACTCACGTAGTCGTCAGTGGCATCTTTGACAGCTGTGATAGTTAAGACGAGAACCAAAGGCACGATGGTGGTGAACCAGGAGAGCGAGGAGATCTGGGGGATCAGCTGGAGAGAGGGGGGTGGGGTTAAACACAAAGAGCACCCCACCATCACCGCCCCGGGGACCCGTGCAGGGAGGGATGCTGCATGCAGAAGGCACTGGACCCCCCTAACCTAGGCAGGGATCCCCAGCAGGGTTCCACCCGGGGGCCCATCCCCTCCCATCCCCATGGGACCCCCCATGCCAGCCACTGTATGGTACCCCAGGGAGGGAGGGACCGTGTCCCCGCACCACAGCCCCCCTCCCCCCCCCACCTGCAGGATGAGGAGAAAGAGGAAATAGGTGTTGGCCACTTCCTGGAACTGCTCAAAGAGGTTGACGGGCAGGAAGGTGATGATATTGTACTTGGAGGTCTGGATACAGTTACTCTGCAGAGAGATGGGGGTGAGATGGGCAGGATTAGGAGAGACACGGACCACAGGCCCCACCCTGAAGGGCCCAACCCCAGCCATGGGGACCCCCCACGAATCCCCCCCGCCCCAGCTCTCCCAGATTCCACTCGTTCCAAGGCTCAGAGAGGAGGAAAACCACTGTCTGAGCTGGCAGCCCGGACTCCTGGGTTCTGGTCCCAGCTCTGACTCGCAGGCATGTCCCGGCCCTCTCTCGGCCTCTGTTTACCCCCCTGTACATGGGGAGGGGGTATCGAGAGCCCCAGGAGGGAGAACGGGGCGAACAAGCAGAACCAGCGTCACTTGGGCCCCACCACCTCCCAATGCCAGACACCCCCCAGACCAGGCCCCCGAGCAGCAGCCCGGCTCCCGGGTCCAGCTGTCCTAAAATAGCAGCAAGAGGCTGGGCCCGCGGAGCAGCTAAAAATAACCTTTCCCTGCCCCCTCCCACAGCAAAAAAGGGGGGGAGGCCAAGGTGAGCTGCTCCCATCCCCCCACCGCAGCGCTGGCGGAAGAAGCTGGTTAATTAGCCAGACATGTAAATGCATCGGGGACTCCCGTGGGGCCTCCAGAAGCCAGGGCGGGAAGGGTTTGCAGAGCAGGACCCGGGCACCATCCTCTGCCCGGCTGTGGTGGCAGCCCCCCCCCCCCCACACACACACACACACCCCACCCAGCTGGGACGTCCAAGTGCCTTCAGCGCCGCGTTATTAATAGATACTCAGCAGCAGAATTTTCTCATGGACAAAAGCCCATTTTTAGCTCCTACCCCCCGACCCCTGGAGGAGTTAGACGAGGACGGTGACCCGCAACCCAGAACTACGATCCCCCAGCACTGCACGCCCCACATCCCCCAGGCCCCTCTGCCAACAGGGCCACCAGCCCCAGCCCCGCATTTCCCTGGCTGGGCCCCACGCCCCCAGAGCCCGCCTCTGCAGTGACCCTGCGCAGGAGGAGAGCAGAATTAGGGTTTGGGGACAGATGGGGAGAAACCTTTGGGGTGGGCCCCTCCGCCTGGCACTGGAGACACAGAGTCTGTGGGTCACTAACCCCCACCCCATCAGCCATGCCCAGCTGCCCTGCCCCGCAGCCCCCTCCCCATACTAGCCGGGCCCTGCAAGGCGGGGGGCAGTTGCCGCACCCCCCTGTGGGCTCCGTGGCACTCACCGCATACTGGAACTTTTCGTTGTACTCTCGGGCGTTGGCCTTCACCCGCCTTTCGTCCTCTGCAAAAGAACCCGGGTCAGCTGGAGCCCGCCGGAGCCCTGGCACATGCCCCCCGCCAGGGCCACTACGCCAGCCCATGGCCAACGCTCTGGGTACAGGATAACCTTGATGGGACATGGGCCCACTCCCCCCCCAGCTCTGCCAGTGCCCCTCACTCCCGACCTGCAGCCCCCCGGCTCCGCCGGGCTCCCCAATCCTGACCCGCAGCCCCCCAGCTCTGCCAGGCTCCCCAATCCTGACCCACAGCCCCCCAGCTCCACCGGGCCCCCCAATCCCAACCCATAGCCCCCCAGCTCTGCCAGGCTCCCCAATCCTGACCCACAGCCCCCAAGCTCCGCCGGGCCCTCCAATCCCGACCCACAGCCCCCCAGCTCCGCCGGGCCCCCCAATCCCGACCCACAGCCCCCCAGCTCCGCCGGGCCCCCCAATCCCAACCCGCAGCCCCCCAGCTCTGCCAGGCCCCACAATTCTGACCTGCAGCCCCCCGGCTCCGGCGGGCCCCCAGTCCCGACCCGCAGCCCCCCAGCTCTGCCGGGCCCCCCAGTCCTGACCCGCAGCCCCCCAGCTCTCACCCCGGAGATTAAGGGGGTGAGAACTCTGCGCCCCAAGGGATGTATAAGCACTCCCGGCTCTCCAACCCCACCCCCCAGGCACACAGGAACCCGAACCCGAGCTGCAGGCCCAGGGCAAGGGCAGAGAAGAGAAGCAATGTCTGCAGTGTACGTCAGACCCCATGGAACCCCCTTGGCACCGAAACCCTTCACTGCCCCCAGACGATAGCCCCCCACCCCAACGACTTTAGCCTCATTTAAATATTTAAAGGAACTCCGCTCCAGCAGTGGGTGGGACTCGCAGAAGGAAAATGTGACGCTCTCCATTACACGGACCCGCCCCCCGGGGCCAGAGGACCCCTTACCTGGGGGGTGTTTTTTTGCACACAGCTCCATGGCATCCACGTCCGGCTAGTCAGGCCCATGGGAGACCCTGCACCGAGGGGAAGGGGGAGAGAAACACGTCAGGAGAGCCAGAGACCCTCCTTCCCACCCTGCGGCTCCAGGACCCACCGCCCAGAAAGTGCCGGCAGCTTCTGTGACTCTGAGGGAGGGGAGGGAATTGGGGGTGATTGTGATCAAGTCAAACTGACCAGAGCCAGCACAACCTGAACCCCTCAGTGCCAACCCGCGATGCCCCCTCTGCCCCAAGGCCGTCCAGAGGGGGGCAAGTGGGGCAATTTGCCCCAGGCCCCGCAGGGGCCCCCACGAGAATATAGTATTCTATAGTATTGCAACTTTTTTTTATGGAAGGGGCCCCCAAAATTGCTTTGCCCCAGGCCCCTTGAATCCTCTGGGCGGCCCTGCTCTGCCCCCCCTCTGCACACAGACCTCTGTCCATGCTCCTCGGTCCCGACCTGCAGCCCCCTGCTACCCCAGCCCTGGCCCCCATCGCTCAGCAGTTGCTCTAGAATAGGGGTTGGCAACCTTTCAGAAGTGGTGTGTCAAGTCTTCATTTATTCACTCTAATTTAAGGTTTCGTGTGCCAGTAATAAATGTTAACATTTTTAGACAGTCTCTTTCTACAAGTCTATAATATATAACTAAACTATTGTTGTATGTAAAGTAAATAAGGTTTTTAAAATGTTTAAGAAGCTTCATTTAAAATTCAATTAAAATGCAGGTTTCAGAGTAGCAGCCGTGTTAGTCTGTATCCGCAAAAAGAACAGGAGGACTTGTGGCACCTTAGAGACTAACAAATTTATTCGAGCATAAGCTTTCGTGGGCATAAGCATCCGAAGAAGTGGGCTGTAGCCCACGAAAGCTTATGCTCTAATACATTTGTTAGTCTCTAAGGTGCCATAATTAAAATGCAGAATCCCCTGGACCGATGGCTAGGACCCGGGCAGTGTGAGTGGCTCTGAAAATCAGCTCGCGTGCCGCCTTGGGCACACGTGCCATAGGTTGCCTACCCCTGCTCTAGAAAGTCCCTACATGCACCCCAGTCTCTGTGCCTCCCCCGGGACTGGGCTGTAGGCGCCCCCTTCCCACACACCAGCAGATAGTCCCGGGGATCCCGCGCCCGATGGGGCCCGTGGGGAGTGGAGACAGCCCCGGCTGGGGGAGCTGCTCCCTGGGAGCCTCCCCGCCCAGCAGAGTGAGCGGCTCCTGCCCGGCCAGGACACAGCTCAGCTACGCAGCCCCAGGACACGGCCGGGACGTGGGCAGCCAGGAGCTCAGATGACAGCCGCTTGCTTGTGGCCGGCCTGCTCCAGGCTGGGAGTGCAGGGGGCGCACAGCACAGGCCCCGTTCACACGCTGTCGACAGAGGCGCTTAGAACCACCGACCCTTGTGCCCAGGCCTGGCCCTCCCAACCTGCCCCAGACACACCCTGTGAGCCAGGTTACTAGCCGCACAGCTCTGCACGTGGCCCCAGTGGAGACACGGAGCTCAGGGCCGGCCCCAAGGGTCTGAGACAGAACGATCAGACCAGGGGGTGATAGGGAACCACGCAGCCCCACGCATGGCAGCACCCGGGGGCTTGGCTGTTTCCTGTCCAGTGTCTGTGGGCAGCAGGGTCAGCGGCGTCTGGAGCTCCTGCCCGGGGACGGGCCTGGCCCACCCCGCAAGGAGATGTCTCCAAGCCGCCCAGAGAGCCGGACCCCCAGGCATTCAGCTCTCATGCAGAGCACCCTGCCCAGGGAAGGGAGGTTGCTGGAGGCTGCTCCCGGAGACCCTGGACTCAGCGCAGGGAACCTGGCGCAAGGCCCTGTCCTAGATCTCTTGCACTGTGTCCTAGGAGCCCTGGAGAGGCTGCAGGCAGTTAGACCAGAGCCCCACATGGGTATGTCAGAGCCACTGACAGCACAGAGAGCACAGCCCCATGCACCCCACTCCCCTGCTCTAGCATCGCCCCAACTTCCAGAGGGGAAACTGAGGCACGGAGGCTGGCTGGCCCAGTGGTTCGGGTGCTGGTCTGTGACTTGGAGGACCTAGGTTCAGTTCCCAGCTCTGAGACAGTCTCCCTGTGAAGTGGGGAGGGTCTCTCTCTCCCTGGGTGTCTGTGCAGCCCCTGGCACAAGGGGGTCCCAATATGCTGCTGCTGCCAGCGCATCCTCAGCTCGGTTCTGACTCCCCTCCAGGCCCCTGGGGCTCCCCCTCCCCGGATAACACTGCCACGGGCCTCCATCAGGGACACACCCAGCGCAGGATGGAGCCACGGAGGTGTCACCGAGGCAAGAGCCTGAACGGTGGGGAAAGGCCGCACAGGCAGTGGCACGGCCGGGCAGAGAACCCAGGCGTCCTGGCTGCTCATCACACCCCTGCGTGTGGTCACGAGGTGCAGGCCAGCGAGCCAGGCCCAGCCACGACCTGAGCGCCGAGCAGCAGCGACAGGAAGTGGAGGGGGGATGGGTCGGAGGCGGTAGGTGCAGAGACCACAATGAAGGGGAGGAGGGAGCCTGAAGCAGTGGAGCCCTGCGATGGGGGGTGGGCGGAGGGCCCCCACTTCACCCCCCTCCCTGCCCCATGCCCACACCGCTGGGGACTCCACAGGTGGCAGCAGCTGGGCCTTGGGGGCAGAGACCGCCCCAGGAGGGGCTACCCAATGCAGAGAGCCCAAGCCAAGAGTGCAGGGGCACCACAATCTAGTAGCCAGGCCTGGACAGGAGCCAGGACTCCTGGGTTCTATTCCCAGCTCTGGGAGGGGAGCGGGGTCTAGTGGGGGGTGAACAGGTCTCCTCTCCACGCCCCTCACCCCCTGCTAGAGGCCTGTAACCCCTAGCAGGGCCGCCCAGAGGGGGTGGCAAGTGGGGCAATTTGCCCCAGGCCCCGGGCCCCACAGGGCCCCCCACGAGACTATAGTATTCTATAGTATTGCAACTTTTTTTTATGGAAGGGGCCCCCGAAATTGCTTTGCCCCAGGCCCCCTGAATCCTCTGGGCGGCCCTGACCCCTAGAGTGTTAGGACCAGACAGCCCGGACCGCACGCAGTGCCCAGCACCACAGGGCCGCGGCACCAGACCTCGCCTGCCTGGCTGCAGCTGCTCAGAGGAGGCTGAGCTGGGACAGGGCACGCAGCTCGCTTCCATTCCTGGCTTTGCCACCGGCTCCCCGAGGGCCCTTGGCCCCGTCACTGATGCCCTCTGGGCCTCTGGTGCCAACCGTAAAAGGGGAGAATAATCCTGCCTAGGCCCATTCAGATGGTGATTGCAAGGACTGCGTTTCCCTGGGTCTGCACAGTGCTGGCACAACGGGGCGGCCCCGATCCTCGATCGGGGCCCGGGCAGCACCTGGCACAACAGGGCGGCCCTGGGTTCTCGATCGGGGCCCGGGCAGCGCCTGGCACAACAGGGCGGACCCGGGTTCTCGGTCGGGCCCCCAAGGTGCTACTCTGACACGCAGAATAAAACTAAAAGAAACAGCATCAGGGGACCTGGCTGATTTCTGCACCCAGGGGCCAGTTGGGCTCCCCCAGCCCCTTCGGGGGAGTCAAAGGCCCCCCCCCAAAAAAAACTTCCTCCCAGGTTTAAATATGTCCCCAGCGCATTTGGAGCCAAACCCAGCTGGGCTGGGACCCGCGGTGCGACCCCCCCAGCTCCCCCAACGCGCGGTCCCCACGTGGGGGCTGACTCCAGCTGGGGCTTACAGAGCTCGGGGGATCTGGGTCCCCCCCACCCCGGCCCCAGGGAGCGGCCCAGGCGGGGATGCGGCGCGGGCCGGGGGGGCTCTCCCAGCCCGGGGGACACGAAAGCAGATTCTGCTCCAGCCGCAGCGAGAGCCAGAGCCGGGCCGCACAGGCCCCCCCGCGCCAAAAACCGGAGCGGGGCTGGGAAAATCCTTCTCCGCAGCGTCCCCCGCTGCCCGGCGGAGAAATTGGGAGCAGGGATCCCGCATCATCCTCCTGCCCCCCCTCCTCCCCCCGCCCCGCAGCATCCCCCTCCCCCAATTCCCCCTCCCCTCCCTGCAGGAGCCCCCCCTTCCCGCATCACCTTCCTCCTCCTCCCCCCCCTCCATCACCTCCGAGGAGCCGCTGCCTGGCGCCCCCCGCCCAGTCCGGGGGGGGGGGGCAGAGCCTGCATCTGTCCCAGCCCCCCCCCTTACCTCTGCGAGCAGCCCCCCCGCGCTCCGTCCTTGCAGCTGCGGGGTCCGCCGGGGCGTGGGGGGAGGCGGCCCCGGGTGCTGAGCGCTGCCCCCCTCGGCCGGCCCCGCCGCGGTCACAGCCCCATGGCGGCCCCCGCTGCAGCCGCAGCCCCAGCGCCTCGGTGCCAGCTCCGGGGGCCGGGGGCGGAAGTGATGAAAGAGGCAGAGCCCGGCCGGCTGCGGAGCTGCCATGGGGGGGGGGGGCAGGTTGGGGGGCGGGTTAACCCCTGGCGCGCCGGGGGGAGGCGGGATCCGCCGGGACCCTCCTCGGCTCCTGCCTGTGAACCGACCAGGGTCTGCGCAGAGCCCCTGCTGCAGCCCCTGGCCCCTGGGACCCCCGCCCGGCCCCCCAGCGCGCCGCTAGCTGACCTGGTACCCGGCCCCCCGGGCCCTTCTCCGGCTAGCCCTGACCTGGTACCTGGTACCCGGCCCCGCTAGCCCCTTCTCCGGCTAGCCCTGACCTGGTACCTGGTACCCGGCCCCCCGGGCCCTTCTCCGGCTAGCCCTGACCTGGTACCTGGTACCCGGCCCCCCGGCCCCTTCTCCGGCTAGCCCTGACCTGGTACCCGGCCCCGCTAGCCCCTTCTCCGGATAGCCCTGACCTGGTACCCGGCCCCCCCGGCCCCTTCTCCGGCTAGCCCTGACCTGGTACCTGGTACCCGGCCCCCCGGCCCCTTCTCCGGCTAGCCCTGACCTGGTACCTGGTACCCGGCCCCCCGGGCCCTTCTCCGGCTAGCCCTGACCTGGTACCCGGCCCCGCTAGCCCCTTCTCCGGATAGCCCTGCCCTGGTACCCGGCCCGCCGGCCCCTTCTCCAGCTAGCCCTGACCTGGTACCTGGTACCCGGCCCCCCGGGCCCTTCTCCGGCTAGCCCTGCCCTGGTACCCGGCCCCCCGGCCCCTTCTCCGGCTAGCCCTGACCTGGTACCCGGCCCCCCGGCCCCTTCTCCGGCTAGCCCTGACCTGGTACCCGGCCCCCCGGCCCCTTCTCCGGCTAGTCTTGACCTGGTACCCGGCCCCCCGGCCCCTTCTCCCAGCCCGCCGCTAGCCCCTTCTCCGGCTAGCCCTGACCTGGTACCCGGCCCCCCGACCCCTTCTCCGGCTAGCCCTGACCTGGTACCCAGCCCCGCCAGCCCTTTCTCCCAGCCCTCCGCTAGCCCCTTCTCTGGCTAGCCCTGACCTGGTACCCGGCCTCCCGGCCCCTTCTCCGGCTAGTCTTGACCTGGTACCCGGCCCCCCGGCCCCTTCTCCCAGCCCGCCGCCAGCCCCTTCTCCGGCTAGTCCTGACCTGGTACCCGGCCTCCCGGCCCCTTCTCCCAGCCCTCCGCTAGCCCCTTCTCCGGCTAGCCTTGACCTGGTACCCGGCCCCCCAGCCCCTTCTCCCAGCCCTCCGCTAGCCCCTTCTCCGGCTAGCCCTGACCTGGTACCCGGCCCCTTCTCCGGCTAGCCCTGACCTGGTACCCGGCCCCCCAGCCCCTTCTCCCAGCCCTCCGCTAGCCCCTTCTCCGGCTAGCCCTGACCTGGTACCCGGCCCCCCGGCCCCTTCTCCGGCTAGCCCTGACCTGGTACCCGGCCCCCCAGCCCCTTCTCCCAGCCCTCCGCTAGCCCCTTCTCCGGCTAGCCCTGACCTGGTACCCAGCTCCGCCAGCCCCTTCTCCGGCTAGTCCTGACCTGGTACCCGGCCCCCCGGCCCCTTCTCCGGCTAGCCCTGACCTGGTACCCGGCCCCCCGGCCCCTTCTCCGGCTAGCCCTGACCTGGTACCCGGCCCCCCAGCCCCTTCTCCCAGCCCTCCGCTAGCCCCTTCACCGGCTAGCCCTGACCTGGTACCCGGCCCCCCGGCCCCTTCTCCGGCTAGCCCTGACCTGGTACCCGGCCCCCCCAGCCCCTTCTCCCAGCCCGCCGCTAGCCCCTTCTCCGGCTAGTCCTGACCTGGTACCCAGCCCTGCCAGCCCCTTCTCCGGCTAGCCCTGACCTGGTACCCGGCCCCCCGGCCCCTTCTCCGGCTAGCCCTGACCTGGTACCCGGCCCCCCAGCCCCTTCTCCCAGCCCTCCGCTAGCCCCTTCTCCGGCTAGCCCTGACCTGGTACCCAGCCCCCCCAGCCCTTTCTCGCAGCCCGCCGCTAGCCCCTTCTCCGGCTAGTCCTGACCTGGTACCCGGCCTCCTTCTGGCCCCCTGTGCTACCCGGCCTGCCCGGCTCCTTCTCTGGCTCTCAGCTCGGACCTGGTACCCGGCCCCCCAGCCCCTTCTCCGGCTAGTCCTGACCTGGTACCCGGCTCCTTCTCTGGCTCTCAGTTCGGACCTGGTACCCATTCCCCCAGCCCCTTCTCCCAGCCCTCTGCTAGCCCCTTCTCCGGCTAGTACCCGGCCACCCGGCCCCCCGGCCCCTTCTCCGGCTACCTCAGGGACCTGGTACCCGGCCCCCCTCCAGCCCCCTGTGCTACCTGGCCTGCCTGGCTCCTTCTCCGGCTACCTCGGCCCCGACCTGGTACGTGACCCACCCGGCTCCTTCTCCGGCTAGCCCTGACCTGGTACCCGGCCCCCCGGCCCTTTCTCTGGCTAGCTCGGTGCTAACCTGGTACCCGCCCCCCCCCCCATCTCCCCCAGACTCCTGTGCTACCCGGCCTGCCCAGCTCCTTCTCTGGCTACCTCGGCCCTGACCTGGTACCCGCCCCCCCCGGCCCCCGTCTCGCTACCTGGCCTGCCCGGCTCCTTCTCTGCCTGCCGTGCTGTTGTGCCCTGTGGTCCCAGCGTCGCCGAGAGACAAGGTGGGTGAGGGAGGATCTTTTATGGAACCAGCCTCTGTGTGGGGAGAAGCTTTGGAGCTAGGCACAGCTCTTCCCCAGGCCCGGCCATGCTGTGTGAGAGCTGGAGAGCCTGTCCCTGCCCCGGCAGACCTGGGCTATCGCCACCCCCACCTCGTCACCCTGACATTCATCTGTCTCCGAACCGAACCGATCACCAGGCTGCTGCTCCGGGCGGCACATGCTCAGTCCGTGCCAAGCCAACCCGGCAATGCAGCCCCTCCCGTAACGCCGCATCGCCTGGTTCCTAATGCTTACGCGTGTTTTTATGGTTAACGTCAATGGTCCCACCCGGGACCACGCGCCCACCCCCGATCCCGGCCTGGAGCCACAGTCCCACCCAGAGAGCCAGCTTTGGGTTTTACACCCTGTACAGTGCCGTAGGGACTGGTACAGCCAGCAGGGGACGCCCTCCCGCTGCCCACCCGGGGCACAGTGACACCCACCCACGGAGATGGCAGCAGCTCTGGGGCATGACACAGACACGGCCGCTCTGCACGGCATGCTGGGCCTGGTAGCCTCCACCAGCCCCACCCCCCACACACACCACGTTGGCTGGTGCTGTCCCTGCAGCCACCTCTGACAAGCAGCGGCAGCTGTTTATCCCCCCCAGCAGGAGGCTGCCTTTAGTCTGGAGGATGGGATGAGTGGGGGTGGCTAGGAGGAAAGGGGTGGGAGTCACAAAGGTTTATAACGGGCTGGGGGGGTGGGAGCCGTGGGACATTTACACCCCGGCCCTAGGGAACAGTCGGGCACAGTCCTGGCCTGGCCCCCGGAGCGATCTCAGCTCAGAGCCTGGACCAGGCTAAGCAGCCCAGACTGCTCGGACTCCGGAGGTGCCGGTGACTCTGGGAGCCCTAGAGTAGCAGGCTGAGGGATGTATCAGCGGGGGAATTCCGCTGCCCTGCTCCCTCCAGGCCCTTCCCCGCCGGGACCTGGGCCAACCCCTGCTCCACACTGCACCATGCCTGGTCCAGCCGAGCCCCCCTGGGGTTTGCTGCACTGGGATCTGGGGAGGAAGCAGCCCAGGGTCTGGGGCAGTTGTGCAGGCCCAGCTTCTGCCTCCCGCCCTGCTCAGCTCACATTCTTGGGCGCTCCTGGAAGGCCAGGAATGCCGCAGCTGGCAGCCGGCGTGTGTGTACAAACCCATGTGCAAGGGGCAGTGGCGGCCTCTAGTGGGGCACACGCGCACCCCAGGAAATGCTGCACCAGGGCCAGGCGTGCTGGCATCCTGCTTGCTGGCTGCCCGCCCTGCCAGGCTGTGAGCCTGCCAAGGGTGGGGCTGGGGAGACGGCGGGTGCAGCCGGCAGCAGGGCCGGGGATGGGACGAGATGCCTTGGCTTTCACTCCCCATGCTGGGGGGAGCTTGGTCTGTAGGGAGGCAGAGACTGAGCCAGCCTGGAGCCCCAGGCAGGGGCTTGGCTCAGTGGCAGGCCGCAAACCCAAACCCTAAAGGGGCCCCCTGTGCCTGGGGACCTGGGCAGGCACTGGCTAATGCTGGTTACACAGCCCTGCTGCTGCCCACAATCCCAGGCTGCAGCCCCCTGGGCTCCCCTCCTCCTCCTCTCCCTATTTGCAACCCCCCCAGCCCTCTGCTACCAGCCCTAGTGCACTAAACCAGCCACACCCCCGCCCGCCCCCAGTGTCCTCTGGCTATTTTCTGATGTGCAAGAGCAGAACTTCTGCTTTGGCCCTAACGACAGTTACTGACGTCATTATCACCAGCATGTCGGCTGTGGCCAGCTCAGGGCCCGGGAACGCCAGCCGCTGGCCATTGCATGTCTATACCGCCGGCGAGGGGGAAGGACCGAGAAATCCCTTGGCTCTACACATGTGAGGATGCCTGAGGAACCCCAGCGTCCTGCACCGAGCAGCCACCATGTGCCCATTGCACCGGAATCCATCAGTTGCTCTTGCCAGGATGGGACCTGCTGGTTAATTCCCCAGCCGCTGACTTGCAGAGTATCAGGGCACTTCTCCCCTTCTGCAGTGCTGCCAGGCCTGGAGATCTCGGGTCACCAGTGGGGTAAGAGTGCTGTCCCCAATCCCTCCTCACCTGGTCACGTGCCAGCCTGGGCCATCTCTGCTTGGGATTTACCTTCAATCTGTTCGGGTCTGCCCCATCTGTAACAGCAGGTTGACCCTGGAGGATGCTACAGGCAGGGACTGCGGCTCAGACATGCGTCTGCACAGGCTTCACCCAGGGGCTAAGGGCAGAAAGATTTCCTGCCCCTCCTATGCCCAGGCTGGGGGGCCCCATGACTGGCCCAGCCTCCTGCACAAGGATGGATGGCAGAGGGCGAAGCCCACAACTGACCGTGCTGGGGGCAGCACTAGGGGAGCGTGCACAGGGCGAGGGGCAGGTCAGACATGCCAAGGGACGCGGAGCCAGGGCGGTGGTGGGAAGAGGGCATTACACTGAGCAGGGGGCTGAATCCTGGCAAAGAGCCGTGCAATGCAGCACCTGGGGTAAATAAAAGGGGGTGGGTGCTCCCGAGCCAGACCCGGCCAGGGCTGTGTTTGAGGCCAGGCGGGGGGATGCGGGGGGGGGGGCAGCTGCTGGAGAGCAGGGAATGTGCCCCACACCCTTTCCCTGCTCTGTGCCCCCGGCCAGCAGCCCAGCCCACCACAGGCAGGAGCTGCCACCGGAGTTGGGTACATTTCCTGTTGGCTGAAGGGCTCAGCCTAGGGCAGAGCCCAGAGAGGCGCCCCCCGCCCCCCGCCCCCCGCCCCGGGGCTCGAGCTCCTTCTGACCAGCTAAAAGGAACTAGACAAGAATCTTTCCTCCCCCGGTCCCACCCAGGCCTCTGCCAAGGAGACGGTGCCCAGGGAGTTTTCACCATCCCCTTTCCTCCAGCTGCCAGGCTGGGGCCCTGAGCCCCTTGTGACCCCCACAGCACCTTGGGGCTGGCCTGGTGCCCGGAGCACCCCCACCAGCCACAGGGGTTTTGCCCTCACACCCTCCTGAAGACCTGGGTGCCCCAGCCTGCCAAGTATGTGGAGTCGCAGCCTGAAGTCCCAGGGCTGGTGCAGCCGCAGCGGGAGCCCATGGAGAGGCCACTAGCCAGAACCAGCGGCCCCATGGCCCCTGGGGGATGCCCTTGTTCCCGCATTCATGATGCCCAGCATCAGCAGCTCTGTGCCCATCACCTGCCCGAGGAACCACAGGGACAGGGAGCTGATCTGCCTGACTCCCAGCCCCCGAAGGGCAAGGGGGCATGGCGGGGGGGAAGGCAGGGAGCAGGCCAGCACACAGCCCTAGGGGCCCTGCAGGACTACAAGGACTGTGTGTTGGAGCAGACAGACTGGAGACAGTGTGACTGACAGACAGATGCTGGAGGCTGACCCATTCAGGGCACGGGGGCACCTCTTCCTCTCTCCAGTTCTTACACCCTGGGCCATGCGGGAAGGTGACCATGGTCCCAGGCACAAAGGGCTCCGGCCGATTGCATGCGGGGAGCTGTGGTGTCCACGGGCTGCAGCTCTGCAGGGAGCAGTGGCCCCACGTGGCTGCTGTTGGCCCCATTTCATGCCAGTTCAGCCCAGCCTGAGGGCTCCCGACGGGGCTCTCGGCTGGGAGCAGCCTGGGGTGGGGGCACCTGCCGTGACCTTTGTTTTGGGGCAGGGGAGAGGGGCTGCAGCAGCCTGAACTGCCCAGTGCCCCCAGCAGGGTGGGCAGCATGGTCGCCACACAGGCTGGCTCTCAGCTCTGTGCCCCCAGAGGCGATTTGCATAGCAGTACCCAGGATGCTTAGCGCCTCACGGCATGAGGTCAGACTTCAGGCACCGGGGTTCCCAATGGCTCCTCTCCACTGCTCATCAGGGACGTGTGTCGACTCCCTGCCTCTGCAGCTAAATCAACCGGGTTCCTGGGAACCGGTGTGTCCCCCACCCTCACCTATGCAGGGTGCTTGGACACAGAGAGAGAAGCCCCACTATGAGCATGGGGTGGGACAGCTGGGAAGGGCAGCACCCTCCTCCCCCAACCAGGCCTGATGTCTCACTGTTCCCTGCTCCGCCAATAAGGGTCTTGCTGAGCGCTGTGTAGGCTCCCACCCTGCTGCGGGTGCCCCTCCTTCCTGACCCGCTGCCCCTGACCGTAGCGTGGTGTTTCAGGAGCGCTAATTAAACTGGCCTTGGACCAGTCCCAGCCCCAGCGCTCGTGCAGGGCCCAGGGGAGGCGTTAGCAGAGCCAGGGTGCGTGTAACTAGCTGGCACAGGACAGAACCATGCAGGCAGGAGGGCACGGAGCCAGGGTGGGCAGGCCCTGCAACCAGCGCTGCCAGCAATGCCCCGAGCTGTTTGCCTCTGGGCCGAGGGTTCTCCACCCCTCAGGGGACGCTCCAGCAGCTGGGGGAAGCTTGAGCTCCGTCCCAGAGCAGCCGCACTCCCCACACCTAGCGTCGTGCCTTCGCCCCAGGCTCAGTGCCAGCGGCTGCTGCCTTGTGCACCCAGCTAAGGGGTCCATTATCCCAGCGCCACACAGCCCGCAGAGCTGGTGCATGCTCATCACCTCCCGTTGGTAGGTGCCAGCCCTGCGCCCAGGGCAGGCCACCAACCCCCTCTCATTCCTGCCAGTGGCTGCAGATGGGAGAGGAGGTGCCAACCCCCCCTCCCCTCCCAGCACCCAGGACTGGTTCCCTCACTGCTCTAGCTCCCCCAGAGTGAGGGGCACAGGGGCTCCGCCCTGCACTGGTGGGCACCAGGCGCTCCCAGACAGCTCACACCACGCCTGTAGCATAAATAGACTTTATTCCTCTGCAGGGGCAGGAAGGGACTGCAGCTCAGTGATCCCCCTGGAAAGCAGGCAGCCCGTCCAGCACAGGGCACCAGGGCCTGGCGTAGCCTTGGGTTTCGCTGCTGGGCTTCGGACACGCCTGCAATACAGGGCAGCTGGAGTGAGAGCGCCCCCTGGTGCTCACCCCTGCACCCAGCAGCAGACCTGGAAGAGAGGCAAGTGTCTCCTGCAGCCAGGGGCGCAAGCGAGCGAGCGCCTGCCAGGCTTGCAATGGGGCAGAGCCGCCAGCCAGCCAGGCCCCACCTGTCGGACCAGATGAACTATCAACGCCCCAGCCCTGAGCCTGCTGCCGCTGCCCCACCCCAAGTGCAGGGGACTCAACGGGGCCTCTTCCTCCCCCGTCTGAGAGCCCCCAAGCGGCTGCCACTGCCTGGGCCAGGCCTTGAGGAGCTGGCCTCTCTGCACTGCCTTCGGGCTCAACCCTGTTGCCAGCCAAGCCCTAGCCCTGAGGGGGCTGAATCCAGGAGCCCCCAGCACTGCAGCAGGCAGTGCCCAGCTCAGGAATGTGTCTCCACCGCTCACCCTGCTGCCTGGCAGCCAGCCAAGGCTCAATGCAGCTAGAGGCAGGGTCACCCCGTCTCCTCTGGCAGCCAGGGAGGGAAGGCTGAAAATGCAGAGTCCCCTGGCACTGCAGGCTCGAGAGACACCCTCTTCCAGGGCCTAGGAAGTAGGGATGTCTGTGCCCGGCGTCCTGGCACCCCCCCCAGGGTTACATACGGGGACTCCCGGGGATGCTCCGAGGGAGGCCAGGGCTATCGGCTTGAGAACCAGCCACGGAAGAAGGTCTCCAGGAAGGAGAAGGGGTCGCCCAGGTTTGGAGCGCGGAGCCCCCCCCTCTGCTGCCAGTCACCCACAAACTGCGCCAGCTCCCCTGGAGAGCAGAAGGAAGGAATCAGTGGAGCCAAGCGCTCCCAGACAGTCCCCAATAACCCTGTCTGGCCCAGCCCTCTTCCTGACTCCCCCACTGGCTCCAATCACCACCCGCCCCCAGGCCCAGACAGCGGCAGAGCCCAGCCCCGGGCCCACACTCACCATCATCCGGGATGGTGTCCTCGCCCTGCCCGCCCTCCGGGATGGTGGTGACAAGGGTCTGATCCCCTCTGCGGCGGGTGACGACGGTCTCTCTGCGCCCCTGGCTGTCCTGCACCGTCCGACGCTCCTCCACGGTCTGAGGACGGGACGGCAGGCACTCATCACACCCGGCCCGGAGCAGCCCTGGCCCCTCCCGCGGGAGCCCATTGTCAGCCACGAGGCATAGTAGGCAGTGCAGGGTGGGAACTGTGGCTGAGCCAAGGGCCAGGGACTATCCCAGCCACAACGAGCACCTGCCCACGTGTGCAAGCCCCCAATGAGAGAAGAGGAGACGGCCCTTCCCACCACAGTTCCAAGGAGTCACCCCCTTGATCCCTGGCCCTGCAGCACTCACCCCATCGGGCCCCGTCACCGTGGTAACAGACACGCTCTGGAAATAAGAGTGGGCCTTTGGCTCGCCTGGTCTCAGGACGGTCTCCAGCCCCTCCGAGGAGACTCGGGAATCCAGATCTGTGCAGAGGATGGAAGTCCATGAGGCAGGGGCACAGACAAAGCATCTCCCTCCAGGAGCTCAGGGACCCCATCCTGGGAAGGGCCCGGGAGAGAGTGGGGCTCTGCAGCGGCGACACCAAGATGTGTCTCGTGTGCCCAACCACCTGCTGGGGCACCCGGAGCAGCAGGAGCTCAGGTCTCAGGGCTCCGACACCCCCTCCCAGTTCAGGGAGCTCTGGAACAGCACCTACCACCGCCAGCACAGCCTGGGGGTCCCAGCTGCACCCTCCCCCCAAAGCTCAGATCCTCATGCAATCCCCCCAGGGCACAAGCTGCCTCCAGACCCGATAGGCACTGACCTTTGTCCTCCCTGGCACTCGGGGGAGCCGGATGCATCTCTCCCAGCTAGGATGGAAAGCAAAGAGCCAGTTAACAGAGGGTGGTGGCATTACAGCGGCATACAGGGCAAGCGATGGGGCCTCTGATGGCTTGTTACAGACCTGTCTGGCTTTCTGGGGAGGCCTCTGCCCACCAGCTTGTGCCAGCACCTGCCAGGAGGGCCCCTGCTATCCCTGAGGAGGTACGGACAGAGAGCGAGGGCAGCGCCCCTGCCATGCCAGCAACGAGAGAGAGGCTGCTGCGAGACCCAGATGAGGCGGCTGCGAGAAGGCTCCCGCGTGTTCACTCACCCCAGCAAACGGCCGCCAAGGCCTCACGCCTGGGGCTGCCAGGCCCGCACTGTCCCCCAAGTCCCTCCCAGGGACCGGGCCTTCTGCAGAGATCCTGGGCTGGTGACTGTCCGGATATCTGAGCATCGAGTCCCGCAGCGCCTGCCGTTTCTGCTCCTCACTCAGGTGGCCCGAGGCAGGTGGGGCAGGCTGAGTGCCAGGAAGCTCTAGGGAGCAGAGAAGGAAAGCAGCACATCACACCCCTGTTCTACTAACAGCCCTCAGCCGTGACGTGTACCCCCACCCCGTGCTGCTACTCCCACCCCAGGGCCGCTGGTGCCCCTCAATCCTGACTCGCAGCCCATTATCTCTAGGTGTTCTCTCCAGCACATGATGCCAATCCTAAACAGCAGGGGCTAGAGAAACCACAGTCAGTGGAGCTGCCTGCTCAGAGCCAATACCAGCCCTATACAGGGAAAGGCCCAGCAGCACCCCCCGGACCCTGCCGATCCCAGCCCTGCTCCCGGCCTGGCGCAGCGCACTACCAAAGGGCTGGCAGGGCAGGGTCCAGGCCCCCATCTCATTGAAGAGTTCGTTAAAGTCACGGAAAAGCTCGTCAAAGCCGAAGTTGTCATGGAAGTGCATCCCGCCGAAGCTGAACCCAAAGTCCTCGTTGGGGCGCACCCCAAATGAGGGGCCCCCATCTTCGTCATATTCGTCGTCCTCATCCTCATCCCGGGTGATGCCCCCAAAGAAGGGGTCTCGGGGCCTATGGGGGGGAGAGGAGTCACAGCAAAGCACATCGGCATTTGAGGGGAAGGCCCCCCACCCTCTGAGGGAACGTCCCACTCCCGAGCTGGGGGCACCTCAGGGGGCCTTGCCCAGCACCATGACATGGCCATCATGGGGGAGGGGTGCCGGACTTGGGCCTGGGGAGAGAAAGAGGGAGGGAGGGGTGCTAGGATCAGGCCAGGCCCCGGCCGATGAGGAGGGGCCGAGTGGGGTTGGGGCCAGACTTGAGGGGCCAAGACCGGAGAGGGAGGAGAAGAGACCAGGCGGCAGAGCCTGGAGAGGGGGTTGCTAGGCTTGGCCCAGGGGGACATGGGGTGGGGGCGAGCCGGGCTATGCTGGGCCCTGGAGGGATGGATGGATGGATGGAGATGTTGGGCTTGGGCCCGGTGGGGGAAGGGGGGCAGGGCCCGAGAAAGGGCAGTGAGGGGGGGGCTGGGCTAAGGCTGGAGGAGCCATGGGGGGGCTGAGCCCGGGGGGGTTGTCGGGCTCAGGGAGGAGGGGGTGCCGAGCCCGGGGGGCCCATGGGGGGACCAAGCCCCAGGGGGAGCCAAGCCCGGGGGAGAGGTGGCTGGGCTTGGGCCGGGGAGGGGGGGGCGAGCCTGGGGGGGGGGCTGGCTCGGGCCGGGGATTTGGGGGGCCGAGCCCGGGGGGGGGGGCTGGCTCGGGCCGGGGAGGGGGGGCCGAGCCCGGGGGGGGAGCTGGCTCGGACCGGGGGGGGGAGGGCGAGCCGGGGGGGGGGGGCTGGCTCGAGCCGGGGGGGGGCCGAGCCGGGGGGGGGGGCTGGCTCGGGCCGGGGAGGGGGGGGCCGAGCCGGGGGGGGGGGGCTGGCTCGGGCCGGGGAGGGGGGGGCCGAGCCGGGGGGGGGGGGGCTGGCTCGGGCCGGGGAGGGGGGCGAGCCGGGGGGGGGCTGGCTCGGGCCGGGGAGGGGGGGCCGAGCCCGGGGGGGAGCTGGCTCGGGCCGGGGGGGGGGGGCGAGCCGGGGGGGGGGGGGCTGGCTCGGGCCGGGGCGGGGGCTGGCTCGGGCCGGGGAGGGGGGGCCGAGCCCGGGGGGGAGCTGGCTCGGGCCGGGGGGGGGGGCGAGCCGGGGGGGGGGGGGGGGGCTGGCTCGGGCCGGGGCGGGGGCTGGCTCGGGCCGGGGAGGGGGGGCCGAGCCGGGGGGGGGGGCTGGCTCGGGCCGGGGAGGGGGGGGCCGAGCCCGGGGGGGGGGGGGCTGGCTCGGGCCGGGGAGGGGGGCCGAGCCCGGGGGGGGGGGGGCGAGCCCGGGGGGGGGCGAACCCGGGGGGGGGGCTGGCTCGGGCCGGGGGGGGCCGAGCCCGGGGGGGGGGTTTGCTGGTCCAGGCAGCTCCGCGTCTCGAACCTGCGGCCCCGGGGGAAGCCGAAGAACCCCCGGAACAGCTCGTAAAGGCTCATCCCGCTACTGCCGTAAAGCCAGACGGCCCCTCTGTCACGCCACCGCCTCTACCGCAAAGCGCGGCCGCTGCCGCGACTTCCCCCTTCGCACGTCAAGCCCGGCCCGATTGGTGCCGCGCCGCCGTAAAGCGACACCAGCCCGACGCCCTGGCGATTTCCCACAATCCTCGGGCGCGCTGCGCGCCACCGTAAAGCGAAACCTCCCACGTCGTACTGCTATGTCCGTCTCGCCACCGAAAAACAAGGCCACTGTCGTGAGTCTCGCTCTAGCTCTCCCTTCTGCCGTAAACCGAGGCAGCCTGTGCCGCCGTAAAGCAAATCACGCAAGAGTCGTAAAATGTTGTGGGGTTTTTTTTCTCCCGTTGTTGTGTTTGGGTCGCAGGGGGAGGGTCAGACCGGGACACGCGGGATTCCCGCCCCGCCCTTCGGAAATTAGCATAAACAATAAAAGTAACAACTTGTAACTAGGGTGACCAGACAGCAAATGTGAAAAATCGGGATGGAGGTGGGGGGTAATAGGAGCCTATATAAGAAAAAGACCCCAAAATCGGGACTGTCCCTATAAAATTGGGACATCTGGTCACCTTACTTGTAACAAACACACATCCCTTTTATGTGTTTACTTTTCACCCCTCCCCCATCCCCGCCATGTCCCCCCCACCCCACAGAGATCAGGCCCCTCGTGCCAGGGCACTGCCCCCCCCCGCCCCACAGAGATCAGGCCCCTCGTGCCAGGGCACTGCCCCCCCCCCGCCCCACAGAGATCGGGGCCCCTCGTGCCAGGGCACTGCCCCCCCCCCCCCGCCCCACAGAGATCGGGGCCCCTCGTGCCAGGGCACTGCCCCCCCCCCCCGCCCCACAGAGATCGGGGCCCCTCGTGCCAGGGCACTGCCCCCCCCCCCGCCCCACAGAGATCGGGGCCCCTCGTGCCAGCTCAGCACAGCTGCCAGGCTGGGGCCCTGAGCCCCTTGTGACCCCCACAGCACCTTGGGACTGGCCTGGTGCCCGGAGCACCCCCACCTACGCAGGGGGCTGGGACACATACAGAGAGAAGCCCCGCTATGAGCCTGGGGCAGGACAGCTTGGGAAAGGCAGCACCCTCCTCCCCCCAATTGCCCCCCAACCGGGCCTGGCGTCTCACTGTTCCCCTGCTCGGCCAATAAGGGTCTTGCTGAGCGCTGAGTAGGCTCCCACCCCGCTGCGGGTGCCCCTCATTCCTGACCCGCTGCCCCTGCGATCCCAGCCCTAGGGATGGATGGGGGTGTTGGGCTCGGGCCCGGTGGGGGAAGGGGGGCTGGGTACAGGAAGGGGCAGTGAGGGGGGGTGTCAGGTTCAGGCCGGGGGACGATGGGGGGCCCAAGCCCAGGGGGGAGGGTCCGGGCGCTGGCCAAGGACTGGGGGGCCAAGCCCGGGGGGAGGGGGGCTGGGCCAGCTGGGGAGGGGTGTGCTGGTCTCAGACCGGAGGGGCCATGGGGGGGCCGAGCCCGGGGGGGGGTGTTGCTGGGCTGGCGGGGTGGAGACAGGCTCGGGGGGGGGAGGCCGAGCCCGGGGGGGGGGCTGGGCTTGGGGGGGGGGGGCCGAGCCCGGGGGGGGGCTGGCTCGGGCCAGGGAGGGGGGGCCGAGCCCAGGGGGGGACTGGGCTCGGGCCGGGGAGGGTGGCCAGATCCCCACCAAACCCAGGGCCCGTTAGGCCAGGCGCAGCCCAGTCACACGGGGACTGTCCCTGCCCTGAAGTGCTCACGATATAAACAGGCCAGACCAAGGCAGGATTATGTTCCCCATTGTATGGAGAGGGAAACTGAGGCCCAGGAAACAAGGCCCCCGCAGAGAAAGGCCCCCCATCTCTGTGCTGGCGCTGCGGGAAACATGTGTCTGCCCAGCCATCTGGAGACGCCAGCGCTGATGGGGGCTAAGTCCAGTTTGGGTGCAGATCTCACGGCTGTCAGGGCTTTTCCTTCTTTCGCACGAGGAGCTGGACGGGTCCCATGGGCAGGGCCCTGATGAGCTGCCAGACCTCGAGCCGCATCAGCCCCTGCAGGCTCCTCTCCCCGATCTGGAGCACCTCGTCCCCAGGCTGCAGCAGGTCCTTGGGGCCCCCTGCAGGAGACACCAGGGGACCTGGATCGAGGGGCTGCTGGGGCCACATGCAGCCAGGGTGATGAAGCAGCCCCAGGGACCATGGGGAGAGGGACAGCTGGAGGGAGAGCCCAGGGGGCGGGGGGATTTCTCCGCTTGCAATGGGGGACTCTCCCCCGACGGGGCTGCTGGGAGGGTAAAGCCAGGCCTCCCTGATGACACTGTCGCTGGGACCCACACGGCAGCCATGGGCTGGGAGCTGCTCCTGTGCAGAGCGCGACCCCCCACCACTGTCTCCCTCCCTCTCCAGCTCTGCCAGTTCCGCAGCCTGACGACAGGAGGTCGCTGCTCAGGGAGCAGGGGCAGCGCAGGGAGCACCGGGGGAGCTCCGATCCCCCCATGCCCTCGGTCTCCATGGCCGGCCACTTGGGTCTCTAATGCCGTCACTGGCCAGAGCCCCCCAGACCTGCTTCACACAGAGGCCTCTGAAGGGGGCTTGGTTCAGTTGCTGCCCACCCTGGCCGGGCAGCCCTGTCTGCCCCCTACACTGCTCCCCCGGTCTCTCACCCTGGAAGATCTTCTTGACGGTCAGTGGCCTGTCCCCCTGCAGCGACCCCCGTCCCCCGTCCAGGCTGAATCTGAGTCCGTTGGCATCTTTCACCACCTGCAGGGGCCTCACCATGGTGTCTGTGGGGGGACAGACAGATGGAGCCGTCAGACGCCAGCCCCTCCCTGTTCAGCTCAGGGCCTTGTCTGGCCACACTCACCTGGTGCGGATGGAGGAGGCTGTGGGCCCGGCGCTGGGAGGGAGCCGTTGGGGAGCCCATCCACTCCCCGCTTCCGCAGCACCACAATGGCCTGCCGGGCGGTCCGGGCCCGGTGCAGCGTTCGCAGCGCCTCCACGTGGCTGCAGCCCGTCAGCGAGTGCCCGTTGATGGAGAGAACCTCATCCCCTGGATGGATGGTGCCCTCCTGGGCGGCCAGGCCGCCGGCAAAGACGCGGTGGATCTGCAGGGAATCATGGCAGGGGGCTGAAGCATTAGCCCCTAGAGTCAAGGCCCACCCTCCACTCTCATCCCGCTGGCCCTGCCGGTCCCAGGCTCCCCTCCCCCCGCTGCTCCCTGGGGGATCCCGGCACTCACCGTCACCCTCTTGTGCTGGTCGCTCCCCCCTGCGAGGCTGAAGCCCAGCCCGGCCCCCTCGTCCTTGTGCAGCACGACCACCTGGATCTCCTGGAGGTGCTGCTGGGAGAGAGGCGAGTCAGGGGCTGGGGCCTCTGCAGAGCCCGGGGGGGCAAGGATCCCCTCCATCCCGGTCTGCGCCCGGGCCTGGGAACGTGCCCCCACCAGCTGCAGCCATTGCCTGTGTCCTCCAGCAGCTGGACCCAGGCCTCAGGAAGGATCAGCTTTAACTCCCCTGCCCCCGACCGGCCCGACGCGGAACCCCTGAGTCCCGGAGCCCTGGAGCCCCGGCCCAACGGGGAACCCCGGAGCCCCGGAGCCCCGGCCCAAGCCTCTCACTCTGACCCAACCCGGCTCAATCGTGCCTGCAGCCCGGGGCCCAGCCAGGACAGGTCCCTGCACAGGGTGAGGGGACAGACGGGCAGACGGCGCCCTCGGGCAGCACATACCTGCTGGCTCTCGTCTCCCAGGCCCTTCACCTCCTCCAGCAGCTGCTCCAGGTCTTGGGCTGGGATCAGGGACACCATGGACAGGCCGGACAGGCTGGAGTTCAGTGACGCCGAGTGTCCCTCGTCCAGGCCAAACTCCCTCAGCTCGGCCATGCTGGGAGCAGGAGAAACCCTATCACAGCCAGGCGCCCACCCCCCATGGTGCCCCAGCACCCCCACCTGCTCCCAGCACTGCCCCCCATCCCCCATCCCCCAACACTGCCCCCAGCACTCCCTAGCGCCCCCACCAACCCTGCCCCCCAGCACCCACGCCTGCCCCCCAGCACTGCCCCCAGCACCCACACCTGCCCCCCAGCACCCAACACTGCCCCCCATCCCCCAATACTGCCCCCAGAACCCCCACCTGCTCCCACCCAACCCTGCCCCCATCCCTCATCCTCCAACACTGCCCCCAGCACCCCCCAGCACCCCCACCTGCCCCCACTCGACCCTGCCCCCACCTCTCAACACTGCCCCCAACTCTGCCCCCAGCACCCACGCCTGCCCCCACCAACCCTGCCCCCAGCACCCGTCCCCCACCCCCCGGCACTGCCCCCCAGCACCCACGCCTACCCCCCAGCACTGCCCCCCAGGACCCGTCCCCCACCCCCCAGCACCCACCCCACCCTCCAGCACTGCCCCATCTCCCTAGGGTTCAGGGGCCCTGCACCAACCCCAGCTGCCCCCCAAAGGCCCTCACCCATCGCAGCAGAGCCCTGCTCCCTGCCCCTCCCACTCAGCTCCTGGCCCCCGCCCGGCTCTGCCAAGGGTGGCTGGCACTGGGCTCTCAGTGCCACGTTCGCACATCCAGCCACCCTGGGTTACCCTGGCTTTGGTGCCGGCAGGGTGCCAGGCCCCCCGGCATAGAGAAAGGGGGCGAGAGCTCCCCAGGCCCCGGCTGGCAGGCAGCACTGCTTGGAGGGGAGACGGGGAGACCCCAGGGCCGGCTCCAGCCCGGCTACCCACCTGAGGGCGAAGCTCCGGCCGTCGGGCTGGCTCTGCTCACTGGGGGCGGTGAGTGAGGACTCTGTGGAGTCAGAGTCGTCCCTGTCGGACTCCCCCAGGCCCCAGGGGGCGGGGGGCAGGGCCGGGGGCAGCTCTGGGGCCCTGCCTTCTGCGGGGAGCGGGGAGGATGTCAGGGGGCCGCGCCTGGGCAGGTGGCTCTGGAATGGCCCCCCAGCAGGCCTGACCCCTGGCAGCCCCTCACCAGCTGGACCTTCCCCCTGGGCCGCCTTGGGTCTGCCGGCGTCCGTGGGGGGCTGGGGCAGCCCCGGGGCTCCGGCTCCTGCCCTCCTGCCACCCTGGGGCTGCTCAGGGGCTGGTGGCTCCGGCTGGGGCAGGCACAGCCTGGCTGGCAGGGCTGAGAGTCGTTGCCCTTTCCCGGGGGGCCGTGGCTCCTGCTCCCTGCCCCAGGCTACCCGGCTTTGCTGGGGCCCGGCTGCTGGGGCCCCCGTCAGCCTGCCCCTGCCCCGGGGGGCAGCCGCCGCACAGGGAGCCTGGCTCGCCCCGAAGCGCAGCTCGAAGGAGCGAACCTGCTCCCTGACGGAGCAGCCTGGCGCCCCACTGGGGCCCCTGCCCCCGCCGGGGGGAGGCCGTGTCTCCCCATCTGGCTCCAGCCGCTCCCTCTGGGCAGGGGGCCCGGCGCTGCTGGGGCGCAGGGCTGGGCCCCTGCTGGACGGGACTCTCTCCTCACTCCTTCGGGGCGGCCAGTCCCTTCCACTGGGCCTCGGCTCCTGGCCCCCCATCCCCCGGGCCCTGGGGCTGGGCGGCTGGGGGGCCCGGGGGCCAGGTTCCTCGCTTGCAGACGAGCTCTTCTGGAAGAACCTGATCCGCTCCTGCAGGCTGAGGCTCGGGAGGCCAAGTGCCCTCTGGGCCGACACCTCCTGCAGGGGCCTCACTCGGAAAAGCGGAGAGGGCCCCGGCCCCCGCGGGACGTCACAGCTCCCAGCTCGCCAAGGCCTGGCGGTGGTGGCCCAGCTCCTAGGCCGTGGTTGGCCAGGGCCCGGGCAGGGGGGCTGGGCAGCGTCTGTCTCCATTCCCAGCAGCGGGTGAGGGAACTACGAGTCCGTGTCCCACGGGGCGGCTGGGGGATCCCCAGCTGATCCCACTGGATCCCTCGTAGCTGGTCCCACTGGATCCGTCAGCTTCCCCCAGCCAATCCCGGCATGTCCATCCTCGGGGGATGCTCCCCCGTGCGCTGGGTTTCTTCCCAGAGTGACGGAGCCTCCCAGCCTCGCCCGCCTGCACCGGGACAGCCACTGAGGAGGTGCCCTGGGCTGCTGCGTCCTTCCTGGACCTGTTGGAAGCAGAGGCCAAAGGGGGGTTGATTCCCTGGATCCTGCTCGGTCTCCGTGCGACAGGGCCTGGCCTGGGCACTCCCCCACTGGAGTCTCACGCCCCCAAGCGTGTTGTTACCGGGCCCTTTGGAGCCACTGAGTTATTTAAGGTGCCATCTAGACAGAACCTGCCCTGGCGTGGGAGGGAGCCATTTAACCCCCGCATGACCAGGGGCAGGCATGGCGCCGTCTGTCTCGTGTTCTGGATGGGGCTGGGACCGAGCAAACTCCAGTGTCTTTGGGATTTGGTTGCCCGTCAGAGCGATGAGGCTCTGGGAGAGGGCAGGCAGCGCCCGCCGCTGTGTGAGCAGGACTCGAGCCAGACCAGTTGAATCCTGCACCCAGAAGCACTTTACAAACTAGCCAGGGATGGCTTCAGCCACCTCTAGGATGCAACACGTCAGCTGGAGAACAGGGAGAACGGTGTGGTGGGGGGTCGTTCAGCACCCAGAGCCAGGTTTTGTTAGAGGGGAAAAAAACATTTTGCAAAAAAAACAAACAGCAGCAGCAGATTTGAAATGAGATTTACAAAAATAAATAAAACAGGGGTTTTATTCTGCTACAAGTTTGCAGCCTGGACCCCCACGGCCTGATGGGCACCAGCCACCCAGATGCCATGGGCGTTGGCTGCCCAGACCCCGCTGCATTTCTACCCGCACATGGGACCCCAAGTGTACGTGGCCTGTTTGCATTCAGCCGTGCGCTGGACCAAGCCGGCTGTGTGCAGAGGGCAGCTGAGTTTGTTCCTTGCTCCTCTCGGGGAGCAGCGAGAGGCCGGAGGTTTGGGTTGAACTGTCTGATGGTGAGCTGGGCAATGTGTCTTAAATGGGCCTGTTGAAGCCAGCTATTGAGGGCAGGGATGCACCCACCCCAGCTGCCAGGGAACCAAGGGATGGGGAGGGGAGCCACCCAAGCGGGCATTTGGCCAGGACATAGGTCCAGAGAAGTGCCAGGCACCTTCCATCACAAGTAGCCAGGATGCGGCACTTTGGGGTTCATCCAGGTGTCTCCCCACTCCCTATCGCTCCAGAGGCAACACCTCCCCTCTCCCCGGTGCTGTGGGCAGCATAGGGTTAGAGCAGACACACGGCCATGAGGACAGGGTGAAGACAGGCTGGGCCTGCTGTCCCTGCCATGCAGCACCCAGCTCCCAGGGCCTGTGATTACAGGGGGCAGAGCGGGTACAGCCTTGGCCTTCTGCTGCCCCCCCGGCACCTCCCCCAAAACACACCGCCGAGGGGCCAGGTAACCTCCCCCCACGTCTCACCCCTGTCCCCATCCCCCAACCTCCTGAGCAGCTGCCCAGGGTACACTCGATAAACCCTCCAATGGGGAAGGCACCAACTGGCACATGGGATCTGCCCTCCCCCCAATACCGCTGGCAGAAGGGGTAGGGGGTCTCGGTCAGTCTGTGCCCCCCACCCCCAGCAGGTCTGACCTGGCCTTACCCTGCAGAAGAGCCCCAGCCCTGGGGGGGCAGGCAGCTGGCGCTGTACCCTCCCCGACTGGGGCACCGCCAGGCGGCCCGGAGCCGGAAGAGGCTCTTGCTCGGCTGTTGCTGTGCGCGTGGGGAGCCGAGCAGCCTCTGGGTTAGAAAGGCAGCACCCCCCCCCCCAGCTCTCTGCGGGCAGCTCAGCCAGGTGCAGGGCGACTTCCTGCCCGCCTGCTTCCGCTAGGCCTGGGGACAAGCCACCCCCGCTTCCCTTCTCGACAGAGCCCGCCACGGGGCTGCTGCGCGGGGAGGTGTCTGCAGCCGAGCTGCGGTAAAGGGGCTGTCAGACAATGAGGTGTCAGGGCCACAGCTCCCCCACCACTCCCTGTCTGCCCCCTGCCCCTCGTTGCACGGTCCTGCTGCTGCAGGAACAGCCGCCCTGAGCACCGCACTTCACCCCCATTAACCCCTGGCCCAGAGAGCCCTAGTAAGGGTTAACTGCCCCCTGGGGCGCAGCTTGGAGCCTACGGGATCCCACTGCTGAGGGGTCCTGCACAGCCCCAACTGGGGACAAGACGAGAGCCACTCCCCTCGAGGAACCACGGGCCAGCCTGGCTGTCCCTAGCCCCCGCCACACGCAGCTCTGGCCCGGGGCAGGGCCCTGCCGGCACGCCCTCGCACCCCCTGACTGGGGAAGGGGCGGCTCCTGCCCCCAGCGGGTTGATCACTATCTGCCAGGCTCACATAGATCACGTCAGTCTGTGTTATTCACACCACGTACGCCAGCATGCATCGCCAGGGCGCTACATGGGGCGTAGGGATTTCTAACCATTCCAGGGCCCAAAGGGCTGCGAAGCCCAGAGCACTTGGCAAAGCTGACGTCAGCTTTGGTATCGGAAAACAGGAAACTTGTCAAAGGTGCAAAGAGCAACGTTCTGCACTGGTACAAGCGGGAGACCGGAGCAGTACCTGGAACGCGAGTATCCAGGCCAAAGAGAAGGCAGGGACAGAGCCAGAAGTTAAGGAAACAGAACAAATGGATGGGTCGGCCGTTAGGGGCAGGTAGAGAGTTCTGGAACTTGTCACATCAGCCTACAAATGCTCCCAGCGGAAGCGCGTAGCTTCCCCTGAGCCACACTGCACAGAACGGCTTCCCGGGAACATTTTCCTGCACTACGTGATTGACTTTAGCAAAAAACCTGGCTAATGTCAGCGATCTGGTCTCAAGTATGTTTCATTATGAACCAAGGTGTGATCAACCAATTGCCTGGTCAATTTACCAACCCTGAGACAGCTCCTCCCATGGGGCTACAACCCACCCACCCCTCCTGCGTCCCACTCAGAGAGGAGGATTGCGGGTCACTGCGAGGCCGGACCCCAAAAAGCCAGCAGCTCTTGGAGAAAACTGAGGGGGAGGACGGGTGCTCTGGGGCGAGGCTGGGACTAGGGAGGGGCTAGGAGGGGGGGCAGCTGCCAGCTGGCTCGGTGCAGCTGAGACCCTCCCAGCCCTTTGAACCCCAGCCCAGGTGTGTGCTCTGCAGCACCGTAGCCAGCCAGTGTGGGGGCTGTAAAGCCAGCCCCCATCCTCCCCATGCAGGGAAAGCAGCAGGAGCTAGTCTATTAGTCACCACTGGGTGGCAGCCCCTGCCCAGGAGAGACTCCTGCACCATCCCCTGCAGGAGAGGCACGTGTGGGAATGGCCCTGGGGGATTCTTAGACAGGGGGCAGGAAGGAGGGACCAGGCCAGCCCCCCTGGCCCTGGCATGCAGGAGACACGCAGCCTCGGGCTGGGGACTAAGCAAAGAGCTCCTACTGAGAGCGCAGTTCCGTTGGGTCACCGCCCGCAGCCAGTGACCACTTCCACTTTGTCTTGGGCAGAAGAACATGCCTGCACCTGGGCCCTGGAAAGGGCAAAGATGCCTGGGGACCACAGAGGGGAGGGCCAGCACCTGTTGAGACATCGGTGTAAACAAAAAGGGGGCAGGCAGGCCCAGAGATGGAGCGGGCCTGGCCTCCTCCACTACCCATCAGTATACTGGGACAGGGCCCGGCCTGCTGCTTTCCCTCACCAGCACCTGTGACCTGCTTCAGGGCCCAGGGCCAAAAATCCTGACCAAGGCTCAGAAGGTAGGTATTAAAAAATACACACATCACTTTGTGATCTTTATTCTCTTTTAGTAAATAACCCGCGCGGGGGCTTCATTTGAAGTGACCAGTTCCAACTGAAAAATACAAGATCTGGACTGCATAGAAAAAAAGACCAAAAAAACCCAAAAGCAGAATATACTTACAGCGTGCAAGGGGGGAGGGTAAGGGCCTGGCCTGGGGCCCACTGTGGGGAAGGGGGCAGATGGAGAACTGAAAAGAAAGAGGGGTTTCCCTCCACATACCCTCCTGGGCTTGTGGGAGCGATGGAGTGTGCGGAGGAAATGAGGACTCCGGGACGGCGTGGGGTTTTCGTTTTTATATACAAGACACATTTATCCATTAAATTTAGAACACAGTACAAAAAACACTTCAACTAATTCATCGGACAATGCTGTTCATATCAATTACTGTTCTTATTCCTAATATTAAAGGGGGTTTGCTGTAGGTGGGCTTGCAGCTTTCCACTCCTTTGGGTCCACCGGGGTCAGGGGGCAGCAGGATGTGGGGAGAAGTGGGGAGAGAAAGGAGTAAAAACCAAAAAAGGCCCCTACGGCAAACGGTTCAGAGTCTGAACGCAGAGAGAGAGAGAGAGAGAGAGAGAGAGAGAAAATACAAATTCTATATTACATACAACAGGAAAGGTGGCTGAAAACAGACACAATGCAGAGCCAAGTGGCCGGCCTGCCCCGGGGGCTGCTGGCGCTGTGCCGGGGGATAGGGGGCGCTCTCTCCTCCCCGGGTTCCTTTGTTGTCGTTTTCGGTACGTTTCTCTTCCAGAAGCGAGTGGCGAGGTGCGCAGGGCCGCTGCAGCTCAGTTGGCGCCCCAGTTGTAGCTGTTGTAGGTGGACTTGTTGGCCTGGGATTTCTGGGGGATGGAGCTGCCCTGGCTGCGCTGTCCGGTGCCGCTCTGAGGGGGGGTGGAGGGGAAGCAGAGGGTTACTGGGGGGAGCTGGAAGCCCTAAGAATCCCCGGGATCCTGAGCCCGGCCTGCTCTGGACGTGCCTTGCCCTCAAACCCAGGAGTCCCGCACCGGCGCTTAACAGCACGAGCTGCAGACCTGCGAGACCAGTTCCAGGTGACCTGCCCCATCCTCACCGTGCCAGGTGAGCTCTAGGCCGCAGCGTCGCTCTGCTGCACAAGGCAGCCATGGTGCCAAACTGCTGCGGCTCTAGCCCAGAGAGACGGCCCAGCCGCCCGCACCGCGCCCCCAGCCCAGCGGCTCTCTCAGCCCTGCTTTTCAGCAGGCTGACACCAGCCCATAGCCCCCGACCCAGCTGGGACCCCCCGCCTTCCCCTTCCACATGAGCCACTCCGCGCATCTTCCTCCGGACCAGGAATGCTTCCAATACCACCACACAGCAGCAGCTGGAGGGCTCCGCCAGGGCTGGGGCTCAGGGAACTGGGGGGTGGGGGTGGGCGGGGGTGAGCATGGGCATGTGTGTGTGCCGCGGGTGTGAGTGTGTGTGCACTTACTGACTGAGGGCCTCCCTCCTCGCCTGGCAGGGTGGTACGGGAGCGTATGAAGGGCTAGTCGGGGGCTGAGGGGCCTAGGGGCGCGGGTGGGGAGGGGGCAAGGCATTATCATTCAGAGAGGTTCATTACCTGGTCCTCCTGCTGGCGTTGGCAGCACAGTATCATCTGCAAATATGGAAGCTGTTGCAGTACCAGGATATGTAAAATAAAGGGACAAACTATGACAATAGAAATCCACGGTTAGACCTGACAGCTACGGCGGGATCGTGGGGGTGGCAATTAACCCCTCCACTGCTGGCCTGCGGAGCCGCCATTCCAAGGAACGGGGAGGTCAGGACGTACCAGGTATGTTCCCGGGGGGAGGGGCAATGGCTGAACGTACCTGGTACGGCCCAGCAGCAATGGGGTGGCGCTGAGTACCCCCCAGCTGAGTGCACCCCGGGCCTTCCTCACCTCTTCCTCTCACAGGCCGTGTATGTGCGGGCGTGAACGAGCGTGTGCATGTCACCGCGTGTCTGCATGTGTCCGCTGTGGGGCATGAGAAGGGAAGGGGGGGGGCCAGGGGAGCGAGAGAGAGCCCTAGGAAATAACCCGGCAGGGGGCTAGGGGGCTGCTTACCTGGCCGTCCTGCTGCAGATGGTGGTGGAGGATCTGAGAGTGGGGCTGCTGATGTGGGGTGAGGATGTGCATGAACGGCGCCGGTGGGTATGCTGCGGCTGTCGCGGGGTTGAGGGGGCCGCCGCTGCCTAGTGCTGAAGGCAAGTTGAACGAGGCTGCCGGGGTTCCAGTGTGAAATCCCTGCTTCTCGAAGGACTGCTGCCGAGGAGACACCACGGGGGTGAGGGGCGCCGGGGAGATCCACGCTGGCAAATGCCCGTGTCTCCCCAGCACCAGTGGCCGCGGCGTGGGCAGGTGCAGGGTGAGGCTCCTTCACCCTGCCTGCTTCAGAGGGGAGACGTTTCCCAGCCCCCGGCCGCTCTCTCAAATCCCGCCCGGCCGGATCTCCTCCGCGAGGAGAGACAATCGCCCCACAGAGCCCCCTGTGTTAGGGGGCATGTCTACACTGCAGCTGGGCGCGTGCTTCTCAGTCCAGCATGGACGTCGCAACGATGGCAGAGGCTTTGGCCGTGTCCACAGCGGTTTGAAGTGCACTAGCTCGAGCCAAGCTAGTGAGAGCGTCTAACTGGCCCGAGAGGCACGCTCCCAGCTGCAGTGCAGACACCCAGACAGGCCAGCAGTCCCCACAAAGCCTGGCGCGTGTCCCCCCGGAGCGCCCCCCCCAGCTATCATCTGCCCAGAGACCATGGACGAGACACCAACCTGGGTCTTGGAGTAGACGGAGCCCGAGATGTCTGGCACTCCCGTGTTACTGGATGTCACGGATACACCTGTGGAGGGAGGAATCCAAAAGGCAGCGTCAGGCAGGGCAGGGGGTGGGCACCCTGGGGTTACCAGGGGAACCAGTGCCACTCCTGGGCAGGAAGGAGCCACAGCACCGAATGCAGCCGCTGGAGAGTCACCCCCCTCCAGGTGGGGTTTGGAGAGAGCCCCCGCCCGGCAGGAGGAAGCCCCTTCTCAGGAGTGGAGAATCTGTCACATTCCCGGCTTGAATGCCCTGGCCTCAGACACCCCACCCCGCTCCCACCCCCCACCTCAACCCGATTATACCAGGAGAAGAAATCCTCTGCTTTGTGCGAGGTGCCAGACAGCACCCGGCAGGGGCAGGGCTCCTACGAAGGGCACGACAGCTCTGTCCTTCTAGACAACGGTCCCCAGAGGGGTTTTGACCTTGGCCATCCGCAGCCACCCATTTCTAACAGCTGCCATTTCCTCATCTCTCCTGTTCCATTGGTGTGTGCTCCCGAGACCGCTGAATGCGCCGCAGGGGCATGCCCGCAGAGCTTACGCACGGTCGCCGGGCAGCCTCAGCACTACTAAGGGGTGTGCTGAGGAGATGGCCCAACACCAGCATTCAGTCCACATCCCAGCCCTCCTGCGTGGAGCCGTTTGGCACCTTGCTAATGATGGCACCGAGCCCCACATTCAGGGGAGCGTGGCTCTGCAGAATTAGCAAAGCTGTTCAGACAAGAGGAAGAACTCCTGCTGCAAGGATGCTGACTGGAGTGGACTTCGATCTGGTTCTGGGAAGATCCGTCAAGGAGGAGACAATCAGGAAAGGGTGACAGGCAGCTCTTGGCTCCCAGAACAGAACAATTCGCTGCCAAAGCAGTTTCTTTGGGTCTCCGATGAGAAATGTGGTCTAGATAAAATTATTATAAGGTGGGTGCAGAACTGGTTGGAAGAGTGAACTCAAAGGAGTTATCAGCAGTTTGCTGTCAGATTGGGAGGGTGTATCTAGTGGGGTCCTGCAGGGGACAGGCCTGGGACTGATACTAGTCAATATTTTCATTAATGACTTGGATAACGCAGTGGAGAGCGTGTTTATCAAGCGTGCAGATGACACCAAGCTGGGAGGGGCTGCGAGCACGATGGAGGAGACGACTGGAATGCAGAACGACCATGACAAATTGGAGAGTTGGTCTGAAATCAACAAGGTGAAATTAAATAAAGACAGTGCAAAGTCCTTCACTTAGGAAGGAAAAAATTCAGTGCACAGCTAAAAGTGGGGAATAACTGGCTAGGTGGTAGTACTGCTGAAAAGAACCTGGGGGCTCGAGTGGATGCAGGTGGAAAAAAGGCTGCTCATACACCCAGAGTGAGAACAGGAGTGTCGCACGTAAGACACGGGAGGTCATTGTCCCAGCTCTACTCAGCACGTTCTGGGGGCTGGTTCAGGAAAGATGTGGAAGAATTGGAGAGTGTCCAGAGGAGAGCAACAAAAATGATGGAAGGTTTAGAAAACCGGACCTAGGAGGAAAGGTTAAACTGGGCAGGTTCAGTCTTGAGAGACGACGACAGAGTGGAGTGATTAAGAACCGGATAGTCTTTGAATACATGAAGGGAGGTTACAAGGAGGACAATGATCAATTGCTCTCCACGGCCACGGGAGGTAGGATAAGAAGTAACGGCTCAATCTGCAGCAAGGGAGATGTAGGTGAGATCAGGAAAAACTTCCTAGCTTTCAGGGGAGTTAAGCTCCGTCATAAGCGTCCGAGGGAGGAGGTTTAAGAACAGGTTGGTCGAACAGCAGTCAGGGCTGGTCCAAGTTTACTTGGGTCTGCTTCAGCTCAGGGGCAGGACTTGATTACCTCTTGAAGTCCCTTCTAGCCTAACATTTCCAGGATATCCTGGATGCCACAATGAAGGGGATGGAACATTTCCCCATCTCCTGAACTAGCCAGGGCTTTGTAACCACGGAGGTGGGGCTGAGAGCAAGAGGGCTGTGGCCATAGCATTCTGGAGACAGCAGGGGCAAAGCACATTCCCACCCCTACTAGGCACAGAAAGGGCAGGGTAGCCCCTTAGTACACCACACTCATTAGGAGCGGGGCGAGTCTAACGCACACCCGGGCCCAGTGCTAGCTAAAGCCCTTGATTTGTAGGCAACGTTCGTGGGGACTGAGCCGAGACACACACACACACACAAACTTCACCAGATGGGCGGAGATTTCACTTCAGCTCGCAACTTCCCAGCAAACTACATGCCAGGTCCAGACTTCGGCACACAGAGCAACAGGTGCCATCGCTCAGGGACTTGGGGGAAGAGAGATGACAGTGGCCTAGGGGCAGAAATGGATCTAGGTTCCAGGCTGCTGAGAAGTCCCCTGGCCTTAAGCGCTGACCTTGGCAGTAAGAAGAGTGGCCTGTGCATTTCCCACCTCCAGTGCACCAAGGCCAGACTGGAAAGGCCAGGGCAGGGGCAGCGGACTCACCGGGCCAGCGCAGCAGCAAGAATTACTCTGATGTACAGGTCATGGTGGGGGACACAGACCAGCTGGGCCTTCTCACCCTGATGCTGGGCACAAACACTAGAGACACCTGCCATTTGTCAAAGCCCAGCGGAGACAGCACATACTGTCTGGTGTCAGACAAAGCCCAGCCTGTCAACACGGGGGCAGAAATCTTAGAGAAATTCCAGACGCCTGGGAGAATGCAAATATTGTGCCAACATTAAAACAAGAAAAGACAAGCAGGATGACCTGGGTAACTACAGGCCAGGCACCCTGACATCAATCACAGACAAAATAATGGAAAAGCTGATACGGGATTCAACTGATAAAAAGAATTCAAGGACAGGAATATAATTAATGCCAGTCAACCTGGTTTTACAGAAAATAGGGCTTGTCAAACAAGCCTTACTTCCTTGAGATTCCAAGTTCGGGTGATAAAGGTAAACGCACAGATGTAATACACTTTTGGAAGGTGTCTGACTTAGTGCCCCACGACTTTCTCATGGAAAAACTGGCACTATACAATACCCGTGGGGTACACGTTACATGGATTAAGAACCGGCTGACATCTCAAACAGTAGTTGTCAATGGGTGTTTCTGTGGGATTGGTACTAAGTCGGACCCTGTTCATCATTTTCACCAGTGATCTGGAAACAAATATAAAGTCACTGATGATGAAACAGAGACTGGCAGAGTGATACACAATGAGGAGGCCAGGGCAGTCAGACAGTGCAATCCGGATTGTTTGGTAAGCTGGGCCATTTGAATAAAATAGGTCTGAATAGAAAATTGTACATCTAGGAACACGTAATTCCCTACAGAGTGGGGGGCTGTCTCTCGGAGGTAGTGACGTCGCCCCTCAACCCAGGACTCCACAGCACTGCTTCCAATTAGCCAGCAGGTGCCCACTCCATGAGGTGTAAACGCCCCTGGATAAGCGGCCACTCCAGCTCCAGGGCTCTTGAAGTCAGTCCCAGGACGTTTGGCACAGTCCGACACAAGGATGATTTCTGATGGATCTCCCGGCCTGGGATTGAAAGTGGTGTTTGTCCAGACTGCAGCAGCACTTTGTTTCCAACAGTAGCCTGGAGAGACCCAATGCCGAAAGGCATCATCTGTGACGGCCCAGCAGCCCAGAGCAGGCAGGCTCAGTGGACTAGTCTGTTCCAGCCCAGGACAATTGCCCGGTTCCTCTCCTGTGACCCCCTGAAAACCCTCCACATGTTACAGGCGTACCGACTGACTGGCCACCGAATGTCTCTTACCAGTGCTGTATCCATGAGAGCCATAGCCGCTGGGCTGCTGGAAAGGGGTTGCTGATGCGTTGACGCTGACATTCACACCATGCTGCTTGGAAGAGGTAGGAGCGACCTAGAGAAAGGAAGGGGCCAGGACGGTGAGCACGGGGCCAGCCAGGCTCCTACGCCCTGCCCCTCCCCCCGAGGCGTGGGAAGGGGGAGCACTCACAGGGAACACGGCGGGCCCATACTGGAAGGTACTGGGGAGCCCTGGTACCCCTGTGTAGTATGGCAGACTGGTGTAACTGTAGCCAGGAGGCAGAGCTGGGTTCAGGAACGTCTGCTGCGTGGTATGGTGCGTCTGCGTCTGGCTCTGCTGAGGCTGCGCCAGAGTTGTTGCTGGAGCAGGGGAGGAGGCGTCGCCTCGGCCGAACTTCGTGAGGTCACCTGGAGCGGGGAGGGATACAGGTGGGAACGAGGCCACCGGGCTGAGTGACAGACACGTGAGCGACTGCTTTGCACTGTCACCTTTCACAAGGATCTCAAAGAACTTTGCCAACAACCGGCCTCAACCCCCCGTGGGGGACAGGTGAGCCTTAGCCCTGCTGCGCGAGGCTCAGGGAGGGGAGCTGGCTTGCCCAGGCTCACAGAGAGACAGCTGCAGAGCCAGGAACACAACGCAGGCCCCTGCCCCAACCTCCAGATGATCCTTCGAGGATTCCAAGCCATTAAATCAGAGGGGCCTGGTACACGGAAAGAACTCATTTCGGACCCCTCTGCACACAGCAGCCACGCAGGACGCAAGGCTGGACGGTTACTAAACCAACTGCTTTCCCCAAAGCCCCTGTCCTCTGTGCCCCTCACAACCCACCGGCAAGCAGACCCCAAAGGGAGAGGGGTTCCTGTAACCAGCTCCCCAGGGGCTAAACTACACGACGTAGTGTCCTGCCAAAGTGCTTCAAGCCCTTATAGCAGCCTATGGCCTTCACACTCCAAGCCCCGCACAGGGCGAGCGAGACCCACCCACACTGGGGTTTGTCGGAGAGACTCCTACAGGCCCCACTCGCAGCCTGAGCGCCAGGATCTCGCAAGTAGAGTCCCGGAGTTTATGGCAATTCCAAACGAAGCTTGGAACAGGCCCAGGACAAAGCAGCAGCTCACTAGCGATCCCAAGCTGCAAGGGTAGGTGTACGCCAGGGGGCCTGCGGGCTCATGGGCTGTTTAACGGCAGTGTAGGCGTTTGGACTGCAGCCCGGGCTCTAGGCCCTTGCAAGGTGGGAGGGTCTCAGACCTCAGGCTGCAGCCCAAGCATCTCACCGCTGTTCAACGGCCCCTTAGCCTGAGTCAGCTGGCCCAGGCCAGCTGCGGGTGTCTAAAGTGCAGTGTAGACAGACCCTAAGAGCCCTGCCCCGTCAGCCAGTAGCTGCCCGGTGCTCGGATCTCGCTGAACGTGGGAGTCAGCTACTGACTAGCTGAAGATGTGAATAGTTTCTTTTTACAGTGCTGCTCACACCTCCGTCCTCTCCACGCCATGGCAGAGAACCAGAACCTTGCAGGGGCCCAATGACCTGCAGAGAATACTCGCAAATATCACTTCCTCTGCTCCTGCCAGCAGCTGGCCCTGCAGACTGCGCACAGGCCGAGGGGTCTGGGAAGCCTCGATTTGCATTTCTTTAAGAGCACCTGCTTGCTCTTCCCTGCAAACACTCTCCCCATTCAGAGTGCACACAGTAAGGCAGTGACTTCTGCAGAGAGCCAGCTCCAGGACAACCACAAACGCCAATTATGGCTCCAGTGCTAACTTGGCAAATTAGGCATGCGACAGCCCATCAGCCTGGGGCTGGGATTCTGAGCTCAGCGGGCTGAAGCAGGAGGAGAAGCGATGCCCAGGAAAGCAAAGACAGGCGGCTAAAGGAGCGAATTGCAGGCCCCAGTGCTGGAGTTGGGACGGAAAGCCCCTTTTAGGCCAGGTGGCCCCTCCTAATTCCAGCTCTGGACTGGCCCCTAGGGCGCATTTGCTAGTGTGTTGCCCAGTCAAGATTTTAAATGCCCCACCTGACTCTTCCCTTGGGACACTCTTCCCCGGCCAAAAAGAGCTGATTTTCTAGCTATTCAGTCTGAATTCCATGCGGTTACCTCTCAGCGTTCCTGTCCCTCCTATGTTTCTACCCCCTCCAAGTATCTGCCAACTGTACCTTCCCCTGCTTAGACACTGCTTTGCCAAGCCAGACAGGCAGCTCTTCATCGGCCTGCTCAATGGATCTCTCTAGATATTTTACTGCAATGAGGTGTCCAGTCATGGTCACACCAGAAACGGGATTGTCAGAGGAACCAAAAGAGAATAAAGCCACTAAGCTGGATAACCACCGCAAGCCGCAGGTAGTGCCTGCTCCGCTAGCCAGCCCCACACTCCCGAGGATAGAACCACGCAGTGCTAGTCCCAGTGGGGCAGTGCACAGGAAGCTACAACGAACAGCAGGAGTTCGAGTCGGCTCAGAAACAAATGGCTGATGTCAAAGCCCTTCCCTAGCACGGCAGGTTAAGTGCAGGGTGAGCAAAGCACAGGAAATGCCACACACTCATTGGGAGAGACACACCAGGCTGAGCTGGAGAGGCTCCACGTGGAGCATCCAGAATCGAAGCGCTCCCCTGCTTGGCTGCTTCCAGGTGCAGTGTTAACACCTCACGCACATGGAGATTTTGCTTTCAGAAGAAAACACCGCCCCAGTGCTCACACTATAGCCCAGCCACCCCAAAGACGAGGGATGAGGGCCTCTCTCCTACCAGAATACGGATTGCTGCTCAGGGTGCCATCTCTTCCAGTCAGCGGGGTGGTGGGGGTAGGGAATGGGATGCTGTAATAATCCTGAAAGAGACACGGAGAAAGCGCAATGAGCTACATACTGTTACAAAGGTGGGCCTCTTGGAGAAACAGGATTTCCAGGCTGCAACAGCCCAGCGTGTTGGAGTCATGCAATTCAGATCAGTCACATGGTAGGCTGATCGCATCTGGTAGCAACTCCGGATTTGCTCTTGCATTTACCATCCCCCCTGTCTGGCCATTAGAAGAGCTAGAAAAGGTCTACTGGTATGCATGCTCTTTAAAGGACCAGGACTGTACCTGCAGCATCACAGCCACGGGAACAAGAATAACTTCCCTTCTGCAGAACACGTGCCATATCCCCGGGGCAAGCAGTCCCTCTATCTCTGGAGAAAGTCAGTCTAGCCAGCACCATCCGCCGCTCACAGTGAGCAGAGCTCGGCTTGCTTGGACTCGGCTTCATAAACCTACTCTCCCAATAATTAATGCTACTGATTCCCAAGTGCCCGAGAACACGTGGAGGAGCTGAACTGATCAAATTGATTAGACTGACCTCTACAGAAAGCACCACAGCTGTATACATACAGAATCCCATTTTGCTAGTCTCTCACCAATACTTTACAACCTGGCATGCCTGTCTGGATTCACTGGTTAGGTCCAGAGACGCAGGCCAGCTGCTAGGATTAGAGAAGTGCCTTCCAGATCTTATTTTACGTACTCACCAATGGGAATCTCGTCTGAAGCATCTGCAAGTCGTCATAACCATACACTTGTGGCTAAGAAAGGAGCAGGAGATTGCGTTAGGTACACAAATCGTGCAGCTCATTACCAAGCAGCCATGGCAGACCATGTCCATATAATTATCTGACCACGGATGAAGACCAGCCCCCCCATGACAACAAGAGACAGAGTGACTGGAAAGAGAGAAACTGCTACGGGACCTGGCCAAAGATCTCTAGTTCGCTGCTGTGCGATGTGGTGCCACGTGGGATTCTAGGGCTCATCAAATATCAGTGGGACAATCCCTGCTTGTAAGTAGTTTGCAGAAGTTGTATACGCACATGTGTCACTTCTCTAGTTTCTCTCTCACACACACACACACACACACACACACACACACACACACACACACACACACACAGAGCTAAGCTTGTGGGCTCCTGACCGAGAGGGGCACCTCACAACCACCAGACAGAACGGTGGCTGGTATGGAAAAGCTGAGCACCTCGGCTAAGCTCTTTGGTTCAGTCTGTCACCCTGGTCCCCAGCTCCTGGGACCATCCCCCAGTACAGGCACTGCAATCAGTGCTCCAGGGCTCCTGCTTCTCTACCGCAAGGAGAAAGCTCTGTGGTGAGTCCTAGTGCCCCACTGCTGCCCACTTCCCATTCCAGCTGTTTGCACGTTAACCCCCCAAGGAGCTGGCACTGCTCCAAACCTCTGCTCCCAGGGACCTTGGATCAATAGGTGCTGCTGGCTGACCAGGCTGGGAACCAGGGCTCCTCACTCTGCATTGCATGGGGGTGGGGGGGGGTCTGTACATGCCCTACTTGCTGGAGGTTAGCGACGCTGACAGAGTGAACACCCCTGCAGTCATCTCCACCAAGTGACACTTACCCCTGCAGACAAACATTGCTTGCTCCCTCCCGCAGGGCCCTTTCACAGTCCAGGGGCCTCCCACCTAGCTGAGCCCCATTGATTAGCTTTTGTAAGAGTTTTATGTTGCAAGTTCAACCAGGTGGTGTCTGCTTGACTGCATCTGGTACCAACTCTGATTCCTCTGGCATGCACTGTCCCTCCTTGCTAGCTACAGAGAGAGCTAGGAAGGATCTACTGGCATGCCGCACCTCTGCAGCCGGCTCCCCGGAGCCGCACCTCTGCAGCCGGCTCCCCGGAGCCCCACTCACCGGATAGGCATGTAAGAGCCCTGGAGCCATGATGTACGGATTAGGCAACAATGGTGGAACTCCAGGAGGGAGGTTGGGAGGGGCTTTTCCTGAAGGAGGAAAACACAGTGACACAGTGAAACAAGCACTGATCAGATCAGCTTCTCGCCCTCCCCCACCACAGGCAGCCCCCCCACCCCCCAGTACCAGATCAGCTTCTTGCCCCGCCCCCCGTACCAGATCAGCTTCTTGCCCCCCCCCAGCAGCCCTCCCCTCCCCCAGTACCAGATCAGCTTCTCGCCCCCCCCGCCAGCACCTGATGTTGTGGCCACAGAGCTGCGCGTGGAGGCCGTCACGGTGGAGTTGCTGCCGAGGCTCAGGCCCAGGCTGCTGACGCTGTTCAGACTGGAGGAGACGCTGACCACAGGTGGGGCAGCCGAGACTGTGCTGGAGGAGGTGGAAAAAGTGCTAGCAGAAGAATGGAGGCTTGCTTCACTCTCCACACTAGTGTGCTAAAGGGGGGGTGGGGAGAGAAAGAGTTAGAGGCCCAGGCAGTCTCCACGTAGCCAAGCGGGGGTGAACCACCCCCCCGCAGGAGCAGTATGCAGGGGGGAGGGTGCAAACAGCTGTCTGGACCTGGAAACCCCTAACTGCAGCAGCGAGATGGCTTTGCTGGTGCACTGGGCATGCGGCTCTCCCAATGCGCAGGCCTGGTTTTAGTTACACGGCTCCGGCTAGCGAACAGTACCACGTGGCTGCGGGCAGAACGAAATGCAGCCAGGGAAACCCAGCGCAGCAGCTCCCAAAGTCACAAGGTGGAGGAGTTTACCTACACTAGGAAAACAAAACCCGCCCGAAACCTCCCCTCAGCCACCAGGGCAAATCTTACGGTCCCAGGTTTTAAGGGCTCCCCTACCCCTCCAGCACCCCCAAACGGGCAGCTGGGGAACAATGACAAGGGGAAGAGGGGGGAGAAAATCCACTGAAGCAAGACGCTGTTGACTCTTCACACCCCGTCACCGTCCCTCTGGCAGGTTCCCTGTTCAGACTCAGGTGAGATCCTCGAACGGCCGCAGACACAATCTGGGGAACTGGCTGCCCAACAGCCAGCATGAAAAACCACCCCCGAGACTCAAGGCTCTTCAAGCTACTGATACAGGGTGAAAAGGCCCTTCGGTCTGGAAGGGGCAGTACTGAAAGGACCCACAATTAAAAAGGGAGCAAAACCCCTAAGCGAGCCCGGAGCCTGCCCCAGCACACAGGGAACAATATAGCACTGCAAGAGAGACCAGGAGAAAGGGACCGCTCATCCCACGTGTTACCGGGGTAAGAGCAATGTCCCAGGAACACGCAGCCCCCTGATGCTTCCAATGAAACCAGACCCTCCCCTGCTCCCATAAGCAAACAGTCCGGAGCCTGCGCCGGGGATTTAAACATGCCGAGGGCAGCTCCAGAGCAATCCCAGGAGAGCGGTGTCTGGGCCCAGGATTTCAGCACTGCCAGCAGTCGGTATGTCGGAGCGCTGCAGTTCAATCAGCCACAGTCTAGTCTGACTGCATCTGGTTGCAACTCCGGGTTTCTGTGGCATACGCTCCTCCCTTAATGGCTACAGCAAGCTAGTAAGGAGCTATTGGTATGCGACAAACAGGCACGGCCTCCTCTTGCCTGGAGCCACGGACAGGCATGCAATATATTGAAACAAATGCCCCCCCCCCATAACCTTTAGATCGCCACCCAGCCCCCTCCATGGCCAACCTGGCTGAGCCCCGCCCCATCTCAGACTGACTGGCTGCCCCCGTTACTTGGCTGTGGGCAGTTCTGCCACCAGATCTATGTTCTACACATCGCCTGCTGCTGCACCGGGGCCTGGCTTTCCCAGGGGACGGTGCACCCACATTTCCAGTGAGCGGGGCCGGAGTCACGGGCGCTCAGTGCCTCAGCCGATCTGCACTGCAGCATCTGGACTCACCAGCAGAGTTGACGCTGACGTGCGCCCAGAGGACGTGGACGAGGAGAGGCTGTTCTGCTGGGTGGGTAACGTGCTGCAGGAGGAGAAAAAAAGCTGTCAAGCCAACCGCAGAGTTAGACAGCAGGGCTCCACTCCCCCTCCAGTGCTACCACACAGCGCCATTATCTTCCTCCACAGGAAACGTCAGGTGCCAGGACCGGACTGCGTTTGGGATGGACAATAGACGTGGAGAGAGCAACAAGACTGGAAGCCAGGTGCAGTCCAGCCCCTGGCAGCAAAGCTGAGCTTGCTTCCCAGGCAAACAGCACGGGACATTTCAGGGGAAGGTCCCCTGACAGCACTTTCCTTGGTGGAGCCAGTGCTTCCCTGACGCCTTGGCCAGGTAGGGGAAGGGGCACCTTTTCTTGCCAAGAATGACTGAAGCTCCATCACATGGTGTCGGAGTGAGGGGATCCTGGAGGCCCCTCTGGAGAGAGGAGGGGTGCCGCATCCCCACATGGGCAGCAAGTGGTCCCCTCCACTCACCATTTCTGTACAGGGCCTAGCATTCTGCTTCTCCAGCGATTGGCATGCCCCAAGCTCACCTGCTGAGTTGGGCGGTGGTCGTACTGGGGAGCTCCTCAGCGTGGTTCAGGCTACTCAGAGCTGATGAGTGCTGACTGGCTGTTGTCAGCAGGGATGATGCTGATACTGCATCGTTCAGAGGTGCGATATTGGGGGCAGAGGGGGAATCTGATTTCACCACAGGGCCTGGAGCACCTATGAATGAAAGCTGTGGTTAGGGGCCTTCTGAGCACTGGAAGAACACCAGCACTTTCCACCTGTAAACATTCCCCCTCCCAACAGCCCGTGGAGGAAGGGGATGCAGCATGAACTGGCGGCGAGAGCACAGAACTAGGAGATGGGAGACCTGGGGCTTACTTCTGGCTCTGCTGCATGACCATGGTCAAGCCACTGCACCTCTGTGCCTCAGTTTCCCTCAACTGTAAAACGGAAGCAGTGATCCTTCTCCAGCTTCACACAGAGCTGAGATCTAGGAATGAAAAGCCCTTGCTAAGGGCCAAGGATCATCATCGGGAATAGACTGTCCCACTTCACAGGCACACAAGTTAAGTGACCTGCCCAAAGTCACAGAGGCAAGTGGTAAAAGACAGAACATTTTAGGGTAAGCCAATCAAACAAGCAGCACAGAGCGGGCCAGCAAGGTGAGGATTTTCTGCCAGCCTGGATCAAGCCTGCTGCTCACAACCCCCAAAGGAGCACAAGGGCACGTGTGGTGTGAGCAAACCCAACCCCCCGCATGTCATGCTGGCACTCACCTTCGACGGCCTGCGTGGTTTGTAACTGTGTGGGCTGCACAGAGCTGAAACCATTCTGGAAAAGAAAGGGGAGAGTTCGGTAAAGGCTGCGGCTTGTCCTCACTGACCCCTCTGCATTTGTTTCACTCCCCTCCAGGCTCACACAATAGCTCCCGGAGCAGACTTGTGACCGTACGAATTGTCAGACTGGATCAGACACAAGGCTAACCTCGTTCAGGCTCCCCTCGGACCATGGGCAGTACCAGATGCTTCAGAGGAAGGTGCAAGAAACCTCCTAATCCCTAGTAGAGACCGGCTCAAGCGCTGATCAAGAGGTCTGCATCGCCTCCAACACAGATGTTTCCATTAACTATTCCCACTCTGGATAGTTTTGTGATCCATAGGAATGTACAAGCCCTTCTGGAATCATGCTACAGTCTCAACCTCAGCACTACCCTTCTGCGGTGAGTACCACAGGTGCGTGTGCAAAGCAGAACTGGCTGTCAGTTTTCATTTGGCCACCAGTGAATTTCACTGCAGGCGAACAAATCTCAGCGCTGGGACGCTTGATACCAGTGCATTTGGCAGGCACATGACATGTGACCAACTGGTGAGGGGTTCTCAGTACATTTATCAGATTCCACAAGACAAGAGGCGACACTAAAGGATCCTCGAGGCAATTCTCCCACCCCACCCAGAGAGGTCACCAGGCCACCCCGAGCAGCCTGCAGGGAAGACCAGAAAGGGACAGACTCTCCAAGCAGCAGCACCAGCCCTCTCAGCAACTGACCCAGGTGTGGCGTGGCAGGCTCCAGGACGCTGTGTGCAGCCCTAGGCCAGAGAGAGGGGAGACACTAGGGATCACGGGAAGGAAAGAGAAAATCCCACACATTCCCCATCCCAAGAAATAACTAGATCATCCACTGTTGGCACTGCAAACGCACCCTCCACACCAGCACCCAGGGGGCCGCACTGCAGCTACAAGGCCCGGATTACACCTATGCCTACTTGGGGCTAAATGAACAATAAAGCTCCAATTTACAACAAATATTGACAGCCCCTGCCACTAGCTGGTGGGGCAGATTTTGCAAGGAAGTTACAGTGGAATCACGGGTTTCCTCCCTCACCTCTCCATTTAAAGTGACCCACTCCCACCTCTCCTCCTTCAGTCCTGAGCAAGGCCAGTTTGCAGACAACCATCACATCCTGTGGTGATGACAGCCGCTCCACCTCTGCACAGCAGCTACCCCCTAGCTCAGGAAGAGGAGAGGGCTTTTCCATAGCAAGCCAGCAAAGCTGGGCACTCGGCTCTCCCTCTGCCGTGAGCTGCAGGGCCCAGTTATCAGCTTTTTGATTTCTCTTACACCTTTCCTGTGCTGCAGAATTACAGCCAACCCTCCACACAGGGTTTCACACTCTGCCACGGTAAGACAGCACCACCGAGAGGGGATGCGCTGGCCCCGGAAGGCAGTCAAAGCCAGCTCCCTACCTTGGCCTGGGTCAGGTCTTTCTGGGGCGAGGAGGAGATGGAGTTTGGGTATCGCCTGGTCTGGGTGGATCTCTGTTCATACAGTGGTCCCTGAGCGCTGTTCTGGGAGGTATACGTTGCTGTCTGTATTGTGCCGCCCTGGTAACCAGACTCCTGGCTTTGATTGGACGAAGATTCACTACACAGAAAGAAAGGAAGGCGTTTATTTTCTCTCCAAAATGACCCTGCTGGGCTGGCAGCCTCGAGCCTTTGCTTAAATGTGCTAACCAATGTAGCTGCTCAAACCCAGCAGAGAAGTGCAGCCAGGAGAGGGACGGCCCAGCCAGAGAGAGACTCTCACTGAAAAAGGCTTGTGGTGCTGTGGACTGAGCACTGGACTGGAAGCCAGGAACGACCAAGTTCTGACTGCTACTGACTCTCTGCGTGGCCCAGGCCAAGTCACTTCATCTCTCTGGGCTTCCTTTTCCCACCCATAAAATGGAGCTAGTACTTAGGAGGAGGCTGTGAGGACTGGCTAATGCAGGGATACTCAGAGTGAGGCTTGCAGCAGCTCTTTAATGGATCGCCTGCAGCTATCTGCAGCACATTATATTAAAACCCTGTGCGATTTAATCACTAACTAAAGTTATTAACCAATCAGGATGCTTTTACTATGTTATTAACCAGCTGTAGTTGATAAAATAATAATACTTGGTCAGTCATTTTGCTGTGAGAATTGTATACATTTCCCCGGCCAGGCTGTTTAAATATGAATTTATAGCACTCTAGTAAATGAAACATGAATTCCCACAACTGACTCTTAGGTAATGCTGATGGCTAATTTGGCTCCTGAACCACTGAGGTCTGAGTATCTCTAGGCTAACAGTTCTGTAATGCTCGGAATAAAACTAAGCGTGAAAAATCCAGGCAAGTTTTCCCCTTTCTGACAAACTCAGAGGTTTGATAAGGAGAGAGGATATAAATCTATGTAAAATCAGACTGGACAAGCACATAAACCGGGGACACACGGCAATGGCTGGAGGAGGAACTGCCGAACGTTACAGGTCTTCCCCAGCTCTTCCACCCAGCTCTGAGCAGTAAACGCACAGAACCCAGACGTCACTGAAACCCTTGGGAATTACTGTGCCACGGACCTTGCACAGGAAGGGGCTGGGGCAGGCAGCTCAGCTGTAAGTCACTGTTTACATTAGAGCTCCTGAGGGCCCATTTACTCTCACAAACCATGACTGCTTCCTCCACTCCCCGGCCTGAATGCCAGACATCTCCAGTAACTCCGCCGGGACAAAAGGGCCAACGCTTCCTGTTCAGCATTACATCAGGGCAATGTTGTTGCGCAATAAGGGATGCCAGGGACTGGGAGTGGCAGCAGCTCCCGAAGGAGGATCAGCTAGTCAGCCTGGGGTGAGAACCCTTCCATTTGACAAGGCACGCTCAGTCTGAACGGACAGACATGCTCAGCTCTCTCCCGGTTTGCTACAGAAGTCTCCACAGTCTGTATTTATAGTGTGAAGAAGGCGGCACACTGAACCTGTTCACCTGGAACAAGGCGCAGTTGTGCTGGGGTTCCCCTCTCATTATTCGCAGGGAGTGGTTTAACGGCAGCAGGAAACCTGCCCGAATTTACTTTCTGTTTAAGTACCGCAGGCCAATCAGCCATAGGTTTGTCTGAATGAGTCCGCTGGCAGCTTAACTGTTTACTGTTGCATACGCTGTCCCCCCTTTATGGCTATGAGACCAGCCAGAAAGGGTCTACTGGTATGCAGTATAGTTCAGGAGCTCCCGGAGCAGGCTGCAGGGTCAGCTCATTGACACAGGCAGCTTGGACACCAAGGAAACTCCCGCCCCACTGTGCTGTGGCTGGTACAGGAGACTCCAGAATCTCAGCAGTACAAACAAGGTGCCCCTATGGTAAGGGTGAAGCTGTTTCTCCTCCTGACCCTGCAACGGGTTAGAGCATAGAGGCTCTTTATAGCAGGTCCATTGAAACCCAGACGGAGCTGGAAGCAAGGCTGCCCCTAATGGCTAAGGAGCAAGTGCTACCTGCCTCTGTCCACCATGGGCATTGGGGTGTTTCCCTGCGCGCCCCAGGCCTTTACCTCGCAGTGCTGGTGTAGAGGCTGCTTTGAGACTGGCTCACAGAGGCGCTCGTCGTGGGCGTTGATTCGTACTCCGAGAGAACAGGCTCCGAACCAAACTGTAATGCCCCAAACTGCAGGTTTAGCCCTGAGATATCTGCTGAGCCAGGCATTTCCACCGCGAGAGCAGGAATCTGCAAAGGAAGGAGGGGTCCCTGAGAGGCAAGTCACTGCAAGGACAACCGAACTGGGCAAAAGGGACTTCGCGCGAGCGTCCTGCAGGGACAACCGCCTTGAACAACAAATCAGACTGAAGCGGGCAGAGAAAATTCGACCTGTGCACAGGAGGGCCCTGACCTCAGCCCACCCCACACTTCAGTGTCACGATGCTAGAGGTAGGTCAGCTGACCAGCAGCCCCAGAATACAGGGATCAGGCCACAGGGGCTCACCTACACGGATGTCTGCAGGGTTACAACTCTGCAGTCAGAGAGTGAGATACTGAGAACCCCAGACTTGACTTCCGTGACACCCACCCTCACCCTGCTGGAATTTCGAACACGCTCTCCCCTGTAGTCTGCAGGTGCTCTGGGCGCTCCGGATTACGCTGTGAACATGAATCTGTTCAGCCTGGAACACAGAAGCCAACGAAGAGCCTAATCCAACTCAGGGTAGTCAAATCCAGCTCCACTCCCATTAACAGGGTGGGAGGCTGCTACAACTCCAACACAGCTCTGCCTCGATCCTGCTGCCACCTCCCTGCACACCCCATACCTTAGATGTCAAGGAGGCTTTCTTCTTCTGCTGCTTGAGCTTCTGCTGCACTGGCTGGGGACTGGAGGACTGGTTGTCCGATGACCCCGGGGACATCTGGGGAACAGGGTTGGTTTTGCTGGGCAGAGGGGAAGACGGGGGAGGCGGTGCCGTTGTAGAGGCTGTCACCACAGGCTGCTTGTCCTGCATGAACACCTCCATCATCGCTGAGGCTGGCGTGAAAGCCTGACGCTTGGTGAAGGGGCTGTGAACGGATGAGTCCGTCGGGTTCTTTAGATCTGCCACGCGAAACAAGGTTGGATCAATACCGGTTGTTTTGTGAGAGCGAACGCTAGTCCTGCCACTTCTAGGTTTCAATAATGAAATAAATGATTGGGACCTTGCCCCTCCCTGGAGCCTTTCATCGAGCATCTCAAAGCTCTTCACACAGTTAGTTAACCTCCAGGGAGATATTAGGCCCCTCCTACATGGGCGCATGGGGAATACCACTCCCAAGGGAGTCAGGGGCATTGCTGGGAAAAGAACTGCAGGAGCCCTGACTCCCAGTCCAGCATTCTAACCAGACCCCTGCCCTCTTCCACGGGCAGCGTGCGGACGTGTCGAGCACTCCCCCTTTCAGCTCAGCGTGCAAGGCCTCGCTGCGGCTCTTGCCATGAAGTTTAGGGGAGGAAGGAAGCAGATCTAGTCAGCAGAGCTCCTCCATCACAGAACAACTGCAAATGCCTCTCACACGAGAGCACGGAACACCGACGCTCACAGAAACCTGGCTTGGCTTCCCTGCCCTCCTCTGCCAGTTTGGCTGCATTGGATTGCCCAATTCTTTTGCTTCACCTACCGCGTACCCAGCGAGTAACACCCAGGCCTTCCTCCCCTCAGCACCACGGCTTCCTAAACACAACTCCCATTCTCTCTGCCTCTGCTCTGGGGCTCCTGATCTGAAACGCTCAGAGGATGCCAACACCGGCGGCTGCTGGAACAGGGCTGAGTTTTTTCCTCAGCTCATATTTGAACCAGAGCCATTTCCCCAGAGCAAGAAACAACGTGTAGGAGCTGAAAGAACTAGACCATGCAGGGCTTCCAAGCGCAGAACAGCTAGAGCTGCTCTTGTATCGTAGGTATTCCCCCGGGCCAGGAGAATCGCTTCCTTTCCCCACTGGCCTCTGGCCTGAGAGCCACCAGCACAGGCTAGTTTCCTTTCCAAGGGGCCCGATGAGATCAGCAGCCCAGCTCCCTCCAGCAGACGGAGGGAACACATGCCTGTGTATCGGAGATCTATTCCGCAGGCTTGCTCCTGGACTCCCAGTACTTGAGGCCCCCACTCACCAAATTCCCCTCTACAGATCTCTGCGTTTAGAGAACATGCCAGGCTACGGAAATGGCCAGGGGACTGGTCAGCAGATGCCTGCGGGCGGAGTGTCCGTGTGGCAGGCTGGCAGTGCAATGGGCTCATTTCGGCTGCTGGGAGCGGAGAAGGGACGAGGAAAGACCCTGACAGTGTCTTAATGAGCAATAATTACTCTCCAATCAGAGGGCAATTAGATGCATGTTCCCAGAGATTATTTCTGAATGGCAATGAGCCCAAAGGCTCCAGGGCTCGCTCCTCCACGCCACCCTCTGCAGCCCTGGCTGGAATCAATTCCCCGCCCGGAAACCGTGGCCTCGATGCCTTACCGTACTGCACGAGAGCCGAGGGCTGTGCTGGGGATCCCATGTCCCAGGAGGAGGTGGTGTTGCTCCCGCCAGGCTGGGTGTGCTGAGCCGTCAGCTGAGCCAGAGCCTGAGCGGTCTTGAACTGCTCCAGGAATTGAGAGCCTGTGGTGCTGCTGCTTTTGGCCTCTCCAACCTCTCCAAACCCCTTCCCCAGCATGCTCACCTGGGGTTTTAACATGGACAGGACAAGTCACCACTACAAGCAGGGGCTAAGATTTCCAAGGGCAGCCCTGAGCCGCACGAAAGCGGAGTGCCCCTGCGCTGCCTGTTTCACACACAGGCTTTGCTGCCAGTGGATGTATTGTGGGTGCTGTCTGTAACGAGGGGTTTTATGCTCGTAGTTTGCCCTGCGCCGCGTGTGATGCCAGGTTTTAAGGGGATGGACGCAGCACAGCTGAGCTCTCCAATAAAGGTAACAGGTGGATCTGCAAGAATCCCTAAGTGCCAATGAAAGTCCAGGGGGCTCCTGCTCCCCAGTCACATAGGGGCTTTGGAAAATGCCACCCCTCGTTATCCTCTCAATCTTTCTGCCAGGGCGACACAAAGAAGCAGTTGTCCAGCTCCAGGCACCTCTCTGGGACTATTTCAACAACTCCCTTCTTCGCTCTTCAATACAGGAGTGCTGGGATCTCAGCGGCTGCGGGGTACCCCTGTGTTCGGCTGCTGGTTGGCCAAGAACCAACCCGGCACAAGCTACGCCTGAGATGCAGGGACTGAGTGGAGGAGGGACACGCAGGACAGAGCACAGAGGCAGCACTCGCCTGCCTTAAGGAACAGGCACATTTGGTGCTTTGAAACCAGGGTCTGTCCTTGGGACAAGTCACCTCCCTGAGAGGGAGAAATCGGCTCTCTGTGAAGCCTCCGGAGGGAAGTACAGAACAGGAGACACCCAGCAAGGCTACAGTCACAGGCCCAGCTGCCCAGACACACTCGGGGCCTGCTCCCTTGCTGTGGTTACCACCCCTCAGTCGCCCTTTCAGATAACACAGCTCACAGCTGCTCAGAGGCTCTGGGATTCACTTTTCCTCTTTTGTAGGGAGACAGAGGCACGTGGCCTAGCGTTAGCAAGGACTGAACACTGCTCCCGCACTGAGGCTACCCTGCTCCGTCACCTAATTCCTATGAACTCACCACATCGGGAGCCAGGAGCGCAGGCTGAAGCTGTAAGTCACACAGCTCGGGGATTCTCAACTAACTGGTTGCACCCACTCTGCCCCTCCCCTATTACGCACAGAGAGGGTCTCAGAAGGTGGCTGAGAACCACTGAAGTCCGCAGGCCCCCTGCCGTGCCTAGGCAGAGGTGAGTGGCAGCTTCCTTACCATGCTGTGATGAGGGAAGGCGTTCCCAGATGCAGGCTGGGATATAGCCGTCTGCTTGGAATTGCTGAACACAAGAGGCTGGGCAAGAGAAGGAGCCTGGGTTGAATCCAGGTTTGATGACTCATTCTCCAGAGAAGAGGGTGTCTTTCCTAACAGCACCGCAAGATCAATTCTGGGAGAAGGAAAAGGATGAAACCACCAAGGTTAACAGGAGCCGTACCATCCCTTGAGGGTTAATAGCTGTCTATTCCCGCCAAGAACATCCTTCCCCACCCCCGTGACCTCACAGAGATTCACACACCACCACCTCAGCAACTGTCTCTAGCAATCTCAAAGGACCGACTGAAAGGAGCAGCCACCTGTACCTACTACAAGAAACCAAAAGGAAAAACCAGGCCTAAGAGCAACTATGACGTATGGGCACCTGGACAAGACACACCTGTGCTACTTATCGGCTAGGCTGAGTAAGTGGCGCGAATGTAACCCTGCCCAACTACTAAGAAAAGTCTGGCAAGCAACATAATGCACAGAGACAGAAAGGTTTATGCTTGGTAACGCAGGGCAATCAAATTAAGTTACACAAAACAGAGTCACATCCAAGCAGGTGAAACCTTGACTAATAAATGAACAGGCCACTGATGTAACTGTTTTCCTGGGACCAACAACTGACATGTTAATGGTTTTCACTTACATGTCAAGCTCAATTAATTGTCTGCAAGAATAAATCTACGCTCTATGGGGATAATTCTGAATTTTGATCAGACCTTTTGGAGGAACTCAAAGCTTTCTGCAGACATGAATAACCCTCACATCCTCCTGGGAAGTAGTTAAGCATCTTGGCTGAGACGTTCAAATCGGTCTAGGGGGTTTAGACACATCCCTGTCATGAAAATCAACAGATGTGCCTAAATCCCTTAGTCTGTTCTAAAAATCTCAAAGCTGTTTTACAAAGGGAGAATCTGATGAGCCCATGCCACAGATTATAACAGAACTTGGGAATTCCTGGCTTCCAAACCTGGGCTCCAAGCACTTAGTCCTTCCACTCAAACCCACGTGAACTTATCCAGAGCTCCTCAATTTTGTCCAAGTGGATAGCCATCTGACACAACAAATCCTGCACCTTGGCAGGGCGTTAGGCTAGGTGACCCTTGCGGTCCCTTCTAACCCTATGGTTCTATGAAGCAATGCCCTGCCCCCAGACTACCATATCGCTATTGCCATAGCATTGTTATTAAGCCATCACCTCTGGCCAGCTGTGATTGTCACATTCTCTGCAGGCAGAGGCACTGAAGACACACTGGAGGCAGTGAAGATCTTGGTCTCCGAAAGCTAGAAGACAGAAGAGGGAGGTAACCCACATATTAGAACCATGCTTTAGGGCTCCAAATAAAAGAGATTTCAAAGTTAAAGCAAAAACCCAAAGAAACTGGGGCTGGGCAGAACATGTGCAGGAAGGTTCGCTCATGGCATCCCACAAGAATCAGCGTGTGGCGTTAGCGCTGATAATACGTTTGGTGCTGATCAGAAGCAGCCAGCCCTTGGTTTTGCCTGGGTTCACCCTCCTCAATGACTCAGTCAATCAGCTGCCAGGCTTAGACAGCATTTCCACTCAGTGCTGGCAGCCCCTCAGTCAGTGAAAAATCCGTTGGGAAACGGGCATCTGGAAACTCACCAAGTGCAGCACCCCAAACCCACCCGACATGGAGGAGGAAACATCTGTGAGAGGAGAGTCAGCTGAGCCACAATTCCCACAGCCAAGGTGAGGACTTCTGGCTACTGGGCCAAGGACCCACAGGCCTGCTCGGGCAGTGAGGAAGAACTGCTAAGTTAGGCCCTGAGCCAGCAAAGCCCCTCAGCACGTGCTTGCATTTCACTCACGTCAACGGACAAGCCGAAGTGGGTCTACAACCAGCAAAGGGGCAGTCTGCTCTCTACAGCCCCAGTAACTACTGTCTGAAGTCTAAGGAATGCTCAGGATAGAGGGATGGGAAGTTTTAGAGCAGCCACCAATCACATAGTTTAGAGTGGACTATATTTGTATATAAACAGCTTTTATCCCTGAGAGAAGCAGCCCAAGAATGGTTGCAAGCACCTCTGCAAGTACTGGCAAAAAAAAAAAAAAAAAATCACAGAAAACCATCCCAGGCCAGAGCGTTTGCTTTGCGTGCAAAGGGCCTTCATGTAACACAAGAAAGGGTGTCCAGACTGCCTTCAAGCAGAGACCTGATGAGCGCAGGAACAGCTCTAACTGCCTGTGTTTCTACACACAGCACTAACACTTCCTTCGGACAGCGCCTGAAGAATGAATGCCTTTTCCTTTGCTGTCAACTCCAGCTGCCCAGCTGAAAGGAAGTGAAAAAATGTACAATAAAGGGCTCAGTCCTGCAGCCATTTAAGGTGATAGCAAAACTCTCCCTTGATTTAAATGGCAGCTGGATCAGGGCCAAAGTTAGGAGAACTTTAAAAACCAAGGCAAAGTTTCTTCTGAAGCAGTGGAATTGGATGCCGAAAACACAGATAAAGCAACAAGATGAAAATGAGACAAGCCACAGATTAACACAGAAGGAAGAGCTCAGAGCTCCTGGAAATGGGCATAAAAAGCACAACCTTGGCAATAAAGACAAGCAAAGGTACTTGACATTCTGCACCCAGACTCCCTCCCCCCAGCCCCAGAGTAGATATTACAGATCCACAAGAGGCCGAGCTTTCCAAGCCGCAAACTCGCAGTGTTAACTTTCCACAGAGTTCGGTAGCGACAATATTTAATCCACCTGAGTCGTGCAGTGCAGTTCCTGGAACAAGGAGCCTGGTTTGGGGCTATTCCTACAGTCCTCAGCTAGCAGGTTTTGTTCCCCTTCTATCATGGGGAGGGGATTGAGAGTACCTACATCTTCATTCCAGTCCTCTGTTCCCCATTCCTCCGTCGCTGTCCTCCATGCACCTGCAAGGAAAGCAAGAGTTTGGGAAGTTTGCTGCGTGTCATAGCCCCATTTCTCACAAAAGCCAGGAAAGTGGTTTGGGAGCATAGCAGGCAGCTGGATGGGTTCTTACTCACCAACCAGGCACAGGCGAGAGGCTAAGAAAGGCTGCGCACAGACACACCCCAACACCAAAGCAGAAACTCAGGGTATTGGGTTTAGCCAGGGGGCTCCCTGGGTTCTTCCCCAGCCCCTTTGCTCAGAACCATCAGTTTTCCTGCTTCCCCCTCTCCTCGCAGAAGCTGCACCCACAACCAGCTACCCCCAGCCCAGCAGAGACCAAGAGCACCACCTCTAGAATGACTTCTGCCAGAGGTGGTGCCAAAGTCCAGCTCTCTTGTGGGACATCACCATGCAGCTAGACTGGCTAGCAATCATTTGGGTTTTCTTAAAAGGACACCGTCAGATCAAAGTTCAGTCCCAAGTTTCAGGGACTTTTGTAAGACCCAAGAACTGAAATGTTTACCTGGATTTATTTTTGTTTCAATGAGAACGTTTCCCTGCAGTGTTTGAAACCCAACACGGGGGGCACTTTGCCTAGTGCATGAGACTCTGAAAGTGAAATCTACTAGGAATCTGTGATTCATGAATTTTCCTTGCCCAATTTCAGACAAATGCAAAAGGTAAACAGATAAAATACTGCAGTGAAAAGATCATCATGTCGGTTTCAATGCTCCAAGGTTTGATTTGTAAAGATAGAGAAATTTACTTTTTTAAAAAATTGTTTTTAACCTGACTGCATCCCCTACAAGCCAGTTCCAAGTCCCTTGTCCCCCCCCCCCCCATACACGCACACACCTCAGTTTGAACTGAGCACTCTGGGTGTAGCATGCTCACTTCAGAGTCCACTAGAAACTTAATTTTAGGTCCTGGGGTGGGAGGAGAGGGGGAGCATTTCACATCAGAAAAATCAGGGCACAAAAGCAGCCTGCCACTTTTCGGCAGGTCATTTTCACCCATACAAACCAGACTAACCAAAAATAAATAAATAAATAAACAAAGCCACACAGCCAACAGGGTTAATTCTATAGACATTTACAAGAATAGGACGAGTTCTGCCCATGACAACACCTTAATCAGCTGACGAGCTTTTTAGAACTTGTAAAAGTGGAACATTTTGGTCTCTGGTTCTTAGAGGCTAGTCCGAACCCTCCCAGATTTGGAGGGAGGGGGGAGGGGAATTTCCAGAGAGTCTATCATTGTCAGGCCAAGATTTGAAAAGTCTCCCAGTTCCAGAGATGCAGCTGCTTGAGAGCACCAAGGAAGCAAATTACTAGCAGAGCCTATTGTTTATTTTGCCTGGCAAACTGAGCCTATTCAAACCTCTAAATATTTTATTCTATTAAGGATCAAAACATTAATACAGTTTAACCCCTTGGGTCCTTGCAGCCTCCGGGCACCCCACACTTAGAGACACACACACACCCCCGCGCCCCAGATGGTATAACACAGGCAGGGGAAGAGTACATCCTACTCTTTGGGGGGTGGGGAAGAGTTAACGCCAGCTTTCCCCATTTCTCATCTGCTTTTTTGCTCCCTCAGCAGCAGTGTGACGGCTCCTTTCCAGGCCTTCAGGCACGAGAGCCCGTCTCCCTACCCAGGCAGAGGCTAGGCACCGCAATCCAATTGCGATGGGCAGAAAGCAAGAAACAGAGTCTGTGCTGAGGGACATGGCCCTGGGCTCCATTTTATTTCCCCCTCTCAGATCACTTTTGGGAACAAGAGGAAGAGCAGAGGGGCAGGGAAGGCTGAGCTAAACTCTTCAGCTTCCAGACCCATGAGAAAGGCTTTCGCTACACTCCAAAACATCTCCCCTACCAGGCTGCTTCACAGGTGTCACATACCCAGTCCAGCCCGGTCTGAGATTTCTTGTGCATGGGGAGGGAAGGAGGAGTGTATGCAAAGAGCTGCTTTCTATCCAAGATGCTCTCCAGAAAGGAAATGGATGGTTTCCTAACCAGCACACTGTATAGCTACCTTGCTGAAAATACACCAAACATCCCACTGAGCTCCTGGCCAGGCGAGATCATCTCCAGCGAATCCAGCACTCTGACATTCAAGACGGTGTCGTATTCAGAAAGACAGGAGATTGCCTGCCCTGCCCTCTCCCGCCTGCTGAAAGAGTCTCTTCCAGGGCTGATGCTCCTCTCTCTTAGGGAAGGAGCTGGAATATTATCCATTTTCAAGGCAGCAGAGGTGCAGCAATCGAGTCAGCTAGTACCGGACAGTGGCTCAGGCGACTTCCCAGACACAGAGCCTGCTCCTGTAACAGCAGCTAGCCATTCCCTCTGGACAGCCCGGTGCGCTGTTGGACTTGCCATAAGCTTGAAGAGAGGGACTCCTCGGTGGCCCCATTTCTTTTCTTTTCTGACATCTCTCCAACATTAACATCGGAGTCTGCTGCTCCCGTAACTGACCAGGAGGCCTGCAGGTGCCACAAGTCACTAGCTGGATACTCACTGACCTAATTCAGAGAAGAGCGACTGGGCCTGAGAAGCTCCATGTCCTGGAATGTCAATCCAGATGCACACACAAAGGGGTGCGACACTGAATGGCAGAACTCCCGCAGCTGGGTTCACACGAACAGCTTGTGCGCTACCCACTGCTGGAGGTCTCAGCTCAGAGCTGCAAACCGGCCATAAAGGAACAGGAAACTGCAGACCAAAGGGACATGCAGGCTTAATCTCGGGCGGAAAACTGGAAGGAGAAGCAGGTAATGGAAAACCTGCACCCGAACACTCAGAAGATCCTTATCCAGAAAAACAGGCTTTGACTTCAACGGCCAAGCTTTCCCCCTTTATTCTTCATGTTCCATGGTAAAGCGGTGGATTCTCCATCCTTGAAGTCTTCAGATTGAAACTGGCTGCCTTTCTGGAAGATCTGCTTTGGTCAAGCAAGCTAGTGGGCTCAATGCAGGGATCACTGTGAAATTCTCCGGCCTGTGTGACACAGGAGCTCAGAACTGATGATCTAATGGGCCCTTCAGGTCTTAAAGTGCGTAATAGTAAAGTTCCCAAAGGCAGGAAACAAAGTGACAAGGCCCTAAATCTCTGAGGCATCAAGTGTGCAAGGAATCTCAGAAATCCAGGAACCTCGGGCACATCTGTGCACAGGAAGGAGCTAGGAAGGAGGCGTGGTGGCATGCCAGAGCAGCGACTAATCAATGCATTGCTTACCAAGAAGCAGTTGTAAGTGGGAGTGATGTGCTGAGATAGCCTAGGTCTAATTACACCTGCAGCAGCATTCCGAACCCTCCGCAGAAACTTGTTCTGGAGGCCAGGGAGCAGAGCGCTGCAACCACTGAGCCTGGGACTCTAGGAACTAGCCAAGTCCGAAATTTTTGCATTTGAATGAGAGAGACAGGAGCTGGAGCGGCCTAGCACTTCCTTGTACTGGGTAGGATGTTGTCAGGGCCTATAAACCTGGTGGTGCTGAGGGTGCAGACAAGCAGTGGCTGAAACTGGAATTTACATCACCCATGTGCCTTTAGACATAACCGCTCCTGATTTACATTTAAGGTGTCAGCATTAGTAAAAGCACAGTCAGAACAAACATCAAATATTCATAAGAATGACATATCCACAGATATTTCAGTTTTTAAAATAAGCTATAAAGTAAAGGTATCCGGGGCAGTTAGTGCGCCTGGATGTATCATACCAGGAGCAGTGTCAAATTTTCGGGGATAATTTGAGCCCTCACCCCCAATGAAATCAAGTCCTGAAACAAAAAAGAAAAGAAAAAGAAAAACAACCAGTGAAATTTTGGCTTGAGAACAAGTTTCATTGCCCCCACGTACACCAGTCACATTGTACCTGTGGATATTGCTAAAATTAAAGAGAGATGCTCAAGGCTGCTAAAATGGAAAAACAAAAATGATCATGCAGGACATGTCTGTACAGAACTTATCATGAAATTACACTGTGGACACATTATAGCACAGAAGCAAACCTGGATCCTTCTATGTGGAGTGAAGCAATGGTCTCTCCCCACCCAGTAATTACAGACTCTGTTTAGATTTACCCTTCCTAAGAACACTGGTTTGGGTGTACACACAATGAAAATCTACTTGGAAAAGAAAGGTATGAACTTGCAGTAAGTAGAAGTGGTGCATTTCTATCCATTCTTTTATCCTACGCAGTGTAAACACAGACATCCCCTTGCCCCAGAGGTATGGATTCTTATCCAGCCCCCTGACAGTCCAGATTAAATGGCTACACTGTCTCAGACCCATCGGTAGGAGTTTCAATCTGCTAAAAAGCTGTGACCAAAAAAGTGATCTTTTTGAAAAGGCTATTCCCTGTCTTCAAAAGAGGAACAAAATTAGAGCTGCACGCTGTGAAGGTGCAATAATCCATTCTAATGAACAACAGCTTTGAAAGTGAGACAGAAAAATGCATTTGCTAGATTACCGTAACTACAGCATAATTACGATATTAACCACTTCCTTACACAGACAGAACGTACTCAATGGAAACTAACAAGTAACAGGACTTCAGTTGGTATTTTGGAAGAAGGAGAATAAAACTGAACTGTCATGGCTGAGGCAGGCAGGCAGACAAACGGGACAGTGTCAGAATCGTCTGTTTTAAAAGTCTGATGTATGGTGGCGGGAGCTTGGGCTCACTTGAGTAACTCAGAGGACAGAGCTGAGCAGCACAGAAATTCTGACCTCACTGTGGTGTAAGATACTGCTCCAGAAGAAAACCTCCCCTCTAAACGCACCGATGTCTCAAGACTAGCTTTAATTAGAGAGTGTCCCATGAGACTATGTCCAGTTACTGCATTGCGAAAATTGCATCTACTCAAATCTCACAACCCACCCCCAGCGTCTATATGAAAAACACAAAACCCCATTTTCACAATGCAAGAAAACGGCAAGAGAAGAGTGCTTGGACAGCTCAGCAAGGAGCAGAACTCCTGGGCAAAAAGGGAGGCCCTGAGTATCGATTCCCCAGAAACCAGCTTTCTGTATTAAGATCTCATCTTGCAAACAGTTTGGGGTAGGAAGCAGAGCACTCCCATGTCGGAATACAGCGAAAGCTGACATCTGAACGCAGAAAGCACGGCTCAGGAGGATGCACTACATGCAAGGAAAAGCTGCCACCGGTCAGCCATATCGTTGTTTACACAATGTCCTCTGTGCTGACAGGTGTGCCAAAACACAGCCCCTATGCCAGGAAGCAGTCAGAGGCAAGTGTGCCCGTGCCCTCAGTCAGCACCTTCGCCAGCTCATAGCAGGGCACTGCACGACTCAGGTGTTTCCAGCGCACAGACTAGATCTGACTGTGCAGCTGTCACACTTCCACTGATAACCTCAAAGTGTCGAATAGTAAAACTTACCAGGAAACCCAATGAACACACACCGGACACTTGCAACAAGAACAGCATTGGGCATAAGGAAAGCAGGTCACTGAATTCCTGCCCTGAATCCACAATCCATTCCCTTGCTATTTTATCCACGTGACTGAAGGGGACTTGCAAGAAACCCATTTTTGATCTAACCAGCAGGTAGTAATGGGACGGAAGCATGGAGGTCACTTACTTGTCCCATCGTCGGGCTCAAAGCTACCGGTACTGTTCCATGTGTTGTTGCTATTCCCATAGTTCTCCTCCGCGCTGGTTGGCTCTGCATAATCAGCTGGGTTGAAAGTTCTGGAACACAGATTGGGAGGAGCAAGTTTAGATTTCCTCGTAACTGTTGTGAATGAAAAATCAATCACATTTAAACCAGGACATAGCTAAACGATTCCTAGCAGACCCCGTCCACTTTGTAAGACAAACCTACTGCGGTCTTAGCCATTCCAAATGCAACTCAGTATGATACAGCTGCTGCAATGGGACAGGTACACAAACCAGCAAGGAATGACAGAACCCACCAGTTAGACTTGTGTTGTCCCCTGCCCACCCCGTGCAGAGACAAACTCACAAATGATCTTGCTTTTCTTGTTTTGTATCCAATAAAAACTTACCCCATTCCCTGGGCAGAAAATCTTCCCCCCCGCCTTCCAGAGCCACCTGTGAGAGACAAACACACATCAGTGTAATCCTGCCGTCAAACAGCAAGGCTCACAGCTGTGCTGTGTGTTGCTGGGAAGGTAAGTGTTTAACACTATGCGGCATTTCAGGCGCCCAGTATGACAATGTCCAGCATCTTCCTGCATTGACAAGGTTTCAGACTGCTCCTTTTACATGCATGCGAATTACACGTTAGAGGTGTAATTAGGGATAAATGATTCCAGCCACAGATTAGCTCCCCGTCGGTCACAAGGCACAAATATGAGAGGCCAGACTCCAAATCTATAGGACATGGCCTCATCAGCAATTACCAAACAGCTCAGGTTGTTTCATGGAAAGATATATTTTTAGACTCTCAGCAATGAGAACGAATGAGTGCAGCTCACAGAGAGGCAGCAAAGCTGCCCAGAGGTACCAGCACTTAGAATTTGCTGCTAACAAATGCTTTCCCTGAACTCATACAATAGCCACCTTTGTCTTAGTCCGCCCCCCCCCCCCCCCCCCCCCCGTAAAATGGGGTAATATTTAACTAAGCCTCAGGGGTAGGGTATGAGAACTAGTTAATGGCTCTACTGTGCTTACCAGGTACAAAGCAATATGTAGGTGCTAAGCATTAACACAAGAATAGAGATGACAAATATTTACTGCCCGTGACTTCTATTCAGCCCCTCAAGACCTCTCTACGGAAGAGCTTTTTGAAGTCAGTGGGAAATAGCTACATCAGACCCACCACCCCTGGCACACAACCCCCCTTTGTGTACCTCTGCCTCGTCCGCGGCCCCGTCTCCCTCTCTCCGTGCCTCTTCCAGAGGAGCCTCCACTCTTACCACCATCCAGTCCATTCTCCTGGCCCCGAACTGAAAGACACAGAGATGACACTAGGACAACTTCCATCATCCTTTTGGACTCGGGGAAGGAGACCCTAGAGCACGTGGTGGGGTGGCGTGGGAAATGGACACAGAGCTATAGATGCTATGGCACCATGTTTTGCTCCCGTTAGTGCCGTTTGGCAGCTATGGCGTGAATCCATCACCCAGGGACTCAGATGCCAAAGGGTCAGGGAATTGGCTGCCGGCACCAGATGGGACCCTGCACACATACAAGAGGATGATTTTTGTAGTCATTTTTCTAGACTTATGAGCTTTAACACGAACGTCAGCACAACGCTTTAAGTGCCTGCCATGTACCATGATAGTTATAGTTGCTATTAAAGGGCAGGCTCATACACTCTCTTCCACGGCTGGTGCCTCGTCCTCGTCTCGGTGGCCCGCCACGTCGCCGGCTGTAATCCCGATCCCTGTCCCGGTTCTCTTTGCCTTCTTCACTGGGTTCTGTCTGCCCGCTGTCCTTCTGCCCCGAGACTCCTTTCTTCTTCCCAACCATTTCCCAGGAATGCTGAAGTTTAGCAGAGGGGGAAAAGTTCATCATTTGATCAACACTGGATGCAGGCTGCATGCATAATTTAACATCCTGGGGAGAATATAATGAGGGAAGACAGAAACCTGTGCCAATAAACCGAGATAGGCACTTATCCAAAGCTTCACATCACAGCCCCTGCCGACTTCCTCTCCACTGTCTGAGCTGACAGGCCCCTGGCAGCTTTCGCTCAGACACTCACCCGCCCAGGAATGCTGGGTCCTCGGTTTGCATTCTTTCATTTTAAGTGATGTTCGACTGAGCCCTCAGAACACACCCAGCATGGACAAGACAGGCCTCTCCCCTGCTGACTTGCAGGCAGTTGTACAGGGCTGGGGGGTGCTGTTCTGTTTTAGCCCATCGCAGAGGCCAATCAGTGATTTGAGCTGTGCTTGCTCTTATAACCCAAACAGCTCTGCCCCAGGAACTGAAGAAAGAACCATCATCTCTTTTAAGTCACTCCCCACGTTGGCCAATTTGACTTTTCTCTGCTGCCTGAGACCCCTCAGGCTACAGCCCCCAAGACAGGGTTCTCACTTGCCCTCAATAGCCACAGAAACTTTTTTAAAGTTCCAGTGATCACTCGGCTCATTACCTAGGGATCTTGGGCACAGATCTGCGCTGGGTCACTCATCCCAGAGAAGACCCAATTAAAGGATTGCTAGAAAAACATTACGTTATCTCAGTCATTTGAAAAGTAACATTTTTGCTGTAAGGGGAGGAAGGGACTGCCCGTGTTTTTTGGCAGGACAACCCAAAAAGGTGTCACTTGCTTGGGTCCCAGTATCTGTCCACATAATATGTTAACTCTGGAAATTACAAAAAAATCCCAGGGTACCTGCTGTTCCCACCACACAGGCATCTCTACACACCTGTCTGATTCCAGGGAGGAGAGTATTGTGAGAGGCACCAAAAACCCCACAAACAGGAATGCTCAAGTCATTCTGAGTTTAATTAAACAACCCATCACCACCTCATCCCAATCATCCAAGGCAGTTTTATTTCATGCCAGTATGAAATGGTTTCACATTCATATTGAACCAATGCTGTACGCTGTTAGCACAATTAACACTGAGTCACAAGTCACCGACAAACACCTGAAAACGTGACTTGCTGACTAATGAACAGCTGGCCTTGGATGGCAACACACAGAGTGGCAAAAAAGCTTTTAGGCACACACTGGCCTCAAACCAGAGGAGTCTCTCTTCACAGGCAACTGACTCAGAAGGAAGTCAGGATAATATTTACTTTGTACAGCACAACTATATAAAAAAAAAAAAAATCAAACTCAGAACTAATATCCTGTCTGCTCTTCTAGCCCCTGAAGTGTGACACGTTCCAATACTACTCCGTTAAGCAAGTGAGCTCACTAGTGTTAGGGCATCTTTGAGACACTCGTTATCAATGGCGCATCATCCTAACAAATATCTTTTCACTGAGTTGTTCAGCAGAAGTTGAACTCAGACCAGGAGAGACTCAGAAAGTCTTCATCAATTTCAGTGCAGATGAAAACTCTGCTCAGATCGCTGCAGGTGGCAACCTGCAAGCCCCTTATGGCACTGCAGACTAAAGAAGTGGCTGGCGCGGAGAGGGTTTTACCCTGCCAACGCTGGTCCTGCCTTTGCAAAGCTACTGCAGTGACTGTGTCTGGCATCTCATACTGCTGAGTGCCTCAGCTGCCCATGTAAAGGAAATAGGGCATACCTTCAGATATGATATAACCCACAACATTATTTTCATGAGCAACTCGTTCATTTAAGAAATTAAACTGCTAAGATTTTAATGGCATGTCAGTTTTATTGGAAGCAGCCCTGGAAGTGATTCTGGGTGAAGCACAGAATCACAGCTAAGATTTGCCTAGGTTAGATGTACTCCTGTTATTTTTAAAATGAGTTTACAGCTAACCGACAGGCAGTTTTTGCATGCTTCTGGGCAGAAAGGGCTGGTCCTTAAACCCATATGGCTCTGTGAAGGCATGGAAGCATCCACCACGCAGACAGTACAGAACTCAGTATATGTCAAAGCATGTGGGAGTCTACTGATCGGAAGGAGAGATGTTATGCAGAATACAGATGGCAGGGACATACAGTTCAGTAATTAGAACATCCTTTTTTGACTTTTAACTAAAAGAAACCCAGCTAATGCACCACACACTAAAGTGAGAGTCTCAAACCCAGTAGAGCTAGGAAATCTGGTTAAGATCAGCCTTCCAATACCAACAGTACCTCACTGTACCCAGATAGGCAAGATCTGACCTTCAGCTGCAGTCTGGAAGGGCCTGACAGCTTTGACATTATTCACTGATTGATTCTGTTACAACTGATGAAACTATGTTTGGGCTCCTTTACCATCGAGGTGATGGACACTCCCTGGCGCTAGGTGGGAGGCTATTTGGGCAGATGCCTATTGAGAGGGTCATTCTGAGGGTTAACGAAGTATGAGAGAATGTGGCACTCACATGAACCATGGAGCTCAAGTCTAACTAGCAGACACACTGCACCTAGCAGCGCTGGACCCTAGCATGCCACAGTAGGGACAGCCCATGCAAGGCCGAACGCGTCAGCTGAGAGACACGGGATTGCACCAAGATCAGGGTAAAAACCCAGGGCCAAAGATGTTAAAGTTCAGGAGACAGAAAGCAACAGAGGTTTACTAGGTTACTCACTTGCTTCCTTTGAGGCTGTCAGATGACTGTACCCTTGATCTATTCCCCAACGCACAAACAGGAAAGGCCGTTAAACAAGCCAGGGCATGGCCCCCCATTACAGATACCCTGCACTCTTAACTGTGGGGCCTCCTGACTGGCACTGTACAGACAGCCCTTTACAAGCTACCCCATCCCGTGTGCTCTTCGGGCACACTTAGCTGTATTACCTGGAGATCACTAGCTCCAACCAGGCTTCACACAACCACCTTTTTGCTAATCAAAGCCGAAGGAGCCTGTCCTACCGTGTCCGGATTCCCCTCCAGCAGCACGTTGATGGCTCTGTTGACATCCCCGTTACAGTCGTGCAGAGCAATCACACACTCATCTTGGTTCTTGCCCGTGATATCAATCAGCTGTGGGGAGGAAGAGGACACAATCAGCTCATTCCAAACTCAGAGAGGACTGACACTTCCTTAGAACTAAGAAATGCCTTGGGTTCGAGAGGAGAGAAAACCTGTAATTGCAGAAGAGAAGAGCTACCAAGAAGTGTCCAGGCGTGGATGTCTCCTTGCTGTCCCTTAGTTTAACTGTGTGTCCCAGAACATACACTGGAGGGCCAGAGAAGCAGGAGTGAGGGTGCCCCCATATCTCAGAAGTCCTAAAGTCACCTCTCACCAGTCAACATGGAGGCAGAGCCTTGCAAAGCCCAAAGTGACTCCAGGTGTTGGCCAAAGGCCCTCACAACAAAAGGGCAATAATGCTGCAGAGAGAATGGAAGGGCTGATGGCTCAACCTCAGGAGCTCACATGTGGGACACAAAAGCTTTAGTATCTGCCTCCTCTGACTGAGGCCCCTTATTATCCCAAGGGCAGCTCTCCCTGGGTCTGTCCCACTGCAGAGAAAGCTCTTAACAGAAGGAACAAGATGACAATGAAGGGCAGACTTCCTGGCCTGGTAAAAGTATCTGAGTTAGCTGCCCTTTTGACCTGCTTCCCCCCAGCCCTAGCCTGTTCTGGCTTATTTCAGAATTGCCATTGTTGTTCTCAGCCTCAGGTTCAACACAGCTGGCACTTCAGCTCCTGAAAACAGAGCTGCCAACTTCCACTCTAGCTAGAGACATTGCTCAACCCTGAGTTCTCCCCACTCACTTGTTTCACCTTCTCCTCAAAGTCAGCATCGTTGTGGTCCGAAATCATCTGTGCAAGTCGAATCTGTTCTGCAGTGGCCTGGAGAGATTGTGGATGATAACGGAGGAGGGTTAGAGCCGTGCATTTCAAACTAACTCTCTTCTAAGCACTTAGAGCTTCCTTGAGAACACTAGTAGGGAGTGGGGGAAGAGGGGCACACAGGTGGGAGGTCTCAAAGTGGAGATAAAGATGAAAGAGAAGCAGGTGGCGAGGTCTGGAGGAGAACGAAATACCATTGAACCTGTGTGAGCCAACGATCTCACAATAAACTAGCTTCCCAGGACAGATCCCTCAGTATAGGCAGAAACAAGAACCTCAAAGCAAACTCTGCAAGTGGCACATCAGCCAGCCGGGTTTACCTACAGCGAGAGGGAACAGTCAGGAAAATGGAGAGAGGTTCCAGCTCAGGCTCTCACTTGGACACACTGAAGCAGTGACCGCATTGTCAGAGAGCCCCTGGTTAGCCTGTCCACCTGCCTTTAACAGCAGCGCACTTCAGCATAGAGGAAGCTGTTCTAGGAGGTATGTTAGGCTAATGGTTCTCAGCCGGCGTCCGCATCCCTCTGGGGGTCTGCGAGCTGGTTTTAGTGGTCCATAGGGACCTGTGGCTAAGGCAAAGGGCTGAAACCAGGAGCAGAACTGCAGGGAGCCCTGAGTCATGGCACCCCAGTGGGGCTGAAGCCCCGAGCGCCAGCACTCCCTCCGGGTCTAAAGCCCTGAGCCCCAGTGCCCACACGAGGCAGAAGCCGTGAGGGACCCCCCCGCCCCGCCGAGCCAAACCCCCACCCATAGCCCCGAGCCCCTCCACCCCACGGCTGAAGCCCCAGCCCTGTCCCATGGCTGAAGTCCAGAGCATGGAGCCCCCTCCCCCCATAGCTGAAGCCCCAAGTCTCACAGGGCTAAAGCCTCAACCGCCCCCCCCCCCCCCCCACGCACACCTGGTGGCTGAAACCAGGAGCCCTGAGTGCCCCCCCATCCCTGCTGCGGCCTGGAGTTTTTATAGTATGGGGGGGGGGGGGGGGGAGGAGACGGACGGACTCTGAAAGAAAAAGGTTGAGAACCCCTGTGCTAGGCCAAGCCCAGTTATTAGTCAACTGCTTGGAGCAGCTGAAGGTGCCAGGTCTCCACCTCCAAGCCAACTGGTTTCCATGGACACTCCCTTACCTGTGGCCGCTGCTTGTGCTGTGTCTGGCTCTGTGTCTGTGTCTGCTCCCAGCTCCCCCGGGCTCGGCTAGTGCCCACCGATGTCATCATTTACAGTATATACAAATAACAGTATTTACAAGGTAGAACTCTGCGGGGGGGGGGGGGGGGGGGAGAGAACAGACCGTTAGAAACTGAAAACAAAAGGCAGCACCGAGACTCTGGGTACTGAGTGGGTGGGACACCGAAGTCAAGTTTATACCCCCAAAACCACTACACACCAACTCCATTTCCAGAGATGTAAAACTAAAAGGCCACCCACCTTTTCCGATTTACTGAAGCCCTAACATGTAATATGCAATATCTGAAAGGAACAACATTGCACCCGCGCTGAGATACCCTGGGCTGTTCCCGCAGAGAGGATTGCCTCCCATCTCCTCCTGCCCCCCAAATCTAAGTGACTAAGTCTTAGGAGCAGAAATACTTTTCTCCCTGGTAAGAGGCAGCCTTTAACATTCCACTGCTCAAATGCAAGAGGCTGAGGAATATAAATTAGCATTCGTCAACACCGATCCTTCCATCTACATGGCTTAGAGGCACCTCAATGCTACCCTGACGGACACTTTATAAGTGCACAAAACAAACAGCTCAACGCCCCAAGACCATCAACTGAATCTCTGTTCATCCTCTGCTCTCACAAGTTCACCTCTCATCCCAGAGAAAGGTGGGGAAGCGACTCCCCAAGTCAAGATGTTTCCAACATTAAACAGGTTTGTGGGCTTGGTTTGTTTGTTTGAAATAGACAGAGCTCGCATCTTCAAACACAAACCCAGCTTATTCGGGCTGCGACCTTGTTCTAGGAATATTAATTGTTCATCTATAATCCAACACACGCCGGAAAGAAAAGTGCTATAAATATCATCTGAGGGATTTCAAAACCCTTCAAAAATTCTACACAGGATTCAATCACTTCGCCCATGACCGATGTAGGGCACAGCAGCTAGGGAGACGCTCTCAGCAATGCTATACAAGAATTTCAGGACTTCCTGTCCAGACACAGTTCAGCACAGGGAATAGATCACAGCCAAATTAAATTGCAAACCCCTACACCCCCAATGCAAGGAAAGTCCAGCAGTGACAGTAACACCTTGTGCAATCTCACCATACCGAAACGGCTCCAGCGAATAAGGAATGCCAGGTACAATCAAAAGCTCCAAGCAGGATTTCAGTTATTTACCAGCCTCTGAAATAAGTAACTTGGAACTTAATACTTTACCACTGGGGTAATAAGGCTATCAATTCTGCCTCTGGAGCAACAGGCCCTTCACTAGCAGCATGTGGGACTTCCCTAATCTAAGAAGGAACAAATAATACATGCAGGCAGATATTTGGCTAGGAAACCTCAACAAGAGAAACAAGTGATCAGTATCTTACCTGAAACTTTATTCACCAAGATCAATTGTGTCCCCTCAAGGGGGAACCAATGTACTGTAGGAGGGTGGGAGTGAGTGATTGTAGGAGGGTGGGAGTGAGTGAAAAGCCTCTCAGCATGAGGCAGTGCTAAGGGATGGGAAATCTAAATCTTCAAAGACAGTGAGTAGACACAGTGCAACTAGATCTTTCCTTTGGAGCACAAAGCAGAGGCCCCTAAAGTTAGTTTTGCACTGTGTTTGTAAACCTGCAATACTATTTTGCTGCTCCAGTGAGAGACGGCCTGTACCAGCTTCTGTTGTTCACTTGAATGCACGCTTCTAATGCAATCTTTCCTGCAACTTCCCACAAAAGGTCAAGTCGTCCACCTCCTTGGGATATCCACATCTTGCAGCTATTTAAACATACAAAGACTCCTAAATAATACTGATTTTTCAGAACTTTTTGAAACTTCCAGATCTTGCTCAGTTCCTTCAGCAATAAAATCTGTTACCTGTTGGGCAAGTCTGCAAAAATCTTATTGCCAAATAACGTTTGACACACAAATCACCTCAACACTCCTGAGTTCTAGCTCAGACTGATACTCTGACAAATCACAACCTCTGCCTCGCTTTTCCGGTCTGTAACATGGGGGTAACAATCACCTGCCTTTGTTGTTGTTATTTGCATTACCTCAGCACTTAGGAGTCCTAGTCATGGACACTGTGCACTATACAAAAACAGAAGAAGAAGATAATCTCTGCCCCAAGCAGCTTAAAATCCAAGTATAAAACAAGAGATGGATACACACAGAGGGGGAACACCAGGAAACAATGAGACAATATTAGTTAGCATTGGAGGCTGTTGTCTCAGTGCACCAGGAGCCTAACTGTTGCCAAGTGTTTTGTAGGCACCACTGCAAAGGGGAGTATAAGGGGGAGAGTTGAAGATGGATAATGAGGTAGCTTGGGGGAGGTTTTGGGGGACCTACCTTACAAGTGTAGCTGTGAGGACTCGTGTTTGTGATGTGCTGCAGAAATGCTGAGGATTACAGACATTTCTTGTTGTATTAAATGCACTACATGCACAAGATCCGTCTGTGAGTGTGTGTGCAGGGCACAATTAACTTTCAGACTTTGTGAATAACATTTAGACTCACCAAGTTCCACCTTCCCTTCCAATCCCTGAAACACCTTCAGACAATACAGACAGATGGTTCCCCCTGAATTTATACTGCTGTCACTAACATAGAAGCCTGATCATTTGCCAGTATGGCTCTAACAGTATCATCGCCTAATACAAAGCATACTAACCTATGCTACAGGGCTCATCCCTCAATAAGAACATTTGGGGTAGAGTCAATGAAGAAAAAACTTTTTTCCCCCTCCTTAAAGCACTGCAGAAACTTTAATAGAAGTCAGAAAACGAAAAGCCATCTCAGGCTATTTAGCAAACTCTCCCCCCCCGCCCCCCCGCCATACCCGATTCTTCCCCTAGCATTACTCTTATTCCCCACTGGTACATCTATTACAGTACTAAGTACTTTACAGACAAACAAGTTATCATATTAAACTAATTTGGCATCAGAATTGCAGGCCCAGAGGGAAGTAATACTGCATGTTTCATACTGCAGTAACTTAATCTGCCATTTCAGTAGGATATGGTTCTATTACTTTCTTGTCCTAAACCCTTATGCAGTTACTAGGCACTGTTTTAACAGCTGCCATGTTCCAATCCTGGCACAACAGCATTTCAATGGTGAATTAAATAACCACTATGTATAAAGCTCACCAAGCAACTACTGTTCTGATCCCAACCCCACAATGAGCTCTGTGCAGTGCCCCACAGACTTCAGTGAGGCTCTGTGTAGGCCCAGGGTTCCACCTACCAAGAAGTCACTTCAGGATCATACTCTAGTTTGTGCAGCACTTCGGAATCCTTAGGGATTAAGCACTATTAAAAATGCAAAATATTAGTTCAGTAGTCTGACATCTGAAACGCTACCACACAGAAACAGTGACAGTCTGATCTAACTGAAGTTTCTAACTGGTATTTTGGTCACTCATTTCACCTGAATATTTCTTTTTAAATTGTAAGGCATCTTGTACTTCGAGGCAGATGCTATATAAATAAAATAGTGATTCCATTTTCCTTCCATTGTGTCCCTGGTATTCTAGAATGAAATGAACTAGAGAAATGAAAAACATTATCAAATCAGTTTGACTTCTGAATTATATGTCAAAAAGGGAAACACTATATTTATATAGCATCAGACAAAGCCACAGGGCTCCTCAACTATGTTATGACATGACCACTACACCTCAAGGAGCTTGCAATTTAATTTACTATCATTTTAATTTAATGATTTTAATAATTTACTCTGCAGTTACTCTTCACTTTCTGTACTTAATTGCCACTGCTTTTCATTTCACATGTAGAAGAGATTCCTGTCTATGCAGGCTAGTAGGTATTTTGGGGTCTTTAGGAAAAAGGGAGACAGAGAAATGTAAGATTTATAATAATCTATGTGTTCCATCAAAAATCCTGGCTCAGTTGCATTTTGTAGAGCAGTGATCTCTCAGTCAAATGCACGATTGCAAGAAGTGTTCAGGGCACAAAACAGATTCAGGTGACTGGGTTCTATTCCCAGCTCTGCCAGACTTCCTGGGTGACTTTAGGCAAGTCACAGCACGACTCAGCCTCAGTTTCCCTATGTGTTCGAAGGGAACAATGATATTTTCACACCCCCTCCATGAAGCTTAATTAACATTTACAAAAGGCTCTGAGGTCTCAGATGAAAGGACTACAGAAGGGCAAAGTATTTAAATGATTATTCTGCACTGCTGGGGAGCATGTGCACCGGAAAGAGCCCGGCGCAGAGGGATATTCTGTAAGGCTTAGGCCACATTTCGCAAAGAAGGGAGTACATTTCGGTTATGGATGAAATAATTCATGGGTACAGAGAATACAGATGCTTTGAGATAAAGCACTATTGAAATCTTAATGTAGTATTAGCAGCCATTATTTTACTGGGAAGCTCTGAATAGACAGTTTCAAAGGCTACCTAAATATGCTGTAACATGCGATTCTGAACTGGTGTGGATACCAATGAAATGGAATGATCCTTCAGGAGCTATAGCCAGCTATAGGTACTAAATATTATTCTTCCAAGTTGCTGCAGGTTCCTGTGAACATAGTGGGAATTAGAGCTCTGCCTAAACTAAGATTATGCTGGATTGTCGAGGCACGTTATGTAATAAATGCATGAGATGCACGGCACTACAGAAGTGTATAAGACTGGACCATTTCCTTTAACTCACCCTCTTCCAGCCCAGAGATGTGTTAGCGCTGGGTACTATGATGCTGCGTATAGTTATGGTTTGCATATACAGTCAGTAAAGCCCTTTAGAGCCCACCTGAGCAAAGGGTGCCACACACAAGCGTCTGCACAATTGCTACAAGCTGTCAGAAGTGCCTTTCTAAAACAATCTGGTAGAGAGACCGCTACTGAAATAAAGCCACCATTGTTATAGCTACCAGCAGGACACCTGGGCAGCCCCTGTGCACGGACAGTAGGAGAACTCTAGAAGGGAGTCGGATGGAAGTGCCCAGTGGCCAGCACAGGCATCAGCCTGCTCGGGAGAGAGAAGGGCAGCTCCAACAGCAGACAATGGGGATGAGCCGCCCACAGGGCCAGAAAGGTTTCACGCCCTTAGGGCCAACAGCAGTGAAGAAGGTGGATCTACCAGGCACTGATGGGGTCACCCCACTGCGGGACTAGAGGCCAGCGGGGCTGGCTGGGAGAGGCTGCCCCCAGAGGGGGAAGGGATCAGCCAGCGGGGCTGCACGTCCGTGGGGGGAGGCGCTGCTGCCACCCCCGCGAGGCACTCGGGCAAGCCCAAGGTGCAAGGAGCGCGGTCAGGGGAGTGCACGGCCCGGGGCCAGGGAGGCTCCATCCGCGCCGGGGCCCGGGGAGGGGAGCAGTTGCCTGGCCATTGTGCGGGGCGGGGCGGGGCCCGCAGCCAGGGAGCTCCATCCAGCGGGGAGGTCAAGGCAGGCAGCGGCCGAGCTCCGAGGGCCCGGGGCCGGGCCGGCAGCTCCCTGGGAGCCGGCAGGACGGGGGGGTTAGGAGCCCGGCCGCGGCGCCGCTTCCGCCCTCATGGCCGCTGCCGCCATTCCCCGCCCCCCATCCTCCCGCCGCCCCCTGCCCACTACCCCCTCCCCGGGCTCGGCCGCGCGCACTACGCGAGCCCCCGGCTTCGGCCGGGCCCACTAGGCCGCGAACCCGACCATAAACAAAACCCGCCGCACGGCGTCCGGATCCGGGCAGGGAGGGGGGCCGGGGCCGCCTCCCCCTGGCCGGGGGGCCCCGCGCCGGCCGCGGCCGCCCTCCCCCGGCTGAGAGGGGGGGCCCCCGCCGGGGCCGGGATTTAAAGGGGCCGCGCGCAATTACCGGGGCCGCCACCACCTCCGCGTTGCCAACTTTACCTGAGTCTCCACCACACTGACAACTACCCAGCGGCGCCCGCCCCATCACGTGACCCAGGCGAGGGCGGGGCCAGGCCGGCCTCAGGCCGCCCCCGCCACGTGACCCCGGCGGGCTCCTCTTTCGCCTCTCCCGCCTGTCACGTGGCTCGGCCTCGCTCCTCTCCTTGGCCCTCCCCGTGTCACGTGGTTTCTGGCGGTTGGCCGGCGCGCCCCGCCCGCCTCTACTTCCCGCCCGCGTCACGTGACGGGGGCGCACTGTGGCCTCAGCGGCCGCCATGTTGTTGCGGGGCCCCGGGCCGGGCCGGGCCGGGGATGGCGACGTCCAGCAGCAACTGGCTCTCCGGGGTCAACGTGGTGCTGGTGATGGCCTACGGGAGCCTGGTGAGGACCCGGGCCCGGCCCGAGGGGGCGCCGCGCGCGCGCCTCCCAGCTGCCCGGCTCGGCGGAGAGAGGGGGTGGGGCGGGGCGAGCTCCTGCCTTGGGCCCCCACATCGAGCGTGGCGGAGCGGGGGGCCCCTGCGGGGGTGGGGCACTGGCCACCCAGCCCGGGGGGGTCCCGATTGGATCCCCTCGGGGCGCGGGGCTCCCTGCCAGTCGGGGGGGATTGGGGGGGTCCCGATTGGATCCCTCGGGGCGCGGGGCTCCCTGCCAGTCGGGGGGGATTGGGGGGGTCCCGATTGGATCCCTCGGGGCGCGGGGCTCCCTGCCAGTCGGGGGGGATTGGGGGGGGTCCCGATTGGCTCCCCTCGGGGCGCGGGGCTTCCTGCCAGTCGGGGGGGATTGGGGGGTCCCGATTGGATCCCTCGGGGCGCGGGGCTCCCTGCCAGTCGGGGGGGATTGGGGGGTCCCGATTGGATCCCTCGGGGCGCGGGGCTCCCTGCCAGTCGGGGGGGATTGGGGGGTCCCGATTGGATCCCTCGGGGCGCGGGGCTCCCTGCCAGTCGGGGGGGATTGGGGGGTCCCGATTGGATCCCTCGGGGCGCGGGGCTCCCTGCCAGTCGGGGGGGATTGGGGGGGTCCCGATTGGCTCCCCTCGGGGCGCGGGGCTCCCTGCCAGTCGGGGGGGGATTGGGGGGTCCTGATTGGATCCCCTTGGGGCGCGGGGCTCCCTGCCAGTCGGGGGGGATTGGGAGGGGCCCATAGTGGGGGGGTCCCGCCTCTGGGGGTCCCGTTTGGATCCTCTTGGCGCGAGGGGCTCCCTGCAAGCCCGGGGGGGCGGGGATTGGGAGGCCCTGTAGTGGGTAGGGGTTGTGAGATGTCTCTAACATCCCCTCCCCCCACACAGGGGAGGCTGTGGGGTGGGAGGGATGCAGCCCCTTTATAATGGTCATTGTGGGACACATACACACACACCCCTTCTCCTATGGGAGCTGCCAAAACCAGCTCCTGGTAACATGGTATTGGAAGCTCCAGGCTTGACTCGTTGGGGAGACGGGGCCCCAGTGCAGATAAAAGTATTTTGGCTCTGCTGGGTCCTAACGGCTTTTCTTTTCGCTGCGTTTACCTAGGTGTTTGTGCTGCTGTTCATCTTTGTGAAAAGACAGATAATGCGCTTCGCCATGAAGTCCCGCCGGGGGCCCCATGTGCCGGTTGGACAACACGCCCCCAAGGTCTGTTTGTGGGGTTTGTCTCCGATTGGCTGCGGGGGGAGGTTACGCTTTGGGCGATCAATTTGCTTATTTAGATAAGGCTTTGTGTTTGTTGATGCTTCCTATTTCCCTATGCTGCAGCTATATCCCAAGCTAAACAGGGCCAGATGGGGCCAGTTCTTAGCGTGGCGGAGACCTTCAGGGAGCAGCCAGGTGCTGCAAGAAATGGTCTTGGCCCTTCTTTTCCCCATGATTCACTACTGAACCCAGTGCTCCAGCCGGGAGCGAGGGAATGCCCTGCTCCTGGAGGATACCATCTTTCTGATGAGTCTTAAAATCAATGCTTTCGTTAAAGAGTCTGTGATGCACTTTGTAATAGTCAGGACATTAGCTGTGGTGTCCTGGCTAAAGGAAAGCTCTGATGGCCACGTCTACACTCTGAGCACTACAGCACCACCGCTCTGGCACTGTAGCCATGCCGACGTAGGGCTGTAGCGCAGAATCTTCCTGCAGTGACCAAAGGGGTTTTTCTGTTGCAGTAGGAACTCCACCTCTCCGATGATAGCTGGGTCAATGGAAGTTTTTCAGTCGACCTAGCTGTGCCTACGCTTGGGGCTAGTGCGGCTCTGAGGTGTGAATTTTTCACACCCCAGAGCGCCATAACTATGTTGATCTAACTTTTAAGTGGACACCAGGCCTGATAGCTGTGCTCTGACTCTCTGAATTCTCCTTGACTATGGGAATCTTCTCTTCCTGGAATAAATGGTTGCAGCGTGTTACTTTCTATTGTTAAGTAATTGCTGCATCTCAGGGCTGGGTGCAGTGATCCCTGTCTACTGGGATTCATAGGTGCTCTGTAAATGTAAGATGCTCTTGTTCTCTTCTGGACAGGACCTGAAAGAGGAAATTGATGTTCGTCTCTCAAGGGTACAGGACATTAAGTATGAACCCCAACTGCTAGCTGAAGATGATGCCAGGCTCCTGCAGCTAGAGACACCAGGAAGCCAATGTACTGTGTCTTCTAAATATATGCACCCTAACTTATTGATGAGTATATTGGGTGGAGGGGGAGGATGATCCAGGGCCTTCCTGTTCAGCCTTCCAGCCTCCACAGTGCAAACATCATCCCCGCTACTGCTCTCAGAATCTGGGAATTCTGAAGTTACTTTGCTAGCTTTTGAGCCTGTCAGGCTCTTCCCAAAGTATTAACTGTCCTGCTGCAGTGTTGTTCTGGGCCCAGTCCTTCCCCGTGGGGCAGGTGGCGCTGGTGCTGAGCTGCTGATGGTTACCATGCAGCTTGTCACACCAGAACCTGGCAGGATCCCTAACCCTTACTCTGACTTGGTTACAATCAAGCAGATTGCAGCCCTGTCCCTGTCTTTAATACACAGAAGCAGCCTGTGGGGACCAAGGCTCCCACCACACAGGCTGAAATGAAGCCATTCAGCTCAAAATGGGGACTAGCATGTAGGGAGCTGTTCCCCTCTGCCATATCGCAGAGGAAGGCAGCCAGAGCCTATGGTGTATAGCTGTCTGGGCCATCTCTGCTCTGACAGTCCAGGCTTTACCTTTCTCACCAAGCAGAGCAGAAACCCACAGACAAAGGAAACTGATTGTCAGTTACCATTGGTGCTGCATAATCGGATTAGTGTCATTCTGCGATTTGCACGGGGCTAGCCTCATTGCAGGGGGAAAGGCTCCAACAGGATAATCTCCTGTTCACACAGTCCCCACTTGTGCCAACTTGCTGGTGGGTGGGTGTTTGTGTTTTTTCTTTCTCCAGACCAGTTTGTGTGTTGTCTTTTCCAGGTTGTTATAACTACTTGTACAGAATGAAGGCACTGGATGCAATCAGAGCTTCTGGTAAGAGAGAGTCTTTAGGTGGGGAGCGTGGCCAGACGGGGGACATGCCTCTGGAGCCTAGGCCAATAGCCTTGTGCTAGCACAAGGGTTCTCAGCCTGGGGGCTGCCACCATATCCCTAGGTGGGCGGGGTTCCCAGCTAAGGAATTGGGGTCCTCACTGGATGGGGTAGAGATGTCTGCTAGAGGGAAAGGTTGAGAACTTCTGTGCTAAACATGAAAACGAGTATGTGACACAAATAAAGTGAAGCAGAAGCTAATTTGATCTGGTTAGTCCGTGTCCAAGGTGAGTAAAATACAGAACGTAACAGACAGCAGAAGCCATGGAAAGTTATTTACACCGAGTCTTTTCTTTCTAAATTATCTGCAGTATCACAAGAAAAGACATTCCTCAAATACTACGCTGCCTGGCTTTCTGAAAGGATCCCCCACGGTTGTGTGCCTCACTGTCGGGGTGGGGGTGTCCAGTTTGAGACGCCTGGGCTTGATTTTCTGAGAAACTCCCCAACTTAGTAAAGGCTTCTGCAGACTTAGGCTGTAAAGTGTCTTTCTTGTGCTCCCTTTTGATGCAGTGATTTGTTGAACCATCCTAGCTTCAGTCTCTCTGCCTGCAGGTCTCTGCTGTATGGTGCCTCCGTCAGAAAGGCAGAGGGGCAGAAGGAGGAGTTTGTTGGATGGTTTGGGTCACTCATGAGGACGGGCTCTCTTCCAGGCCCCTGGAGTGTGTGTCACACTCATACCCGCCCATCACTGGCATCGTTGTGTTGCTTTGTTTTTTCAGAGATCCCATTTTATGTAGAAGGCCGACACCCCCAGTCCTTAATGGGAAAGAATTTCCATGCCTACCTGTTGGAGCTGAGAAATTCCAGCACTCCATTCAGAGGCGTCCGCAAAACCTTGATTGACACCCTCCTGGATGGGTATGACACTGCACGCTATGGGACAGGGGTGAGTGTCAGCCCAGATCTTCTCTTTGGTCTTTGCGAAGGGGGTGGATTCCCGCAGAGCCAGGTCTTTCGCCTCGCAGCATTGCCCACAATTCCCCGCTGTTCTGCCCGCGGCTGCGAACAGGACCAAGGACAATGCACACCAAGAGTCCAGGATCTCTAAGGCGCTCTTCTGTTTGTGTTCAGGTCTTTGGGAAGACAGAATATCTGAAGTACCAGGGTGCCCTGACTGAGCTTGCGAACATGTAAGTTTAACTGGCGATGGGGATGTTTAACATCCGGGCCTTGGTCTGCATGGCAGTCCGTTGAAGGGGGTTGTGGATGGTGAAATTCTGCAGCTGGCTGTGTCTGTACAGGAACTGAGAAGGGGGAGGCCAAAACCAAATTGGCAAAGAAGTGTCCCCTTTAAGAAGGCCCCCAGACAACCCCAGCCAGCAAAGTTCCTAGTTCTTTCATGGTTGTCGAAGGCAGGCCGTCTGTCTCCCTGAGGCATCAGGTCAGGGAAGGAGCCACTTGACCCAGTTCTTAAGGCCCTTACTCAGAGCTGTGAGTCAGAGCAACCCAACTGACAGTCAGAAAAGCAAAGTCTGTCGGGCTCAGGTCAGGAGTGGCCTGGGGCCTGCAGCCTATAGCAGCCAGCGTGGCTTCTGGTCCTGACCCTTGTTCTGGTGTTTTCCTTGACCTTCTACAGGTTAAAGAGTACACCCTGCCCAGACCTGCCTTCCGAGGGCCTGCACCCCATTGATTTAACTGCCTGGCACCTCTAATGAGGCTTCCTGCAGTCTCATTCGCTCAGGAAGGGTTGCTCTGTGTTCCGGGTGGAATCCGTAACATCTCCTTTTTCTCCACAGTATCAAAGCACGAGGAGGCAGCAGCCAGAGGCAGCACCAGTCAGCAGCGAAGGACCTCACGCTCTCGCCTGATGTCTCCAACCCAGCCACCATCCAGGTCACCTACCTGCCTTCCAGCCAGAAGAGCAAACGTGCCAAACACTTCCTGGAGCTGAAGAGCTTCAAGGACAACTACAACACGCTGGAGAGCACCCTGTGAGCCACGGCAGGAGTTCTGCTCCTGGGACCTGCCTCTGAGAGCCCCTTGCTGGGTGGGGCAAGTCACAAGGGGCTTTTGGCAACAGTCCGTGTCCAGGCGGGAAGTCACTGGGCTCCTGGATCACTCTCTGCTGCATGGAGTTGGATTTAACAGCGACATCATGGCTGGGGTTACCTGGCCTCTGGGCAGGAGGCTCTATCCACAGCTGTGTACTGGCTGCAGAACAGGGAGGTGGCCAGCAGCCGGCATGGGCCTTGTGCTTTGGGCTCTGAAGAGATTCCAGACGCAATCCCTGTTTAGCAGCTAGTGTCTCTCGGGCCCCTAGCGCTGTGGATAGAACATTTGAGTAGCTTTCGCGTATTTATACAAGACACTGCTCCGGGGCAGTGCTCCTGCACCCCTCTGCACTGACTGCAGCGGCTCCATTCACTCCACTGACCCTCCATCACTCCCAGCGATGGCTCAGGGGCTGAGGCCAGAGGTGGTTTCCAGCTCCCTCACTGGAGCCACTGGCTGGGCTTTCCAAAGGGTAAATGCCTGGGGCGGGTCTGTGGGTCCATCCTCCCACTCCTTGTCAGCCTGTTGTGCTTGAATTGCCCTTTAGATCTGGGGGGGTTGTTATTGATCTCTTGAGCCTGTTTAAACCCCACCTGGACCGTAAATGGCTCAGTGTCCTGTTCTGGGGGGGTGAGGGTGCTGCTGCTCACTGGCTCTTCCACATGCCCCAGCTGGGCAGCCGGGTGAAAACCTTCCCTGTTCCCTCCCGCTCTCACCAGCGCCTCGTGCCATTCACCAGGGACTCCTGCAGGCCTCGGGGAAGGGGCAGCAGCAGAGCAGCCTCTGGCGAAAGCTCCCAGGCAGGAGGCTGACGGCAGTCCCCCTGCAAGCTGCGTGCGCTGCGTACCAGTCATCTGCTCTGGGCCGGAGGAGGTGCCCCTGGCAGCCGGGCCTGCTCTCGCTCTCTCTTTTTAAATGGCTGTTTAATAAAAGGAACGTTCCCCTGCGGCCCACGTGCACCGTTGCTCTTTGGCGGCAGGGAACCCTCTAGAGCTGCACATGCTGCTCTCGGGACCGCCTGAGCCTCAGCTGCTGTGGGGGAGCTCATAAAGAGTGGGGGGGGGTCTGATGCCAGGGCGTGGGCAGCTGGGGCAGCTGCCTGTGCTCTCCAGGGAGTGGGGGTGGGGGTTTCTGAGAAAGGTCCCTTACTGTCACTGCACTGAGCAGCCTCCTGTATCACCTGGCCAAGAACAGCTGGGAGCCCCCAAGGCTCTGCTGCCTGCCTGCCTGCTTCCTCTCCAGCTGCTCCTCCCCTTGCCAGGAAGATGGGCCCTTCCCTGGGTAAGGGCTCTGCTCAGCGCCCCCTCCCGTCAGGAGCTGGCTGCAGTTGGGTTATACACCGCTACAGGCGCCTGGGATTCTGGCTGCATCACATGCTCCTTTAGCTGCTCCTTTCCCTGCCTCCACCTCCCTGGGAGAAAGGGGGGGGTCCTTGTTTTACACATGGGGAGCAGAGGAGGTGACCCACCGCTGTGCCTACAGGGAGTGGGCCGCAGAGCTGGGATGAAAAGGCAGAGGCTTGGCTCGCTCTCCCCTCTCCGCACCAATTGGGGTGGGGTCATTCCTGCAGGAGGATGGGGGCTGCCTCCCAGGAAGAGCAGTTAGTTCAGTGTTGTAGATGGGCTTGGGGGTACGTGTCTGAAGTCCCCGGGCCCTGCTCTGCGGGGATGTGAGGCTGCAGCATTAACTGCCAGGAGAAGCACTTGGAGATCCTGGTGTGTAAAGCAGCAGCGTTGCATGGCACATCTGCCCCGGAGGAGGGAGCAATATCCACCAGGGGCTGGATTGACTGGGTGGGGGGGGGTAATCATTGTATGCCCTTGGCCCACCCACTGCCCCTGGGATTCCCCCAGCATGGTGCCTCTGCATTGCACTACGGGCTTATGGGGCTGTACCCACTGCATCGGAGTGTCCCTTCAGCAAGAGCCGAGTGCCTTTGAAACCCCACGCGTTAGCCAATGCCCCCCCAGCTGTATTTCCCGCCCTTTGACCTGCCTGCTGCCATGGTGGGGATGGGCAGCACTGCTGCCGCCCGTGGGAGAGGAGGGTGTTGGGTACGACGGGCCTTTGAACTGGAAATAGGGATTGAAATATCTTTCCAGGGCGGATGCTGAGTTTGTACAGCAGGGGGAGAGCACAGGGGTTAGGAGCGGCCAGTGTTGATCTATCTCCTGGGCATGCCCGTATCTCAGACCTCATGCAAACTGATGGGCCTGGAAGAAATGCACGGTCGCAGGGCGTATGCAAGCACGTGTGACTCAGCTCACCACACTGGCCAAATGCAGTCAGACAATGGCCCTGACTCCAGCCATCCTCACACTTGGAGACCGCGGGCCCTGCACAGGCTGGCTCGAGATGGAGCGTGGCATGCTGGGACCCAAAGGCTCTGGAGTTGGCACTTCTGTTGGCGAGGAAGGTGGCAGCCACGCACTGTTGGTTCAGGCCAATCGTGTGCAGTCCCTGGGTTCTTTGCCAGCTGCCAACAGCCCTTCAGTCGGGCCAAGTGTGGGTGGTTCAGGTCGGTTTGCTGCCCCTGTTCGAGACGGGGCTCACGGTTATCAAGTATCAGCTACTGACTGGGCAGCCAGAGCCTGGGCTTTACGGACACCTCGCGCCTTGGCTGACGGGCAGGGAGCGGCTTCGTATGGTAGGTGTGTGCATCGCACGGCACCTGGGGCCCTGCACCCCTGCTCCGCTAGCAACGTTTCCTTCGTGATTGCATGGGGGGGCTCGCTGGCAAAGGGGGCGCGTTTCCCTGCTGTGTTCACAGGATCCGGCTCGTGCGGGTGAAGCTCCCGGGCCAAGGGCTGCAGGATTTGTCCCTTGCCTTCTGCAGCGGGAGGGACGGTTCCAGGGCAGCGGGCGATTGGAAGCGACAGGAACAAAGACATGGGGCTCATTAAACTGTCCTCACCCTTTAATTGAGCAGGGGTCTCCTGCAGCTCCCTGGGTGGGGGATACCGGGACTGGTGAGCACCCAGGCCCCAGCCACGGGGCGACTGAGCTCAGCTCTGCCCACTCCCTCGGGCAACACGGATCCCCCAGGCAGAGCCTCTGGCTTGGTCTCACGGTTCTAAAGCGTCTGCTGCTGCCATGGTGACCAGGGAGCCAAACGGTAACGGGACGGCAGCTGCCCCCAGAGCCCAGCGCCCGCCCCGTGACAATGGCACCTGGCAGGGAAAAACTGGGCAAGAGCAGCAACGCCCCCTCGCTCCAGCAGCTCCTGAGGGAAGAGGAGGTAGGACGGGGGGGACGGGCAGGGCTGCAGCCAGGGTCGGGGAGGGGCAGGAGGGTGTAGAGATGGGGGGCAGGGCATGGAGCCAGGGCCCTGGGAGGGGGAGGGCATAGATTCAGGGCCCTGGGCAGGGGGGGGGGGCAGGGTGTAGAGATGGGGGGGCAGGGCATAGATCCAGGGCCCTGGGTGGGGCAGTCAGGGTGTACAGATGGTGCGGGGGAGACAGGCAGGGAGACAGGGCCTGGGAGGGGTGGGCAGGAGGGTGTAGAGATGGGGGAGGGCAGGGCTCCAGCCAGGGCCTGGGGGGGAGCAGGGCATAGATCCAGGGCCCTGTGGGGGGGGGGGCAGGCAGGGTGTAGAGACAGTGCGGGGGAGACAGGCAGGGAGTCAGGGCCCGGGATGGGTGGGCAGGAGGGCAGCCCCTGAGAACATAGAACGGAGGGGAACGGGGCCTGCGGGGTTGCCTGTGAAGGCCAAACTGGGCCTCGCCAAGCCCCTTTGATGGCAGCAGCCCGTGGGGCTGAGCGGCTCCCAGCTGCATAGGGGGCGGGTCTCATCAATGCCATAGACGTGGGGAGAGGCTTGTGTCCCATCTCACTCCTTAGGGCTGGATTCTGCCCACGGCCACAGCCCTGGTCTCTTCTTCATGCTACACTGTATCCAATCAGCATCCCCTTGCCCCATCCTGGGGTGTCCCCAGGCCAAACCCTGTCCTCCCTGGGGCGTTAAGGGAGGAGACAGCGCCCCCAGCAGAGCTCCCCAGTCAGGCCCCGCTTTCCCTGCCCTACCCCCCGGGGCAACCGCCCTGCAGAGAGATGCCAAAGGCTCACTCGCCCCCTTGGCCGGTCATCTCCCACTGCCTGCCCTGGAGCACTCTGTTCATGGGCTCGGCTCTGTTGTCTGGCCACTGAGGGCTCCCAGCAGCTGGAGGGGATTATAACACGCAGGTCCTGACTGCTTGTGACTCTTAAAACAGTGGCACTTGTAAGACTCGGGGCATCAAGCCCAGCCTCCCAGCGAAACCCAGCGTGAGTATTCACATTCTACCCTAAACTACTGCGCAGTGCGGATGTGCTCTGCTAGCCAGCTGCCAGGTTGCGCTGCAGAGGTGGCTGCACGGTAGTGCTGGGAGTCCTCCCTCTCCTATTTCATATATCACTGTACAAAGCACTTTGGGACCCGTCAGGGTGCCGGGTGCTAGGAGCTGTCACCCCTCCGCCACCCGAAATGGGAGGCCCTTTGAATCAATCAATCACTTTCCCTTGCCGGGCTTGGTGATTTTGCCTCCTCCCAGCTGCTAGTTGTGGGTAGCAATACAGCCTGGGAGAGGCTGGGCCCAGGCCTGAATGTGCCGTTCTGATTGCAGCTGGTGAAGAAGGAGGCTGCCTACCAGAATCTGGTTAAAAGGTAAATGGGTTTGTGGAGGGCGGTTTCTAACTCTTCGTTACTGTGATTAAAGCCACTTCTCTGTGGAATAATAACGCCCAGCACGTCCAGCAGCAGAGCGCCGGGGGGTGGCAGGGGGCTACTGACAAAGGGAACTGTGGGGGTAAGGTGACCATATTTTCCCAAAGGGGAAATGGGACACCACATGGGGCCAGCCCAAGGACAGCTGTCCCCCCAAAGTGGGGCCGGCCTGAGGCCTCCACTACTCCCGCCCCCCCCCATGCACACAACCAGCCCCCCCGCCCACCTGCCAACCCATGCAGGGCTGGGTTGGCCCAAGCCGCTCTCCCGAGCTCTCTCTCCAGCTCAGGACGGGTGTTGCTGCTCGCGCCCCCCCCCCCCCCCGCATGTTCCTCCACACACCCCTAGGGGTCACACCCCACTTTTTTGGCAAAACTGAGCATTTGTCCCGTTTGCTCTTGCCTCCAGCTCCCTTTCAACTCCACCTCTGAGTGCAGCCCAGGGCCATCCCCTCTCCCCAGAGCAAAGCAATTGGCCCCTTCCCTCGGATCCCGGGCCGGGAGGAGAAGCCAGCGAGGGCGGAGGCGGCTCCGCTGAGCCCAGCTGGGGCTGCTGGAAGTGATGGTTGCTAAGGGCCCCTATCGATGGCCCCTGACATCTGCCCCCAGCTCCATTCAAATCAGAGGGGCTCCAGGCACGCAGTGGGGGCTGCTCATGTGGCTCTAGCCACAGGCCCGGGACCAGACAAAGCTCCCCTCACCTCTTGGCTTGGGGCCTGATCCTGCCCATGGATGTCAGCAAGGAAGTTCAGTGGCCGCAGGCTGGGGCCCTCCTGGTGAGCTCTGTGGGGCAGCCCCAGGGCTGCCCAGAGGATTCAGGGAGCCTGGGGCAAAGCAATTTCGGGGCCCCTTCCATAAAAAAAAGTTGCAATACTATAGAATACTATATTCTCATGGGGGCCCCTGCAGGGCCTGGGGCAAATTGCCCCACTTGCCTCCCCCCCCCCCCCCCCCGGGCGGCTCTGGGCAGCCCAGCTGGGGCCTGGGAACCAGGGGCCTGGAGAACCATCCCTGGTTGTTTGGACGTTTATCCCCCAAGCACAGAGCGACCATCGCGGGAGCTGCAGGCACTAGGGCTTGTTTCCCTGGAGAGCCCGCTTTGCGGTCAGCACAGTCAGAGCTAAGCTGGCCCCAGTCGCCCGCTTCCTGGCCTGTCCTTCCCACCGGTGCAAACCCCCCCAGCTTCCACCCGCTTTGCACAGCCCAGAGTAAATGCCCCTTTTCTCCTCAATCGCGTCATGTCCCTAACCCCAGATGTGAGGGGAGCCCCAAGCCCAGGCTGTGGGTGTGATTTAGAGCCCACCAGTCGCCAGGCCGGGGAGGGGCGGGGGGGCTGTTGTGTTGGGAGCTGCCTAGACACAGAGCAAGAGACAGTCCCTGCCCCACGGACCTCGTGCTCTAAACAGACAAGACGAGGAGGGAGGGGAAACTGAGGCATGCAGAGCAGCAGGGAGGGAGCCGGCTCTCCCACGTCAGGGGACTAAGCAGCCATTCAGTGCCCAGGAACCTGAACGTTAGGAAACAAAAGTGAAAGCGTCACGTGCGTTGTGACTGGCAGCTTGAGAGCCCTGCGGGGGCGGGGGAGGCGGCAGGGAGGTTCCACTGACTCACTGCAGCCAGGTGCTGACTCAGGCAATGGTGTAAAACTCAGCCCGGGGGTGAGGGGTTTGGTTCTGTCCCCCTCAGCCTCATTCTGCGTTTCCATGTAACTCACTCCCCTCTGCGCCGGGGAGAGCTGCAAAGGCTGCCCTGTCTCAGTGCCCCCCTCCCCCGGCCTCTCGTCCCCACAGCTGGCAGTGGGGCCGTGTCCTCTGTCTCCAGAGGGAGAAGCAGGAGGAGAAGAGGCTGGTGAAGGGCTGCCAGAACCTGCGGGCCGGCGTTGCAGAGGAGCTTGGCTTCGCTAACAAGGCACTGCTGATGGTACGGCTGGGGCGAGCAGAGGGGCGCTGACCCTGGAGGAGCAGGGCCAGCGGGCAGCGTGGCTGCAAAGGCTCGTGCTGGTAGCAGGGGTTCCAGGCTGGGCACCTTTCACACCCGCTTTGCGCAGTGAGAACGGGGCAGGGGACGCCAGGGGAGATCACCCACCCTGGGCATCGCCGCAGCCAGCTCCGTCCAGGTCCCCTTTGCACCACAAGCCTCTGGCCCCAGCAGGGCAGGAGTCGGCTCCTCGTGGGTGAGGGGCAGCGGGATTGGGGCGAGGGGGCGGGGAGTGTTTCGTTTGGAGGGATACGGCTCGACCAAGTCACAGAGCCAGCGGCTCCCCCGCTGCCTTTGCAGATCTGCCCATCCCACCGAGTCCCAGTCCCCCCAGAGGTGCAGTGCGAGGGGAGGGTCAGGCCCAGCCCACGGCCCTCCCCACTGCAGGCTCCGCTGCTGCCCACATGGTGGGGGACACTGAGCGAGACCCCTTCCTGCTGGGGGGGGGGAGTGGGCTGGTTTCCACCCTGCCCTGCAGCAGGCAATGGGACCAGCCAGATGCCAGGGAAGCGCAGAGGGGTCCTGGCTTCTCACACAGCTCTTGGCCTCCCTGCCAGGTCCGGCGCGCAGCCCTGCGCTACCTTCTACACTGCGAGCACCTGCAGCACCAGCGCGAGCTGAACCAGGGGGGGAAGTCCTTCTATGTGGAGAGGCTGTGAGCACCCAGCTCTGGGGAGCAGCGACCTGCCCACACCGGCCCCCTCGCTCCGCCAAACTGCGACCCGCAGCGGCCCAGGTTTCCAGGGGACCCCAGGCTTTGCACCTTACAGCACTTCCCTGTCCTGCCCCAGAGCCGCCTTCCCGACGGGACAGTCGTGGCTGTTGCTATTTCAGAGACAGCGTCAAAACCTCCCGAGAATATTAAAGTGTGGAGCTAAGCGGAGCAGCCTGAGGCGGCGTTTAGATCCCGGCACTGGGGGGGCAGCCCAGAGGCAGCCGGAGACACCATGTCGTGGGGCAGATTTGAAGAAACTCCATGGATTTAGCAGAGACCTTGGCCTCTCTGCTGGGGGGGGGGAGCTCCCCTGCCACCCTCCCCATTATGCCGTGTAAGCCCCACCAATGGGGTTGGAATAATGTGTCTAATGTGTGTGTGAGCATCTCCCTCTGGGGGCAGCTCCGGTCCGTGTGGGCACCGAGTCTGCGCAGGGCCTGCAGGCGGGCGGCCAGCCGGCTCCGGGGCACTCGGCACCTTGACGCTGGGCCACGCACTGAGCCAGGGAGGAAGTGGGTTGTGTCACTAGAATTCCCAAGAGACCTTAGGCCTCCCTTTGCCCTTCCCATCCCAGGCCCTGGCAGCAGCATTATCAGCACTGTATCGAGGGGAAACTGAGGCAGGGGGCACAGAAGGATCTTGCGCCAAGATTACACCACAAGTTAGTGGCACAGCCAGGTATAGAAAAGCCCAGGAGTCCTGGCTCCCAGTCCCCTTCCCCCACCACCAGCACCCTGCTAACCCACCGGACCCCACTCCCCTCCCAGAGATGGGGACAGAACCCAGGAGTCCTGGAAAATGGAATCCAAGGACGCCCCTTGAAACTATCCAGCAACTTGCAGCTGAACACACACACACACACACACACACACACACACACACACACACACACACACACACACACACACACACACACACACACACACACCCCCCCCCCGTGTCTGCACGTGTCATCTGTGAACCGTCTCTGACACCTGGTGGCCAAGTGGGTTAATGCAACTAAAGGCAAGATGGAGCAGCCCTGACCGCTGGAGATGCGCTACCAGTGTGGGGCACCCAGATCCCTGCGTGCCAGAGCCGCAACTGGTGGCCTCACTGCAGCGTAATGCCCCGTCCCCTGGAGCTTAGCACTGCGTGGGATGGGGTTAGCTAGAGCTGTGGGGAACCCCCCCCCAGCCCATCTGTGCCCCCAGGATTTCCCAGCTCCAGGGCGATGACGCCCCCCCCCCCCCCCCCCGTGGGGTGCAAGGCCCCCATTGCTGGCTGGCTGGTGTCAGGATCCGGGTCGCCCCAGCTCAGGGAAGGGACGTTGGACTCAGCAGCGATGGAGACATGCTGTGGCTGAGGGGTGCAGAGGGAACTGGAGCGACAGCATTCCAGCAAGGAGGGGGCTGGGCATGAGAGGAAGCATGTCTGAACACGCGACACATGCACACACGCGTGTGCACTCACACGCATGCACACGCCCCCTGGTGAGAGCATAGCGCCCAGGTGCCAACCCGCACGCTCTGCACAGCCAGCGCTGCACTGCCTGGCTCTGTGCCCAGCCTGGCCTCACTGCGGTCCCTGGAGCTCGAATCCCCGACCTGGGGGCACTGGCCGAAGCAGGAGACACCTCCCGGCGCTGTCAGTGCAGAGTGAGGGGGTCCCAGAAGGGGATCCCCAGGGTACGGACTCACCTCCCCATGCACCCCCAACAGACATACATGTTCCCTCGCTGCACCCACAAAACACTTCGCCCTAGCACCACTGACCCCACCCACACACACACACACACACACACACACACATCCCGACACATCACAGGCTCACAAACCTCGCACACGCCCTCCGCGGCCACGGGCCTGTTCCAGGAGCCACTCTGAGCCAGGCCAGGGCACCCGCTCAGCTGCTCCGGCTCGAAAGGGCAGATAACAAAAGGTGCATGTCACAGGCCTTTGTATTTATAGCCTGGGATCACTCACCCTGCCTGCCCCGTCCCGCCAGCCCGGCTTCTCCCCCCAGCTCCAGGAGAGGGGTCGGGGGCTTTCAGGGGCAATCGTCCTGTCTAGGAAGGGTTTGGCAGAACCAACCTCCCTCCTCCTTTCCCCCCCACCCCCGACTGCGACTTGTCTCCCCCAGCCCCAGCCGATTCCTACAGTCCAAGGCCAGAGGGGACCACTGTGATCATCTCATCCGATGGCCTGGAGCACAGGCCGGACCTCTGCCGCCAGAGATTCCTGACGGGACTAGAACAGAGCTTTCAGGGAACCGGCCCTGCGGGGTTGCAGCATCCCCCCAGCCCTGGGTAAATTGTTCCAGGGGTTCATGAAAAATCTGCCCCTTATGTCCAGTCTGAGTTTGCCTAGCCCCAGCTTCCAGCCCTCGGGTTGTGTCAGGCCTTTGCCTGCTGGATTGGAGAGCCCAGGCACAAGCAGCCGTTCCCAGGCAGGTACGATCCCCTGGGCTCAAGTCACCCCTGAGCCTTCGCTTTGTTCAGCGAAACACATGGAGCTGCTGGAGCCTCCCGCTGGGCGGCAGGTTTTCTAACCCTCCTCGCTGAGCCCCCTCCAACGTAGCCACGTCCTCCTTGGACTGCAGGCACCAGACCCGGACGCAGGCGTCCAGCGCCGGTCGCTCCGGTGCCAAGTACAGAGATAAACAACCTCTCTGCTCCCACGCACGACGCCCCTTTCCGTACCACGGGACCGTCACAGCCCGTTCAGCTGACGATTCCCCCCCTCTCCCCCGGTCCCGGCTTCCCAGGACAGAGAAGCCAGGGGGGAGCAGGGCTGTTTGGCAGGGACGAACCCAGGCCAGGCCAGCTCATGCCCGAGTGCAAGATCAGCCTGTGGAGCCTGGATCCTCCCTGCCAGTGGGGGAACAAGGCCCAACCTCTCCCCCAGGGACACCCCCATCCCCTGGGGAAGGGGGTCACACATGGAGGGGGGCTTCCTCCCTGACCCTCTGCCTCCCGCCCCCCATGCCCGCAAGTAGCCCACAGGCCCCTCCATGGCACCTGGAACGGGTCACGACTGCAGCCTGGCCCTGGGGTCCCGGCACAGCCTGCGTCAGGCACCCCTCGGGCCCTGGGGTTCAGGCTGGGAGCGGGCGGTTCAGGGAGGGGGGGGAGCAGCATGGCCCCATGTGAAGGGACAGTGCACGGAGCAGAGCCGCCAGGCCACACATGACACCCCCTCCCCTGAGCCGCTGTCTCTCTGGCCACACGCTTGGAGGATGGAGCTGGGGGGGCCACATCCAGACGCACAAGGAGTCCCGCAGGCCCGGCTCTGCCCGGCCCCTCATGTTCTGTTCTGACTGAGCAGCACGGCCCCCCCTTCGCATGGGGGCAGGTGGCACAGGCCCAGTGCAGAGGGAAGTGGGGGGAGCTGCTGGCTGCAGTGAAATGCTGGTCTCGTTCGAGGGTCAGCCCCCCAAACACACACTCCTGAGTGGTCTGAAAACGTGGGCAGCCTCCCCCCGCCCCCCAGCTCTCCCTTGGAGCCCATGGGCCTGCAGCCCGGCTAGCCCCTGGACACCCCTCGGCCCACGGCCCATGGATCTGCACTTGGGTTTGTTGCCCCCCAACCCCGGAGTTTGTGCTGAGTCTCTCCCCTCGGCCTGACCTTGGTGGCTCCCCGCCCGAGGGGCCGTCAGCGCCCGGCCTGGCTCAGCGTATTGACAGGGCTGGAGCAAGCCCGCGGCCCCCTCCCAAGAGGGGCCTTTCATTAGCGCGTCTGTCGGCTCACATCAGATCAGCCATCAGGGACACGCGCCAGGGCCCGTGGCACCCTCCCCCCCATCCCGGAGACCCACCCCCTCACCCCACCCTGCCTGGGCATGCCCCATCCACCCCAGCTGTTCGGCTCAGATGTGAGGCGCTCTGGCCCTGCAGTGCCCAGCTTTGTCCCTGGAGACGGGGCTGACTGAGCCCGGGGTGCAGAGCAAGGGGCGGTGAGCGGCTCATGCCCAGGATCCGTGCAGGGGGCCTGTGCCTTTCCCGTCCCTTCCTTGTCTCTCCCAGCTGGGGACGGGGATGCTCAAGGTCCCCCAAGCCCCGTTCTTCCGTTCACATCTTCCCCCCCTGCGGCTGGGACCAAGCCCAGAGCAGCTCCCTCCATCAGCCAGCAGGAGGAGGTCACAGCACCACGGGGACCTCTCCCCCTCCCCACAGCCCTCCATGGCCCAGGGGGAGAGGGCCCCAAGGCAGGGCTGGGGAAGGAGCCCAGCAGACAGGACCTGCCCGTGGAACACCGGGATGGGTCTGGGGCCCCTGTGGCTGAGGGGATGCTGGGACCCCAAGTCGCTGTGGTTGGGGATGGGCAGGGGGGGGGGCTGCTCTCTGCCTCCCCCCCCCCCCCCCCCCCCGGGGCCATCTGTTGCCAGGACAAAGGGATCGATGTGTCAGTGGGGGAGGGGGCAGCGGGAACTAATGGTCTGCACCAGAGCTGGGCCATGAGGAGGGAGAGCCCCTGATGCCGACAGAGTAACCCCCCCCCCCAGTCGCCAGTGAGGGGAGACCGCCAGGAAGGGCCTGGCCCTGCCCTGCTGACGCCAGCCGGGCTCTAGGGCAAGGCCAGGGGGGCTGCATGGGGGTGAGAGCAGAAGTAGGCACCCCACCCTCTGTAATAGCCCCCTGCCCTGGAGGGGCTGCCATCACCCCCTTTCGCAGCTGGGCAAACAGGGGCAAACAGAGGGGGAGGGACTTGTCCGTGGTCACCCACCTAGTCTGTGGCTGAGCTGAGAAGAGAACCCAGGAGTCTTGGCTGCCCCCTCCCCCAAAATCCAGCAGACCCCACTCCCCTCCCAGAGCCAGGCTAGAACCCAGGAGTCCTGGCTTCCCAAACCCAGCAGACCCCACTCCCCTCCCAGAGTGGGGCTAGAACTCAGGAGTCCTGGCTTCCCAAACCCAGCAGACCCCACTCCCCTCCCAGAGCCAGGCTAGAACCCAGGAGTCCTGGTGCCAAGCCCACCCTTCACTCTCCGAGAACCAGGCACAGCTCTCTGGCTCCCTGGTGAGAACAGCTCACCCTAGGGGCTCCCGCTCCCTCTCCACCCATCCCTTCAGTGTTGCAGGCCCCGCTGCCCCCCACAGGGTCGCCCAGCCCATCAGAGCTCTGGCCCCCCTGGTGGGTGGGGAGCAGCCCAGTGACCTGGCCAGGTCCCCTCTGCTAGGAGCTGCCTGCATGCACGGACACCTGGCCCGGAGCTGCATGGGAGCCGGCGAGCCAGTGGGAAACGAAGCGACAAGGAGCTGTCCCAGAGCACGCCTGCCCCCCACCCCGCCACAAGCCCCACAAGCTTCTCCCCTCCAACACACCAGCCCCGTCACACCAGGCCAATAACGCACCCCGGTTTCCTCTCCCGGCCCGAAGCTCCTTCCAGCCATAACAGCACACGAGAGCCAGACTCTGCCCTTCCAGCCCGGGCTGGGGGGGTGATAATTGTACTGGGGACTCACGTTCAGGGGGCCCCCACAACATCTGTAATGTGTAAATAAAGTGAAATGGGAGGGTCCCCAAATGTCTCTTGCTGGGCCTGCTTCCGCCATGGAGATGCCACATCTGGAGTAGGTCATGGGCAGCTAGTTATATGAGGATTGCGCACCCAGTGCTGAGATGCGGCTGCCTCTGGGGTTGGATGTGACAGTTGTTTATACAGGGGCGCTCATCCGGTGCTGAGATGCGGCTGCCTCTGGGGTTGGATGTGACAGCTGTTTATACAGGGGCGCTCATCCGGTGCTGAGATGCGGCTGCCTCTGGGGTTGGATGTGACAGCTGTTTATACAGGGACGCTCACCCGGCACTGAGATGCGGCTGCCTCTGGGCTGGGGCACAACAGCAGCTGAACAGCCTCCCAAGAGTTTGGGCCAGAAAGTGGGAATTAATGCAGTGGAGTGTAATTTCCGAGCTGGACTCTGGGCAGGATGCCGAGGGTCACCCCCATCCCCCATGCTGGTGAGCCGGGACGCAAGGTCTCTAGTGACCATGGGGGGCAGGCACTCAGCATTTCAATTAATTCATTCTATTGGTGATGGTCCTTAGCTGAAAGGTGCCGCCTCCAGCAGGGCCCTGTCCCCTAGCATCACACCACTGGGTCAGCACTGACCCAGCCACCCCACTGCCTGCAGCACCTGAGCCAGACCCACCCTGCCCCTCCGGCAGCCCTGCCATGCGGGTGTGACAGGCGCCCATGGGGTGAGCTTTGCACAGGGGTCAATAGTGGGGAGGGGGTCACACCCGGGGGGGGGGGGGGGCTAGGCCGGCTATCTGGTTTGGCTGCTGTGTGCGTGAGTGCCCCTCGCTGGAGCTTGCTGCCCCCTGCACTAGCTCGCTGCCTGCTGGGCAGTGCAAGGGGAAGGAGCCTGGGGCCCGACGTTCCCGGGCAGGGTGAGTTTGGTGCTGCCATCGCAGGCCGGCCGGGTGCCTTAGCCACCGATTGCTGGAGCAGGGCAGTTCACCCTGTTGGGGCTGGAGACGCAGGGCGGGGAGCTCTCTGCATCTGGACAGCAGGATTCAGCCCTGTGCGGGGAGGGGGTCGTGCCCCACCTGGCTTCACCCCTGTGGATTTCACACCTCTGCCCCCACATGCTCAGGCGTCTCGACGGTGCTGGCCGAGGGCCGGGGAGCGGGGCTGGGGTGATGGGGGACGGGGGGGGAGTTCTTTGGAAACAGCTCCTGTTATCGACGGGGTGCGGGCTAGCAACTGCGGCTCGTGGCTCGGGGGCAGCTGGCAGCAGCGCAGGCGGATCGAACCGCATTGATCGGGGGATAATTTAACTCGGAAGGCGGGGGGGTGGGGATTGATGGGTGGTAATTACTGGGAACGAGGACACGTGTGCGTGGTCCGGCCGCTCGAGTGTGCGATTCCCCCCACGGGACGCAGCCGAGTGCGTTTATAAACCGGAGCCGCGCGTGCAGCCCGACCCAGAGCCACACGGGGAGCGCCCGGTCAGCACGCCCGGCTCAGGTAAGGCCCCGGCTCCAGCATTCACCCTCGTTTCTCGGGACGGACTGCCAGCACCGGCAGGGCAGTGAGGGGCACGGAGCCTCGGGAACCCTCCTGCTACCCGCAGCAGGCCAGGGGTGGTTGTGGCTGGTCACAGGCGTGGGGCAAGCTGCCCTTCTCGTTGGCGCTGGAGGACGGGCCCCCGGCCCAGCTCGCGCTGCTTCGGCTGCTCTCCGGGGGCTAGCGCTCCTGCCTTGGCTCCAATCCCTGGCTCCTCTCTGTGATGGGGGAGTTCGGTGCAGCAAAGCGGGGGTGTCTGACGGCACCTACCGTCCCACCTGCCCTGCCCTGGCTGAATAGCAGGGGCAAGGCCGCACCTCTAGCTGCTGAGGGTCACAGAGATCTAGCCCTGGACACCCTCTCTCCATCCATAGGACACGGCCACTCCCACAGGTCCCCAGGCAGGCTCTCAGACCTGCCTGTCCATGCGTCCCGTCCTGTGCCCATCACCGTAGCCTCTGGGCTCCTCCAGGCATTAGCTCTCCAGGCTGAGCCCACCAGACTCCTCCAGATACACGACCCTCCTGATCTGCTCTGTGCCCCGGTGCCGAGAGGCATTTCCCAGACCCCTCCCTAGCCAGGACCGGGGTGCGGGTGCTATCCCTGGTCTGGGGGGCGTGGGGGGGAGACAAGGTGTAGTCAGAACCTGGGGGAGACCCTGCTGTCAACAGCACCACCTGGGAGAGGCTTTTGTGAAGGGGGGGCCTTGCGCTTCCATCCAGCATCCCCCCACCCCCACCCCCAGCAGAGCTGGGCTTTCCGAGAACAGACCCCTGCAGACAGAGCAGGTGAATCTAGGACCCCAAGTCCAGCCTCCCCCCCTCCTACCCCCCGCAAGCATCCAGTGAACTGGTCACTACCGTGATCAGGAGCGAGCCGCGTGCTGCACTGTGCAGCCAGCCATGGGGCTCCCTCTCCTGGGTGGTGGGTCTGGGCTGCGTCCTCGCCCCCATGGCACAAGTGGGCAGCTGGAGACAGACTGGTCAGAGCCACAGAACGGGGGGTCGGGGGTTAGTCTTCCGTAGCCCCGACATCCCCGGGAAGCAGGGCCGGCTGCTGGGAGGATGGGCGGGGAGCAGGGCTGGAGTGAGGACGCTGGGTTCTCTGACCTACTGTCTCTTCCCCAGTCTGTGCTTCAGTTTCCCCATCAGGACAACGGGGCTCATGCTCCTGCCTGGCGCTAGGGGTGAAATGCGCTCCCGTCTGTAACGCCAACCCCTGGCGGGTGGCAGGGACGCTGATCTCACAGGCTTGGTGCCCCTGGGTCCGTCCCCCAGGGACAGTTGCTCACACTGCGTCTCCCTCCCGTCCAAAACATCTAGAGCCGGACTCAGCCCCAGGGTGGGTGGCTGCAGCCACGCTGGCCAGGGGAGCAGCTATGGGCGGTGCAAGGGTGTGGGGGCACGCCTGGGGCATGTGTGTGCAGAGGGGAACCGGGATGGACACAAGAAAAGGACCCTGCCGGCTGGCTGGAGGTTCAGTCCCCCGTTGGCCAGGCCTCAGGAACCCCTCTCCTCTCCTGGAGCTTTGGGCACCAGCAGCTGAGTGGTGTGATGGAGCAGGGAGTGTGGAGGACTGACCTGGGGATGTCGCAGGGGAGTTTTACTGGGACTGTCTGCATGGGGGATGGGAGAGCAGGGGGTGACTTCACTTGAGGGATGATACCTGAGCCTGTAACCTGAGCCGGGAGAGGGTGGGGCCAGGTGACACCTTTGCCTGGGAAACTGGACAAAGGCTGGAGGAGCCGGGGGAAGGCTGGGGGAGACGGCTGGAGGGGGGTTAGTTTGGAGCGGTCTGGGAAAACGAAGGGAACCCCAAGGCTGGGGTCTAAGCTCCCTGCCCCCCAGAGGGATCTGACTAAGGGGTCCTGGTTGTACCTACAAGCCCTGCTTGGGACTGTGTTCCTGTCGTCTAATAAACCTTCCGTTTTACTGGTTGGCTGAACGTCCCGGTGAATCCCAGGAAGTGGGGGTGCAGGGCCCGGACTCCCCCACACTCCGTGACAAGCGGCTGCAGAGAGATGGAGGGCAGAGGGTCCTGCTGGCCTAGATCCTGCTGGTGTAGGGGGAAGGAGTGTGCGTGGGGGGAATGTGTTGAGAGTGTGTGTGGAGATCGTGGTGGTGTGGGAGGGCATGGGAGGGATGGGGGTGGGTGGGAGGGTCATGTGGGATGTGGGGGGACAGGGAGATCATGGGGGGCATATGGGCATGGGGGGGGGTCCGTATCAGAGCATGCAGCACTCCCAATTCTAATGACCACACCCATGGCCAGGTTCCCTGACCAGTGACTCGGTGGCTGCCAGCTCCACCGGGGATGGCTTTGACCCGCAGGGGGCAGGACACAGGCTCTGGCTAGGAATCATTCCCCAGGAGCCCAGTGCATTGGGGCAGGGGGCTGAGTGGGGGGTGCTGATGGGGCACGTGGCTCCCCAGAGGCGGCCCAGGGACCCCCTGCCCTTCTGTAGCCCCCTCCCCACGGGGCTCTCAAGGTGCTGTACAAACAGCAACGAACGAGGCCACACAGCCCCTCAGTGAGGGGGTCAGGACCCTTAGCCCCATGGTACAGAAGGGGAAACTGAGGCATAGGGTGGGGAAGGGACTTGCCCACAAATGGAACAAGAGCCAGGAGTCCTGACTCCCCCTCACCTCACTGAACTCTGCTCCCCTCCCAGAAGGGAAGGAGCCAGCCCACCCGAGGGACCACACAGTGAGGGAGGGGGCTGGGAAGGAGCCCGGCAGTGGGGGTGCGGTGAGGGGGATGGGGCCCATTCTCCCCGCCCGGTTCTACACTGAGCCGTTACGGAGCCGGGGGAGCAGGCCCCAGATACAGCCGGGGTGGGGGTGGGGGTGGGGGGCTGTTAACCCTCACGCTCTCCCTCTTTTTTTCCACAGCGCGCCGGGCCGGACCCCGCCCCTGCCCCTGCCGCTGGCTGATATGTTTGATATTAGGTTGTTTTATTGGAAAACCAACTAAATATCAAACATATTCTTCCGGCGCCAGGGCCGCTCAGCACCGCCCTGGGGCAGACGCCGTCGGCTCTCTCCGCCCACCTGGCTTGGCCTCCCAGCAAGGCCTGCTCCTGGGACCATCCGCGACACTGGCCCGGGGTGGGGGGCAGCTCCCCTCAGATCGGATCTGCCCTTCCCCCTCCTGTCGTTCCTGTCCCCCCTTACAGCTGCCTCCCCCCCTTGCTGCAATAAAGCTGTTTAAGATCCTCTCCCCATCAATGGCGATTGTTTCCCTCCGTGGCACCAAATGTGGAGCAGAGGCGTCCTGCCTGCCCGGGCCAAAGCAAACAGGAGGGCTGAGATCCCAGCACCGGGGGGGCTGAGGGGGCCATGCACAGCCAGGACTTTACCCAAGGAGACGAGACATCTGTTAGTTGCAGGCCTCAGGCCTTTCTGGCCAGACATGGGCCCTTTCCATAGGCACCAGTACCGTGCTGCCTGGCTACGGGGCAGGGAGCAGCGCAGCCCCTGGGGCTCATCCCCCCCAGGGCCAATAGAACAGATGCCCCCATCCCTTGAGTCCAGTGGGCTGAGCTGAGCCCCCATCCCCGCGCACAGACAAAGCACTGTCTCTCCTGGCCCTGCTGCCAAGATGGGGTTGGGTTACCTGGCCCCCTCAGGCACCTGTCGTCCATGGCACCCAGGGTCCAGACCGGGGCCTCGGGCCGGGCCCAGGCCCCTTCCCACCTCCTGGCCGGGCGGCTGGAATCTCCTGGGCGGATGGTTGGGATGGCAGCGGTGTCACACACGCGCCAGCTGTCAGCTTTCGGTTTCAGGAATGGAATGAACTCGGCCTTGAATAAACATGGCCCCGCGCCCGCCGCCCTCGCTGTGGGGATTGTTCTCCGAGGCGCCTGGGGTTTATTTCAAGCTCCGAGGCAGCGCGCTGCAGAAACAAAGGGCCTGGGGGCCAGGGGTGCTCTGTGCGGGCCGCTCCCCTTGCCTGCCCCATCCCCAGCTCCCCCAAGCCTGGGCCAGGGTGCCAGGCCGTGTCCCCCCCCCACACACTGCTGATGCTGCCTGTGGCTCTGCGGACGGAGGCCACGTTTCTGGTCCTCTGTGGGCAGGGCCTGGCCTGGCTCTGCTCAGGCGTCGGGGATCCGGCCGTGCAAGGGGCAGCTTTTCGGAAGCTCAGCTCCCGGCTCACGCCCGTCACTGGGGAATCCACCCTCAGGCATGGGGGTCAGGGCCCCCTGAAGAGCCCAGAGCAGTAATGGGGGGAAGCAGTGGAGATTTTGTCTGGGCAGAGCCCTTGCCCCCAGCTCCTGGCACCACCCCCCTAAAGCCATCAGACCTGCCTGCCCAGCACAGGCCCCCACGGAGAGCAGAGTGGATCCCCCCGCCACGCCGCCCCATCAGACACCTCTGTGCCACGCATTGGGTGGGTCTGGGCTAGGCTCCGGGGCTCCCACTAAGTGCCCGGCTGCGCTGCAGCCCGAGACATTCCCAGTTTCTCTTTCCTGAGCTGGGCAGAGCCAGCCCCTGGATTTACTCCTGTCTCCCGCAGCATCTGCCTGCCCCAGCCTCCAGACCCACTTGAGAGGGGCATCTCCGCGGCAGCACTGAGCCAAGCACCCAGGGAGAGCGTGCGCCCCGTCTGACCCCAGCCCGAGGCAGACCTTGCCCATCCGTCCCCAGCAGAGACCCCCTGCTCCCAGGCCTGCCTGAGAGAGCCCTCTCCTATGTAACCCTAATACAGACCTCGTTACCCCACCCCTCCCCATCGAGCCTCTTCCCTCCCAGCCCCCTGGAGCCCCCTCCCCATCTGACACCCACACAGACTCCGCCACACCCCCATTCTTTTCTCTCTGAGGTTCCCCAGCTGTTCATGAACAGAGGAAAGTGCTTTGGGCGGAGGCCTGGGGGTGGGGTACAGCCAGGGGCTTGGCCTGGGGTTGGGACACTGCAAATCCTCCAGGAATGTGGATAAAACACAGGGGCCGAGGTTCCTCACTGACCCCGGGTCTCAGACATCCCTGCCCCCATCCGCCCCCCAGGGGCATGGTGTGGTGCAGAACGGGCGGGCGGGCAGCAAAGTGCAGCAGGAGCAGCAGGACCAAGAGAGGGCGTTTTCCTGCTCAGGGCACAGGCTGCCCTCTGCCCCCCAAGGCCAGCGCACCACCTGATGGGAGGTGGGGCCTGGGCCTGGCAGACCGTGGACAGCGTCCCTGGACACCCGTTCCTGCCCATCAGCCTGCAGGGCACGGAGCCCCCAGTGGCTCAGCCAGTCAGCCTGGGGGTGCCATTCCTGTGCCCCCGTAGAGCATCTCCAGGCCCTTGCAGCGCCCTGCACACCTGTCTCACGGGCTGCCCTCCCCTGGGCCCTGGCAGCAGCTGCAGGCCACACCTGTGCCCCAGGGGCAGGTGCCGTGAGTGGGTCCAGCCCCCTCTCTCCCCATCATGCGGAGGCCACGGGAGCTGCTTCCCAGTCGGTCAAACACACACCCACACACCCCGGTGTAATTGGGGAGCCCGGCGCTGCGGCTAAGCCCAGCTCTCTCAGTGGGGTTGCCTTCATGCCGTCGTTGTTCCCCTCCTTTGATCTTGGGGAGGTCAACACCTTGGCCATGCCCAGGGGCCAGTGCTAATGTCGGGCCTGAGCAGGCAGGGCCGTGCGGAGGGGCGCCTGCTCCCGGGACTCAGATGAAGCCCGCTCAGGTCAGCCGGAGTCGTTCCCACAGGCTTTGGCTCAGGCCCCGTGGGGGCTCCGTGTGGGAGCTGCGCTGCCCGCAGAACCAGGGAGAACCCGTGGGCAGCGAGTCTCGCCAGCTGCAGACTTCACTATGAGGTTCCCTGCCCTTTTCCCCTGCAGGCCCCCGGGAACTTCCCCACTGGTGCTGAAAGGAGCAGGACCGGGCCCCTTTGCCCCATCCCTCTATAAAGCTTGTGGAGTAGCTGGCTCCCCCCAGTGGGACGGGAATAGTGGGGTGAGTGAGGTGCAGCCCCACTGAGGGTGCATGAGAGGGCCCTGTGGTGCCGTCCATCTGCAAAGGGCTTTATCTGGCAATGGGCGAATCCCCTGGAAAGCCGGCCAGGGTCAGGCTCAGAGAGGGGAAGGGACTCACCTAAGGCCACAGAATGAGACACTTGTTCAGGAACAGAACCCAGGAGTCCTGGCTCCCTCCCTCCCTCCTCTAACCATTAGACTCCAATCCAGAGCTGGGAGTAGAACCCAGGTGTCCTGGCTCCCAGCCCCCCCTGCTCTAACCACTAGCCTCCCTTCCCAGTCCTGGCTCCCAGACCTCTGTTCAGACCCATAGGCTCTGCTGCCTGCCGAGAGGGCCAGAAGGGTCTGTGTTCACTCAGCGGCTCTCCCTGGGGAGGGGAGCATGAGCCCGCCCGGCACCAAGTACCAATACAGGGAACAGATCAGTGATAACGGGCCCTTCAGTCTAGCTGCCAAAGGTCTGACACAGTCCCAGGGCTGGCAGTTGACCCTGGACACACGAAGGCTGGACCCAATGTCGGACAGCGTCAGCGAAGGGCGTTACCCCGGGAACAATGTCCCAAGGCCGGGAGGTGGGAGGGGGTGGGGAGACTCTCCATCACGGCCGCGTTTGGACTCCGGATTGGCTGTTTTCCGAAGATTTGCCCTAGGAGTTGGGGGGGGGGGGCAGGTATCTGGCCTGGGCTAACCTCTGGCCTTGGGATCTGTGACTCTCGGAAGAGCAGGGGATCTCCCCCCATCACCCCCAGCCCACAGAGCTGCCTGTGCTTTTTATAACCATCTCCCAGCTGTCCCACGGGGGCCCAAATATGGCCCTGTCCATGAAGTCACTGAGCAGGCATCCCCCCACCCCCGCGCTCCCCAGGCGTGCACTGAGACAATGGGACCCTGTGGACAGACATTTCGGGAGCGAGAGGAGGCGGCTCAGCCCAAGAAAGGCAAAGGCCCCGAGCCAGCTGTCAGGGGCGTATTGATAAAACCCTCGGCCGGGGAGGGGGCCAGGCACTCGGCAGCCCCAGCCCGACTCATCCCCACCTTGCTGCTAGTCCCCGCCAGCCAGAGGCGCCCCAGCCCCGCAGGTGAAGATGGAGGCCATAAAGAAGAAGATGCAGATGCTGAAGCTGGACAAGGAGAACGCCTTGGACCGGGCTGAGCAGGCGGAGGCTGAGCAGAAGCAGGCGGAGGAGAGGAGCAAACAGGTGGGAAAGAGAGGCAGGCGCTGTCCCTAACCCAGCCCTCTCCCCGGGGTTGGGGGCAGACTCCTGCCCCGGCCAGAGACCTAGTAGCCTCTGGCCCCCCTCATGGCGGAGAGCGGCACTTACCCCAGGGAAAGGCAGCTGCCCCCAGGAGCCCAGCGGCTCCCCCTTGGGGAGACTCACTCCAATGCTGGGGGGGCTCCTATTGCTCCCCCTGGGATGGGGCTCGTCCCGTATCTCCAGAGCAGGAGGACTGCTGCGTGTCGGCGTCCCTCAGGGGACCTGCCCTCGGCTCCTCCAGCCCTGGGCACGGACATGCAGGAGTCGAGTCTGTGGGTACAAGTGGCGCTGCCGCGAGCCCCGGGGGGTGCAGCAGACCCGGGAGGGGACAGGTCCACAAACTGGGAATGCCCGTCACCTCCCGGATGCCTGGGCACACGCAGACGCTGGTCCAGACACACTCATCCATACCTACGACACAGCCAGTCAGCCAGGCAAACACCCACATGCCAGCTCGCAGCCAGATGCACTGGGACTCACAGGTACATGCACTGCCACGCACGGTGCTGGAGTCCAGGGGGGCACTCGGAACGTACCTGAGGGAAGAATGTGGTACGTGGTGTGTGTACCACCACCAGCTTCCGTGCCCAATATACAGCATACATACACACAGATTGTGTGTCCTGAACACACCCACTCCATGGATTGTGTGCCCCGTAAATACCACACTCACAAACCCACCCCCATAGATTGTGGGTCACACGAACACCAATCGTGTGCCCAGTGCTGAAGCCTGCTCCAGTCCTCTAGGCCTTTCACACACCGCCCAGCTGAGCCCGGCCTTTCCCCGGGAAGCGATGCAGCAGCAGCTCAGCTGTGGAGTCCAGAGTCGCAGCGGGAGGGATGGGAGGTGGGTTTGGGATTTAGCAGAACCTGGGCTCTGACATCCTGCCGCAGCGCACCAGGGAGACGACTCAGGAGGGCAGCTCTACAGGAGCCATTAAACCGGGGCCGCCAGCAGCACAGGTCGGCCCCGTGCAGCTCCCCACTCACCGGGCAGAAGAAACTTTCCATTTGGGGCCCGATTCTCCCCTCGTTTGCCCTGCTACACACCAGGAGGGACTGCACCCAGGTCAATGGACCCCACTGGCCTCAGTGAGCTGAGAGTCAGGCCCTTCGTGCCCGTGTGCAACCGACCCCCCCCCCCACTGGCCCCACTGCCCACGAACTGCAGATCTGTATCACGGGGGAGGAGATGGGGGGCAGTGTCTGCTTGTGCCTAAGGCCAGCACTGGGCATAAACTGGGCAAGGTGGGGTGCTCAGCGTCCCAGAGGGCACGGGTGGGGTGGCTGGGTGGGCAGCAGCTCCCAGGTGCCAGCTGTAACATGACGCCTCTTGCCATTGGTAGCTGGAGGATGAGCTGGCGGCCATGCAGAAGAAGCTGAAGGGGACGGAGGACGAGCTGGACAAATACTCAGAGGCCCTGAAAGATGCCCAGGAGAAGCTGGAGCTGGCTGAGAAGAAGGCAGCAGACGTACGTATGGCAGCGCCAGGCCCCGCCACCTGCCTGGGAGCGCACACGCGCACAGTGACACAGACAGGCATGGTGACACACAGAACACAGACACAGTCACACCCAGGAACAGGTCACACACACACACACTCCCTCTCTGTCCCCCGCAGCCTGTACAAGCAGCTGCTCTAACTGTAACTCCTCAGCACCAGAGCTGCTGCCATGAAGAGCAAACCACACCTCCCACAGCCCGGGCTTGGGCTCCCTCCGGCCCTCCTGGTTTACCTTCTGTTCCTGTTTCTGTAGAGAAGAAACTAACCAGCATCAACTGAAGCGGTGCCTGGAGCCCCTGCCTCAGCAAGCAGCTCTCTGGGGCGAGAGGGAGCCCCAAGGCTGGGCACCAGAGGTCAGATCCGTCTCTCTTACACCACGGGGGTCACTGGGCCGGAGCCTCCCAGCTGACTGAGCTGTGCTCCAGCTGTATGCTCCCCCAGTCCTGGGGCTGCCTGGGACCACCTTGGTCCCTAGCATAACGTAGAGCAGCCTCGGGGCTTCTCTATCTAACACCCAGCTGCCGAGGGGCAGTTCTGGTAGGCACAGGGGCACGCTGGCTGCGTCTCCCTTCCCCATAACATGCTGAAGGCTGGGGTGGGGGTGGGGGGGCACATAAGAACTGCTACAGTAGCTTGATGCCATCCAAAGATTTCCCCAGGCAGGAGCCAGGTGCTGCCCCCACAATGGCCCTGACAGAAACCTGTCACTGGGTCAGTGCGTCAGCGGCATGCGAGCGCCGGGCTTACGCAGGCAGTATTAATAGGCTGCCCACATACCTGTCTATTCAAGCAGAGCTTGGGTTTCAGGCTGCCACATGAGATGAGCTAGCCCAGCGCTGCCCCTCCAGGGCCTGGCATGCTCATGGGGAGCAGGATGCTGCTCTGGGCTGCTTTGTTCATGCAGATGGGATTTTACCCATGGCCTCTGTACTGCCCCCACCCGCCCCCACCCCGGGGTGGAGCGAGAGGAATTAGTCACCCTCCCCCATTAAAGGCCTTGCCTGCACTGGAAGCTTCGGCCATGATCCAGCTGCTGGGGCTGACAAGCACAGCTGCTGTTTCCACCTCCGGGAAACCGGCCTAACCTGCCCCGGTGCAGATCTTGCTCTAAAGGGGTTTCATCCTGTCTACACCAGGGATCTGTGCCCACGCAGCTGTACCAGGGCTGGAACAGGAGCAAACCCCAGGGCAGGCCAGGCCTCAGCCACCCGAGACAGACCCCATGCAGCTGCCCGAGGGCTCGCGCCCGGGGACCTGGGCTTGGGTTCATTCCCAGCTGGAGCGCGAGGAAGGCTCTAGAGGGGAGAGTGAGCCAGACAAAGGACTGGAGGCAGCACCACCCCGGGGAGAGGGAGAGCGAAGAGAAGGGGCAGGAGCAGCAGTGAATGGCTGTGTGTGTGTGTGTGTGTGCGTGCGTGCGTGCGTGTGTGTGCGCGCGTCTCTCTCCGCTGGTCTCTGCTCAATTAAAGCACTTGATGGTGATAATCAGAGAGGCGACAGATGGCAGGGAAGGCTGACGGCACAGAGATGACACCCTGCCCGGGATTTGCTCCTGCCCGGAGGCTGGGCTGTCTGGCTCTAGGAATAAGGGTGCTTATCCCCAGCCCTTGAGCACAAATCATCACCGGAGAACGGAGAAAGCGTGGCCAGGGCTGATCAGCATCCCTCCCGAGCCTCCATCCCTCTGTGCGCGAGAGAGAAAGCGGACTCCGGTCTGAGTTCGGATTAGGGTTAGCGTCACCTCCAGGTCACCAGTCCGGATCCAGCCCAGTATGCTGGGGGCTGCTGGTCATTCAGGGGCCCCTAGTCTCAGTCCAGGTCCTAGCAGACAGGGGTGCACCCTGCAGTTGACTGCCCCCCTTCTTGTAGGTCTCAGCAGAGGCCAAGGATTGGATGGGGCTCGGAGCCTGAACTCCCCTCTCACCTCTAGAGGTGGCAGGGCTGAGACGTGCAGGTGGGAGCCCGGGTGTGGGGAAGCTCACTCTGTGCCCAGGGTGCCCTTCTCCTGAGGATAAAGGGCCTCTGCCAGGGCACCTCTCACCAGCAGGAAAATCCCCTTTGAAGAGACTCTGCCGTGCCAATGTGACGGTGGGTGTGCGGCGCACATGGTGTGCACACGGAGTGAGTGGGTGTGCACAGGTGTGAGAGGGTGTGCGGTGTGCACAGGGCTGTGCAGTGGGTGTGCAGTGTGCACAGGTGTGAGAGGGTGTGCAGCGTACAAGGTGGGCACAGGGCTGTGCAGTGTGCACAGGGGTGAGAGGGTGTGCAGCGTGCAAGGTGTGCACAGGGCTGTGCAGTGGGTGTGCAGTGTGCACAGGGGTGAGAGGGTGTGCAGCGTGCAAGGTGTGCACAGGGCTGTGCAGTGGGTGTGCAGTGTGCACAGGTATGAGAAGGTGTGCAGCGTGCAAGGTGTGCACAGGGCTGTGCAGTGGTTGTGCGGTGTGCACAGGGGTGAGAGGGTGTGCAGCGTGCAAGGTGTGCACAGGGCTGTGCAGTGAGTGTGCAGTGTGCACAGGGGTGAGAGGGTGTGCAGTGTGCACACAGAGTCAGTGGGTGTACCTGTGTGTATGAGTGCGTGGTGGTGCAGTGCACAGTCAAAATCAGCGGCAGGAAGGGACGTCCCCGTCTCCCAGTGCTGGTCAGTGGCTCCCAGGGCAGCCCTGCGGCATGGCAGGGAAAGCAGCTGCAGAGCTGTGACAATGTGGAGTCACAGACCGCACAGCCTGACCACAATGAGCAATGGGAGAGATAAGGATATTTTCAGCCGCTGGGTTCTTCCGGCCCCTGCTGCTACACAGCCTCTTAGCCAGGGATCAGACTGTGCAGCCTGCCATGGTGTGTGCACATCTCACCGCTTTCACAGAGCAGCCAGGAAAGCAGGGCGGAAACCTGCTGTTGTGCTCCACGCCCTGGGCATGGATGCAAAGGGGCAGAAAGACCCTCCCAGGAAACAGTGCAGGAAGCACTGCCCAGTCTGCATCCCCTGGGCAGGAGGCCCAGGTGCAAGGGATTCTGGGGCAGGTCCGGGGAAGATGGAGGGCATGTCCGGGGCGGGAAAGGCAGTGGTTTGGATGATCCTGTGCCCCAGCGAGACTCTGCCTCTGCAATGGCCCATAGGGGCTGTTGGAACCAGGCTCCAGCAGCTCCTGAACAGAGAAGGTGCAACCCCCTCCCCTGAACTCCTGCTCCGAGCGCTGGCTCAGGAGTGAATCTGGGCCTACCGTCGCAGCAACATCCGGTGCAGGGATCCAGATCATCATCAGGGGCTGGAGTCCCTCCCTCCTGCTCCCGTGCGAGCCTAATACAGCTCCCTTTGGGGGAGCAGCTTCCCCGCAACCCAGGCTGGGGAGTTCTGCGCAGGCAGAGTTAGAGAGGAAGCAGTGCCAGGCCGGGGGCCGGCAGGGTGGGGAGCGGCGTGTTTCCAGGGGCAGAGTTGATGGGCCGGGGGGATGCAGGGAGGTAGCTCTCAGGTGAGCTGAGCTGCAGAGGAGAAGGCTTCTGCACAGCCATGGTGCGAAGAAGTGGCACTGAGGATGCTGTTGCCGTTGATGGGGGTAGAGAGAGAACCTGTAGTTTGAAAGCCAAGACAACGGGGGACAGATGTGGGCTGTACGGCTCCGAGACCTCTGCCCGGGATCCAGGCCAGCTACAACCTGCCTGTGACCTTAGGAATCCTTGTGTCCCCTGTGCTGTGGAAACAGAAACGGCATCGTCGGCCTGGGCTGGGGCAGGGTGGAAGCACTGCTATTGTTGGCCGCGGTTTCCAGGAAAACAATGGCACGAGTGGCATAGGGTTTCGCTCAGCGCCGTCGTCCTCCCATCAATCATGGGGCTAAGGGCCGTCAGAGTCCCGCGCAGCTGCTGCATGGAATTAGAAGGGGATAAGCTGTTCAGATTCATCATCCACAGGGATTTGAGGGATGAAGGAGCTTTCACCACCTTTCACTCGCCCGCCGCCCATGGTGGGAACGTGATGACCCCTGGGAGAATGCCTGAGTTGAAACCAGGAGGAGAAAGTGTCCCCTGCCGATGGGAACCAGAAACAAGTCCCCGATAGTTACTGAGCCGTGGGTGCAGCCCGGAGGTGCAGCTGGGTTCCCCAGGACAGTGCGAGTTAGGAATATGCACCTTTCAGTGCCAAGCCCTGCTGGTCAATCAGGCGCTGCCGGGAGATACAGGACAAAGAAGGCAGGGTGATCTCCGAGCCCCCGGCTCTAAAGGCCAGTCTGGAGAGCCAGTTATTAAAGTGCAGCCGAGACGGTTGGTAAAGCCCTTGGGGAGGGGCAGGCTGCAGAGCCATAGTGCTGGTGCAATGGGCGTGCAAACAGGAACACTTTGGCTCCACACCAGCCGCAGCCTGGCCGGAGACGTTTCTTCAACCCCTGTGGCTTTGCTCAGGGCTTCCTCCTTTAGGCCCCGGGTCAGCAAGGTACTTAGCGATGTGAGTAATCCCAGTGTACTACGTCTGTGCTTAAAGTCTGGCTCATGCTTAAGGACCTTTCTGAATTGGGGCCTTAAGCAATAAAGACGAGGCCTCTCTGGCCAGTGGGTTCTGGGGTTTTCTTTCCTCTCCATCTCGCCCTCTTTCTTTCCACTTTCCCCCAGCTCCTCTTTCCAGTCCCCTCTTGCTATAGTTTTCTGGGCTCTCCAGGTTCTCAGGGGCTTGGTCTCACCACACACAGTAAGTTCAAATCTGGGCATCCTTACACAGGCAAATCTCTCCATTGAGTCAGTAGGGATTTTCTCTGCGTGTGGATGGAGGAAAGAGCTCAGGACTTGGACCATGCAAAGTACAGCTAAGGACAAAACTGCCTGTTAGTTTTACCCAGCAGAAAAAGGGCACTTTCCCTCGAGTCCATCTACACACTGAGGTTGCACCGGATTAATTTAAATCAGATTGAAAACCAGTATAGTTAAACCTCTGTGTAGACACACTCGTATCGGTTTAAAGCTGGTTGCAGTGGCGTTGCTTGCACCTGTACATTTCCCAGTGTGAGCTGCACCAATATCAGCTGGGTTGTAATCGATTGAAGACAGTCCACGCACAGATACCTAAATCGTTGTGAAATCACACCAGTGCAGCTTTGTGTGGCGAGCAGGCCTTGGCTGAGGAGTCAGGTGTATTTCACACTTCCCAGCCTGCAGGGCCGGCGCTTCCACTAGGCGACCCTAGGCGGTCGCCTAGGGCGGCAGGATTTGGGGGGCGGCAATTCGGCGGCAGGGGGTCCTTCTGCTCTGCGTCTTTGGGGCGCTTCGGCGGCGGGTCCTTCACTCGCTCCAGGACCCACCGCCGAAGCGCCCCGAAGACGCGGAGCGGAAGGACCCCTGCCACCGAATGTTCTGAGGAGGAGCGCTGCTGCCTAGGGCGGCAAAAACCCTGGCACCGCTCCTGCCAGCCTGACACTGTGTGTGGCAAGCATGTCTGAACCGTGGCTGCTCTGGCCGCAGCAGGGGCGGAGCATGGCTTCTTGAACCTGTGCCAAAGCTTCCACACACATGAGGGAAGGCTACAACATGTGACTTCATAAGACGGTCATAGCACACTGTCGGGGGAACAGAAATAGTGCCACGGAAAAGATGTGCGGCCCTTTGCTAGCGGCAATCCTGCAGCAGTCGCAGTGGCAGACTGGCTGGAGATGAAGTGCAAATTGTGTTTCTGTTGTAAAGCTCTACAGGAACAGGGCAATAGTGCAAACTGTGCGTAACAGGAGTTATCATCATGAGTAAAACCAAAAGTGAACTTCAGTTAGGCTGCAAATAAGCAGCAACTCAGCAAGCTCTCCTGGGACTCTGCCAAATTCCCAGCACAGGAAAGCTGTTTAAACCGTTCTGCATCGCCTAGCACACAGGGCTAGAGGGGTGGGGGGAGTATTCAGTGCTAGCTAAAACTAGTGGGCTTCCAGGTATGGCTATGGGGAAAACCCTGCAGCACTTTAAAGCACAGGACCCACTGGTAGCAGTGAGTTACTGTGAAAAAATGTAACCCTGGAAGGGGAAGAAGCTGTCTCAAGGGAGTGGTTATGTGCTATGGAGCCTTCCATGCAGCCCAGGGCCTAAGTGACCATGGTCAGATTCTCAGCTAGTGTAAGTTGTCATAGCTTCACTAGGCTGCTGAGAATCTTGCCAACACCAAGTATTAAAACATAATTAATCAAGCCTCAAAAATCAGAAGGTTGGCGTAAAAGCCATGGGATAGTGAAAGTGATCTATTCTGAGCTCTTTTGATTTGCCTTCAGATTAGAGTCTGGCTGGGGGATTCACATTGGCAAACTTTTCTCCAAATCCAAGGGCTAGAAACAATGAAAGCTGAGAGCCCCATCTAATCACATGACACTGGGAGTCGGGGCTTTATGGAAAACACCAAACAGCATGAGACTTGCACTGCAATTGTGGGATCTGGCCTCATCACTCAGACCCAATGTAATGGCTGCTCAGGAGCTGGGTGAAATGAGGTGGGCACCTCAGCCCATTTCTTAGTGGACATGTTTCCCCTGTTGTCACAGACAGCGCTAACTGCCACACAGGTTGGCAGCCTCCAAAAGAGGCCAAGGACTGAATGGGTCAAGGAGTCTGAACTCTCTTCTCACTCTGTGAAGAAGGGGGACAGATTCTTGACCTTGCTAAGCACCTATTTTGCTTCCTGCCTGCTTGTAATCTCCGATTCTTCCTTCCCCGCTGCACCTAGTATAGGGGGCGCATTGGGGACAGAGAAGGGCAGACGGGGGAGTGTACAATGCACTTCAGTAATCCCCAGCTGGCATATGGTCCTTTGGGGTCCACGGTCATCTGGCACAGTTTAGTGCAACCCCAAGGGTGCTGTAACCTACATCTAGTGGTGGGGATGGGCAGTGTCAGGGAGCTGTAACTCATTCCCTGATAGCCCCGCTCTCTACTGTGTCCAGCAGAAAATCTGGGCTGGGGTGGGGGGTCCTTCTAGGTCAGGGGCAGAGGCCCAGAATAAAGGCAGTAGATTTCCAGGCAGCTGATCAGGCACCTCTCCCTAAAGCTAAAGATATTTCAAAATGAAAAATGTGCTACTGAGTATTAACCCAGTTACTTCTAAATAACCTGGACAAAATGCTGGCCAGAGCCTGAGCAATGCTGTCATGCTGGGGGGGAAACGGGAGAGGAGGGAGCCATGTGTGGGGTGATCTCAGCTGAGTGGAATGTCTAGCTGCACCCGCAAAGGCTTGTGCTGTTGTTCTGGGAGGTGAAGATCATGAATTATAGTCTTCATGCCCATATATGTACATGGTCTCCTGGGCTTGGGGTCTGTGGGGATGGACTGGTGACTCCTGGGCATAGGGCTGCCACCTTTGAGGTACAAAAAACGGGGATGTACAGGATGATCCTAAGCCCATGACGTTGGCCAGCTGGCAGCATGCGCTGAGCGCCCTGACAGATTTCTCAGGACAGCTCCCTACAAAAGGGCAGGATCCTGGGAAAACCTGGGCAGGTGGCAGCCCGACAGGCGTGCCGGGGCGACGGTTGTTTGCCGCTGGTCAGTGTGCAGAGTTTGCGGGTCCTAGGTCTATCATCAGCAGATTTTTGTGACCTACAAGGGGTGGCTGGGATTGGGGGGGTCGCGGGAAGGTTGTAACACTGGGACTTTGGGGAGGGTTCATCGGGGTGTTTGGGGCCTTCGCAGGGGTTCTGACCTTTCCGCTCGTAAGCGTTTGCACCTTGCGGGTTGTTCTGGGGCTCGGGGAGGGAGTCTCAGACTGGGGGGTCCATGGGGTGGCTTTGAGGTGCAGGGGTGTAACAGACTGTGGGGCTGTTGTGACTTTGGGGTGTAACTCAGACTGGGGGGGGTCGGAGGTCGCGGGGGGGGGTCGCTGGGGCTTTGGGGGTGGGGCCTGCGCACAGCGTGAAGGAGGGCGGAGCTGCCTGCGCCTCCGCTGCCTTGTAACCATGGCAACCCCGGAGCGGGCGGGCCCGGCAGACTCCATCCGGGTCCTGCCGCGCCCGGCCGGAAGGGACGTCACTTCCCGGGCGGGGGAGGGGCGAGTTCCGGTATTTCAGGGCGGGGCCGGCGGGCGCGCGGCTGCAGTCGGAGCGGGAGCGGGCGGGTGCGCGGCGGAGCCATGGCCGGGGTAACCACCATCGAGGCGGTGAAGCGCAAGATCCAGGTGCTGCAGCAGCAGGCGGACGATGCGGAGGAGCGGGCGGACCGCCTGCAGCGCGAGGTGGAGGCCGAGCGCCGCAACCGCGAGCAGGTAGCGCCGCGCCGCGGGGCCCGGGGCGGGACTAGGCCGCGGTCCGGGCGAGGGGCCTTTCCGGGCTGCTCCGCCCGCGGGGGGCTGGGCTCGGTAGGGCTGAGGCCGGGGCGGCCGGGCCGGAGAGCCGTGGGGGTGGGTCACCGGCACGGCCGGCGGGGTGGGGCGGGAGCCGGGCTCGGGGATCACCGGCCGGCGGGGTGGGGGCCTGGCTGGCGACCCCTGGGGGGCGGCGGTCACCTGGCCGGCGGGGTGCACCTGGGCTCGGTAGGGCTGAGCCGGGGGGGTCACCTGCCCGGGGCCGGCGAGCCGTGGGGGTGGGTCACCGGCCCGGCCGGCGGGGTGGGGCCGCGTCTCTTCCGCTCCCTGCTCAGGAAATGAGGCAGCAAGTTTGGCTCCGAGGAAGCGCTCCCTCCCCGTGTGTGCGGGGCGGTGGGGGTCAGTGGGGGGGTGTCCCGTGCTCCCGGGTGTGCAGCCTGGTCTGGGCCCAGGCTTATCGTGCGCTTGGGAGGCTGGGAAGGGGTGGCCCTGGGGGCTGGGGTCCCCATGGGTGGGGCGTGGGGTGATGCTGCGGGTGTTCTCCTGGGCATTGTGCTGGGCGAGCCCCGGAGGAATCCGTTGTAGGGAGAGGATGGGAACGGGAACGTCGGTGCGGTGTCCGTGCAGCATGTAGGGCTGGGCATCGCTATTCCTCCGTGCGCGTTGGAGTGAGTTGGTTGTGAGCTCTGCTTCCTCTCCTGGGCGTGGTGGCATCTGGTGCTCTCCTTCCTTAGAGGCTAGGCCGCCGGCCTGTAACTGCTGTACATGTGCTGCTGTAGGATGGCGGTTCTGGGAGCCTCCTGCTTAGCCAAGAGGGCCCTCCCCACTAAGTAGTTAGTTATTTATTTGTGCTAAAGCACTTCTAGTGCAACAATTACTGTATTGTGACTGCTGAGCTCCTACCTAATATGCTGATGGGCGTCTAAAGACCATGCCAAGATTGTGTTCGATGTGGCTGAAGTCTGAAGCTGTTGGGGTGGCCCCATCAGGCTCCTTTGCCAGTTCTGTGACACTAGTGTGAGGTGGCAGACTTGGAATTTCAGGCCCATTTCTGTAAAGGATTACAAGCTGTGTGTGCCCGGAGTAGACAGCTGGCTTATGGAGAAGTTTTGGACTTTCAGTCTGAAGCCACCACTCAGCAACTGGAGCTCAAGAAATAACTCTGCTGCTCAGCGCAGCACTGGGTTTGTGGTCAGAAAAAGATCTGACTTTGGAGAAAGGGGAAACCATTTACTGTGCTGCAGCCAAAGCTCTGTTCCAGGCTTGTTGGAAGCTTGTTCTAGGGCTGAAAGCATCATGGCTGGATATTGCAAGGATGTGAGCGCATATGGAAGCAGTATCTCCTATGGTATTCAATCTTCAGATTGGTTTTGTTACTGTGCCCTCTGGCTTTATTGTGAGCATGCCCTGAAAGCTGATGTAGAGGCTAGTCTCTGCTCAAGATGTAATTTACTAGTGGTGCTGCTCCAGTAATCTTTGACAGGCTGAAATTGTGGCTTTGCTAAGGATTGGTTTGTCACTGGTAAAACCAGTTCAGCCTCCCTCGAACTGGTTCTGTAGATGACTGGTTCTAACAGATCAGAACAGTGCCTTGAATACTAGTTGTGCACACTTCCAGGGCTTAATACCCTGGCTCCTGGAGGCTTTCAACTTAGTAAGCTTTGCATAGAGCTAAAATAAAAGCCTTACTGTTTTTAGTAACTTTCTTGCCTTGGTAATAACAAGGGGATAAATTAGATCCAGAAGTAGCCTTTATAAGCCAGCTCATCTTGCGGTGAGCTCTCTGACCATTGGCATGTATGCTAAACATGGCAGAAGCTAATACTAATTTGGCAAATCTGATCACTGCCTAAATCCTAGGATGGTGTGCGGGGAGGGATCCTGAACCACCAAAGAAAATCTAGCTTACTGGTGGGATTCTAGCCAAGTAGGCTAAGAGCTCTGCTAACCCAGCCTCAGACCTACATGGGGAAACCCTTAGTACATGCAGAAAGCTAGAATCTGTTCACCTCCACTGAAGCACTAGTTTGACACCAGCTTGCGGTGAGCTCTCTGACCATTGGCATGTATGCTAAACATGGCAGAAGCTAATACTAATTTGGCAAATCTGATCACTGCCTAAATCCTAGGATGGTGTGCGGGGAGGGATCCTGAACCACCAAAGAAAATCTAGCTTACTGGTGGGATTCTAGCCAAGTAGGCTAAGAGCTCTGCTAACCCAGCCTCAGACCTACATGGGGAAACCCTTAGTACATGCAGAAAGCTAGAATCTGTTCACCTCCACTGAAGCACTAGTTTGACACCAGCTTGGAGGAAGGGCTCTGGCAGTTTGAACAATGCCATACCCTGAATGCTTTCATCCTGCTGGGCATCTGCATGCTGGTAAGTGGCGCTAAAGAGTAGCGTTGGCTGCTAAAACTTTCTGGAGGACACTCCAGTTAGAGTAAAGATGCCAAGGAACACCCCAATTCTCCTCTAGTAGAACAAGCAACTGTAAATATCCGTGCCTGGCTAGTAGGGCTAGGCAAAATTTCGTACAAAATCTCAACAGTTATTGGAACACTCCTGGCTCACTAACTGGTATGAGAGGGGCAGAGGGCTTCAAACCTAAACAGAGGGAGTGGGTGTGCCAGCCACTGAATCTGTATCACTTAAATCACTTCTGTGTTCAACTTCTCCAGCTGTGCTGGAACCTGCTGCAGGACCACACCCCTCCAGTAGCTAAACTCTCCTCAGCTGGGTATCAGATTATCTTGCTTCTGGTCAGACATGTAGTGTCAGGTCTGCACAAACTCCTTATGGCCCCTGGCTGACCTACAGGTGCAACTTGCATGTTGCAATAGTGTAACAAGCAGCAGTTGTATTCCCTCCAGTACTGTATGCTGTAGACTTCCCCCATCCAAAGATAGCAATAGGAATGTGTAGATTGTAGGTCAGTTTTTTTTTTCTCAATTACTAGGTCTTTAGAAAGACAGGCTTGACAGATTCCTGTGGGGGGAGGTAAAGATTTTTACAGAGCAGCATTTTAAGACCTCCTTCAGATTTTGAGCCTACTTAGTCCCAGAGATCTGGTCCCACCTTCCTTTTACAATCTTTCCTTGCTGAGACTGCCTCTCTTGCCTTCCTCCTTTGTCTCCCAGGCTCTGTTTGAAGAGGCGTGTAGTTATTTGAAGAGGTGTGTAGTTAGCACTGCCTGTTCACATTCCAGGCTGTTCCTTGCTGAAAGGCTGCCCATGTCTACAGCAGTGCTGCACTGGACACGCCCACTAATCTGAGGTGATACTTAGGATACTGATTATTTTTTTTGCTCACTGTACAGTTAACTCTTATCATGAGGCATTAGTGACTCAGGTTGGGTATTGTGGCAACTTAGGGTAGGTTACTTTCTCTCAGGAAGCTGTAGTGATTGGCTAAGAAATCCACCAATTTATCTGGCATGACTCAATCTATACAGCAACACTCAAATGAAGTCTGGGCCTGTTTGAACATCTGTGTAAACTTAGTCTGGGTTTTTTATAAATTCCAGCATTACCTCAGCACACAACTATTTGGAAACTGCTACTCCAAAATGGTGTCAGTCAACTCCTTGCCTTAGCTTTCTTCTCTCTGAACTGGAGCTGGCATGGATCACTCAGCCAGGTGGCTTTCTGGACACAGCTTACCTGGCCAGGGAAACTCTTCTGGCTCCGTCTCAGGAGATTCAACTTGGGGATATCCTGAATCATAGCAGCAGTATCTGACAGAAGGGATAGCTTCTGAGGAAGGAAGGGTGGGTTCTAATCCAATGTTGTCATACTGCAGTTTTATTTGTGCTCCTTGCGTTTCAGTCACTGCTTCACTGATTTCTTGGTGTGCAGTGATGAATCGGCTTCTCTGGGTTACCTCTGTTGCCCTTTCACTGAAACTCTCTTTGAGCAGGGTCCTGAGACTCTACACTGGGGAACAAAGTAATGCCTCATGCTTGCCCCGAATCAGTTTGCCCCAAGATAAACACAGCCTTCTCCCACCTCCTCAAATACACACTTCTCTTGGAAGTCTAAACATGCTGACAGTGTAAATAACTAACTGGAGCTGTGGAAAGGATTCTCCAGCAGACAGTTGGTAGATTTTTCCTTTACTCATCTCCTGAGAGTCTGGTGGCACTAGCTTGTCATTCAGAAACAGCGTTGACTTGAAATGGTTTGGGGCTTGAGCTGTGATAGGTTCTTATCAGTCTTGCATCTCTCATGTCTCTGGTCTCTGACTCCATCCTGAACCATAAAAGGGAAGTGGGGGAAGAGCTCCTCCATGTTGGCTTGCTCAGTGCTCTAAGCACAAAAGGTGTAAGTGATTCTTAGCATGAACTGACTGAAGTGTTCTGAGAAAATGGAAGTGATATCACATGTGACGCTGCCAGTCCGGGAACTCGGTGGAAAGCTCCCAGACTTTCCATCCTGCTCAAATACTGGCTTAATCAGAAAAACTGAATTGTTCAGTACATGGTGCTCTCGAATACTGGAGTCCTTGTTATGAACGTATTTAAGGCAGGGTTGGGTATGGACACTGCTCTGGAATTGCTAGAACAGGGGCAGGAAGAAGCAACCACATCAAGGTCTTAGGGCAAGTTTACAAAATGAAGCTGATGTAACTTGGGTTGACATCCAGCCACCACAGTAATTACATCACTTTCCCATGTCCACACGGCACTCCTTGTGTCAGCGGTGCATGTCCTCAACAGGAGCGCTTGCACCAATTTCACTGTTAATGTATGGCATTGGGACCACTTCTGAAAGGCAGCAACAGTCGATGTAAGCAATGCAGTGTCTACACTGACACTGTCGACCTAAGCGCTAGACCAGGCCTTGAGCTGGCAAATACTCTGCCCTTGCAGCATATTCCATCGAGATGTTGAGGCCACTTAGTCTCGCAATCACACTGCAAGGCAGAGGAGTGTTAAGCACAGAGGACACCTTTGTCAATCAAACACTTCTCTGTAGACCACAGGTGCTTTCTGGAAGAAGCATCCATAGTGACATTTTATTTATGGGGAAACTGAGGCACAGGGAGGCTAGATGTGCTGGCCTGAGCAAGCCTAGAACCTTCATCTCCTGATTGCAAGCCTGGTGCCTGACCCACTGAACCACATTGCCTTCTAGCTTACTGCCAAGGCAGCCTTTATTCCCCCCAGAGTTAGTAAGGGATCATGTGACCCAGAAGTGGCAGAGTACTCACTGGCCTCCCACTCACCTAAGTGACACTTGCAGCGGACTGAAATACAAACTGAGTAAACAGTCTTCAGCTTGTAGAGGGAGTGCTTTCTTTGAACTACCAGGCTCTGCGGACCGGCATCCCCAAATAAGCTGAAATCAGTGGGAGTTGGAAGGTCCCAGCACTGCTCAGAATTGGGCTCCAAGTTCTTTATGCCTTATCCTGCCCAGCCGTGGCTCTGAGCAGGTCGGACAGTCCTGACACTTGAACTGAAGTCTGTCCAAGCTGGTCTGAAAACAGGCAGCTTGCTTGATGACTTTCCTGGGAGCGTCTGATCCATATAGCATGGCCTGCCCATGAATGGGTGCGGGAGGTGAGGGGCTTGGATCTGATGCTCTGATTGTCTTGCTGGCTGTCACTGTGGCCTGCTCCAGCAGGATCAATGCAGTGGCTTTGCTGGGGCTAAACTGAACAGCAGGATGACTAAAATGAGGAAGTTGGCCTTCAGGCCCAGAAGACAAACACCTAGCTTGTGTGTGAATGTAAGGAGGTGCCCTGTTGGCTGCAGTGCTGACTGCTTCCCCGGGCGGGCGTCCAGGGGCTCCAATTTACATCTAGCAGTGGAAAGACACTGCAGCGCATTAAAATGAGGCCACTCCCAGGGCTTGGTTCTGCTCTTTTTGCAGCCTCATAAGGAATTCTTTTGTAATTGCAGTATGGTCATATTCTAGCTAAGCCAGCAGTTGTCATGGAAACATGTATACTACCACCCTGGCTTGTTGCAGCCCTGCGATAGTGTTCATTCACATCTCTGGGTAGAGTCATAGATCTCTTGAGCTGGGGGTTGGGCACAGGTGGTGTCTTCTGGTCTTAGGCTACCACGAACAGGGCTAAAGAATTCCCTTACTAGTGTGAGGAGCCCTCTTGCTGCTGGCGGGAAGTCCTACGGAGATTGGTGGCTTAGTACAAGGTTCTAAATGCAAGTTCCTATACCTTGAGGATGGCAAAGTGCTGGCTTGGGGTTGCCTTCCTCAGACTGCTGGCTGTCTGCCTGAGCTGCTGCTCATTCTGCAGGTGCGGGGTGACTTTGGGGGTGTGCCCTTCTGCACAAGGGAACGAAACCGAGCAGGGTTTTGCATTTGCAAAGCTGCTAGGAATTTCACTCCCCTATTGCTTGGGGTAAGCTGCAGGGAGCCAAAACTAGCAGCGAAGCGAGTGGTGGAGGGTAGAAGGTGGAGCCCCCTTGCAGCAGCTGGGTGGCTGAGGGAGAGGGTAGAGAAGCAGTTCCACAGCAGTGAAGGAGCCTTCTTCATACCACAGCTGGGCTGAGTCAAGTTTAAAACACCACGTAGCCAGAAACTGACAGCTAGGTTCTCTCCTCTTTCCCCCTCCCCCGCAATGGTGTGGGGACCGCATCCTACCCATTCTGGTGTTCCTCCGGCCTTGCTGGGGAGGAGAGTGCTCTCCTGTTGGTCTGACTGTCTCACTTTCCTTAGGCTGTGCACTGATGGCAACTAGACCAGTTCTTGGCCAGCTCCTTTGGTTGAACTTTCCAGTTTTAATCCCCTTCTTCTCCTGAACCATAGGTGCTCGCTGGCTCCTCCAGCAGGCTTGGTCCAGGGCAGCACTCTTCAGGCATCAGTTGTGCAGGTTTCCACAGAAGAGGCTTGGGGGTGCACATGCATGGAAGCGCTCACCTAGGGAGGTCCCTTTCCTATGATGCACTCTGCCACTGGATGGTACTGGCCTCTCCCCTGCTCATCAGGGCACTATGCATCTCTGTAATGGTCCAGCCAAGGAGAAGAGCTGAATGGCTTGTCTTGAGCTTTAACTCCAAATATATGGAGCCCTATTCTAACACTAGCTTTGTTACATGTGGTGGTTAGGTCCTGCCAGACTCCTCAGTGCTGCCCTGAAGTGAGCTGCAGCTCCTTGGTGGCTCTTCCTCTCAGCATGACTTCTATGCTACTAGGAAGAAATCCGATTGCCCAAGGCAGATGGGGAGGGTTCTTATTACTGCCTTAAGTGGCAAGCAGACATCCATAAGCTGTAGAGATCTGCCATGATTGGGGAGGGGAGGAATGGGCATTGGCCAGTGTACTGGTTAATCTGCAGCCTTGGGCTGGGTTGTAATGTACCTAGGATACCTACCTGCGGTGTCACCGCAGCCCCTAAGGTGTGTCTAGCACTAGAGGAATTGCGTGCGTAACTGTTGCAGCTATCAAAGCAATGTGCCTAGATTTGAGTGGAGATCCAAATCGCCCTGCTGACAGAGCAAAAGCTCAAGTGACTCCCTTTCCCAGGCTCCCAGCTGGCTTTTCACAGCACAGACCTGGGTGACCAGCTGATCTTGGATTGCAAGGGCTATCGTGGCCCAGCTGCAGGGCAGGAGCTGTTGATACTCTAGCAATGGAAGGGTTTCCTCTGTCACTGTAGTAAACCCACCTCCGAGGCAGCAACCAGGTCAATGGAAGAATTCTTCTGTCAGCCTAGCAGGATCTACAGTGGGGGTTAGGCCAATCCAACGGGCGCAGGGGGGCATGAAACTTTTCACGGCGGAGTGCTGGAGCTAGCCTGACCCACATCCTACATGGAGACCAGGCCTAAAGCTTTTTATAGCTGTAGTGGCTCCTCACTAGCCCGTATTGGGAGGCTGACTCTGAAACTCCAGGCTGCATTGTTGCTATAGCTGTAGAATTCCCTTCAGAAAGAACTGTTCTGGAGACCGGATATCCCCGAACTTCCCCTCTAGCTCCAAATTCCTGCTAAACTACTGAGCAAAATCAAGCTGCTGTTCAGAGTTTCCAAGATGTCCTTGGAAACCGGTCTCTGGAGGCTGGCAGTGACCTGCGTTGGCTGGCCTAAGCACCGTGCTCAGCTCTGGAAGTCTGGTGCTGCCCCTCATGGTCAGGGGATCCCCAAGAGCTGCTGCCTCCTCCAAAGATGGTTCAGATAGACTTGCAGTTGCTGACTTGCTTGGAACTTTCCTCCAGCCACACTGAGTCACAGCTCAGCCACTCAACTGGCACTAGTTCTCCTGTGTAAAACAGCTGGCTGCAGCCTTCACAGGACGATAGGCTGCTGTTGAGGATAAAGGGAGTAGTGTTGGCCTCTCACAGTTCTGGTTAACTGGAAACCCTCTGGCAGAGCTAATATTTGTGCAAGCAGAGGTTAGTTGGGCAGGTACCTGTCACAAGTCTGCTTGAGCTGAAATACCAGTTCTTTGTGGTATGCTGGGAACTTGTGTGGAGCAGCTTCACTGCATGAAACTCTGCCTGTCAAAGATGTGGCCCTGCTTTCCTTTTCCATCTCAGTCAATGGCGGAATGGGACACTGATCCCAGGAGCCCTCCCTTGCTGTAAGTGCTAGACCCACTGTAGACTAGCTCATGGTGTGATTAACTCTCTAGGCTGAGGCAGAAGTTGCATCCTTGAATCGCCGTATCCAGCTGGTAGAGGAGGAGTTGGACCGAGCCCAGGAGCGTCTTGCCACAGCTCTGCAGAAGCTGGAGGAGGCAGAGAAAGCTGCAGATGAGAGTGAAAGGTGAGCTGCATTACAGAAACAGGAGACTTCCTGCAGACACCACTCCTCTCTGGCTCTACACAAATATTGCAGATGCATGGTGGAGACATGAGGGGTGGGGGGAAAAACAGCACTGGACACCGCTTAACCCATGTAATAGTCCTCCCTGCAGACTAAGGGAGATCAGCCTCTTGCCTCAGCACTTGCCTCTGTGTGGAAAAGAGATGAACATCTTGGGTGGGGGCTTTAAGCCATGTGTACATGAGTGAGCTTACAGCTGCACTGCTATAAGCTTGCTTGTGTAGCCCTCTCTGCTGACAGGAGAGCTCTCCCATCAACACAGTATAGCTACTGCCACTTGGCGAGCTGGTTTTGTCGGCAGGAGACGCTCTTCTGCCGACACAGTGCTGTGCACACTGCCATTTATGCCAGCAAAACTGTTGCTTAAGGGGTTGTATTTTTTACACCCCTGAGAGACCAGCTTTGCTGACATAAGTGGTAGTGTAGACATGGCCTGACACTCTCCAGAGATGTCCTAGTCTGAGTCAATGCTAGACTGAACTGTAACATTGCTGGATGAGGGTAAACTTCCTTGTGACCCCTAATGCATAGATTAGGTATAAACCCCTGGTTGCTGTCAGCCCTGCATCAAGAACAGACTTTCATAAAGGCACTGTAGTGTGTAACATGCCAGTTCAAGGTCACAGTTGTGTGCATCACCTCACTTCTTCCTCTTGTCTTGGGCAGAGGCATGAAAGTGATTGAAAACAGAGCCCTGAAGGATGAAGAGAAGATGGAACTGCAGGAGATCCAGCTCAAGGAGGCCAAGCACATTGCAGAAGAGGCTGACAGGAAGTATGAGGAGGTGAGGCTCTCAAAGCTATCTTGCCACACTTGGCTTCACCCAGGTGCGAGGTAGCTCTCCTAATGGATCCTGATGTGGGAAGTGCTTTCCTGAGTGAGCACTAGGAGTTGGTGTTTCACCCAGCTGAGGTCATGCCGTCCTTTTCTTGTAAGGAAACTGGCCGGCTGGGCTTCAGGACAGCAGGGTCCATTGTGAGCTCCTTCCCCAAGAACTAAACTCTTGCCTCATCAACTCTCCTCCAGGTTGCCCGGAAACTGGTGATCATTGAAGGAGACTTGGAGCGCACTGAGGAGAGGGCTGAGCTTGCAGAGTCGTGAGTATTTTCCCTTGGACTTCATCAGCATGGCTCCCTCTGCATGGGAACTAACATGACTGAAACATCCCAAACCTTGTTAAACAAGGCCTGAAGAGTGGGCTGAGGTTTAGCTCTTCTGCCAAAGGAACTGTTACTCCCTTGATCTGTCTCACTTGTACCAGGAGAAAATGAACACTTGGTCTCTGACGTGGGGGCATGGATATCACAGAGTGTTTGCCTTGTAGTGGAGATGCCCAACCTCTTTGCATGGAGTGACTTTGTACCAGCAGGATCAGAAGGTCCCTCTCAGTCTAGTTCTTTTCACCAGCACTGCTTTGTTGGTCACTAGAGCAGCTGGTGTCTACTAGCTTATCTGGAAATTGCTGTGGGACACTGAGGCAAATGCACAATGCACCCTACTGCGATTGCAAAGTCCCCCTGGACAGGGAATTAAAGCAGCACCTGGAGCCATAGAACATCCGTGCCGGAGTCTGATCTTGACGAGTCGCTGGCTAATTTCTATCCAGAACATGCACAGATCTAAGATGCAATGCAAGGGCTTAGATTTCCTCAAGTGTGGCTGCTTTAATTGGTCTTTAAGGGGGAAGTCAGGGCCTTTCCGTTGCATTTTTTAGGCCTTGTATAACAAAGTCACTTGTGTGCATGTACAGCAAGTATAGTTGTGCTTCCCACCCAGACGTGCATGTCGTGACCATGACTTTTCTTTGTTTTTCCCCTTCCCTTCCCTTTTTTTTGCTTGGCTTTGTTTGTGATGTTGCTGCTCCTTTTGACTTTGCCCCCCTTGCCTGGCTTGTGCCATCATGTGATCGTCCCTAACAGTCGTTGCCGGGAACTGGATGAGCAGATTCGATTGATGGACCAGAATGTGAAGTGTCTGGCTGTTGCTGAAGAAAAGGTACTAACCCTTCCCTTAAAGTGTCAAACAGGTCTTGTGGCCTCCTCATCACAGTCCTGCCCTCTGCTCCTTAATAGCATCTCTCCTTCATTTCTCACTTCTGGAATGCTCCATTCTCTCCTGCTGACTGGCAAACCTCCCTTTCTCTGAGCAGGTGGCAGCTGCAGCTGCCCCATAGAACAGCTTCCCTCCCCACAGCATACTTATTAATGTTCATTTTTTTACATGCAAGACTTTGGGTCCAGCATGAATCTGCATCCAGCTCTAGCTGCTCCGTTTTAAGGCCTTGCTTTTGCTATAGTGTGTACAAGGCACGAAGGATAGGTGTCTAGTAAGTGCCTGTGTGAGTGTTCACTTCCTACAAAGCTGCCTGTAAACTCTCCTGACAGCCTGGAAGTGAAATCCCACCTGGTGTGGTCACGTGAGATCTGTCTCCTAAAGAGCTCTCCGGTCTTCTCTGCACATGGATTCACTTTTTTTCATCTCTCTCCTGTGTTGTCTCCCTCCCACTTTTCTTTCCTTCTCTCCTGCCTTTTTTAAAACGTCCACAGTAAATGTTCCGAGCTGGAGGAAGAGCTGAAGAATGTCACCAACAATCTCAAGTCTCTTGAGGCTCAGGCTGAGAAGGTAGGGCTGCTTTGCAAAGGGCCAGAAGCCTGCAGGCACTCCTGCATGGGCCTCCTGGCTAAAGAGCACCCAGTGAGATGGGAATGCTCCCTGGTCTGTAGTACTTGTAATGGCCTTTGCATGAGGTTGAGTTGTTACAGAATCAGTCTGCATGTCCGTGGGAGCTACAGACATGGGCGTGCCAATGGTTTGAAGTGCAGAGCTAGTAGTCATGAGTGTCAGTCTGACTCATTTGTCTCTAGAGACAAGGTGGGTGAGGTAATCTCCCATTGGATCAATGTCTGTTGGTGTATCTGTGCAGTGGTGGTCATTGTCTTAAGCTGTTCCAAGGTTGGGGAGGGGAAGCTTCACATCCAACATAAGTGTAAGGCATTGGCTGCCTGGCTGTGAAGCAGACTTATTCATCCATGTGCCTAATGCTGCATGTCAGACATGGTCTGGGGATGGTTTCCTAACCACCTCCTGGTGGATAAGCATGGTGTGAATTACTGTGCTGGGCCAGCCTCCCTGTGGTTGGCCCACTTGGTGCAACATCTGCAGGCAGGAATGTTGTGTTGTGGTGCAAGAGTGAGTCCCTAACCTCCCCTCTGCAGCTGAGGTCTGGACTTAGTGATTCTCAGATTGCAGGACCTATTTGTGGGAGGCAGTTAGTGGTGCTGGGATTTGACTCTCTGCTTCTTCCACAGTACTCTCAAAAAGAGGATAAATATGAAGAGGAAATCAAGATCCTGACAGACAAACTCAAAGAGGTGAGTGGCCCCTTCTCCAGGGTCTGAAAGCATGTTCCCAGTGGTGTGGGATTTGGATAAACATCGTGAAAGGGACTGTCGGCCACCAGACGCCAGGACAGGGGCACCTCATTCTGAGGCTGGCCATGGTAGCTTGACTTCACTGTGGTAGACTCCTAGATCAGTCTCAAAGTGAAGAACCACAGACTAGCCCTGTATTAATTGGCTCTGTTTTCTGTTAGGCGGAGACCCGTGCAGAATTTGCTGAACGATCAGTAGCCAAACTGGAGAAGACCATTGATGACTTGGAAGGTGCGTTTTGGGGACTGGGATGCCAAATAAAACCTAGGGAGTGGCAAAGATCACTCAAGATGGGCCAACTGAGTCTATTGCCCCAGATGCCATGGGGCCTGGGTGGTGCTGGAGCTTATGGGAGGGAGCTGACGGGCTACCCTGATCAGAATCCTCTTCTCTTCTCGATTACTCACTTCATGGGCATGGCCTGCTCTGGTTCAGCCTGCTGGCTGATGTTAAGTGGTGTGAGCTGAAGTTAGAGCTGCTGAGTCACTCTGGACCTGGCATCTACTGTTAAACAACCCAGCTCAGTCTGCACTGAGGCTGGATAAGTGTTGGTGTGACGTGTTCCTAGATTGCTGCTTGGCACTCAGGTGTCACCTGGCCACTCCAGACTAAGCAGCTGGGATTTCCCTGCGTTTTGTTGCTTAAAATGCATTTGTGGGGGTCAGGATAACTCGTTCTCGAGTCTGAAATTTCTGGAGTGGGGTTGGGGAAAGGCTATTGTACAGCATCCTGAGAACCTCAGGAGGTAGGGACAGGACAGTAAGATGTTTGTCAGGTTAGTGCAGCTGAAACCCATGGGTATGTTATAACCAGGTACAAGCAAGTATTCATACTAGACCCATTAAACCTTTACTTAGGAGGTGCCAACCATGGAGTACAGCAACTTCCAGCACATGGAATGGCTCTCTGGTCTTCAGCACTACCCTAAAACCTGTTTAAATTCCTCTTAGTGGAAAGCCATAGTTCAGACTTCATCTGTCTCGAAGGGTGGAGGAAGGCCACAACTCAGCCTGCCCTCACCCAGTGACTTAAGCAGTCTGTCTCCTGTTGATTGCCTACCTTTTGGGAGCTCAAAATGGTAAAGACTTGGGTCTAACTAGCTTCTTGGCTACATCAGAGCTTGACTCTTGCAAAGATAGCATGATTTCTAGACTGAAGCTGTCAGTACAGTGACTACTGCCACCTAAGCTGTACTTTCTAGATCTGTTTCCGTGGCTGATGTTTTATGGTAAGCCAGTTATCCAGTGGAAGGCTTAACTTCATTACAACAACTGCAAAAATATCTATCTGCATGCTCTGCTTGAAACATATTGATCATGAGACTGTTGGCTCTGATCTACAAACCTGCCGCTGAAGTGACCTACTTTAAGACTGAACAAGACATGGTCCTCTGGGCACTCTGTAACAGCTGTACTGTAGCCAGAAGTCCTATTCCCTTGGAATTAAGGCTTGGTCTACACTTACCCCCCCCAATTCGAACTAAGGTACGCAACTTCAGCTACGTGAATAACGTAGCTGAAGTTCGAAGTAACTTAGTTCGAACTTACCTCGGTCCACACGCGGCAGGCAGGCTACCCCGTCGACTCCGCAGTACTCCTCTCGTCTAGCTGGAGTACCGCAGTCGATGGTGATCACTTCCTGGTTCGACTTATCGCGTCCAGACAAGACGCGATAAGTCGAACCCAGAACTTCGATTCCCAGCTGCCGAACTAGCGGCTGGGTGTAGACATACCCTAAGTGGAGCTGGCAAGATCAGTACTAAAACTCTTGTAAGACTGAATTCCAGGCCTCCAATTAAGGCAGGTAGTCTGCTAGCTTTCTCCAGCTGATTAGATAACACAGGTGTGGTTTGCATGCTGGGATTTCTCCTGCTAATTGTACATGCTCTCTGTAATGGGAATTCCCTACATCTGTAGACTAGATGACTAAAGCCACTAAGCATGGTAACCTTGGGGTTTCATATTGAAACTGAGGTGAAAATACTCACTTAGCTGATCTCTGCCCTCTAGCTGGGGAAACCAATTCAGCTCCCCCCACAAAATGGGGGGGGGGGGGGGTTTCTTCATTGCTTACACCTCTCATCATTGGTTACTGCAGATCCAGTCAGGCAGGTGACCCTTGTGAGTCAACACATCTTAAGCTGCATTGCTTTGAAGTTATTGGCCCTGCTCCTCAAGGAACTGGTATTTGTAACTTGCAAGGCACTTCTTGATTAAACTGTACCAAGCCTGGTCCTGTCTCTAAACAAAATGGAGAGATGGGTTCCTAACTACATTGAGTCGTGGCTTTTTCACCTCCAGCTTCATTTTCCCCTGTTCCTGGATTCCGTGCTGCATTTCCTGCCTCTGGGTATTTGGACTATTCCTCTGCCTTTCTTACTGTTTCCTTTTTGTTCTCCTCCAAACCTCTTTAGATGAGCTCTATGCCCAGAAACTGAAGTACAAAGCAATTAGTGAGGAATTGGACCACGCCCTCAATGATATGACTTCCATGTAAATATCAGCTGGCTGTGGTGGTGCTTGCCTCGCTTGAGCAGGCTAAACAGCCAGAACTTGCTTGGTTTGCTGTGACTGATAACTTACACAGAAGACTGGTAGCATTTCCTGCAGGTCTCTGCCTCTAGATTAATGCAGCAGTGTCTGTCAGCATGCTGTGACTAACTCTTGAGTTAGATTATTGTGATGTGCATGTACAATACTAGTATGACGCAGGGCTAGCTTGGAATGAACCAGGAAGGGCGTGAATTCATTTAATCTGTGCCAAGTAATGAAATTCCCAGCTACTCCAGAGAACGCTTCCTGCAGGAGTGACAATGTGCCATTGTTTTGCAAGATCTAGTGTGGCAGAGGCTGCAGTTAGTGCTAGTCAAATATCAGATACATGATCCTGGGATTGAGAAGATCCATAAACTGCTCTGGAAGTAACCAAAACTAGTGTGTTACTATAACTGGCTTTGTGGCTTGTTGTGGACTCTGCCTGCTCCCTCACCCACTAACCAAGGAAGGGGCTGATACGCACTCAGAAGTAAGCATCCTTGTTTCTAACATCTGAAAGCGCCATAAACCCAAGCTTGCAGTGTATAAACTCTTAAGGGCCTCTTAAAACAAGTGTCTCCTTCTCTATTTCATACAGATAAATCTGATATTCCAAACTCCACTTTGGATTTGCCTCTCTGCTTGGTGGCTTGTTCTGCATCTGCACCCTTCACTTATGCTCTTTCTGCTACTCTCTGAATTCCAGTGCCCATGTCCAGTTAGACTGTATGCAGGGCATCCCTGGGAATAAACACTGAAACGCAGGAGCCGTTGTGCTGCACTTGCCCTCAAACAAAGCTTCCTCTGTCTGACCTATTGTGCCAGACACTGCTGTGCTCAGAGGGGCTGCCTTTTCAGTCTGTCTGGGTACAGGGGCTGAGGGAAGCAGGGGCGGGGTGTTCTCATCTGCATATTTCATGTAGTCATAAAGCTCCTTTTGTACTTGCTGTTGCTTGAGCATGATGTCACTCTAAGGAACAACTTGATGTATACATTGATGGTGAGTGAAATGGCTGGTGCTACTGAGCAATGGATTTCTAGACTGGCTGCCTGACAGTAACCGTTTCAGTGTTGCCTCCAGGCCAATGTAACTCCCCCATGTCAGTGGAATATATAGACGTTGATGCACTAAATTCTTCCTTCTGCTGTTGTCTATGTTCTTGGCTCATATGTCTGAATTGCATATCTGCAAACAATACAAAGTGCTGAGTGCTCCATAAGGACTGAATGGTTCCTTGGGGTTGCAGCAGGAAATCTGAAGCTGCATTTGTATCCTGGTCTTGGTAGTTAATGGCTTTCCCATCTCATTCCCCTGTGGGGTGCAGTCAAATGCTGGCTCACTGTAAAGTCACTACGTACACCTTGTCTGCTTTACCCTGGTCAGTGATCCACTTGGCTGGATGCAAAAGCTAACAAACACAGGAAAGCACATGTGAATTCCAGTTGGACAGGATTGGTCAGGTGCTAAAGCTGTACCAGTGTCTGCACTGAATTCTGTCTGTGTGGAGACCAAGATCCCAGCTTCTGTAGTGCAGAATGTCCATCTGTCAAGCTGAGGGGTGTAGAAGCTAATGTTGGAAATCCATGCATGCCTCTTGGCCAAAGTGCTCTGACAGCAGATATGGGGGATTGTGGGATCTTCCCCTGGAGTGTAGTGCTGGGTTCATAGCTGATGGTAGGAACCAGTCACTCTGCATACTGGCACATGTCACTTGACTTACACAAGTTACTAGAACATTTGGGATTATGAACACTACCCAGGCTGACATCACGTCTGCTGCCCACTGTGGCTCACCAAATCTCTCTCCTTTCCTGTTTCTCAAATTTTCACTTTGTCCTGGAAGTCCTGGTGTAATCTCCAAACATAACCCTTCATGAGCCAGATCTTGGTAACTGAGGCCAGGTCTTCTGTAGTTCAGAAGACTTGCCCCAGCCTGCTCTCACTTCACTCTACTCTTCAGCTATGTAGCCCCTTCCAGTTCATTCAGCTGGATTACAGCAGCACCCAGTTAGGGTGGTACCATTGCAAGGAGCTGTGCAAACAGAGTCCCTGCCCTGACAAGGCTACCTGCTGACTTGTTGGGATGCAGCTATTGTGGCTTGAGAAGCTCCAAGATGCTGAAGTTTTCATGTTGCGTCATATCAAGACACGTGCACGATGCCTCCTTTCGCTTCTCTCAAACACCTCTCCAACCGCCCCAGTGTCAAAGCACAAATGACTAGTCATCACACTGAAATCTTTGCCCTTGGAAACATTCCCTGCTTGTCTGATGTTGCCACTCCTGAAGGGATGAGATTAAGTGCCCCTGCTTCCTGCCCTTGAACCAAACATTCTCACTTTGGGCTGGGAGGCCAAGAAACAGCCACTTACAATAACTTGTATCGGAATCTACAGCTCCAAGTAGCTCCCCGGGGGTCTGCCTCTTCCATGTAAATTGAAACATCCAGGGACTGGACTGGGGTGTCAGCAGGCCCTCTCCCTGCCAGTCATGCTAGATAACACCTGCAAGGAGTGTTAGGCATGGCTGCTTGGGTGCTGCAATTCCTGACCTGGGGTGGTGAAAGCTTTGTGGTCCAACCAGCTTGGTTGGCACATGCATAGGCAGGCTAACATGAGGGCTGGGCTCAGCAGTTCTCTACAGAGTATGTGTGAGGGACTAGAAAGCCTCCTGCAGTGCTGTTGAGAACCTCAAGGCCACCCTTGCAAGGCTGGGGGGTGTCTCATACCAAACAGTCTGGCTGAAATCATGGGCTCAAGAACAAGTACTGTCTAGCTGCTGGATTCTCCTCCCTTGGGTCTGGGCAGTAAATGAACTGGGGGGGAGGGGAGATCCCTCTGGTTCCTTCCTCATCTCCCTCTGCTCCCCAGTATGGAGATGGCTCTGACAGTCACATGAAAGCCCTTATCTGGCTCCACTGCTCAAGGCCACAGGCAGTTACACTCCCACTGGCATTACATATTCATGCTTTGCTCACCAGGGTGCACTCAGACCTCACCAGGGTGACCAGTCTGCCCAACCAAGGGCTGCAGTGGCAGCCTGCCAGGAGCCCAGACTGCCTTGAAACAGAACAGAATGGGTCCCAGCAAGCAGCAATAATGGTTGGGTTCGAGCTCCCCATCCTGCTCCAAGAAAGGGGGGTCAGTGTGCTGGGACCTGCAGTCTAGGCTCAGCTATTATAGAGGCCCACTGTAGAATGCTCTTTAGAAAACCAGAGCACACAACAAACCCCTCCACCCCCAGAAATCCTGTCCTTGAGAAACTGGCTGTATTGGTTCCAGGTGCGGTGTCTACAGAGGCGCTGATTAACTAAAACTGGCGGGTTCTTGTGCTACTGCCGTCTGCTGGGGATCACCGCAATGGCTGTCCAGGCCAGAGCCATTATGAAATCATCTCCATGATCTTGATATCCTAACATTAGCCTGAAGATTAATTAGAACATAGAGCAGGTTTGAGGGCAGAGAACACCTGTAAACCCCTAGAAAGGTTCCCCCTGAAGCATGTTGCTTGATTCAGGAGGTGAGCGGAGGATAGCTTGACTTCCCACTGACAGGGACTTGGAATTCCATTCTCGGGGATGGGTTTCAGTGGGACTAGGAGGTGCTGGCAGTTGTCAGGCCTGCTGACTTCTCTTGCAAGGGCCACATCTTAAGGGCCTACACTTGGACTAGGCTAGCAGCATCTACTGACCAGTGCATACCTGTATGACCTTAATGATACGGTGCAGCTGAACAAAGCCATGCCCCCTCCAGCCTTCCTTCCCCCAGCAAGAGGTAGTACCAAGAGCACAAGATTCCCTTGAGGCAGTCTGTCCAAGACGACTGTCCTGTGTGTGGGGTGGGAGGGTGTTTAATCCGAGGGGCTCAGGAAAGCAGTGAGTGAAGGCTGTTAGGTTACTGGGAAGGGCCTATGCCTAACCTGGGTTCTCTTGCTCCCCACAGGACTGGTCTGGTTAGCTTGGTTAGTTTTGCTCTGAGAGCACATGGCTCTGGACCCCACTTGTCTGGTTTTGGGAAGTTGGCAGGCTCCCATGAATTGGCTGCTGCTTGAGAAGATCAGAGACCCTTGCTCTGAGACTTCCACCGTCTGTCTCTGGTGCAGCTGGGTGCAGGGCTGGCAGGTCTCCCTCAGCACTTCTGTGGCTGATCATCCTGCTATTGGTGCTGAGTTGTTCAGCAGCAGGGGTCTGGAATCCATCTCTGACCTTCAGTTAGCTTTGAAAGCAGATGAGGCTTTTGGTCCTGTGTCCATGTTATAAACCCATCCTGAGCTGCTAAGCATGACCTACTGACCGTCACGGACAGTGACTGCTGACCCACATCCTTTCTGAGGGATGCTGGGGAAGCTCCCAGTGCCCATCCGTTTCTAGTCACATAGCTGCACTGTAGTCAAAAGGGTGTATCCAAAGGCTCTCCTGTTCCTGGGCATAAAGAACACACAGTACCCTGCAGGCTTCATTTTCCAGGGACAATCCATCTTCCTTCCTATGCCTCTCTAAGCCCTCAATAGGATTTCTAATCTGGCCACACTTGGCTTCTACCACAGGCTTTCTGAGCTGAAAAGCAAGTCGGCAGTGCTGGTCTCATTCTGTCTCCATGCCTCAGGCTGTAAAAACAAGCTGGGATTTATGATCCTCAGAATGCCACATGTTAGGGACAGGTTGTATGACTTGCTCATCTTGGTACTCTACTAACCTTCCCTTTCTCTCTTTTTCTCTTCCTCTTGTTTCCCCTAATCCTCCTGTTGCTGATGCAGAGCGCCTGTACAGCCAGCTTGAGAGAAATCGCCTGCTCGCTAACGAGCTGAAGTTAACGCTGCATGATCTGTGTGACTGAGACGGTGGCCCACTAATGACCCTAAACAAGCTTATTGTGAGCACCAGTACTGTGGACCACAGTGAAATCTGATCATTCTTAACAGACTGGCAGATTAGCAGATTTTATGCAATTACTGCTATTTAATGAGGCAGCTAAAGTCTATCCTCTAATGTACTTATTTTTTTTCAAAAGGTAACCTCTGTTCTCCATGCATAAACCTCCCCAGGACTGTAATTCCTCCTGATTCTGATCACTCTGGGCAGTCTCACTCTATCAGTGCAGTGGGGAGTCCCTGGGGGCTGCTGTTCTGGCTCTAACAGTCAGGTGTGATGTGGGGGTTGGCTGCATTGGAGACCTGTGTCTGTTAGATGAGTTGCTGTAGATGCTGCTTTTGACAATATCCGATGTGTCTAAGTGCTGTGACTGACCAACTTACTATATGCTGAATGTCTGTAGGATCTCCTGCTGCATGGATTGATGGCTGTTTCTAATGACAATAAACCACTGACCTTGAGGTCTGTAAGACAAAATGCAAACTTGTGCTGCTTTCATAAACCCAAGCTCCATCCAGAAGGCCTGTGGAGAAGCCTGGTCACTGTTAAGACCATGTGGCCTGGGGTGTGGAGAGGCCTCTTGGGAGTGAGCTGCTGTTGTCCAAGGACTTGCTGAGTTGGAGGCTGTGGCTGCAGTCGCTGTAGTGGCAAAGCCTGTGTAAGCTTGGAACTATCCCCCTTGAGAGCCCGCTCAGGGAAAAGCCCGTAGATCCTGCGGTCCATGTGTGTCTTGGGCAGAGCGGTCTCTAGAGTCTCTAGCAAGGTGCCTTGCCCTCACTGCATCAACTTTGGACTGTCCTGGAGGTCAGAGTAATGCACACAATTTCTCTCGCTAATCAGCAGCGATTACTGTGTGGAGACCCTAAGTTTGTGTACAGCGGTGGGGGTAAATGGGCAGCCTGTTTCAAGCTGTCTAAATAGCAAACAGCGCAACAGCATGTGAAGTATGTTATGTCAGGGCCACCCTTGGAATAAGGGTGACCCAGAACACTGGTCAGCTGTGGGATATAGACTTTCCTGGCTTCTGAAACACATTTTTAGCCTCCAGGGCAGACTTACCAGCATCCCAAGCTCTTGCTAGCCCGCTGCCTGCTGTTGACCTAGAATAGTCTCTCCTTCCTCAAGCTCTCGGCCCCCGTGAAGAGGGAGTGTGTTTAGAACTGAGGCTTGCTGTCCAGTCTGGCTATTAGCCGGTGGTCCCATGACCTTTCTGACCAGGCTCTTAACATCTGCCATGTGATCACCTGGAGGGGTCCAGTTAGTCTGTGGCTGAAAGGAATTGCCCATTATGTTTCGGCTTGGGTTTGCAGCAGTCTCCCCAAGCTGCCATTAGGCAAACAAAGCCACTATCTGGGTTTTGAGATCTGGAAATGCAAGAGGCATAGTGTTGAAGCAATGGGAGATCTGGGGGAGGCTAGCTTCAGTCTGACACATCTGCATGCCAAGTACTACTGGAGATCTTGCTGCTCAGGAAGCACCAGCATTTCAAGAGGCAGAGGCCAGGAACAACCCTTGTGGCTGCAATTGGCCCTGCATCTGACGTCTGAGGAGCTAACCAAAGCAGTGTGCTGGGAAAGAGTTAATGCAGGTCTCCGCAGGGGCTGTACCTATGTGACTGGTAACTGTCTAACTCTTCCTCCCACTAGATAAACTGAAATCCACCAAAGAGGAGCATCTCTGCACGCAAAGAATGCTGGACCAGACCCTGCTGGACCTGAACGACATGTAAAGGATCCCTGCCATCGCCTCTGCCCCACCCAGCAAATGGCTGGGCACCAGCCCAGCCAGAGCTGCCCTTTAACCCCAAGGGTTACCTTCTCTTGCCAATTCAACCAAACCAACTTCTGCCAAGTCACCTCAGGGTTAAAGGTCACCAGGTTGGGCGGAGCCTTAAACAGCATCATTAAGGGAAATACAAACAATGCAATAATGTCTGGAGAACGTGTGAGATGTACACATTTTGTAACTACCTTTTTTGTAGCAACCATTGTAAACATTCCAAATAACTCTGGGGCTCACAAGCGGCACCTAAAAGAAGCTGTTGGCTTTAAAATTTGATATTAACCTCTTTTGCTCATCAGCTCTGGTCCCCTTTGCCCCGCTGCCAGGGGGAAGCCGAGGTGGGGCAGTTCTGGTGCTGGGTGTTCAGTTTGAGTAGCCTGGCTAGGAATGCAGGGATCCTTTCTGCTGGGCACTAATGCATCCTGTCAGAACTGGAACTCTTGCAGGAGCAGATGGCCCGAAAAAGGGCCTTCAGTTTCTCAGCCTTAAAGTTTCTCTCCTTGCATGGCAGAGCCATTGGAGCAAAGAGGAGATTGCTTTCTTTTTTTAAAAAGACCAAACCTGTTCTCTTTGAACACTCATGAATGGAAGAATTAGTCACATGGGCCTCTTGGCCCTGTGTGTGCCAGTCACTCCCCTTTGGCCATTGACTAGAGAAGCAGGCAGCCCTTCTAACCCATTGCTGCCACTGGGTTTGAATCTGCCTTCACTAAGTGCTATTGCACTGAGCTTTATCACTCATTGCTGATCAATTGTAACAGGTCATGTATAAAACTGCCTCTTGTGTGAAGAGCTTTGCTTACACTGAGGGGATCCCTTCAGTCCCCCCGTTACCCAGGAGTGCTCTTATTGTCTTGAATCAGGTCCAAGCCACATTGCAGTGCATTGTTGAGGTTCTGTTCGTGAGGCACAGTAGTGAGATCTGCATGAGGTTTGCATTGTGTAGCTTAGGCTTGAGAGAGGCTCATTGGTTGTGGTGGTTTATGGGGCCAGTTAGAGGACAACCTATATCAAGTGTTTTGATACTAAAATTGACAACTGTCTTATATTGTCTTTTGAAATAAAAACCATTCCCGCCATGCTGGTTTTAGACATAATGGGCTTTGATTAAAATAAAGCTGCTATACACCCACAGGCGCCTCCATGTTTCTAAGGATGGGGATGTGCATGAACTGGTTCTTTTCCCATCAACTGCAGCTGACCACAGCCCCAGACAAGAACATCCAGTGGGGCTCTGCCAGTTGCTAAGACTAGCCTGCTTGGTGCTACTAGATGCTCGACTGATGCTCTGTAAGCTACTTCAGGGTTCCAACTGACCTGGCAGGGAAGGGGGCACTTGGATACAGGTAAGCAGTTAGATGGACAATTAACTTCTTGCTTGCACTGGGTTTTCCAGATAACAAGCTGGTAACTGTGTAATGACTCTCAACCTCCTCTGCACCCAGAGTCCGTAATCAAAGCAAGGTGCCAAACTAGACCCTGCCCCAAGTGAGGTCTCTGGAAAGCAGAGGGAGCAAGCTATGTAGTTACAGGGATCTGTAATCCATCCATCTTTCCAAGGGCTGTACCTTCCACAGGATCAAGCTTAGCCCCCTGCCCAAAAGCCGACATTTTCTAGATACCAAATCTGAGCTTGTGTAGCTATCAAACCTTTGACTCTTTCAGGAGTTAGAGAAAGGAGTTTGTCTTTAAGGCGCAAGACAAACACAAACCCACCACCCCTGCAAAACCTGTTCAAATAGCTGATAAACTCCATAAGGGACAGAGTCCAGCTCCCCTTGGAATATTTCCAACACCCGCTGCAAAAAGAAAGTCCAACTAGCCCCGGGAAAGGGAGTGGAACTACCTGATCCCTACTGCCAGAAGAAATGTTAACTAAAATGGCTACTGTATGCAACTTTCTACATGCATGGCAGAGGACAGCTCTAGGCTCGTAAGAAAGGGCCTGTGTATATGGATTGCTGTTTCAAACTTTCCTTTTCTACAGAATAACCCATTTTCCCCTGCCCCATTTTTCATCCTGTAGGGAAAAGCAGCTTCCAAGTTCACCTGGCATTTCTCTACCTACATATCACTTTTTTCCTTTTAATGTGTAGCCTAAACCCATTCAAGAAATTCTGTTGTGAGGATTTGAAACAGATGGGGCAGCTTGTGCCAAATATTTTAAGCTAGGACTTTTTATCTTTCCTGAAACATGTAAATGTTTCCAGTGAGACCTTCTATTTTAGAAGTTCCTCAAACTTTGAAGAGCTCCGATCTGCTGTAGCTATAGGGCTAACTTAGCTCTGTGGGTTTTCTCTCCTGTTAGCCTGGGCCTGTACGGTGCGCTTCATCCTCTCTCAAATTTAAGGGAGACGTCTACCGCCTGAGCAGCAGCACTAACTAAATCCACAGGGAGAAGCTTTCCCCTGTAGCCCTGAGCTCTGACGAAACTGGAGCTGCACTACGCAGGAGTCTAATAAAATAGAAGGAGCAAATATTATGGCTGTTCTACAGCTGGCTTTAAATTCCAACTGGGAACTAAAAGGCTGTGGAAAAGTAAGGACTAAATAGGACCATCTGTTGTACATAGAACTAGAAGGCAGAATCTCTGTGTGTAGAAATCCAGTTAGGGAAAGTAAATTAAAACAAGATTTTAATGCTGGCTTCCATTGTAGCTAAACAATTCCAGCTTGGGCTTGTCTGCCCTCATTGCAGGCAAGTCAAGGGAGTGGGGAGCAAATGGCACAGTCACCCGCATATGAAATTAAAGATCTGATACTTATAGGGCAACAGGTTAGGAAGGGCAGCTGTGGAGATGCTGCATTGACTTGCCTACTGCAGAGCTCCACATCCTCTCATTACAGCCCTGGTTGCAGTAAAAATGAAAGCCCCAAAGCCTTGTTTGATCAGCTGGAGAAGTTTTTTAAAAGAAGGGGGGAGGGGAGGAAAAATTCCTTTGGCCAAATGGGGCAGGTGCCATGTGGGGGAGGCATGGCTAGGCCCTGACCTGGCTGTGCTTCTGTTTCCACTTGCACCAAAGCTTTCTAAAGATCGAACTGCAAGGAATTTTGGTGGTGTAGCTACAGGGCCATGCCTCAGGCTGCTGGGCCCTGGCCAAAGCTGCACTTTCCCCCAAAGCTGAGCGGTCATTAGGTGTCCAAGAGCCAGACCAGCTGGAGAGAGCACAGGAAAAGATAATCTAGAACAGAGGTGTTTTCTCTGCTGTGCTGGTTTCTGCTTGCCTTCCAGCTCAAGCGCCTCAGGGTGATTGCTAGGCCTTTGCCTAGACCTGCTCTTCCTCACGAGCCTTTGCCCTGTCTCTCACCCGTTTCATTTCTGCCACTGCCTCAGGCCTGAGGACTTGAGCACTCCGATGTTTGCTGCCGCATTCCCTGTTGTCTGCTCCAGTGTGGCAAGCGCCACCTAGCCTCCTTTACTGCTGGGGGAATTCTGTGCCTCTGTGCGTGCACAGAATTTATATTCTCTTCTCTTCTCTCCCGCTCTTTTCTCTCTCTTCCCCTCCCCCCCCTTATTTTGTTTCCCTTTAGAAAAATGATTTTCTAAAGGGGAAGTAAAGGGAAGCCACAAAAGCAGTCATGCAACCCTCCCCAGCAGAGAGAAATTACTGGGGGGTGGTGGCAGGACTAGGGAAGACATGAGTGGAGCTCCTACGTGGTGCTGGGCTCAGCTGCTCATTCCAGCTAGGCTGGGGAGGACAGGACTTCCTTTTCCCCGGCACAGCAGCCAGGGCCGACTCAGAGTGTCTCCTCCAGCTACAGGAAACTGCACACTACCCTGTGCTTCCTGCACCCCTTGCTTCTCAGCTGCAGGGGGGAGGGAATCCCTCTACAGGGAGCTGCTTCCTCATCTGCCCAAGCCCTGTGCAGCCAGACCCCCCTCATACCCAGTCCCTCCCAGATGAGCCCTACTCCCCCTGCACCTGGTCCACCCCAACAGATCTCACCCTACTAAGCCCCAACCAGCTGCACCTGGATCCCAGCACTACTGTGCCCCACTCCCCCAGCAACTAAGCCCCCCCACTGCCAGATTCCCCTGCTGAGCCCCAACCACCTTCACCTGGACCCCCCTGCAGCATCCCATTACTGTTGCACCCAGAACCCCCCAACAAGCCCCTGTGCATCCAGATTTCCCCCCCACTGAGCTGCCCGAACCCAGATTGCCCCACCCAGAAGGGCAGGGCTCGGGGGTGTTTCTGGGGCAGGCCCATTCCTTGCTCTGTCAGGATTTGGTGCAGCCTCACTGCTGAGACTGTGTCCCAGGGAGGGGGAAGCTGCACAGTAATCTCCCACCTCTGTGCAGCCAGTGGCCTGTGCTCCCCAATGCCATCCTGGAGCCTCCACATTTATTTGACAAAATTTGCAGAATTTAAAATACTGTGTGCAGTATTTTTATTTTTTTGGCATGGAATGCCCTCAGGAATACCTCTCCTGCATGCAGGGGTGCTGAGAGCCATTGAACCAAACTGTAAACCCTGGATATCATGGAAACCACTTCAAGCCAGCCAATGCAGCAGCACACCCTAGTTCCAGGACTTTTGCCTGCATGCTAACAAACCATGCCAAAGGGCCCGATTCTGCCTCTCCCACACTCACGTGCTTCAGTGGATGCCATTTCCTTGCACTGTAAACTCTTGGGAGAGGGACTGAGCCTTTGGATAGGGCTAAGTGTGCTATCAGTGCTTACCAAATGAAGCACTTCACTGTACCAAGCCCCTCAATGAACTAGGAAAGAGCCAAAGTCCAGCTGATTTCTGCAAGCTTGTGCTTTCCTCCTGCTGTATGGGGACACCTACAGGCTGCTCTGGGGATCCTGCCAATTTGGGGTTGGCTTTTGCTGGGCAGGGTTAAATCAGTGTTGCCAACTCTATAAAGACTTTATCACAACTTCCCAGCTGTGGGGTCTCTCTCAACACCCCGGTGCCTGGAGGCGCACCATGGGGGGCGACTCAGCTGTCATTTAAAACACACATTTCTAGGCTTCACCGTTGTAGAGAAACTTCGAGACATGACCTGTATGTGCCCTAACAGCTGGAAAGCAAACAACAAACGATATGATTTTGGGGGCCTGGCTCATGGCTATTAAGGAGTGGCAATCTAATTATCTTAAGTGTTTTGCTCTAGATTGTGCCTCTCACCTCGTATCTTCCTTACCCCATTGTCCTCTCCTGCCCCCCACCCTCGCTTGGCTCGGGATAAGACAGCAGGCCCATTCCTCTCTCTGTTCCCAATGCCTAGGTCAGGGGTTGGCAACCTTTCCGAAGTGCTGTGCCGAGTCTTCATTTAGTCACTCTAATTGTTTCACGTGCCAGTCATACATTGTTAACAACATTTTTAGATGGTCTCTTTCTATAAGTCTATAACATATAACTAAACTATTGATGTAAATAAGGTTTTTAAAATGTTTAAGAAGCTTCATTTAAAATTAAATTAAAATGCAGAGCCCCCCGGACCGGGCAATGTGAGTGCCACTGAAAATCAGCTCGCGTGCTGCCTTCGGCACACGTGCCATAGGTTGCCTACCCCTGGCCTAAGTCATCCTGAAACCTTCCAGTGCCATTCTCCAATGCAGCTGCCTCTGGTGTGGCACCGGGGGCCTGGGCGTAGGTTAATTCCGGGCTCAGGAGACTGGCACCGGGGTGTGTAAGGTGCACGCAGAGCAGCCACCCCCCCTGTTCTAAGTTAATCCTGCACCAGACCCGCCCCCTGGGACCTAGTTTTGCAGCCAGGACGTCAATTCTGGCCCTGGCACTCGGAGCACACCAATGCCCTCCCCTCCCCGCTCGGGCAACCTGCGCATGCGTAATGGATAGACTCTGCGCCCCACCCGGCAGCGCCCCGAACGGAGCGGAGCAGGCGCAGTTGCTGAGCTAAAGCGCGGCAGACGGGGAGCCGACGCACGCGCTGTGGGACACGGAGGGGCGGAGGCAGCGCCGCACGCGCAAAGGCGCATGCGCAGAGTAGCGGCTGCGTGCCTGCGAGCGGGAGCTGAGCCCTACGGCAGCCGCCATCTTGTCCCCGCTCCTTTCCTCGTCTTCAGCATGAGGCTGCCGAGGCGGGGCCGGCCCCCCCCGCTCCTCCTCCCCCTCCCCTTCCTGCTCCTCCTGGGCCCCGCCCGCCCCTTCAAGCTCAACGTGCCCAAGGTGCTGCTGCCCTTCAGCCGAGAGCTCCACGTCCCCTTCGTGCTGGAGGCCGAGGGCGGCTGCTACTCCTGGTGAGGGGGCGGGGCCTCCGAGAGCGGGATGGGGGCGGGGCTGGAGGCAGGGCCTGTGGGCTGGGGGCGGGGCTTGTAGGACTGGGGAGGGGCTGGAGGCGGGGGTCTATGGGGCTGGGGAGGGACTTGTAGGCCTGCGGCTGAGGCTGTGTAGAGATGGGGGGAGGGACCAGGGTTTTTAGCCTGTGGGTGTAGGGTTGAGGGGAGCCTGGCCTGGTGATGGGGGGAGGAGGCCCTTACCTGGGGAAAAAGGTGAACATAGGGTTGTCCTAGGGGAGAGGCCTGGGCTGGAGGGAGCTTGGCCTTGGGGGTGGGGCTCAGTGAGTGCCAGCCCCCAGAGATGTGGAGAAGCTGGGTCTATGGCAGTGGCAGGGGGAGTAAGGAGCTGGGCCTGCGGTAGGAGAGAGGGGCCCAGATCTCTCCTCCGGGGGAGTCTGTGGGGAGGGGAGTAGCTGAGCCTCTGTGGGGACAAGAAGGATTTTGGCCTGTTGGGGTAAGTTATGGGTAGTGGGGCTTGACTTTTTGGGAGGAGCATATGGGCCTTTGGAGGGTTAGAGGGGTCACAGCCTATGGGGAAGGCAGGGACCCTGGGGAAAGCAGGGTTGCCTTATTAGTTTGTTTGGTCAGAGCTCTGCAACAGGCCGGATGATCTGGTACACGGTTGGTTCAGTGGCCTCCTTACCGTGCTGAGCCCTTATCATTTATGTAGGTCCTTGTGAATTTCAAAACTAATCATTGGCACAGTGGGTTTTAGCCCACAGAACTCATTGCCACAATATATTAGTAAGACCAAACCTTGTGTGGGATTTGAGAAGCGGTTAGACGTTTTTATGGATAACAATAATATCCAGAATGGCAATAGTGAATACTAACTCCCCTCTCCTGGCAAAATAAATAAACCTGCACAATTTTTGGAAGTGATGTAACCCTTATTCCTTAGGCCTTAAGCCAACCTCTAACTGTTGCCAGTTAGGAAGAAACATTTCCTGGGAGTGGGCATTCCATGACTGTCTGTTGCAACATCCTCTGAAGCAACTGGTACCGGCCTTTGTGGTGGGACAGGGTACTTTTCTAAATGAATCACTAGTCTGATCCAATATGGCAGTGTCACGGAGTTGGGGGGGGGGAGGGGAGACAAGGTCCTGCGACCCCCGGCTTCCTGCGATTCACCGTGACTCTCAGCCAGGCAGTAGAACAGAAGGTTTATTAGACGACAGGAACACAGTCCAAACCAGAGCGTGTAGGTACAACCAGGACCCCTCAGCCAGGTCCTTCTGGGGAGTAGGGAGCTTAGACCACAACCTCGGGGTTCCCTTTGATTCCCCAGCCAGCCCAAGTCTGAAACTCCACTGCAGCAGTCTCACTCCTCCTCCCCCCGGCTCCTCCCCCTGCCTTTGTCCAGTTTCCCGGGCAAAGGTGTCACCTGGGTCCAACCCCCTCTCAGCTCAGGTTACAGGCTCAGGTATCCTCACTCAAGTGGAGTCATCCCCTGCTCTCCCGTCCCCCATGCAGACAGTCCCAGCAAGACATTAACAGGTCAATCCACCCCACTTCCTACTTTGTCACAGGCAGTTCCTATGTATCCTCTCCGATAGCATGCAGCTCACTCATACCAAGGGGAACATTTCCCTAAGACACTTCCTTATTCTGAGTTTCAGATCCATCTGATGTTGAATCTATCTGTAATATACTGAAAAAAATCTGCACCTCCCTTATTTTGCCCAGATAATAAAAATAAGAATAGAAAAATCCAAATCTCTCTGTTTTCCAGGTATTCCACACGTCATGACACAGTCACCGTTGAGCCAATTTACGAGAATGGTACCACTTGTTCGCAAAAAGCTTTGCTGTCTACTCAGTCTACACAGGCCACAAAGCTAAGCAGTGTTGTTATAGCTGAGGAGCTTGGTAGGTGGATAAAGAGCAACATGATAGGGAAGGAATTGGGTGTCTAGTAGGGACTTCAAGGGCTGAGATAGAATAGGCTCATGAAATCATCCAGTCCTGCCCAAAGAGACACATATAGGATTGGGCACTATGGTACTAGTGCTTTGTCCCATCTAATTTTAATAGTGCAAGATGTGGAACTGTGGTGTATTTCAGTATCCGTTTCAAAACCACAGATCTGAGTGATGTACATGCAAAATGACAGTGACGTGTAGTGGCCACACCACAGTCTGCATGTGGCTCAAGGAAAGATAAAAGCAAAAAGTATAACAGTGTAACATCCATGCCCATCATAGTCCCAGAATGGGTTTATCAGGGACTTTGTTGAGGAACTTGTGCTTTCCGACAAAGGTGCTTCCTCCTCCTCCCACTGATTTAAGAATTGCCACTTTTTTGTTTGTTTGTTTTCAGTAGTACTACCTTCTCAAGATTTGGGAAATCAACATAAACTTATGGGATGTTGAATTAAAGCACACTCATTTATTCTCACCTTTTAGTGACAGGCCATTTACTGCGTTGTGACATCATTGTTGATATGATAAACAGTATTGAGATTATCTCCCGAACCCGAGAAATATATGTGGAAGATTCTCCACTTGAATTAACCGTGAGAGCTCTGGATGTTGAAGGTACTGTATACAGGATAAACTTCTGGGGCAACTCCAAGGATTAAACTCTACCTCCTGAGAAACAAAGACATCCCTTAATCTGAGCTTTTTAAAGAATGTATTCTGATATGTAGCAGATTTTGTTCCCATCCCCAATGTAGAAACTTTTGGGCGTATCACAAAATCCTGTATTTCATGTGCTATGTAATTTTCAGGTAGAGAAAATATGCCTGTTTCTCACTAGTTCCTAAAATGTTTTAATATGAGCAACATGAGAATTTATTGTACTTCTGTTTATCTTTCATTTGGAGGGCATATAATAACTGCTGAGTAAAAGTAGTATCCCACTTAGTGCGAGCGTAACAACTCTGTGACATTGCAAGGTTCTCAGATGCCACACTAATAAAACTGGTATAAAAACTTAGATAATAGTAGCCAGAATTCTTGTTTTCTTTGCTATTATCCCCACCACAGAGCTGATTTACTAATAATTGTTTAAAACTGTTATATTCTCATTCCAGCTAATTTCCAGCATGAAAATAAAATAATGTTCTTCTTTTCATCCTAGTTTGGTTTTTGTCTACTTGTACATGGGTTTGTGTGTTTGTATTTAGGGAGAAGTTGGATATGGTCAGAAATATTTTGGAATATAATGGGCATGGGCAAGTATACAAGATTAAGAAGGGAGAGTTGTCATCAGAAATATTCCACACCTGGAACATGGGCCTGTGGCCAGTTTGTTCACGGTTCTGTAACTGGATGTGAGGAGCTAGGCAACGTAAGGACAGTTGGTAGTGGCATAGTGATAATGCAGGGTTTTCCCTGTTCTCCGAGCAGTAGACAGTACAGGATAGATTAACACATTTAGCTGTGTAGGACTCCATACCTAAAAACATATGTATTCACCAGCACGTTTCTGAATCTGTCTGTTTGGTTTCTGTCTTCAGGAAACACATTCAGTAGTTTGTCAGGAATGACATTTGAGTGGAGCATTGCTAAGGACGATGACATGGAAGGCTTAGAACTGTCTAGCAAAATTAGGTAACTATATTTAGAATAATTAATATACCGTCTGTTGCATTTCTATAGCACCTTTCATCCCAGCATTTCACAGTGGGGTAGGAAGTACTATTATCCCCATTTTACTTGTGGGTAAGTGGGAATGCAGAGAAGAGAATTGATGTTCTCAAGGTAACAGTGAGTCAGTGATAGACCTGGATATAGAACCCAGGAGTTCTGATTTCCAAGTTTATGGGCTGACTCTTCAGTCACACAGAAGTACTGCTGCTGGTAAAGTCAGATGCAGCAGAAGCTGGCTGAAAGAGTTCTTGTGGTCTGCATATCTGTAATAAGTAGACACTGAGTGCAGGTGGAGGGTTCTGTAGTGGATTAGCTTCAGCTATCTGTGTAGACATTACCTTTCTCTGTTCTATTGCCCTGTACACCGGGGGAGGTCTGTTGTCTCCCTGACTTGGTGATTAATGGATGTGCACATATCAACTTAGAAGTTACGGGGTTTTGTCCCTTTATTCTGGCTAACATAGGTCCTCGTTCCACATAATCCTGTAAAGTTTGTCCTTCGATTACTAAAACATTTGTATACACACACACTGAAAATATAAACTGAAATGATCTTGGAGATCCTTTTCTACCTGTAAAAGCCTAGTTTGGTCTTTTTAGGATTTTAAAATACTCTGAAGCAGAGTATTCCCCACCAGACTACATTGTCGAGATGGAACGAGCAGGAAAACAAGGGGATAGGATTCTGGTATCAGGCATCAAAACTGGTGCAGCTATCATAAAGGTCCGAATTCAGGAACCAACTTATAAGGTGAATTCTTATTGTAGATTTCCCACCTTTAAAACAAAACTTGTGCCTTAAGTAGATTGCAGTTCCAGGCATATGCTTGTTAAAATTATATTTTCTTTACCATCAATACCATTATTTGTCTTTCAGAAGTTATAGGCAATGACACCATTCAAACCATTTTCCATTTAAAATGTATAAATTTGGACAGTTTTGATAGTACGGTATTGAGAAATAAATTGATCTATAAATCCCTAAAATATAATATACCCATGTATAGTGGGTTAAGAGGACACTCGATTAAAAAATCACATTTCTGTCTGAACTTGCCTGTAACAATAGCAGATAAAAAACAACACCTACGACTATTGTAACTAAGAGGTTGGAGAAAAATACTTTTTGGGTTTTTTTCAGTTCGTTACTGCATTTGTTAGCATTTGGTGGATAGTCAGTTTCACTGTTATGATCCCAAAATGATTAATTCAGTTAGTATTTTTTGTTGGTTGTGGGAGTCTTTCACATAGCAACAGAAGAAAGTCTTATTTTTTAAATATTTTCTATGTGATTGTAAAACCACAAAAATTAGCAAGAGGACTTGGGCAGATGTAGAATCTGAAACTACTTTTAACCTTTGTTTTAATTAACTAGAGTTCAGCTGACCATCCTTTAAAAGAAAATTGCCACATTTTACTGTATCTAGCAGGCAGAAGGTTCAAATGGTGAGACACTTCTTCCCATGAGTAACTGAAATTTATTTTAAAATAATATTTTTAATAATAGAGTTTTAATTTTGAAATCTCCTGCTGCTGGTGGCCCTTTTGCTGAAAAATTACAGTGTGATATTGACAGAGTGGGATGTCTGGCCAATGTCAAACTCTAAAACTCGTTTCCCTCTTGCTTTTGACACTGCTTTCACAACCATGGCAAAGCTTTTGCCCATTAAAACCAAGCATTCTGTTTAATACTTTTTAAAGTTCTACTTTTGATTGTTTAACCCTCTATTGACGCCTTGTGGGAGCCGTGCTCTCTCACACATTTCTATCCAGTTTTTGCAGAGTGGTAGTAAGCTTCTGGTTTCTATCCGTCCTCCATTAGAAAGTAGCTGCTGCACTGGTGCGTCTGTTGGTTCTGGAGAATATATTCCTAATACCATCCTATGACATTTACCTTCTGGTTGGAGCCTACATTCAGTACCAAGTTGCTAAAATTGTACAGGGAAAGATCACAGGTAAATACTTTTTTTAATACCTTCAAGTTTCCCAAAATCTTCAGAATTTTTTTCTAAGTGAAATTACAAAAGTTAAAGTCTCGTGCACAGGTGGTATTTCACTTTCCTGCAGTTGCTGTTCCTGACTCCTGGGGAAGCCAGGGTTAAACTTAACCCTGAAACCCAACAGAGCAGATGTTTTCCATGCGTGTCTAATGTCCCTTGTGATGGGTCTGTGTCCTACAGAAAAACTCAAATCATAATAGCAGTGGATGCCGCTGTATAGAGGCCAATGACTATTGAGTGGAACAGTGCTTCAGTCTGTGGCAATAGAACATTTGAACTCCAGATACTTGATGCACTTAACCAACCAAGACTGTTAAAGCTTGCACACAGCTATTTGATGGTCTTCAGGGCTAACATACCTCTGCCCCTGTGTGTGGGGGGGGTTACTTCTTTGGTTGTCAGGAACCCAAATCTGTGCCTTTATAAAGAGAGAATCTTGTGGAAGACAGAAGTAGACTATTGTGAAATAACTGTTTTAAAAAGTAACTTATTTCCTGCAGAAGTAGATTTGCCTCTTGAACATTATGAGCTTGAACTACGTGACCCCATTGTTGCACCTGGTGGGTCTGATCTTATTCCGGTGGCCAGACTGGATGTGGACACAGCCACTGTGACAGCAATGCAGTTGGGACAGATTAGTCTGGTCTTTGTTCATAAAAGTATCCTTTAAATAAAGTTGTAACCATGTCAGTCTTCTTTATTACTGTGGCCGTTCTCTTTCCTAAGCATGTCAGACCTGAATTAAGTAAAACCATGCTTCAGAAAGCAGATTTGGTGAGGCCCCACCCTGCAACACCTCAGAGAATTCTATAACTTCTTAGGGTAACTCCCTCCCTCAGGAAGATGGATTTTCCTTCTTCAGCCCCTATCCCTTCCTCAAGCTGGGCATGATGACATACTCATTCATCCACTTCGAGGTCAATATCATTGGTTCTTTTTGGCCAGTGCCCATCACTCAGCTCCTCGCTCAACTCCTTCACCTGTGATGCTTCTGGAATGAGAATGAGCCTCCTTGCCAGGTTCACAGTCCAGTTCTCATTGAAGTCAATAGAAAGACACCCATTGACTTCAGTGGAAGTTGGCTCAGGCCCCAGGTCCCCACATTTATGGGCTTAAGGAGTCCAAGGACATATGGTTTATTTAAAGGCTTCTGTTGCTCCCATACGTCCCTCCTATTTTTTTTTCCACAATAAGACTGAATTCCTTCTTTATACGCAAACTAAGATATTCACATGCGAGCTGCATCTGGACTTCCAAACTGCACTGTCTATGTCGTAGAAGCTGGATTTCTAGGTAATTAATCAGAAGATAAAAGCTTGATTTTTAAACTCTTATTGCTTCATGTTATTGACCAATCAAATGTTTGACTTTTAAAAAAGTGACTTAATTATATGATAGCCAGGGCCGGCTCTGGCTTTTTTGCCGCCCCAGGCAAAAAAGCCTCCGGCCGCGCCCCCCCCCCCCCCGCGGGGGGGGGGGGGCGGAGCCCGGGGGGGGGCGGCGAGCCCCGGCGGGGGCTCGGCTCTCCCCCCGGCGGCCAGAGCAAAGGGCGGCGAGCCCCGGCAGGGGCTCGCCGCTCTCCCGGGGGGAGGGCGGCCAAAGCGCCGGAGGGAGGGCGGGGAGCCCGGCTGTGGCCCCGCTCTCCCCGGCGGCCCGAGCGCCGCGCCGCCCCCCTCCAGGTGCCGCCCCAAGCACCAGCTTGGTTGCCTGGTGCCTGGAGCCGGCCCTGATGATAGCATTGCTCGTGTTAGAATCTGTTTTACGTCTATCACACAGAAACCTGCTGTTCTTGCTTGTAAAGTGCTGTGTACGTTTATAGCACTATACGTGTTTGGTTTTAATAATAATAAATGTAAAAATAAATTGTTCATATAGTTTACAGAAAACGTATATATCTGTTAAAGAAAACAACCCCATGCTATTTCAAGCTTCCTCTTATTAATTATTGCATATTTTTGTTTATTGTATACTTCATTTAGGGCCATTTTCAAATAATTAGATGTTAGAGGGTTAAAAGCTTATGTTATGGTAAAATTCCAACACTTGCCATGTTTTGCACATGACTGCATTAATTAACAGGCAAAGTGATTTTATATATATATATATATATATATATATACACACACACACACACATGTGCACACACAATTTGTATGATTGCTTTGTATAAAGCACTTTGAACCTTACGAGTGAAATGCCTTCTGTAAATGAAAAGATCATTCTTATTATCAGTTAGCCTCAGTTCGTGAAAGAAACAGGTCATGATAGTAGGATGAGACTATGTCTTATTGAAGAAACAGTCTTTGCTTGTCTCCTTCCAGGTACATGGGCTTGAAAATTCAATCTTGCATATTCACAACCCAGAAATCTAGCTAGTTGCCTGCTCTGTAATTTAGAGGCGTTAGTTAAACTTAAAGATTAACGGCACAGAATGGGCACCAGAGTTGGAAATAACTGGTCTCAGTTGCCGTATGAACCTATGCAGTCGTGCTACATTATTAAAAGTAACTACGCTGTTTACAGAGCTGTTTTCCATAGGAGAGTTGTCTGGCGCTCAAGAAGTATTGAGAAGAGGGACTGGATTGTTTAAGGGATGGGTAATTGACCCTTTTGGGTCACAAAGTCTCATCCAGAGTAAATGCATAGTGACCATGAAATTACCACCACCTGATTGGCTGTTGAGTCTCCGTTCACTTTGCAGCGAACAGATGCCTGCATCACAAAACTCACCACTTCTGTTGGCACTGGTTTGCCCCTTTGCTGGCCCAGGAAAGGATTTACCGCACACTTCCTTTCTGCTTCTATAAGTGCTCCAGAGTAGGAGTAAGAAGCATTGCAGGGAAATTTGCATGTACTGTTGCCTGTGTTCTACCATTTAGGGGATGAAAAGGGGGCTGCAGTCTTCAACGCTGTGAATGCAGCACCTTGCACCAGCATTAAATTAATGAAACTGAAACCTGGCTGGGTTTTTATTCAATGATTTTCTTGTTTTTAATAAGCCACCTTTCTTTTACATTTTATTTCAGGTTTCAGTGTTCACCCAGGAGACAGGTGGGTTCTAGAAGTGAAGCGAGCATATACAATCACTGTTGAGGTGTATGATAAATCCAGCACTAAAGTCTATTTATCTGATGTGAGTATGTGGGAAGGGTCTGTTGTGCTTTATTCCTTACAGACCCACAGCTGCGATAACTGAGGGATTCAAATCCCTTCAAAGTCTTCTTGGAAATAGCTTATTCTTCAGATGTTTAGGATTGAGAAGTATTCAGGTCTCTGGAATTCAGCTTAATGTGATGTTACTAAAGAGAGGATAACTTATTTTCAAATTTCAACTTCCATCTTCATTTAGAAGCTGTAGTGTTCTAATAAATGTAATTTTTCTTATGCCTTTACATTTAGGACAGCTTCAGCACGCGGGGAGAGTCTGCTAGGAGGTTCTTACCCACGAAAGCTTATGCTCCCAATACTTCTGTTAGTCTTAAAGGTGCCACAGGACCCTCTGTTGCTTTTTACAGATTCAGACTAACATGGCTACCCCTCTGATACTTGCTAGGAGAAAGGCAGCCTGGTTTATTGAAAGGAAGGAAGGTTCAGTGGTTGGGCACTAGCCTAGGAGTCGGGACAGCTGGGTTCAGTGCCCTGCTGTGCCACAGACTTCCTTTCTGACCTTGAACAAGTCACTTAGCTTCTCTGTGCCACACTTCCCCATCTGTCAGACACGGGGTGATAACACTGCCTGACCTCACAGGGGTGTTGTAAGGCTAAATACGTTAAAGATTGTGAAGTGCTTTGAGATCTACTGATTGAAAAGTGCTATATAAGAGCTAGGTCTTATTGGTGATAGTCTGAGCTGTCTGCCAGTGGCTTATAGTGACCTTATGCAAGTCACTTAAACCTCCTTGAGACTTTGTTTCAATGTAATTAAAATGGCAATGACAATGTTTCCTTAACTCCTGGGGATTTTTAGAGGTTGTTCTCCTAACAGTCATTTCCTTAAGAAAAATGTTCTTCATTCCAATACAGAAACCAAAGTAGGATGACTGGGCCCTTCATTTACCCAACTGTATCCAGAATGCACTCCCAGCTTACAGTTGTTTCATAACCATGTTGGTTTCCGAACTCCGGGAACACCCAGCGTGTGTGTGCGCTCATGGCCTTGCAGATTTCTCTGACTGTATGTCTTGCGATTCTTCTGATAGAACGTGAATCCAGTTTCTCTGGGAAGTCGTTCCTTCATTGATTTCTGTTTTTTGTTGTTTTGCAGAACCTCAGAATAACTCACCAGTTTCCCACGGAGTATTTTGAAGAGTTCTTGTCTTCGGTTAATGGTTCTTACCATATAGTTCAAGTCCTGAAGGAGGGCATCACAGTAATAAAAACTGCCCTGGTATCTGTTCTTCTACAGGTAAGAGGTGAAGGTTGTACCCTTCCCTTTCCAGAATTTACTGTTGCCTAAAGAGTTGATCCAGTGCCCATTAAAGTGAGTGGAAAGACTCCCATTGATTTTAATGGGCATTGACTCAGACCCTATGATATTACTGTTCACAAATGTATAAGATGAACTCCTGTATGTTTCAAGTTATGGCAGTACTTTACTTTGAATCGTAGCAGATGGTCCTATAAAACCTGTGTGTATAAGCATCTCCTCCTGGGGCTCCTGGGATAGCGAGCTCTCTCTGAAGGACAGCGTGATTTCCTCAGAGACATGAAATCTAAGGACTAGAGAGAAATGCCATGACTAATTGAACTAGGTAGTGCTGAAGATCAATAGGCTTCACTAAGCTGCTTTAGTGCTGCACCCTTTCCTACACTATTCTGAATTTTCTAGGGGTTCCAAACAGGAGTAAGGGGGTGAAATGAAGAAAAAGAAAATGTATGTTGACTATCAGGAAAAGCTATAGGATTGTCTGCCAAGGGAGATGATGGAAGATGCTTTGCTCAGGACATTTCAGAACACAGCCCTTGAGAACATAGTATAGGGAACTATCATGCGCTGCTCATAGGATGGACAAGATGCGGACGCTGTTGGACCTTTTCCATTTGTAACTCCCAGGATACTGTTCACACTGACTAAAGAAGCGAGCTATACTTCCCCTATAAAGAACCTTACTTAAAATCAGTGGATAGACAATAAGTAAAAGAAAATGACCTATTAAGGATTAGGTTTAGGGAGAAAGTATTTTTAATGTACCAAACATTTTTCTCTGTACAATTCCAGGCTTTAGTAAATGTGTTATATAGGGAAGATTTTGTAGAAGTCTGCTTAATGTGCACAGATTAAGGCCACATGCGGCCCTTGATCTGGAGAACATCTCTAACTGAACTGAATGGGCACTGAGGACAGTATATGTCTCTTGGATTAATAGGCTTGACTAAAATGAATTCTTGGGTTAGCCTGTTAAGCTGGCTGGTTGTTTCTGTCCAGTTGTAATGTTCTCTTCTAAATGGTTTTGAACTAGTGAGAGGTCTTGGTGTAACTAAGTAGCTGGGATTCCTCTACCTTTGCTCTAAACTTGATGTAAAGTGCAGTTTAGTGTTATTTCTTCTCTTTTAATTCTCTGCTGGCAGCAAGTGTGCTTACTTGTCCTATAGACCATACAAACAGGAGCATTAAAGGCTGCTTTTATAGAATATTCTATTTTTGTTTTTATAACTGTAGGAGCAATCTTCCTTTTATGAAATCTAGATTTTGCCCCCGCTCCTTCTGTTTGGTGACATACTGTACATTTCTCAGGCGTGTAGTGTTTGACTATCTCCTAGAGTTTTACACACGAGGCAACAGCTGTTGGGAACAGCTGGAGGTATTGCTGCTGTTTTGGGGGAATTTTGATTAAGCTTATACAAAAAAGAAAAAACAATTGACTTAAAGCAGAAACACAGCGTTCCTTATTCCCACCTTGTTTTCCAGGTAATCAGTACAAATAAGAACCATTGTTTCTTCACAAAGTGTCAAATCTGTCTGCAGCTTGAAGGGAGGAGTATGGTATATATGGAGATATACCTATCTCATAGAGCTGGATGGGACCCCGAAAGGTCATCAAGTCCAGCCCCCTGCCTTCACTAGCAGGACCAAGTACTGATTTTGCCCCAGATCCCTAAGTGGCCCCCTCAAGGATTGAACTCACAACCCTGGGTTTAGCAAGCCAATGCTCAAACCACTGAGCTATCCCTCTCCCCAATATGCATTGTCTGCACATGCTGCCACCTCCTTGTACAGGCAGTTAAGCACTAGTTTACCACTTTTGTGAGTAGGGTGGCATCGTTGCTTGAAAGATTATTGTTCCTTGTTTTGTGCCTGTAGGCTGGCTCTGAGGATTACTTACCTGTCCCAATCAGCCATGAACAGGAGGTGAAGATTTACTTTCCGATCAAGCTGACACCCTCCTTCCTTGCATTTCCACACCATCCCATGGAAATCTTGTATCGGTACAAAGTTCAGGTGAAGTATATATGGTATGGAACATCAGGAAGAAGACCTCTTTGATATGAGAGTCCCTTCCAGGAAAAAAAGCTTATTAATTACTTCTAGCCAAATAGAGACCTTGTTAGTATCCACAATAGCTAGTGAGAGGGTGTGACAGCCTTTGTTTCTTTGCTAGCCTGATCTTGCACCCATTAAAATAAAGGGCAAAATGCTCATTGAATTTACTGGGGACAGGAGCAAGCCCCGTGCTAGCAACATCACAGGCAGATGACTAGTGCTTTCCTTTAGCCCCTCTGCAAGCCCCACCCCTCCTCACCAGGCTTGTTTGCTCTTTCCCTCCCTCACAGGTGGTCACATTTTATCTTTGTCCTAAACTGCTCCTTTTGATCCTGTTTCTCCAAGGCTTTGTCTTCCTCTGTCATCTCTTCTCGTTCCCTTCTTTACTGATCATGCGCCCATGTTTCTAGCACCATTTATCTTTAGTCTGGCTACACAGCCTTCAAGCCCACTGGATTCCTGTATCATTCTAAACTGTATTGTCTAAGCAACTAGAAAAGGGGGCTGCGACAACCTTCTTTCACTATTCTGTTCCTGGCTGTGCCACTGACTTACCTTAGATAAAAAAACCTTCCTGTGTCTCATTTGTTTCAGTATGGTTTATACTTTCCTATCCCCCCCTATAGGGGGATTGTGAGACTTAATGAATGCAGGTGAAGTGCTTTGAGATCCTCAGATGAAAGGAATTGAAGAAATGCTGTTATTACTTTATTTTTTACCCTATTAGCATGTTGTTCCACAGCCAAATCAGCTCAAGCACACAGTTTGCCAAAGAATTAACACTAATCTTGATCCCTGCACACAATCCTCCTCCCGCTTTAGTACTCGGTAATCTGAACTGTTTACCTTTTCTATCCTCTGCTGTTTCATAGGTAGAAGGAGGCAGTAGCAATTTCACGTGGACCTCTTCCAATCAGACTGTAGTCACAGTCACCATAAAAGGAATAGTGACCGCCGGGGTGGTCAGAGGGCAGAGCACAGTACAGGCCAGAGATGTGCAGAACCCCTTCCATTATGGAGAAATAAAGGCAAGTCTTTTCCTGACAAAACTTGCTTCAGTGACAGAGGGGGTTGCTTATCCAGGTTTAGAAATCTAAAACTCGTATCTGAAGAACAAAGTTGATGAGGGGCGCCTGCTTAGAAATGTTGGATTTGATTCTCCTCTGACTTACATTGCAGTTCAGTGCTTCAGACGAGTTACTCCGTCTCCTGATACTCGCTGGAGGGAGGGAGTAGAATCACCCCCAGGGTTGTTGCTGTTTGTTTGTTAAGCACAGACTTCTTATCAACATATTAACAATTGTCTGCTGAGCACAACAATATTAAGATTTATTTGAGTCAGGATGCCTGGTGCGGTACAGTAACAATAAAATCAGCTATAACTGAATCTCTTAAACCTGTATAGTGGAATTCTGCCTATACGATTAAGGCTGCAAGTGGAATTCAGCTGCTAAGCCTGAGGTGGCTTCCACTTTTATGTACTCTGCCTGCCTCTCATGAGAGATTCTCGGTTTCCTTCTTGAACCAGCGGCACTTTGCAGTGTGACTCGATTCTAACCCTGGGGGATCTAACCCTTCCTACTTTGCTGACTGAGACTCTTGGTCAGTGCAGGTGTATGTCTTGAAATTGACGAAGATGGAGATTTTGCCATTTCATGCAGACATTGAGATTGGCCAAGTTTTGGAAGTTCCACTCATGATGTACCACACCGATAGGGAGACAAGGGAGACCATTGCTTTTACGGACTGCTCCCTCTTAGCCCTGGACATAAGCATGGATAAGCAAGGAGTCTTCATCCTTGCTGAAGAGGGTAAGATAGATGAGCTCCAAATTTGCTCACTTTTTAAAATACCTGTTTGCAAAGTCAATTTATAATTTATTTCCCAAAGTGCCGTTCCCTGTTTTCCAGTTTGAGTATTGTGTCAACCAGTCACAAGGTCTAGCCAGAGGGATAGTCATCCTGTCATCATGTCTGGAACTGTATCATTCGACTCTTCCGACAGCTAACGGGGACAGGACAAGTGGAGAGAGGGGGACAGTCTGGGAAACATTTAGGAAAAATTTTGGTAGTCATGGATTCCATTACAGCCGTAACCCTGTGTCCAGACATCAGCCCTGCTCATCTGAGATGTAGAAAGTGCTGAAAAAATGCTCTAAAATTTACAGGTAATCAGAAACCTGGCCTGACATTCTGCTCCAGTATCCAGTTAGCAGCAAAGTCCTTGGGACACACTTTAGTAACGGTGAGCGTGACAGTGTTCCAGGAGTATTTTGAAACCAGTGCCACATTTGCTGCTTATGAGCCTCTCAAGGTGAGGAGCTGCTCCCCTCCCTCTACTTCCTTCCCTGCTATTTGAGTCATTCTTTTGTCTTTGCTGTCTTCACATATTTGCTTCTGGAGCGAACCCACTGATGGTAGTGAGGCACCAATGCTAGTGCACACTTCCCTTCTGTTATGGACTACCTGCCGTATTCATGTTGTCATGGAATTGTGGTCAGAAAGAGAGGGTACTTTACCCCTTCCCCGCTGAGGGATTTGTGAGGCTTTATTAATTAACATTTGGCAAGTCCCTTGGAGCGGGGAGTTTAAAGCATATCACCCTGAAATGTTGCTATATTTTTCTCTGGGAGGAGGAAGTTCCTCCTATACCTCTTTTTCCTTAAATTTACACCTGCCCACAGTTGAAACCATATTTTGCAACTACCAGACTCAGAGGATTGAATAAATTCCTTTTGTGAAAAAAACATCAAATGTATCTGAGCAGGTCCTCTATTTCAGTAGCAATTTTTTTTTTCTGTTAGCTGAGCTTTCTGCTGCCCCAGTAGGGTGTCTTTTTTTATTTTTGGTGCAGATGATTATATATAGTATTAGTTTTCTTACAGATAGCTCAGTATAGTCCAACCCAGATCCAGTAACAAATGGCCTCTTCCTATAATATTGTGTAGTTTCTCAACCTTTTGGGCCTGCATAAGAACATAAGAACGGCCATACTGGGTCAGACCAAAGTCAATCTAGCCCAGGGTCCTGTCTTCCGACAGTGGGCAATGCCAGGTGCCCCAGAGGGAATGCACAGAACAGGGAATCATCAAGTGATCCATCTCCTGTCGCTCATTCCCAGCTTCTGGCAAACAGAGGCTAGTTGGCTCTACTTAAAGGCCCCTTCCATTGCCAAGTGGTATAAAGGAGCCTGAATGTAAATGAGAATCAGGCCCATTGGTTGTATTATAGACGTTACCTTTTGTATGTCCTTGCTGAGACTATATATTAAAATAGCACTGTCTGTTAATTTCTCTTTGTGTGATCAGGCTCTAAACCCAGTGGAGGTGGCGTTGGTGACTTGGCAGTCAGCAAAGCAGATGGTGTTTGATGGAGGGCCGGGGCCATGGGTTTTGGAACCATCTCGTTTCTTTTTGGAATTGACTGTGGAGCATGAGGAAAAAATTGATGTTACACAGGTCCGACTGCCAACTAAAAGGAAACAGAACCAGTACATTTACCGGATTTTGTGCTTGGAGTTGGGGGAGCAGGTAGGAAAAACACCTACATTTTCTACAATGTAATAACTAGTTGGCAACAGATTGGCTAATATCTCACACATAAAGCAATACAGTGTGAAAAAAACATGTTCCATTTCTCCTGACAGGAAAGTTCATGGCTTGCACCAGCACAATCTAACTAAGGGACAGTTTGACTCTTGTGTACCAAAAAGTCATTTTAGAAACTCCTACTGTCTACTTCACTGTGGAAATAGAAAAAGGGATAGTGTATTGCTGCATCTGATACTTAAAAGTATTGGGAGCAGAGACGCTTCATTAGTGATGGTGCCTCCCCAGACACCCTGGGCCTCTAGAGATTCTCCCATAGAATGTTTGTTTTTGAGTCTCAGTATTTTTTTTATATATAGACTAGACCTTTATCACAACCCCTGACCCCCGGTATGGTCTTGCTTTTGTTTTCTTTAAATAAACCCATTTTGGGATGCTGTTCAACAGGAAATCATGGGTATAGCTGAAATTGAAAAGCCTGCTGGTTAACCATCTCCCTTGCATATCCTTGAAGGTACTTACGCTCCGAGTAGGTAATCAGCCAGGAGTCCTGAACCCTAGTCCTGCCGTGGAAACTGTGCAGGTGACTTTCATTTGTGCTCATCCAGCCAGTATGTCTGTGACTCCAGTGTACAAGATAGCTGCAGGTGCCCAGCCTTGCCCGTTGCCTCAGCACAACAAACAGCTGGTAAGACTTTATATGTTTTAAAATGAGTGAATAACACTCCTCTCCTATAATCATTTGTAGGGTGATTGGAAACCCATGATGCGTGTGATATATTTGATGTCCAGATGAAGCTTGTGTGGCATTAACTGGTAATTTAATAGCTTTTATCAGGAAATCTATTATCTGAAGATGGAATCACCTCTGTCAAATGAAACTACTTTGATGGTCCCTGCTCAGTTCCTCTGCCCATCAAACCGGCTTGGTAATTACGTCAAATTACTGTGTAATTTGGCAGTAACTCATTCTCTGCATAAGAAAACTCCAAAGAGGAATCACAGCATCCTGGGCCCTGTAGTCTCCTTAGGCTGCACCTCTCTCGTTCAGATGAATGTGGCTATGGGCTGCATTGTACAAGGTGGTTTTCCTCTAGAATCAGGCTCCGAGTTACTAATGAGATTGAGTTCTATTCTTTTGGGCGTAGATCCCCGTGTCCAGTTTGAGGAATACAGTTTTGGAGTTGGCCGTGTTTGATCAGCACCGGCGGAAGTTTGACAACTTTAGCTCCCTGGTGCTGGAGTGGAAATCAGCCAATGAAAGTCTCGCACACTTTACTGACTCAAAGTCCATGCAGATGGTAGCAAAGGATGATGGGAGTGGACAGACCAGATTGCACGGTACCTGTTCAGTTTTATACACTGAACTCCAGTGAAGTCAGTTGGAGTTGCACCTGCTTACCCCAGCACTGAATTTAGCTCAAACTCTCTCTCTCCTTCCTCCTAATATAATCTCTATATCTATGCATCACCATGATATCTGGGCTTCACTTTCTCTAATGATTTTGGCTTTATTAATAAAGAATTTAACATAAATTAAGCTCAAACTCCAAGTTTCCTCCCTAGGCTGGGCTCCTCCTAGGTTCTTCCCTAAGGACTGTTCAGCCCACTCGCTAGATCAGAGGTGGGCAAACTACGGCCCAGGGACTGCATCCAGCCCTCCAGACGTTTTAATCCAGCCCTTGAACTCCCGCTGGGGAGCAGGGTCCGGGGCTTGCCCCGCTCCGGCGCTCCAGCTGGGGAGTGGGGTCAGAGCCTTGGCCCACTTCGCGCGGCTCCCAGAAGCAGCAGCATGCCCCCCTCCAGCACCTACACATAGGGGCAGCCAAGGGGCTCTGCACACACTGCCCCTAGCGCTGCCCCCGCAGCTCCCATTGGCCAGGAACCACAGCCAATGGGAGCTGCAGGGCAGCGCCTGCGGACAGGGTGGCACCTGCGGACAGGGCAGCGCACAGAGCCGCCTGGCTGCGCCTTCACATAGGAGCCGGAGCGGGGACATGCCGCTGCTTCTGGGAGCTGGTTGAGGTAAGCGCTGCCCGGAGCCTGCCCAGCCCTGATCCCCTTCCCACAAGTCAAACCCTTCAGTCCCAGCCCGGAGCACCCTCCTGCACTCCCAACCCCTCATCCCCAGCTCCACCCCAGAGCCCACACCCCCAGCCGGAGCCCTCACTCCCCCCCGCCTCCCAACCCCCTGCCTCAGTCCAGAGCCCCCTCCCGCACCCTGAACTCTTCATTTCTGGCCCCACCCCACAGCCCGCACCCCCAGCCAGAGCCCTCACCCCATCTTGCACCCCAACCTCCAATTTGGTGAGCATTCATGGCCCGCCATACACCTCGGGCCAAAACGTTTGCTCACCCCTACGCTAGAGCATTTCTTTAGCGAGCCAGTCCCAGTTCCCTTACATCTGCAAGTGGAGTAACAAGCCACCTGCCTGAGTCAGCAGCACTCACTTAACCCTTTCCCAACAGAATTTCCTCCTGCTTCCAGGGTGGGTGGGGTATGTCAGATAAACACTGCTACTCTGTTACAGCCTTTAAAAGTGCCATAGCATGGGTAATGGATTATAGATGTGTGTTTTTAAATGTATAACACAAGGGAGCTGTCAAAGAACAATTCAAGCAGATTTCTAACAATTAATTAATTGCTTCCAATTCTTAACACTGAAATTATTGCTCATGAACCTCATTTGCAAATATTGCATCCTGCTCACTCTTATTCCTAGTTGAAGGTGGAATTGCTGTTTTTGTTTGTTTTCCATCTCTTGTTTCCAGTGAAATATGCATCCGAAGAAGTGGGTTGTAGCCCACGAAAGCTTATGCTCTAATAAATTTGTTAGTCTCTAAGGTGCCACAAGTACTCCTGTTCTATCTGCTCTCTGTTGCTTATAGGGCATCAGCTCCTGGAGGTGCACCGCATCAAAGGGACTATTCTGATTGGAGTCAGCTTTGTGAAGTATTCAGAGAGAGGCAGTCCAAGAGTGAGTGGAAGAGGCCATTTTGGGCATAGTATGGATTGCTTAATCTCTGACTGATCTGTCTAGCAAACTGTTGCAGTCTACTGATAAATTGAGCTGAGTAGGTTAGGATTGTGCAAATAATTGTATCTTCAGGATTGAATACTGGGTTTTGTCCTCTTTCAAGAGGAAAGTCCTATTTCTGCCATCCCAGCCAGTTAGGAGAAGTGCTAGTGCACTGCCACAGCAATCATCAGTTCCTTCTGTGAAAGAGAAGGTTTGGGGTTTTGTGACTAGAGGGAATACTAATGTCACTTCTCTCTGGTTTTGGTTGCATATTTAGGAAGTATCTAACTTGCTTACCTCCACGGCTGTGGAGTTGTTACTGGTAGAGGATGTAACGGTGGTGCCAGACAATGCCACTATCTATAATCATCCTGCTGTGAAGGTAAGAACGTTATTAGTATGGCTACATTATATCACATCAGTCTTTGGTATATTATGTGTCATTTTACCATCAGTAGATGTTTTTTTCCCCTCAACTGCCTTCATGAACATTTGGAGGACAGTGACTGTGTGTCCCTGCATAAAGCTCATGCCCATCTGTTGTATAACTGCTCATCACTTCATGGAATGATAAACTCTTTGATCTCTCCCTTTCTGCTCAATGAAATGTAAATACAGTGTGGTGTTGGACTGCAAGTGCTGCTTATGTTCAAGGGTAGCAGTGCTTCTGAAAAGAAGGCCACTGTTCCAGATGAGTGTTAAGAGAGATGATCTGCAAGTATTCTTCGCAATACACTTAATGAGGCCTGTCCTGTTTCAGTGAAACTGAAGAGACAGTGCAATTAGTGGAGGAATCACTGTTCATTGCCTTAAGACATCCTTCTGTTGAGTGTCTCTGTAGCACTCCCAATCCCTGCCCACTGGCCAGTGAGTGATGGGAAATCAATCTTGGGTTTTCCATTTGAAAATCCAAAGCACTAACCCCCAGGCTGGACCATTCACAATTATTTTAATTGGATACATGGTATTAGCTGATGCCCTTGAGCTTCCTTTCTTTGTACGGTAGCAGGGGAAACATGACTTTGTGTATTAGAGCTGGCTAGTCTTGATCACCTCATCACTTAGGGCCAAATTTGAGGTCTTTACTCAGTTTTTACTCATAAGAACATAACAATGGCCAGACTGGGTCAGACCAGTGGTCCATCTAGCCCAGTGTCCTGTCTTCCAGTGCCTGATGCTTCACAGGGAATGATCAGAAGAGGACAATTTATTGAGTGATCCATCCCCTGTCATATAGGTCCCAGCTTCTGGCAGTTAGAGGTTTAGGGACACTGGAGCATGGGGTTGCGTCCCTGGCCATCTTGGCTAATAGCCATTGATGGACCTACCCCCATAAACTTATCTCATTCTTTTTTGAATCCACTTCTACTTTTGGGCTTTACAACATCCCCTGGCAACGAGTTCCACAAGTTGACTGTGTGTTATGTGAAGAAGTATTTCCTTATGTTTTTTTAAATCTGTTGCCTGTTAATTTCATTGGGTGGCCCCTGGTTCTTGTGTTATGTGAAGGGGTAAATAACACTTCCCTCTTCACTTTCTCCACACCATTCATGATTTACAGCCCTCTGTCATACGCCATCTTAGTTGTCTCTTTTCTAGGCTGAACAGTCCCAGTCTTTTTAATCTCTCCTCAAATGGAAGCTGTTCCATACCCCTAATCGGTTTTGCTGCCCTTCTCTTCACTTTTTCCAATTCAATATTTATTTTCAATTCCAGTTATATGATTTTTGAGATGGGGTGACCAGAACTGCAGGCAGTATTCAAAATGTGAGTGTAACATGGGTTTATATAGTGGCATTATGATATTTTCTGTCTTGGTATTTGTCCCTTTCCTGTGGTGCCTAACATTCCGTCAGTTTTTTTGACTGCTGCTGCAGAGTGAGCAGATTTTTCAGAGGACTATCGAGAATGACTTCACGATCTCTTTCTTGAGCAGTAATAGCTAATTTAGACCTCATCACTTTGTATGTATACTTGGGATTATGTTTTCCAATGTGCATTACTTAACATGGAATTTCATCTGCCATTTTGTTGCCCAGTCACCCAATTTAGTGAGATCCATTTGTAACTCTTTGCAGTCAGCTCTGGATTTAACTGTGTTTGGTAATTTTTGTATCATCTGCAAACTTGGCCACCTCACTGCTTACCCCTTTTTCCAGATCATTTATGAGTATGTTGAATAGCACTTGTCCAAGTACTGATCCTTGGAGGACCCTGCTATTTACCTCTGTCCACTGTGAAAACTGACCATTTATTCTTAACCTTTATTTCCTATCTTTTAACCAGTTACTGATCAGACCTTCTTTTTTATCTCATGACTGTGTGTTTTGCTTAAGAGCCTTTGGCGAGGACCTTGTCAAAGGCTTTCTGAAAGTCCAAGTTCATTATATCAACTAGATCACCCTTGTCCATATGTTTGTTGACCCCTCAAAGAATTCTAATAGAGTGGTGGTGAGGCATGATTTCCTTTTACAGAAGCCGTGTTGATTTTTCCCCAACAAATCATGTTCATTTATGTATCTGATAATTCTGTTCTTTACTACGGTTTCAACCAGTTTCCCTGGTACTGAAGTTAGGCTCACTGGCCTGTAATTGCCAGGATCGTTTCTGGAGCCTTTTTAAAAGTCAGTGTTACATTAGTTAACCTCCAGTCATCTGGTAAAGAGGTTGATTTAAGCGATAAGTTACATACCACAGTTAGTAGTTCTGCAATTTCATATTTGAGTTCCTTCAGAACTCTTGAGTGAATCCCATCTGGTCCTGGTGACTTTTATTCCTGTTTAATTTATCAATTTGTTCCAAAACCTCCTTTTATTGACATCTCAATCTGGGACAGCTCCTCTGATTTGTCACATAAAAAGAATAGATCAGGTGTGGGAATCTTCCTCTCATCCTCTACAGTGAAGACTGATGCAAATAATTCATTTAGCTTCTCTGCAGTGGCCTTGTCTTCCTTCAGTGCTCCTTTACCATCCAGTGGCCTCAGTGGTTGTTTGGCAGGCTTCCTGGTTCTGTTGTACGTAAAAGAAATGTTGCTGTTCGTTTTTGTGTCTTTTGCTAATTTCTCTTCAAATTCTTTTTTGGCCTGCCTAAGTATTCCTTTACACTTGATGTGCCAGAGTGTATGTTCCTTTCTGTTTTCCTCAGTAGGCTTTGACTTCCAATTTTTAAAATAAGTGTTTTTTTCCTCTAATCCCTTCTTTTACTCTGCTGTTTAGCCACGGTGGCATTTTTTTGGTGGTCTTACTGTTTTGGTTTTTTTTAGTTGGGGTATACCTGTAATTTGAGCCTTTATTACAGTGTTTTGAAAATGTTTCATGCAGCTTGCAATTCTCAATTCTTACTTGGGCTAAAACTCCCTTTGGAGACTGAGTAAAAGCTGAGAAAGGACTGCAGGATTTAAACCCCTAAGTCAGTGAGCCAGCAGTTTGAGTTGGTAGAGGAGTGAGTGCCCTGGGATTTTACTCATTTTTCTGTACCATTCTAGGAAATATTTGATCTAGTGGAAGGATCTGGGTACTTCTTGGTCAACAGCAGCAAAGAGGAGATTGTAAACACTACATACCTGGAAGCAGAGAGTGCCATCGAGGTGAGCACATTCAAGATGTTTTCCCCTGGAGAAAAGCCTGGGTTCAAAATCTCACAGTGAGATTCACCCTCCTGGAAAGAAATAGATATTTTTTCTTACTTTCCATCTCTCATTTCTTTTTACCTTCAGAACTGTTTATGCAGTTCACTTTAACATGCTGAATTACTTTATTGCCAGCAAGTGTGTAAAGTGGGCCAGATATTTGTTAGACTAGATTTCTTAGTAAGGGAAAATATTAGAATAGTGGATTAAAGTATGCCTGTCACCAAATGGTACAAAATACACTGTATCAGCTACTGTGTATAGATTGTATTTACCTTTTGGGTTTTATTATATGGGTAGGGACTTGGCTGACTTCCAGATCCTGTATAGGGTGACACTTTCAAGCATTATAGTTGCTCAATCAAAATTAATTCTCTCCTGTAGTTTTCCTTGCTGCTATTTCCTGTAACAGTAAATATAATACAATATACTATTTGGTGCTAACGGGCCCAGAGGCATGAGTGAGCAGCAGAGTCAGAAATCACACTTGAGTCAGCTTTGCTTTCCTGTAAAGAGAAATTTAGCCTGAATATCAGGAAGAAACATCCTGACTGTGTGACCTTCTGGACTGTTGAATAATTTCCAGGGAAAGTGGTGAAAACACCATGAGTTGAGACATTTAAAACTAGACTGGACACAATGCTCTTGGAACTGTGCTATAGGAACAGTCCTGTGATGGTTTCTGGTTGACCCTAACAGAGCTTTTCCCTCTTTTGTTTACATGGTGGTTTGAACAATGACTTTTCAGCAGAATGCCAAACTTGGTCACTTTTACAAGTTAGCTTTAGCTTGATGCAAATTAAATCGGTATCCACTGCAGATAGTATGGCTAGTACCTCCTCACTTTCCTTGTAGATCATCCCTTTGCATCCTGGATCTCTAACCCTGGAGGTCTACGATCTCTGTCTGGCATTTCTGGGACCAGCTACAGTCTATATACATGTGTCTGATATGCACGAGTTGGAGGTGGATCTCATTGACAAGGTGAGGCAATCGCAGGGAAACTGAAATGTCTGTAAAAAACCTAGCCTGCTGGGATGTGATATTTTGTTTGTTTGTTCTTATTTCCGTTCACACTTTGTTTGTTTGTTTGTTTGTTTTTGCATTGTATGGAGCCATCTGTGAAGTAATTTTCCTTTCAAAAGATATTTGTTTTATTTTCACACTGTTAGAGAAATCTGTATGAACGTCTCTTTTTAAATACAAGAGACATCGTCAGTGTGGCAGCCTTTCATCTAGGCATCCAAGAACAGGATTCTTGGCTATTCCAATATGCTGTTGGCTCCCAAGGACAAAGTATGTGACTGCACAACATGCATTCATCATCCTGAAGAAACTCATCTCTCTCTAGGTTGCTTAGTAACGAAGATAGACTCTTAACTATGGTGGGTGGTGGTTTTGAGAGTTTGAGGCTTCAAAAATATGAGAGTTACACTTTGGTTCTATAATTCTTACGATTCTTTCTTCAAATCTTGTGGGGCAGAGATATTTCACATGAGCCACATAGCTGGGCTTGGTGCACTTGGTGCAAGATTTGTACACAGGACTGCAAGAAAAGTTGTTTTTTCTTCAATACTTGGTTAGACGCTACCCACTCCTGCCCTAGTATCTACTCTTCTCTTCTTCCCTGGGGGAGTAAACAACTTCTTCTGGAACTGAGCTGCAAGGGGCTTATGTTGAAGATTGAATGCAGTGTCTTAGCTAGGTGATAAACCATGAGATCTTGCATCCACTTCAGAGGTTTGTTTTTGGCAGTAAATCATACTGCTGTAGAAGGACCAGGCCAGTCTTTTTGGTTTTGTTTTTTTCACATTTTATTAATGTGAAATCTTAATTTACCTGGGTTAAAAAATGTATTTAAGGCCATTCAGTGTCCCAACAATAGTGTCACTCGCTACACAATGGGAGACCCAGTGTGAATCCCTGCCTCATACTGTAGGGGCTGCCATACATTCTGGCAGCCCCACAGCAGCTCTTAGAAGAGATGAGCCTCTAATTTTAACAGCAACAATTCTCTATTTCTGATGAAGAAGTGACACTGAAAGAAGAGGGAGCCTGCCTGCATCCTCTTGAATGTCCTGCCTATGTGAGTATCTCTCTGCAGGTAGGAAGGAGAACTTAAGAGAGGTAAGGTGGGTGGTGTCCTTTTGCAGCCCATCCAAGGTTAGGCATAGGTACAGAGACCCCGCCAAAAATGGTAAAAGTGTTCTTTTTACCTAGATCGAGATTGGCAAATCTGTCCTAGTCAGCGTGCGAGTCCTTGGTTTTCATCGACATCCATTCAGGAGTAAATATTTCAAGTACATGAAGCTCAAACTGCAGGCAGCATCTGCTATTGTTACACTTATGTGAGTACTACAGTAGGCAGCCTGGTGCATTTCCACCGCAAATAGCAGCTGAGAATATCCATCCTCTACTGCAAAATAGAACTGATTACTACAGAGCAAAATCCAGCACCCTATCCATCCCCTGGCTAAAGGAGTGTTGTGGTGACTAGATGTCCAAACTCCTTCATTCTGTCTCCAGTCATGTCACTGTCCCAGCGTGTGTGGTCTTGAGAAAGTCACTTCACCTCCCCATGTCTGAGGTTTAATCTTCTGTAAAGTGGGGATCATACATAAGTACCTCATAGGGTAGGTTTACAAATTCGTATTTGTAAACCTCTCAGTGTAGCTCCTCAATGAAAAGCGATGCAGAAGGCAAAGTGTTATCTCCATTCCCATCACTCGGTTTTCTACACTGCCACGGAATCCCCTTGCCACAGAAAAATATAGCTGTGTATTAAATATGTTTACATTGTTTATTTCTGGCATGGTTAGTCCATAAATGTATAGCTCTTTTGATTGAAATAGCTTGGAATCCCTTTATTATCTTAATACTGTACTGCTTGCTTACTGTGGAGGCAGATGAAAATATATGTACTTACTTACAAATATCTTAGTATTCAGCAATGATGTCAGAGAAAATGGATTATATAACTTAACCTTGCCACAGCATGACAAAAATATTGTGTGCATGAGGAAAGAGACATTAATTTCCCTGGAAAATATAGATTCCAGAGCATTAACATGATTGAATACAGCCACAGACATTCTCACAACTATCACAGATTGTGAATTCTGCCACTCAGAGCTTTGTGGAACATAAGTCTAGGACTGTGTTGGCTGTCTAGAAACACAAACCTCGGTATTAGAGACTCATTTTAAACTCATCAACTAGTTAAAGACATTTTCTGTCCCCAGCATCATATGATTTTAATGCAAGCTGGGAAACGTGAAATAACTGTTAAGTATCTTTGCAGGCTAATGGAGGAAGTGGGTGAATACTCTGAAGTCTATGTACTCCGAGCTGTCGCAATAGGCCAGACAACTTTGGTGGCTACAGCCTGGGACAAGATGGGAAGAAAATTCACTTCTGCTCCTCGGAAGGTTGAAGTAAGAATGCTCACCATTTGTGCCTGCCTACCTTCAGATGTTTCTCACTTGGTGTAGAATCATTTCCTTCAAAATGCAGTGAAAAAAACACTTGGATAATGTTGGCCTGAAAAGCTTGGAGTTTAGATGGGTTTGACAGTCATAAAAGAATGGAAAGGTCTTATAAGAAATCACAGATTTCCTGTAAGGGCAACTTGCTGCTATTTGTATATTTTACCAAATTATCCCATTTTCCTTATAAAAATCTGTGTAGTCCTGATGTTTATAAAACAGAGGGTGTTTGCTAACTGGGAGTCCCATTCTCTGTTATAGAGATCTCAAAAGGATGTGGCATAATCAGTTTAGAGAAATGCACATGTGATTTATTTTTTATGCTGTAGCAAAGAATTCAGATACTGAGCTACCATCAGTCTCGTTGGTCTCTAAACTATAGGTAATTTTAGCTCTTGTGAGGTTTTTTGTTGGCAGCGGTGGTAGAATTTCTGTGGCACTTCAAGACTAAGTGCAGACTGGCTTGGTGCCATGTAGTGCACCACTAAGCAAGGAGTATTTTTAATAGTAACGGTTTGTCTTTTAAAAAGAAATCCTGCAGCAGAAAAGTTTCTCCCTCCTTTTCCCTTTGCCAGGTCTTTCCTCCGTTCAGACTCCTCCCAGAGGAAATGACCCTCATTCCGCATAACATGAGGCAGGTGAGCTTTAAAGTATATTAGTTCTTCCAGAGACAAATGAGACTTACCCAATCCCCTTTGCCTCTTTCTTCCTTCCTTCCTTCCTTTCCCTCCCTCCCCCTGCCATGTTAAAAGAGTAAAAAATGTCTGATAGAACAGGTGGTAAAGGCTCTATATCCTATTACTAGTCCTATTTCTATTTCCTACTTTACTACCTCTTCCGCACTTAACCTTCCCCACTCTTTCCTAAGCAGTAGAAGTCAAAATTACATCAGGTATGTTTGGCCTTTCTCCTGTTTCTTTAAATTTATTTGCACTGTGGGGTGTATCTGACGCACTCACTTGAGAAGCCGGGGAAGAGACACTGCGTCGTTTGTTTCCAATATGTGATACTCTTTCTGTTTGTGGACAGGGAAAAGCGCAGATCTGGCATGTGGTTCAGTTGGGTTTACCTCATTTTCTGAGGCTACAGTTTCCTGTTGTTTAAATATATTGCAGGTGATGTCAGAAGGTGGCCCACAGCCACAGTCCATCATTCACTTCTCTATCAGTAACCAGACTGTGGCTGTAGTTAACAGGCTGGGCCAGGTGATGGCTAAGGCAGTTGGAACAGCCATAATACAGGGTACCATTCAGGCGGTCAGTGAAGACACAGGAAAAGTAATAGTTTTCTCAAAGGTATCTTCCTATCTTGTTTTGTAATTCCTTATTTGTTTCTCTGATTTATTTCCCTTGCACTGGCCTCTGCTGAGGAAGCACATCTGCAGGTGGGTTTGGGCATCTCAGTGGAACTGATCCTGAAATCCTTGGTTGGACAAAACTCCCATCATCCCCAAGACCCCATGCTATATGCATGCCGTGCCTAGACAGAAGTAAAGGTTACTGTAGGTGCATTGTTCTTTGGTTTTATATTTGAAATGAGAGATAAGGCCTTTGCCTGTTGGAGGGAGAAATGATTGACTAAGTGGCATCAGCTCCTACATCTCTGTGTTTCTTGCTTTTTTTGCACCCTCGGTGGGAAGTGCATTGTTGAAACAAAATAGATGTTTAATTCACGGGAGAAAGCAATGGAGCATCAAATAGCTCTATGCCAACCAGAAACTTTCCCTGCTTGGCTAGCAAATAAGCTGCTGCTACCTCTATGTTGGTGGCCATAGTGCCATGTTTGCTTAATGTTTTTCAGGGACTGTCACTTCTACAATTCTGCTAACCTCTGGGACTGCATGCAAATCTAGTTCTCCTTTAAAGCTACCAGCTGAGCCCCTAACCAGCCTACACACTGTTTATTTTGAATGTAGGTCCCCAGTCTCCTTCCTCAGATTGTCCGTTTTACTCCTATATCTCAAAGCATGTTGTTTGTCTTATATTGCAGGGTCAAGTGGAACTGGAAGTAGTTCAGCTGAGAGCAGTAAGAATTCATGCACCTGCCACTAGGCTTATAACAGCCACCAAGGTTAGTTCTGTAGCTAATATCGGAAACCACAGTGACCTGCAAGTAGTGACCGACTTTCTAGCTCTAGCTGGAGTTATAAATCCAAGCAGTGCTGAAAATCCTGAGAGAGGGTTTACTAAAGTGATGTAGTAACTGAAAATGGACTTCTTTAGTCAACTAGGCCAGTAACTTCCAACCTTCTCAAGCAAATGGCACCAATTTACCAAATGGAGACTTTAGCTGACTCCTGTTCTACTGTGTATGCTCAAACCTGGATTGCTCCAAACCCCATTCTCACAGTGATAAGCAACCTAAGTCCTACAGTGGGTTAGAGCTCTGTGCTCCACTGAATGGGAGCTGGAAAATGACAGTGCACTAAGGCCCAGCAGAGACATAGCATTAAAGTGGAGAGAGGGAGCCTGGAATATCAGTCACAAATGCCTCAAGAAACCGTGCTAGTGGAGCATCATGCATCTAGTCCACTGTTGTAAGATAGTTTCTGAAACTTTCTCATACTTGGAATTTAGAAGGGCTCTCAAATGCTTTGTGTGTATAAGTGAGAAGGAAGTTCTGTGCAGGGCAGCATGGAATGTACACTGAAAAGGTGAACTGCTTGGCTGCTGCCGAAGATCTGTGTATCTCCAGGTAGAATATGCTTGCTCTACTTGCATACACAGCTCCTCCCATCAGTACAGGGAGCGGGGGACTGAGTTTGGGTCTTCTGCACACAAGTATATACCACTGTAGGAAGGAGTTGTGATATTTTCTCTAAGGCCAGGCATTTAGCAAGGTTGTTTGTATGTTTTACAGTAATGTTAAGGGACTTCAGAGAATATGCTATTGGTAACATATTCATGACACATACTACAAACGCTAACTATTTTTGAAGAGTTTACAATTAATTTCTTGTATCACCATGCTGGTAACTCCTCATAGTCTATGTCCTATTAATTTCTCTGTCTGCTGTTCATAAGAACGGCCATACTGGGTCAGACCAGTGGTCCATGTAGCCCAGTGTTCCAGCAGTGGCTGGTTCCAAATGTTTCAGAGGGAATGAACAGAACAGGGCATTTATTGAATTATTGTGTTATGTGAAGGGGTAAATAACACTTCCCTAGTCACTTTCTCCACACCAGTCATGATTTTATAGACCTCTGTCATGCCTCCCCCCCCCCTTAGTCGGCTCTTTTCTAAGCTGAACAGTCCCAGTTTTTTTAATCTCTCCTCGTATGGAAGCTGTTCCCTACAGAATTACACTTAGACGCCCAAACTGTAGTGTAGGAAACATCAGCAGTACCCTGAGTTCCCATGGTGACAGTATTTTTACTTTGCAGATGCCTGTTTATGTCATGGGGCTGACCAGCACTCTGACTCCATTTTCCTTTGGTAATGCCAACCCAGGGCTGATATTCCATTGGTCAATGAGTAAACGGGATGTTCTGGACCTTCTCCCCCGACACTCAGAGGTATGGAGCTGTCCACAAGAACGCGATTAAAGCCCACTGCATGGCAGGTGGTGGCTAAAGGCATCAGGGGATAAGGCAAGCTGCATTAGAATTCCTTGCTGGGCAGATTAGCACTGCTTTGCAGACCATATGGCTTGAGTGCCAGCATCCCTGCCACCCTGGCTTCATAAATTAGGACACCAAGTGACCTCCCCTTCCTCCTCCTAGTCCTTCCTCGAAACCGACAAAGCCTTTCACAAAGTCTTCTACACAAGCCTTTGAACAGTGACCTCTGCAGTGACTTTGCCTTAGACTTCCTTATACTATGTCTGCTGTGTGCAGGTTTCAGATTGTGAACTCCTCGGGGCAGAGACTGTCTTTAGCAGTCTCCTTGTTCAAGCAGAGCCAGCTGGAGCTGCACTGAGCTGGATGCTGATCTTTGTATATCTTAAGAGGAACAGTACTAGGCTCTTGAGGGAGTTGCTCATTAACCATTGTATCTAGAGGCAATTAATTTATAATTGCATCTCTCATCATAAAGAAGAAAATCCAAGGAAAAAATGACCTCTTGAACCCCACATATGGCATCGTTCTGCATTTTTCCTTTACTATAAATGAACAGTTGATCAGAAAGGCCTGAGCAGCCTGTAATGACAACCCTACCATCTCTCTGTCAGGTTTCCCTGCGGGTTGTACCTGAGAATAACTTTGCTATGGTTGTACATACTAAGGCGGCTGGGAGAACCAGTATTAAAGTGACAGTGCAATGTCTGAATGTATCCGCCGGTCAGTTGGAAGGAAACATGGCTGAACTTTCAGATGAAGTACAAATATTGGTAAGTTCTCCTGGTCACTCCAAATGGGATCTCTTACTTTCATGGGAAGAGGTAGAAGACAGGATTTCATATCTGAAGCAAGGAGGAAAACGGAAACGAAGCCTAGGCAAGATACGAAGTCAGGCTGGCAGGTGTGCCATGGATAGGCGTACGCTGTGGGCTGTGCATGGACAGGTGCATCACAAAAGATGTATTGTGGTCACAGTGTGCACAGAGATGTGTAAACCCTTCTCTGCATGTCTCTGTATTTCTTGCTAACTGATACTCCTGGTTAGTGGTGACTTCATTCATGCTGCCCATGGGGTGAATATAGATTGTGTGTAACTCCAGCCCCCCCAGCTGCAGTGTTGTTTCAGCTGCAAAGCAAGGGAGAGTTCTGTTAATGAGCTGGCCTGTCCACATTAAATGTCCAGCCCACACTTTTGATATGGATTTTGTGGATTTTCATTTAGATTTGCCTCTTGAAGCCTTTGGAATAGAAATCCTCACCCCCTGCACAGCGGCAGTTTCAGTGACTGCTCTCGAGCCTGGAGCCAAACAGTCTTGGCATTTTCAGAATAAAAGCAAATATCAGCCAGTAAGCAGGAGAAAGTTCCTCATTTCCATGCAATGTGAAGAGCTTTAACCGTACAGCTCCCATAACAGCCGCTGGAAATGCAAGTTGAATGCTTAGTTGTTTCTTTCAGTACTTTCTTACTATGTTTTGTATTTGTATATTCCTTGTGTGAAAAGATTCCCAACAATACAAGTGCTTTTCTCTGCTGATGAGCACTGTGCATTGCTATCCAGGCAGCCATTATCATTTCCACCCCCATATTGAGGGGCTTTCTTCTGGTTTCTTATTGACCAGCCTACATGGAAACATAGGATTTGTCATACTGGATCATGTTACTGGTCAATTGACTTTTTGTATTCTGTCTTTGGCAGTGACTCAGACCTGATGCTGTAGGAGTAAGAAGGGAGGGAAAAAATCCATATGTTCCAGTCCTGTTGTTCTCTACCGAACATATGGATGGTGGTGGATTCTGTCGGACAGCAATCAGCTTGCATTCGCAAACTTAAAAAATGTGTTAATCCCTACTATGTCACGTATAAAGTTATGGATAGAAAATTATCCAATCTCTACGTTTTAGTCACAACATCTAATCTCTGATCCCCTGTGGGAAGGAGTTCCACAGGATGATCACATGCTGTGTGAAAAAGCATTTTCTTTCATTGGTTGGTTCTAATAGTACCTAATTTGGTTCTAATAGTAATAATTTAACCCAGATGTATTTTTCTGAATTTCTCTTTATAAAATGATTTGTTTTGTTCCTACAGGTGTTCGATAAGCTTCTACTTTTCTCTCCTGAGTGCCCTGCAGAGCAGATTCTGATGTCCACAAACTCACAGCTCAAGCTGTATACAAACAGGTAAACAAAGAAAAGACATTCCATTCTGAACCCAGGAAATATAGGAGAGAGAAACAGTTTACAGCAGGGGTGTGCACAACCTATGTCCCGTGGGTCATATGTGACCCACCAGAGCATTTCATAAAGCCCGTAGCCTGCTTCAACACAAAATACTAACAGCTGATTCATTAGCGTTTTGTCATCATGTTTACATCATTTAGTTTACACAGTTGTGTAAATAGACAATACTGGACATAGGTTGCTTCTATCTAAATACGTACGAAACAAGCTGAACTTAAAAGAGAAATCGATACAGGTGACATTAAAATCATAGAATGTCAGGGTTGGAAGGGACCTCAGGAGGTTATCTAGTCCAACCCCCAAAATATGTAGAATCTGTTTGGCCCACACAAGGTTTATGTGGCCCTCCTGTGTAATAAAGTTGGGCACCACCAATTTACAGCATGTGTTCTTCCTTTCAATCCAGGGAGCTGTCAGTCTCTCTGCATTGCAGTCAACTTTTTATCTTCTTTCCAAGAGCTGCACAGATTTGCAGAATTCTGTTGCATGGGAGACCACTTTGGGGCATGCTCAGTCTCTGAAATTGCCTGAACATTAGTCTTTAAAGCCATACCTTGTGCATATTAAATGAAACTCAAGCCTTGCACAGAAGGGCTGAAGTGAAATGTAAGTGTTCCACGGGCCGCGTGCTATCCCCCAGCACAGGGATGAATTTTATCCAATGAGGATTGAGACCAGGCTGAGCTCTACCCTCAGTGCAAGAAATGAACTGTTGGATAACTGCAAATGCTTGTCTCTGGGGTGGTAGTTTTTGTGGTTCTTAGATTATGCACACTCCCAGAAATGTTCTTTTCTGTTGGGAATATAATATGCACTTTTCTGAGGGGTATCCTTTGGTACCCTACCACCCTCAAATGTGCAACATATCTGAGTGACCCTGAGCAGAGCGGGGTCTGACCATCTGGACAATATTGTGCCTTCCTCCTACTCTCAGTCTCTCAGCATAGGGAATGAGATGGAGTTTGGGGCCCAAACTCTGATCTCTTGTGAATGAACGGGTGGTGCTGTCACTGAACCACTGGCTTAGCACTTTCATGTCTCATTTAAATAATAATAAAATACGTTAAGCTGTGAACTGGAAGAGCTTGGAGGCACACTATCCTGGGGGAGTTTTGAAACTGCTGGATTCATGGCTTGTCTGAGAAAAGCCCTTCTTGCTGAGGTTTCTCATGGCTTCACTGCCCTCCATTTAGACCCAAATTTTCAGCCTGGTAGAGTGTAACCGAGGGTTTGTTCACTCTGTTTTTGACCTAGGAATGGGGCAGCGCTTGTGAGCTCTCAAATCCTGCAGTGTTTCCCCAACTCTTCCGTCATTGAGGAGCATGGCCAGGGGCTCCTGAGAGCAGGAGCTGTAACAGGCACTGCAGTGCTAGAAGTAACTTCTCTAGAACTCTTTGGAGTCAACCAGACAGTCATAACTGGGGTCCGGGTAAGACATTTGCCAGTACTGTTGCAAGTAAAGGAAATAGCACCCGCGTCTGATTTTTTTAAATCAGTAAAACCTGCTGATGCTGAGAGATCATGTACTATTCATTGTATCAGGATCAGTGTCTCGGAGGGGTGAGTAAGGTCCCCTGATTTGTGATCTCCAGGGTTCCACCTCAGCTCTGCCTCTGACTCAAAGTGTGACCTTGGAGGCCAGTCACATCACTTCTTTGAGCCTTAATTTACCCATCTGTAAAATGGGGGATGATAATGTGTGTGAGGTTTCATGTTTGTAAATCACCCCATTGTGTGAAAGGCCCCACAGAAGTGCAAAGTAACTTTATCTGTTACTTCATTTTTTACAGCTTAAAATAAGGGCTAAGAAACAGTGCTGATGATCTCACCATAAATATATTGTATGCTTTTTAATTGATTCATGTGCTATTGATAATTTAAGGGCAATCTTAAATGCTTTGAGTGATGGGAGACCAAGCAAAACCTAGGTGCTGCAGGAAGAGATATCGATGGTTCAGTAGGTGGTGCTCTTCCTTCTGAAATAGTTATGTACCATTGTACACTTGTACACAATAAGTGGATCTGTTTCAGTGGGAAAGACATACATTTAATGTATTTTTTGTAAAGTGAACCAAAGGAAGCATTGTCTCTTACAGGTGGCTCCAGTGTCATACCTGAGGATAAGTACCAGTCCCCAACTCTACACCATTAGCAGCACATCTCTGATGGCATTTCCTCTGGGGATGGCTCTTACTCTCACAGTCCAGTTCTATGACAATATTGGGGAAAAATTCCATGCCCAGAACACCCAGCTTTACCTGGCTTTGAACAGGTACAGTCCTGAGGAGGTTGGCACATAGCTGACTAGGGTAACTAAAACTCACAGGTAAAATTTTAGCAGTACAAGTGGTGGGATAGGTGAAAGGACCTGTATTTCAGGGCTAAATAGGGTGACCAGATGAGAGGAAGAAAATATTGGGACACATGGGGGGGGGGGGGGGTCCGTCGGCGGAGCAAAAAAAAAACCCGGCGGAGCGAAATATTGGGACAAACACCTAAAAATCGGGATGGTCCTGATTTTATCGGGACGTCTGGTCACCCTAGGGCTAAAGCAGAATTGAAAGGAGCTCTTCAGAAGTGAAAAGCTGGTTCACGTACTCACTGGGCTATGTTAGCCGTGGGGTTTTTATACTTGAAATATGCTGCTTATCTCTTCTGGGCATCCGAAGCTCTGCTGGTTTTCTTTTGACTGGGGCTTGTTTGCTTTCAGAGATGACCTGCTGCTAATCAGACCTGGGAATAAGAATTACACCTACATTGCTCAGGCTGTGAACAGAGGAGTGACGCTGTTGGGAATCTGGGATGAGAAGCACCCAGGCATGGCTGATTATATCCACATGCCCGTGGAGCATGTCATTGAGCCAGACCTCTCAAAGCCCATTGCAGTAGGAGATGTGATCTGTTTCAGCACTCCCCTTGTAAACCAAGAAGGTTTGTGTGTTGTTTTTCTGCTCCTGGTGTGTTGTAGTCTCTATCTATTGTGGTGTTAACATGACCTGTTCCGGTCACCATGTTAGATCTCACAAGCTAAGCAGAGCTAGGCAGCCCATACTTGAATGAGAGACCACTAAGGGACAACGGAGCAGTGCTGGGGATTTAATAGGGGACCATCTTCCCCAGAGTCGGAACTGAACTGGGCTCCCAGCATGGTGTTAGGGTTCCCTCCGCAGCTGAAGGTATTGACTTGAAGGCAACATAAAACTGTGGCTGTGGGAGGGGTGTTCACTCCAGTGTCCTGGCCAAATTCTAATCCAGACACATTCCACTTTCATAAAGTCGTCCAATTTCAAGTTGGTACGGCTTCTAATTTCTCCATTAACTCTGTGACAGTCAGGATAAGGGCCAGTGTAAAATGCGTAACTGCTTAGCGATGGGAGTTTGAATGCTTTTTGGCATCAAGGAGTTAATATTGGACATATTAAAATGCTCTCAGCTTTAGCTTGCCATACCAGGAAGAGCTGTGTAGCTTATTTTGGCATCCAGTAGTAAGAAGGAGATGAAGCATGTTGCACGGCTCTGGCTCCGGCTCCACTGCACGTGCGGAAAGCGGTGTTGGCATGACTTCTGCACTAGGTTCGTTTCTGGGATTGAGCACAAAGGGAGCTCTGTTGGGTCTGGTGGAAATCCTGTTCCTACAAGAGCCTAGTTTAATGCAGTGAAGCGCTTCCAGTGGCAATTCCTGGCTAGCCCAGAACCAGAAAGTGTCAGCTTTAGTGGGTCCTCAAAAGAGAGTATCTGCTTCTTACCGTCAAATGACAAGGGACCTAATTATCCTTACACCTACATTGGCTTTGTTACGGATTTACACCAGTACAAGTAAAAGGAGTATCAGGCCTATCTCCTCCCTTCTCCAGTGCTCTAGGACAGTGGTTCTCAACTAGGGGTCCAGGGCCCCCTGGGGGGCTGTGAGCAGGTTTCAGGGGGTCTGCCAAGCATTAGACTCTCTGGGGCCCTCGGCAGAAAGCTGAAGCCCCACCGCACGTGGCTGAAGCCCGAGGCCCTGAGCCCCACCACCCAGGGCTGAAGCCAAAGCCTGAGCAGCTTAGCTTCATGGGGGGCCCCTGTGGCATGGGGCCCTGGGCAGTTGCCCTGCTTGCTACGCCCTAATGCTGGCCCTGGCTTTTATATGCAGAAAACTAGTTGTTATGCCACAGGTGGGCCATAGAGTTTTTATAGCATGTTGGGGGGGAGGGGGGGGAGAGAAGACTCAGAAAGAAAAAGATTGAGAACCGCTGCTCTAGGATTCAAGTGTGGGCTCAACCTTGCTGTCCCTGACCTTGAGTGTTTTGCATCCTTTCATTCCAGGGCTGCTATTTTCCTCTTTTTTCCTCACTCACCGGTGGGGCACTTCACAGCCATCCAAGAGGGCAGGCTGCACAGGGGCGACTGACTGGTGTTCTTTATACAAAGGGTTCACTCAATACATAATAGTCAGTGCTCCTGCAGCTCCAGTTTTATTACTGTCTTCTCATCACGGCACAGTAAATTAGGCTTTGACAGTGTCTTTGGAACAAAAGGTAACCAGAGAGCATTGCCAGGAATGCCAAACCCTTTCCTTCATCTATAAAACCTCATCTGAGCATTCTCTTGACTCAGTGACCCTAAAAATTAACCTGCAGCCTTATGGTTCTATTTTATTCACGTAAATACAATTTACAGTCTGCCTTTGCAATCAAGCAGACAGTTAGCTCAGTGTATTCCACTGGGTGGGGGGCATTTGTGTAGCGTGACTATTTGAAAGGTTCTCTTTGAGCTCTAAAAATACAAGATCTGTGAGTGTGGCCTACACCGTATGAACTCTGTGAACGTGCTATAGGGGAAGTGACGTCTGAAACCTATTCCCAGCACATTCAGTGATTCCTTTCATGAAGTGGAGACTGACCAGAGGAATCTGGTTTATGACTTGGCCTTTATAGGTGAACCTGGGCTGTGGCAAGTCTCCCCCACTGGCATTCTTGAGACAGACCCTTTGAGTGGAGCAGCATTTGTGAAGAATGCTGGGACAGCTACAATCTTCCATGACATCCCAGGGATAGTGAAAACATACAGAGAGGTATTTATTGCTACACTCTTCTGTAGGAGAGACCAGCTTACTACTGCTTGTGCCAAGGAAATTCTTCCCATAAATTACTTGTATGCTGCACCCATGGCAGTTAGTCTGTATTTACCTTGGAATCCTTTTGTTTATAAGAATGCACAGCCCATACTTAGAAACTGAAAGCAGCACTATTAGCATAGTGGCTGAAGACTCTGTTATGGTGCTGCAAAAACAGAGTTTTTACTGTAACTTAACATGGGATAATTTGCAAACCTGGATTCAGTTGCTCGATAGGAAAAACAGTCCTGTAAGTAAGTTAATAGGGTCTTTAAAAAGAAGACACTAAGAGCTTGATTCTTTTACACCACTCTGACAGTGTAAAGGGGACTTAGTGTGAATGACAGTCTGGTCCCCAAGGTAATAACATTGCTTGGTTCTGGAGAACGGGAGAATGTTCAGTAGCAGAAAAATAGTTACAGCAATAAAACTCCCCATTGTCCATATGAACACACCAGTCTTTCGAACACAAATTTATACCCAGATTTATGTTTTAGGTAGTTGTCAATGGTTCATCAAGATTAAGCCTCCACCTTGGTCCCAAAAGCTACCTAACCAATACTCCTACCTCTTCTGAAGTCTGGGTTTTCGTTGCCACAGGCAGGGCAGGAACAAGCCTCAGAGGTAAGACCTATTACTGCTGGCTTCTTCTAAATTCCTCCAGCTTGGCCTAAACTACTGAACTGCTGCAGTTAATGGGGTGGTTCGGTTCTAGTGTTTGTTCCATGGGAGAGCAAATGTATTTATTCTGTAGGAGCCCTCATATTTGAGAGAAACTGAGTTGCAGGTAAAAAGCAATTTATAAACTGGTCCTCTAGCACTTTATTCAAAGTCAGTATAAACCATGCAGGCTTTATAACCCTAAAATGTGATGAAACTACAGCTCAACCTTTGTAACTGCTAGACTACAGATTACTAGTACATCCTATGTGTCCTTCCAAGAATATCAAAATTAGGGATATTTTCTCATGTAAAATAGGAAATTCTTTTAATGTATGCCTTGTCTAGACAAGGCCTATTCTTATGCTGTCAATAAAAACTTCAGTTTCCAAGCCCTAGGTTTTAAGTAAGAAAAACATGTTGTCTGTTTCAAACTCAGCTTTGTACTTTGCCATTGAAATGATTGTAGGTGTCAGTGACCTACTGGGAAAGAATCTTCTGTCTGGGAAGTGTAGGTTGGATGGAAATGATAGACTGGCCTCTCAGCTGGTCTAGCCACCAGAGAAAGCTTCATCACCTGGGCTTGATAGAAAGATCCATGTGATACTACTGGCTCATTCATTCTTCCAGTTCTCTTTCTTCTAGGCCCATGCAGCCCTAGTCAGGTTTATGCAATCACTAATCTGCTTCGCCCAGAGTCTCACCTGCTATGTCAAGTTGAGTTCAGCAGCACAGTGCTGGATATTCCAGCAAGTAAAGTCTTTCATGTCCGGTCACACTTCAGTATTGAAAAAGGTAGGCACGCCGGCCCCTTTCAAGGGAAAGGGCCAGGGATTTGGGGGGATTTTTCATTTTTGATTTTTTTTTCTTCCCACAAAATTCCCATTTCTCCACCGGATTGAGAATGTGGTGTTGTTTCACAAACATTGTTTCTGCTGACTTGGTAGCATTGGGTAAGAATATGCATAGTGAATTCTCCTTTCCCCTCACTATTTGTAGTTTTCCGGTGATAGATGGCTTATGTATTAAAAACAATCAAACACAAGGCCTCTGAATGTTTATTCTTTGGTTTTCCCCATCTTGAATTTAGGTCTCTATGCCTGCATAATCACTGCTAAACCCCAGTCTGATGAAGTCCTGCTGGCTTTGAGTTTTGCTGAGATCTCTGTAGATGTGATGGTCTGTCTCTTCAGTGAACAAAGCAAGGATGGAATGCAAAGAATCCTGGTTCCCTTCCTCCCCGCATTTTACCTCAACCAGTCTGAATTGGTTTTTAGCAGCAAACAACTAAATGGCAAGATCAGAGTGCTGGGAGCTGAGAAAGTGTTAGAAAAGCTGGAGGTACATAAAAAGCTCTCTGCCCCTCCATTCCTGGGGCATACATATACCTTTCTTCCTTCTGTTTAGGATGTATCTGTAGGGAAAATCTGATCCCGGTACAGTAGGTGTGGTCTGAGCAGTCCCTTGGTCCCTTGTGGGAGATTCTTCAAGAAATGATTGAGTTACTTCTGTGTTTGGAAATAGTGGTGTTTTTTTACAGTAATTGAGCACTCCCCCTCTTTTATGTCAGGAGGGGGGAAATGGTGGGCAGGTAGACAAGGGAGAACCTAAGTTACAGTAACCCCACTGCTAGGCAGGCCATTTGTCCAGTTTCCAACTGGACAATCCTCTTTTGGGGTGGTTTGTCGCCTGTCTGATACTGAAAGAAAACTGGATGAAGAGCTCGCCACTCTGTCCCCACTGGAGTGACCTCACACACACAATGTGCGAGGTCACACCCGCCAGGGCAGGGTGGTGCAGTCTTCAAAATGGCACCTCCCATGCCGCATAACCTCATACGCACTGTGTGTGCAAGGTCATGCCAGCAGGCCCAGGCCGTTTCTGGAAGTATCAGCACATCCAGTATTCTGCTACCCACTGCAAATGATGGTAATTACAGGAATACTTATCATCACTACTGCATTGTTGTAAATAACCTTGCTATTAAGTGTGTAATATTTAGGGCCTTACCAAATTCACGGCCATGAAAAAAACGTCACGGACCGTGAAATCTGGTCTCCTCCCATGAAATCTGGTCTTTTGTGTGCTTTTACCCTATACTATACAGATTTCACAAGGGAGACCATTTCTCAAATTGGGGGTCCTGGCCCAAAAGGGAGTTGCAAGAGGGTCACAAGATTATTTTAAGGGGGTCACGGTATTGCCATCCTTACTTCTGTGCTGCCTTCAGAGCTGGGCAGCTGGAGAGCGGTGACTGCTGGCCAGGATCCCAGCTCTGAAGGCAGCGCCCCACCAGCAGCAGTGCAGAAGTAAGGGTGGCAATACCATACTGTGCCACCCTGTCTTCAGAGCTGGGATCCTGGCCAGCAGTCACCGCTCTCCAGCTGCCCAGCTCTGAAGGCAGTTGCCGCCACCAGCAGCACAGAAGTAAGGGTAGCAGTACCACAACCCCCCCTACAATAACCTTGTGACCCTCCACAATTCCTTTTTGGGTCAGGACCCCTACAATTACAACACCGTGACATTTCAGCTTTAAATAGCTGAAATCATGAAAATTATGATTTAAAAAATCCTATGACCATGAAATTGACCAAAATGGACCATGAATTTGGTAGAACCCTAGTACTATACAGAACTGGCTTGTACTGTTTTTGTTTACCTTTTCAATAACTGCTTTTTGTCTGTTTTCAAAGGTCCACCCCAACTCTCCTGTGATAATAGTGAGGCAGCCTGAACATTCGCCCAACATGCCTGGACTTGTCTCCTACCCAGTTAGTGTGGTCAATCTCTCATCTCTCCACCAGATGGCAGCCCCCATCTTTATCAATGTCTCTTGTATTCTCACAGGCCAAAGAGTTACCATAACTGTGAGAGTTCTGGCAGGGCAGCATCTGTTTAGTAAGTATCAGCTGGTCTTATTTGCATGAGAAGATGCAATAGTGCCATCAAAGCGGTTTGCTAGTTACTGGATCCTCATTCTTTACCATTCCAGTCTGCTTTCCTGTTACAAGAAAGTGAAACAAGCGTCTACCTTACTGTGTCTAGGCCTGAACCTGTGCGGTATCTTAACTCTCATTGACCTTAGTGGGAGTTAAGTACCCAACACCACCCAGCATTGGTCCTTCTGAATGCTAACTCCGTAACGAGGGGGCCCTCTTTTGTTCATTTCACAGTGAAGACTGGGATCACAAGGAAGAGGCTTACTCCCTAGGTGTGAACAGCTGAACTTGATGCGGGTGGGAAGAGGTGTTGTAGGGAGCTGCAGGTTAAGAATGATGCAAAGCGGTTTCCATCTGATTGTATTTAGTAGTCTACATGACATGAGTTGCTGGTCTGGGTCTATTTCCTAGTGAACAGAGGGGAGTCTCCGATAGAAGCAGGAGACTGAATTGCCCTTAGTCCATGGGGTGGGTCCCTCCTATTTCTAGTGAGGCACTTTGACGGGGCCTGAGCCAGGAAACTTTCACTGCACCTGGTCTAGGGAGAGAACTTCATTCCTTAAGGCTCCAGCACCAAAGTCCTAGTGGAAGGATTAATGATTTTGAAACCGCTTATTTCATATTTCTTTTCAGTTAGTTCTTGCAACAAAGCTGCAGAGTGGTTAGATACATGTCTCTACAGTGTCATTTATTACAGAAACGAGGAGTCTGCCTACACACACGACTAAATCTTACCTCCTGTTTCTGGAAAATGGTAGGTCAGTGCAGTGAAGCAGGAATTGTCCAACAGCTTATGGGCTCTTACCAGATCCTTCTCTTCACCCTCTTTGCTGTTCTAGCATCGACAGCTGTAATCTTTCTCAGTAAGTGAAAACAGAGAGGTTTGCAGGTAAACAGGCAGCTTTACCTGTGTGTTCATTCAGTCATGGAATACAAGCATTTGTCTGTTACACTTTGTGTATATTTTTAAGAGTGCAATACTGTTTTGAGTGTGTTTGAAAATTACAAGCACCTTGATTTAAAAAAAAAAACGGTACACACCACAACCAACCACATTTCAGACCATGTCCTGAAATAGAATACATCTAGCACACAAAGGTTTAACCCCCAAAAGATCATCCTGGTGTCTGTGCTATTTCTGTAATGCCTTTCAAGAACCTGTATACATACTGCTGTACAGGGATGCAGCCACCTTTCATGTAGACACCAACTAGTATCCACCAATGAGGAAAGGGCATTTTGACCAGTAAGAAAGATAGATATGTAGGTAAGTACCCTGCCATCTTTAATGACCATATAAAGCAGACAGGCTCTCAGTTTATAAAATCTCAGGAGGAGGGAAAAACCCACCACCCATAATAAATGTCATGTAACTTAGTGAATCTGCCGCTGAAGAATAACAGGCTGAATTTCTGCTACTGCAGTCAGAACCTGTAATTCCTGAGGTTTAGGCCGCTGGGACATGTTGTACACATCGGCAGTGCCAGGCCCCTATTGGTCATATTAAACTGTCATCCTGGTATGAAAAATCACCTTAGGTAAACTTTAAGGGGAAAAAAGCAATGCGGGTTCTTTGCACTGGGATATACATGGAGCCTTTCACTGCTAAAGCTTGATGCTTCTACTCTAAACCTGAAATAAACCAAGTTAGTAGCAGGCTCAGTGGCCTACATGAAATGAGTCCAGTTCCTAAAGAATTTGCTTCCCTCCATGGAAAAGCCAAATTCCTTTCTCTTCTCTAGACATGTTCACTCTGGAGCAGGGCCGAGGTATATTGGCAAAGGGCAGTGTGGTGGAAACTTGCCCTGTCACTATTGGATAGAGAAGATTATTGGCTCCAACAGGGGTACCTTTTAAGCACTACTGATTTAACCTTTAATAGATGTTTATTTACACTTATAATGGTATCTAAATAGTGCAACATTTCTGTCAGTTTCACCTGTTGATTTTGGTACTCTGTGCCTCACAATTCTGATCTATCAGATTTTTCCAACAGTGCCAAAATGCACATTCTCTTCCCCCTTCACACACCTGCATAAATGGTAGGGAGAAGACTCATAATAGGGTTTTGACCCACACAAGCTGTGAAATGTGTTTTGTGGGAATATCTTATTTGCCAGTTTGGCCTTTAGACAAAGTTGCAGTGGTTTAATTCAACTTGTGGAAAAACTCATGCTTATGTTTGCATGGCTTATTGCACTGTCTTAAACCCATACTAATTGACAAGCTAAACAGCACATCTCTCTGTAGAACACTCAGAGTTAAAGCAAATCAATAAGTGTGATGTCAACACATAAATTAGAGCATCTTAGCTCCCCCCCCCCCCCCAAATATCATTCAGGAATAGTGGCTTTAGTTCCTTGTATAATCCTTAAGACTTCAAAATGGCCATGCAGCTTTGTGTTGGTTTAAATCACACCTTAAATTAAATTGCTGTTAACAGTGTACACAAACCTTTAGCACAATGAGACTATACCTTCACACCTGTTCCACTGATATTACATAATTGGTTATTTTTGCAGCATATAATGCCTTTCTGACCAGAGTACAGACTGTACCTATTGTGTATGTTCCTACCTCAGCTACACCTCAGACAGGTAAGCTGGGGTTCTTTTTGAAACTTGTGTAATGAACTGTATATAATTTGTTGGAACAGCTGTATACAAAGGTCAGTAGCAAACATCACTTGCTTAAGATAGGACATTCTCTCACCCTGTTTGCTCTTTCCCAAACTCTTCTCTGGAGGCAGAATAGCCAGCCTGGAAAAGCGAATTTGAATTCCCCTAGCAGAGATCAGGTACTTTTGTTGTAGCTGTGTTGGTCCTAGGATATGGAGAGATGGGTGAGGTAATCTTTTGTTGGTGACAAGAATAGAAGTTGATCCAATAAAAGATATTACCTCCCCCACCTTGTCTCAGGTACAGGAAAGGGCTTGAAGTTTTAGGAACTGTTTTCTATAAATTGCAAGGTTAGATGGCAGCAGCTGTCTTTAAGTAAAACCCTGTCCTTTTTGTTCCTGTGTCCTAGGGATATCCAAGCAGTCCGGTATTTATCTGACTAACCTTTTCCCCCTACGCTTAGGGTATTCATATCCTCCTGTTGGTACTCAACAACACAATGGAAGAAACAGGACACAGCTATGGCTTTGGAGCGTACGGAGAAGGCATGTTTGAAAGAAGTACCTATTTGTACAACAATAAATGTCTAGTGAAGCGTGATGTTAGGTGTAGTTCCAACTTCTGTAACTGGAAGTCACAGCACCTTCCTGGTTCTCTGGGACAACAGTCTGACTCTAGACTCTTCAGGTCACAGTGATGGGTACCGGACAGGTGCCCCACTATCATGTTGCCAAAGACACAATAGAGTTTGTGCCATTCTACTTTAAATGATCAGTGTGGTAGATCCTGCAACAAGAAAAACCTCCCTCATGATTTGGGCCAGAATAAAGTCCAGAAGCCACCCCGCAGTTTGACTTTTAGACCTTTTTCAGGCCAGTAATGTATGATACAGCAGGCTTCTTGTGCCTGCCTGCAGAGGCAGAGTATCAGGTCAGAGCACTGAGAGGGTAACAAGGTACTTTACTGTGGTTTGAAGAATATTTGGGAGTCACTTGCAAAAGCCTGTGCTGGCAGCAGGGCAAAGTCAGGATTCCCAGTGGTTGAACCTTCCATTTTAAGAATGGTCAGATTATGCTGACGTCTCAGGAGAGGGAGGGATGAGAGAATAACTAGTTTCACTCCAGGGTGAACAAGGACTCACTGCATATCCATATTCTTTCCCTGCTGAGAGTCGTCATAGCGCCTGTTGCAGTTACAGGCAGGGCAGAGTGAAACTCTGCCCAGAAAGTGTGTGTTCACTCCTGTTGAACAGTTTTGCTCATATCACCCAAAAGAGCACTATGCAAGTATCAAGTTAAGCAACAGACTAAGCTGTATTTTATCCAAAATTTATTGACAGTCAGATGGGTGAGGCTACAGGGACAGTATGAAAGTCATGTTCTCCCCTCACATTCTAGAGACGTCTTTAAAGCCTTCTGTTCACATCTTGACACTTAATGTTGCTCCGTGGCTGAATCCCATGCTCTTGAACCATCTGTATTTGTGCTGCCAACTGTGCAGGTAGTCCCACCCATCTCAGACTTTCGTTTAGTGCTGCTTTCGTCTGAAGGAGCATCCTAGATAAGGAAAGAACAGTAAGTAATCCCAAGCACATTACCAGCCTGTGTGGGGGATGGTTGGGTCGTTTACCCCTTTGACTATCTTAAATAGTGAATTGTGCCCAGTCCTCAGGAGGGTACCAGCACCACAAGGCCTCTAGGGGTTGTGAGGGAGGCGGACTGTATTCTCATAGCTCAACAAGGACTCAGCCACTGGGAGAGAGTCTGAAATCCTCAGGTATCAACAGCTCCAAAATCCATTAAGTCAGATCCATCATTATAGAAGTAAAACTGAAGCAGAGCCAACAGAACATGGAACTAGCTCAATAGTCCAGGCGTGGCTCGTAACCATGAAGGCCAACAGATAGTAAGTATATTCCCAACGACCCTCTGAGGAACACCAGTAAATAGCCATCCATCCTAAGCATTCTTCAAGAATCCCCAAGGTTTCTAGTCGTTCTGTCCTGCCAACTGCTCTAAGAGACTAATTGTCGCTGGTCACTTAAGAGGAGTTTCATTATACTTCGCAAACCCACTCCCTGCAAGCACTTCAGGCACATATTGGACAATCTTAGACTCTTTTGAAGTGCCACTCAAGGTAAAATTCTGGATATGGGGTATTCTAACTCAGGGTGTACAATGCATTAAGAACCAAGATATACATTCCCTGCCCTGAGGAATCTATAGTTCAAGACAGACAAGAGCAAGACAAAACAGGTGAGGGGGTTATGATGACACAGTAAAACAATGTAGTAGCTGGCTGGGTTTTCTCAAGTACAAATTGCTGTTTACCTTCTGTAAGCCTTGCCTTTCCTCCAGTGGGCTGGCACAGCACAGTTGAGCAGCCAACACACAGAACTACAGTTTGAGCATGGCTGAATACAGTGGTGATTTTATAGCAACCTGAAAGAAAGCACAAGTTTGAGGTGAGTATATTTCTCTACAAAGGAGCTGGGGCAGGGTTATTTCCACTGCTGGAGCAATGACAAAGCTGGCATATTATTGGAGAAATGTTTTGACATTTTCAGCAGGCAAGTGAAACTTTAATCTGCTGGAGAAAGAAGAGGGCTAAGGGCGACAGTGAAAAATGTTCAAACAGTTGTGCATTGCTCTGGCCATAATGGGGATTTAAAGGGTTCTCAAAAGCAAACGTTTTAAGCTTGCATTTTACAGGTAGTTACAGCAGACTGCAGGGTCTAGTCCAACAGTAGTCTATTTTTTGTCAAGGTCCAAATTTCTTGGTCAAAGTATAATCAAGGTCCAGACTCCAGAGAAAATTTTAAAAAGGTAAGATTCCAGGATCCCTTCAAAAGCACCTGGCGGTCCGGGTTTGGCCTGCAGTCCACCGGTCTATCCCCGGCACAGCTCTATCGAGATAAGCATTCCTTACAAGTCTGCCCAGTTCGCTTTCCAGAGTAGGACAACTTCAACCACCACCAAGTCTTACATGCTCAGGGTCAGTGTTGATCACAGGGGCTACCAAGTTACCTTCGGACTCCTGCCTGGGGAGCGAAGCGGGACTGCTCACAGCCGGGGGGCAGCCTGGGGCCATGCGCCCAAGGGCTGCCCCACACCGGCTGTAGGTACCGCCTGGGGGGGCCAGGGCCTCACCTGGACACTTCACATCCATGAAATAGGAGTTCGGACTCTGGACCAGACGCTTCTTCTTGTGTTTCCGCTTCTCCTCCTCGGGGGAGGGATGCAGCAGGTCTTTCGCCAGCTGCAAGCCAAGCACTGCGGGTTAGGCCGGCCCGGGGGAGGCGGCTCGCTGGGGGGGGGGGGCAGCCCCCCCGCGCGGCTGAGCAGCACCCCCCCCGCACCCCTCTAGAGGGGCGCCCCCCAGCCGCCGCCATCTTGGTCCCTCCTTCCTCCCCCCCTCCTCCGCCGCCATCTCCCCGCTCCGGGCCCGGCTCCCGCTACCCCCCCCCCCCGCAGGACCCCGCCCCCGCCGGCAGAGCCCGGCCCCGGCCGGCGTAGCGGGGCCGCCCCGGGCGAGGGGGATGCTCCCGGGCCCGGCCCCCCCGCGGGCCACTCGGCCGCACTCACAGGCATGTTCGCGTGGAGGCAGCCGCGGCCGAAAAGGAGCTAGACCGGAAACCGGGGCTGCTATATCCGCTCCGGGGTTCCCCACACGGGCGGAAGTGAGCGCTTGGCACGGCTCCGCTGCCATCTTGGAAAGGTCGAAACTGCCACCCAATGCGCAAAGAGAGTTGGGCGGTGTCGCCATTTTGAGAAGGTCGTTCACGCCAACAAAGCGCAACGACTAGCGGAAGCGCCGTCATATTGTAAAGGTCTTTGCCTTCAGCCAGAAGGAATAATATAGCCGGAAGTAGCGGCCATGTTAAGAGGGTCAGTCTTTTGTCCAGGGGCTGAGGAAGCGGGAAATGACGCCATCTTGGGAAGGTCCCTGGGGACCCAGGCCCATGGGATGAGCCCTGAGATCCCTCCCTACAAGCCCCATGCTGCTGAGGTGCCCCCGGATTGGTCGCGCTCCGCAGTCCCGCCCACCCCATGGACCCACATGACATCATCGTGGGTGCCATGGTGATGGGAGGAGGTGACACAAGGAGACGCTGATGCGTCTCAGCACTGGGTGATGTCATTGGAGGGGATGATGACATCATAGCGTGCCAGGCTAGTGGGAACATGCCCCGCAAAGACTGATGGGCTCCAATTTCTCTGAGCCCGAAATTCGTTAATTGCTGTCACCCCCCTAAATTCCTGCTGTGGCCTCGACCGGAGATTGGCTCCTCCGTCGCGTCCCGTCCTAGGCGCTGGCTGCCACGTCACCCCCGTGCAGCCAGGCCGCACGCGGCTTTGGGATCTTCCCACGCGAAAGTGACCGTCATCAATGCAAGCGTGGATGTGGGAGGAGCTTAACGGTGCCCCCGTCAGCGGGGTGAGTCCGAGACCGGGCAGGGCAGTTAGGCGAGTCTGCGAGAACTCTAGAAAAGGCCTCGAAGGCCCCGTTCTCTAATCTCCAGCAGCACAGGGCAGGTCCAGTGAGGGGCTCCTCTGCAGCTGGAAGCCTGCGGGGCCACAGGCATGAGGTGTGGGCCCCGCACATCTGGATTTCTTGCTCCCCTTGGAACCTGGACTTCCGCCTCAAAGAGGTTAGCAAACAACCAGGGTAGAGAGGGAACAGCAGCAGGCCAAGAGCGAGGTGTCCTGTGGTTTGGTCACTGGAGGGCAGAGTGGCGCTTGTTGCCCAGCTGGAATGCACAGAGGCCTTTCTGCCGCTTCCTTCCTGCACATCCCAGGAGAAAAATTCACCCCTTGGCGCTTCCCGGCTGCAGGAAAGTTTTGCCCAGGATCTTTCTGATGACACAGATAAAGGGATGAGCTGCAGGATTAGGATTTATGTGGTGTCAGCAAACCACGATGGTGACCCAGGGACGCTGGTCACGCCATGAATTAATGTCAGGAAGTTTTTGGAGCATGTCTGCAGCACAATGGGCCCCCCACAGCTCTGCCAATGCCCCTCAGTCCTGATATGCAGTTTCTACTACCCCTGCCTGGGTCCCCCCTGCCACTGCCAGCTCAGTTGGTGCCCCTCACTCCTGACCTGCAGCCCCCTGCGATCCTAGCCCTGAGTCCCTGCTCAGCTCTGCCAGTGTCCCTCAGTCCCACAGCCCCTCTGCTACTTCAGGCTTGGGCTCCCTGCAAGTTAACACAGCCCTGAGAGGCCCCTCAGTCTCCACCCACAGCCCGTCCCTGCTGCTCATCCAGTCCCGGGCGCCACACATCCCAATCCTGAGTCCTGACCCGCAGTGACTGAAGGGCTCCTGCTTGCCCACCGCAGAGCACGGTGGGGAGAGGAACTGGATCCCATCATCAATATTGTTCTGCCTGAGGCGCTCCCAGACCTGGGGCAAGAGAAAGTGAAGGAGAAAAGCATCTGGTGTGTGAAGAGGGAGAGGGTAGGACTGACCCTCCCCTGCTGCGGGACCCACCCTGCTAAGAGTTAGACAAAACAGCTTCAGTAAACCTGCCCCGCGCCCCACTTTGTTCAGCAGGAATTCCAAAGAAACCCAGCTCAGCTCAAACATATCCCAGCCCTGGGCTCCCCCCACCCCAGCTCTGCCAGTGCCCCTCAATCCCCAGCCCTGGGCTCCCCCCACCCCCCAGCTCTGCCAGTGCCCCTCAATCCCCAGCCCTGGGCTCCCCCCACCCCCCAGCTCTGCCAGTGCCCCTCAATCCCCAGCCCTGGGCTCCCCACCCCCCAGCTCTGCCAGTGCCCCTCAATCCCCAGCCCTGGGCTCCCCCCACCCCCCAGCTCTGCCAGTGCCCCTCAATCCCCAGCCCTGGGCTCCCCCCACCCCAGTTCAGCCGGTGCCCCTCAATCCCCAGCCCTGGGCTCCCCCCACCCCCCAGCTCTGCCAGTGCCCCTCAATCCCCAGCCCTGGGCTCCCCCCACCCCAGTTCAGCCGGTGTCCCTCACTCCCGACCTGCAGCCCCTGCCAGCCCAGCTGGGGGCTTCTGCAGACAAATTGGAGGCCATTGACCCCTGTGCTGGAGTGGAGCCAGCCCCCGGTGTTAACCCTTCCCCAGCCGGGCTCGCCGCCCCCCCCCCCCCCCCCCCGCACAAGAGCCGGTTCTCCCCGGCCCGGCAGGAGGAGGGGTCGGGGCTTCCCCCACCCACCGGGCGCAGGCGGGAGGCGGAGCCGGCACCGCCCCTTGGCGCTTCCCGGCTGCAGGAAAGTTTTGCCCAGGAGCCGAGCGGCCCGGCCCGGGCCATGGCCAAGTCCTACGATCACCTCTTCAAACTGCTGCTGATCGGGGACAGCGGGGTGGGCAAGACCTGCCTGATCATCCGCTTCGCCGAGGACAACTTCACCAGCACCTACATCTCCACCATCGGTGAGTGCCCCCCCGGGCCCCCCCGAAATCCCCCCGGCCCCCTCTGCCTGGGGAACCCCCAACTTCACCAGCACCTACATCTCCACCATCGGTGAGTGCCCCCCCGGGCCCCCCATGAAATCCCCCCGGCCCCCTCTGCCTGGGGAACCCCCAACTTCACCAGCACCTACATCTCCACCATCGGTGAGTGCCCCCCTGGGCCCCCCCGGAACCTCCCCTGGCCCCTCTGCCTGGGGACCCCCCCGGGGAACCCCCAACTTCACCAGCACCTACATCTCCACCATCAGTGAGTGCCCCCCCAACCCCCCCCAGCCCCCTCTGCCTGGGGAACCCCCAACTTCACCAGCACCTACATCTCCACCATCGGTGAGTGCCCCCCGGGGCCCCCCACGAAATCCCCCCGGCCCCCTCTGCCTGGGGAACCCCCAACTTCACCAGCACCTACATCTCCACCATCGGTGAGTGCCCCCCCGGGCCCCCCCGACCCCCCCCAGCCCCCTCTGCCTGGGGAACCCCCAACTTCACCAGCACCTACATCTCCACCATCGGTGAGTGCCCCCCCGGAACGCCCCTGGCCCCCTCTGCCTGGGGAACCCCCCGGGGAACCCCCAATTTCACCAGCACCTACATCTCCACCATCGGTGAGTGCCCCCCCGACCCCCCCCAGCCCCCTCTGCCTGGGGAACCCCCAACTTCACCAGCACCTACATCTCCACCATCGGTGAGTGCCCCCCCGGGCCCCCCCGAACCCCCCCCGGCCCCTCTGCCTGGGGAACCCTCAACTTCACCAGCACCTACATCTCCACCATTGGTGAGTGCCCCCCCCGGCTCCCCCCTGACCCCTCTGCCTGAGGAACCCCCAACTTCACCAGCACCTACATCTCCACCATCGGTGAGTGCCCTCCCCCGGACCCCCCCCAGCCCCTCTGCCTGGAGAACCCCCAACTTCACTAGCACCTACATCTCCACCATCGGTGAGTGCCCCCCCGGACTCCCCGGCCCCTCTGCCTGGGGAACCCCCCGGGGAACCCCCAACTTCACCAGCACCTACATCTCCACCATCGGTGAGTGCCCCCCTGGGCCCCCCCGGAACCTCCCCTGGCCCCTCTGCCTGGGGAACCCCCTGGGGAACCCCCAACTTCACCAGCACCTACATCTCCACCATCGGTGAGTGCCCCTCCAACCCCCCCCCAGCCCCCTCTGCCTGGGGAACCCCCAACTTCAACAGCACCTACATCTCCACCATCGGTGAGTGCCCCCCCCAGCTCCTCTGCCTGGGGAACCCCCAACTTCACCAGCACCTACAACTCCACCATCGGTGAGTGCCCCCCCCGGAATCCCCCCAGCCCCCTCTTCCTGGGGAACCCCCAACTTCAGCAGCACCTACATCTCCACCATCGGATCCTCCCCTGGACCCACCTCTGGGGAACCCCTGCAACCTCCCCCACGCCAACGTTACCAGCACCTACATCTCCCCGATTGGTGAATGCCCCCTGATACCCTTCAGTCCAGCCCGCTGGGAAACCCCTATACCATTGGTGTGTGTCGCTTGGAACCTCCCCCCTGGGAACTCCCCATCCATCCCTGGTGAACCCCATGCCAACCTCACCAGCACCTACCTCCCCCCGAGCCTTCAGGCCACCCCTAAACTAGGAGCTCCCTACGTCAACCCGGCCCCCACAGCGTCACTTCCCCATCACTTGTATTACGATGGTCTCAGGACTGGGGGTGGGAGCCCCATTGCGCCAGGCCCTGCACAAATAGGTTCTGCCCTGAGGAGCTGGCAGTGGAAGTGTGTTACACCTCGTGAGCCCGTCTCCCTGGCAACCAGACCCAAACTGGGGGAGACACAGCCCGGGTACAGACAGACACACAGACACAGGTCAGTCCCGCACGGCCCAGGTACAGACAGACACGCGGACGCCGGCCAGTCCCACACGGCCCAGGTACAGACAGACACGCGGACGCCGGCCAGTCCCGCACGGCCCGGGTACAGACAGACATGCGGACACGGGTCAGCCCCACACAGCCCAGGTACAGACAGACACGCGGACGCCGGCCAGTCCCGCACGGCCCAGGTACAGACAGACACACGGACGCGGGCCAGTGATGCACGACCCAGGTACAGACAGACACGCGGACACGGGTCAGCCCCACACAACCCAGATACAGACAGACACGCGGACGCGGGCCAATCCCGCACGGCCCAGGTACAGACAGACACGCGGACGCAGGCCAGTCCCGCACGGCCCAGGTACAGACAGACATGCGGACACGGGTCAGCCCCACACAGCCCAGGTACAGACAGACACGCGGACGCGGGCCAGTCCCGCACGGCCCAGGTACAGACAGACACGCGGACGCCGGCCAGTCCCGCACAGCCCAGGTACAGACAGACACGCGGACGCCGGCCAGTCCCGCACGGCCCGGGTACAGACAGACATGCGGACACGGGTCAGCCCCACACAGCCCAGGTACAGACAGACACGCGGACGCCGGCCAGTCCCGCACGGCCCAGGTACAGACAGACATGCGGACGCAGGCCAGTCCCGCACGGCCCAGGTACAGACAGACATGCGGACACGGGTCAGCCCCACACGGCCCAGGTACAGACAGACACACGGACGCGGGCCAGTGATGCACGGCCCAGGTACAGACAGACACGCGGACGCAGGCCAGTCCCGCACGGCCCAGGTACAGACAGACATGCGGACACGGGTCAGCCCCACACGGCCCAGGTACAGACAGACACGCGGACGCGGGCCAGTCCCGCACGGCCCAGGTACAGACAGACACGCGGACACGGGCCAGTCCCGCACGGCCCAGGTACAGACAGACATGCGGACACGGGTCAGTCCCGCACGGCCCAGGTACAGACAGACACGCGGACGCCGGCCAGTCCCGCACGGCCCGGGTACAGACAGACATGCGGACACGGGTCAGCCCCACACGGCCCAGGTACAGACAGACACGCGGACGCGGGCCAGTCCCGCACGGCCCAGGTACAGACAGACACGCGGACGCAGGCCAGTCCCGCACGGTCCAGGTACAGACAGACATGCGGACACGGGTCAGCCCCACACGGCCCAGGTACAGACAGACACACGGACGCGGGCCAGTGATGCACGACCCAGGTACAGACAGACATGCGGACACGGGTCAGCCCCACACAGCCCAGATACAGACAGACACGCGGACGCGGGCCAGTCCCGCACTGCCCAGGTACAGACAGACACACGGACACGGGTCAGCCCCACACGGCCCAGGTACAGACAGACACGCGGACGCGGGCCAGTCCCGCACGGCCCAGGTACAGACAGACACGCGGACGCGGGCCAGTCCCGCACGTCCCAGGTACAGACAGACTCGCGGACGCGGGCCAGTCCCACACGGCCCAGGTACAGACAGACACGCGGACGCCGGCCAGTCCCGCACGGCCCGGGTACAGACAGACATGCGGACACGGGTCAGCCCCACACAGCCCAGGTACAGATAGACACGCGGACGCCGGCCAGTCCCGCACGGCCCAGGTACAGGCAGACATACGGACGCGGGCCAGTGATGCACGACCAAGTTACAGACAGACACGCGGACGCAGGCCAGTCCCGCACGGCCCAGGTACAGACAGACATGTGGACACGGGTCAGCCCCACACGGCCCAGGTACAGACAGACACACGGACGTGGGCCAGTGATGCACGACCCAGGTACAGACAGACATGCGGACACGGGTCAGCCCCACACAGCCCAGATACAGACAGACACGCGGACGCGGGCCAGTCCCGCACTGCCCAGGTACAGACAGACACACGGACCCGGGTCAGCCCCACATGGCCCAGGTACAGACAGACACGCGGACGCGGGCCAGTCCCGCACGGCCCAGGTACAGACAGACACACGGACGCGGGCCAGTGATGCACGACCAAGTTACAGACAGACACGCGGACGCGGGCCAGTCCCGCACGGCCCAGGTACAGACAGACATGCGGACACGGGTCAGCCCCACACAGCCCAGGTACAGACAGACACGCGGACGCGGGCCAGTCCCACACTGCCCAGGTACAGACAGACATGCGGACACGGGTCAGCCCCACACAGCCCAGGTACAGACAGACACGCGGACGCGGGCTAGTCCCGCACTGCCCAGGTACAGACAGACATGCGGACACGGGTCAGCCCCACACAGCCCAGATACAGACAGACACGCAGATGCGGGCCAGTCCCGCACGGCCCAGGTACAGACAGACATGCGGACACGGGTCAGCCCCACACAGCCCAGGTACAGACAGACACGCGGACGCGGGCCAGTCCCGCACGTCCCAGGTACAGACAGACTCGCGGACGCGGGCCAGTCCCACACTGCCCAGGTACAGACAGACACGCGGACGCCGGCCAGTCCCGCACGGCCCGGGTACAGACAGACATGCGGACACGGGTCAGCCCCACACAGCCCAGATACAGACAGACACGCAGATGCGGGCCAGTCCCGCACGGCCCAGGTACAGACAGACACGCGGACGCGGGCCAGTCCTGCACGGCCCAGGTACAGACAGACACGCGGACGCGGGCCAGCCCCGCACGGCCCAGGTACAGACAGACATGCGGACACGGGTCAGCCCCACACAGCCCAGATACAGACAGACACGCGGACGCGGGCCAGTCCCGCACGGCCCAGGTACAGACAGACACACGGACACGGGTCAGCCCCACATGGCCCAGGTACAGACAGACACGCGGACGCGGGCCAGTCCCGCACGGCCCAGGTACAGACAGACACACGGACGCGGGCCAGTGATGCACGACCAAGTTACAGGCAGACACGCGGACACGGGTCTGTCCCACACGGCCCAGTTGCAGACAGCTACACGGTCACGGGGAACGTGCACGGCCGGCGCTCTTCCTGTTTTCTGTTCGGGGTCGCTATTTCTAGGTAGTTTCTGGCTCATTTGTGTAGCAGCAAACTCCATTTCTTCTTGCTTTAAATTCATGTTTTCCCCTGGAGTTAAAGAATTGCCCCCTACAAATCCCCAGTGCCCGTGGGCCAGGTCAGGGGCCGCGCGGTGCTGCCCCTCTGCCAGACGTCCCGGTAAACGCTGGTTGCGGTGCTTGGGGGTATTTTGACTGTGGGGCCAGGTGCTGCAGAGACAGAGTGCGAGCCGGGCCCTGCCTGGGCCAGCCACAGTCTGAACCGAGCAGCTGGGTCCCCATGGCAGCGGTTTGGGGTGTATTATGGGCAGGCGCCACCCACGGCCAACAGGACGACATCTTGTTCCATACGGCCCTGTTCTCCTGCGCTGGCAGAGTCATGCCCCGCAAAGCCACTGATGTTTGTGAGGCGCCTGGTTCCTGTGGACGCCCGGAGAGCGGTTGGTCCTCGGATCGAGTGCCAACCTGGAACCCCTGATCCTGCTGGATAACCCCCCTGTCTGTCCATCGGTCTGGTCTCTGCCCAGCCCCAGGCAACTCTGCGTACAGAGCAGCAAGGGGTGGGCAGGCGAGGCCAGAGGAGTGGGGCTGGGGCGCCTCCTCCTGGGTATTCACTTGACAGGGTGCTCGGTCTGAGCTCAGAGCCCCTGGGATGGCCCAGGCCTGGTTCAGTGGTTAATGGGGACTGATGCACACTCACTAGTGAGCTTTGCCTCCCCCCCGCACTGCTCGCAGGCATCCTGTTCACTAGTGCCCTGCCCCCTGCACCTCTGAGCACTTGTGTGTGTGCGCACCTAGCGCTGCCCTGCACCCCGTGGCACAGGAGTGTGTGTGCATGTACATGCTTGTGCCCTGCCCCCATGGAGGGCAGTGTCCCGGACCCTGCGCCCCAAGGCACAGGCGTGTGTGTGTGTGTACATGCGTGTGCCCTGCCCCCGTGGAGAGCAGTGCCCTGGACCCTGCGCCCCATGGCACAGGTGTGTGTGTGTGTGCATGTACATGTGTGTGCCCTGCCCCCATGGAGGGCACTGCCCCGGACCCTGCGCCCCATGGCACAGGCATGTGTGTGCGTGTACATGCGTGTGCCCTGCCCCCGTGGAAGGCACTGCCCCGGACCCTGCGCCCCAAGGCACAGGCGTGTGTGTGCGTGTACATGCGTGTGCCCTGCCCCCGTGGAGGGCACTGCCCCGGACCCAGCGCCCCATGGCACAGGAGTGTGTGTGCGTGTACATGCGTGTGCCCTGCCCCCGTGGAGAGCAGTGCCCTGGACCCTGCGCCCCATGGCACAGGTGTGTGTGTGTGTGTGCATGTACATGCGTGTGCCCTGCCCCCGTGGAGGGCACTGCCCCGGACCCTGCGCCCCATGGCACAGGCATGTGTGTGCGTGTACATGCGTGTGCCCTGACCCCGTGGAGGGCACTGCCCCGGACCCAGCGCCCCAAGGCACAGGCGTGTGTGTGCGTGTACATGCGTGTGCCCTGCCCCCGTGGAGAGCAGTGCCCTGGACCCTGCGCCCCATGGCACAGGCATGTGTGTGCGTGTACATGCGTGTGCCCTGCCCCCGTGGAGGGCACTGCCCCGGACCCAGCGCCCCAAGGCACAGGCGTGTGTGTGCGTGTACATGCGTGTGCCCTGCCCCCGTGGAGAGCAGTGCCCTGGACCCTGCGCCCCATGGCACAGGCGTGTGTGTGCGTGTACATGCGTGTGCCCTGCCCCCATGGAGGGCAGTGTCCCGGACCCTGCGCCCCAAGGCACAGGCGTGTGTGTGCGTGTACATGCGTGTGCCCTGCCCCCGTGGAGAGCAGTGCCCCGGACCCAGCGCCCCATGGCACAGGCATGTGTGTGCGTGTACATGCGTGTGCCATGCCCCCGTGGAGGGCACTGCCCCGGACCCTGCGCCCCATGGCACAGGCGTGTGTGTGCGTGTACATGCGTGTGCCCTGACCCCGTGGAGGGCACTGCCCCGGACCCAGCGCCCCATGGCACAGGCGTGTGTGTGCGTGTACATGCGTGTGCCCTGCCCCCGTGGAGGGCACTGCCCCGGACCCTGCGCCCCATGGCACAGGCGTGTGTGTGTGTGTACATGCGTGTGCCCTGCCCCCGTGGAGGGCACTGCCCCGGACCCTGCGCCCCATGGCACAGGCGTGTGTGTGCGTGTACATGCGTGTGCCCTGCCCCCGTGGAGGGCACTGCCCCGGACCCAGCGCCCCATGGCACAGGCATGTGTGTGCGTGTACATGCGTGTGCCCTGCCCCCGTGGAGGGCACTGCCCCGGACCCAGCGCCCCATGGCACAGGCATGTGTGTGTGTGTACATGCGTGTGCCCTGCCCCCGTGGAGGGCACTGCCCCGGACCCAGCGCCCCATGATGCAGGCGACTCTGCTCAGGGAGTGAGTCTGGTTGCTTTGTCACCAGGCATGGAAGGCTCGTTCCCCCCCCCCCCCATGGGTCAGATGGGGAGGGGGCGGGAGGGCTGGCTGGGGATGCGGGTGGGGGCAGGTCACCCAGTGGTGTCCAGGACGCCTGGGTTCTTGCTGTGCCTCTGTCACGTGACCCGCTGGGCTGCCTTGGGCAAGTCCCTGTGAGTGCTCCCCTGCCCCCCAGGGCTGGGTGAGTGTGTGCAGTGCCCGGAGCCTGGGGGGGCACCGTACCCGGCATCTCCATCAGACCCGGGGCCAGCTCTGGCCCCTGAGGGCGAGAGCGTCAGTGATCCTCGGGCAGAGGCTTTGGCCCCAGCCAAGGGGCCGTGCGGGCTGGGGGCAGCGTCGCTGGGGCTGCAGGTCCCCCCCCCCCGGAGCTGGCAGCTCCCGTCCCAAGCCGGGGAGTTGCCCCTGAGATGGTGAAACAATTTCCTGGGCCTCAGGCAAGTGAGGGCGCTTATAGAGCCGTAAACAGCCTGACGCATCCGTGTGCCTCACACACAGGCTCCTGCGCTCGGGGCGCCCGGCGGGGAATTCCACTGCTCCAGCTCGCCCCAGTCCCAGTGGGTCGGTGGGGATGTGCCCCAGCTGCTGGCAGGAAGTCCCCTCCCACCCCCGAGGTCTCTGTTCCCAGCTCCGCTTCGCAGCCACTTGTCCTGCCTGTGCAGGCCGGGCCGGCAGGTGGGGACCCCGAGCTATGGCCAGGCCTCTGGGCCGGTCACATTCTGCCTCCTGGCCGTGAGCGGCGAGGTCTGCAAACCCCCGCGTGGCAAGAGCTTCCGGGGGCAGGCGGGAGGGTGCAGCCGGCCTGGGCTGCTGGGGCTTCCCATGGGAGTTGCAGGGACAGAGCCAAACCCTTGGCCCCATCTCCCGAGGGCTTCAAGAGCCCCCGGTTGGTCTGTTTCTGGCTCCCAGGGCAGCCCTGGCTCCACAGACCCCTCCCCGGGCCCCCCGTCACTAGGGTCTGAGGGCCAGCTCGTGTAGATCAGCCTCACTCCATACAGGACTACCCGGATCTCTGCCCGCTGTGGTTCTGGGGAGTCTCCATCTGCGGTGGGGCCCTCTTGCTGCCAGCCCCACAGAGCTGCTCAGGCAGGACGGCCCCCGCCTGGCTCCAGCCCAGCTCCGTGCCCCGGGAGACAGCTCCAAATGCACCTCATGTGCTGGGGGTCCGAGGGTGATGCCTGGGAGCAGGGCTGGAGAGGGGCGGGGCAGTGGGGCTGGAAGTCATTAGGTGCGGGGGGCTGCAATCTTTAATCTCCATTGGAAACTCCGAACCCCACTGACCACAAATCTCCTCCCCTGGGGGGGCTGCTTGGAGCTGCCCCCGTCCCGAGCCTGCTCCATGGTGCTGGGGGGGCGCACCGGGGATGCTGCATGTGGGGTCCCTGGTGCCAGGCTGAGAGTAGGGCCGGGGCTGCGTCATTCCTCTGCCCGCCCTGGGAAACGGGGCAGGAACCTCCCCCCCCCCCCCCCCCGAGGGCGGCCCCCCGGCCCAACACGCAGCGTCCCTGGCAGGGAGGGTCTGGACAGGGCCGGGCTGGGGGGGCTGCAGGATGCACCAGAGGCTCCGTCTGTCTGGCTTCCCCCACCCCGCCGCCATGTGCAGCCAGCCAGACAATAGCGGGACAGTGGGGGGTGCGGGCGTGATGCCAGCGGCTGCTGCGGGAGGCCAAGGGCTCTGCGCTCCCACCCGCTTGCAGCCTGTTTATTCACTGCGGGGGGGCACCCGCCTTGGACTTTGCTCCCTGGGGCGTCAGGTTGTTGCTGGGAGACCGGAGATGTGCGGGGGGGCTGGGGGCTGGATTGTGTTTGGGAGAAGGGTGAATATTGCAGGGCAGGAGAGTGGGGATACAGCCCCAGGCTGGCACTGCCCGCCCGCCCTGCCACAGCCCCCAGCCCGGCCCATCCCCGCCCCCCAACGCAGCCTGTGCTGGGGGCAGGCGTGAGTCCAGTCACCCCAGGCCAGCGCCGCTGCCTCCAGCAGCCCTGCAGTTGGCCTGGCCCCGGGGTGGGGGTCGTGCCGGGGCCCCTGGACCCTCCCCTTGCGGCTCTGATGGCGTCATCCGTCTTGTGTTCCAGGGATCGACTTCAAAATCCGGACAGTGGAAATTGAGGGGAAAAAGATCAAACTCCAGGTCTGGTAAGTGGGACCCCGTCCCCAGCAAAGCTGCCCCCAGCCCCCGTCTCCAGCCACACCACAGCTAGAGCCCTGCCTAGCACCTACAGGGCCAGGGGCAGGGCTGGGGGGCAGGCTGGGGGGTACTGCCATGGCCCCAGGGCTGGGAAGGGGGGATCCGGAGCCTGCCCGCACTGGGCTGCCAGTTCAGGCCCTGGATGGCGGCTGTGCCCTGCTGCGGGTCGCCAGTCTGCCCCCACCCCATGGAGCAGCAACCAGCGCCTGTCGTCCTCCTGGGCAGGGGGGCCGAGGCTGGGTCAGCCGTGGAGGCAGAACCAGGGTCCCCCAGGGCAGGGTGGTTGCCCCAGGAATCCCCCCCACTCCCCCCGTGGATCCCAGGGCAGCCCTTGGGGTTGGAGACGCTGCTGACCCCTTTCCCCTCCTCTCTCGCAGGGACACGGCAGGACAGGAGAGGTTTAAAACCATCACGACGGCGTATTACCGAGGAGCCATGGTACAGCGCTGGGCCCAGCCTCACCAGGGCACCCCCGTGGCCGAGCTGGGAATAGGGCCCAGAAGCCCCAGGAAGGGGAGTCTGGCCCAGTGCTCCTGGCAGCAGGCGCCTGCCAAGCAGGGAGGGGAATGTGGGGGCTCAGAGAAGCCCATGCCCCCCCCTCCGACAGTGCAGCTGGGAGTGGGGCAGTGCCTCTATCTCAGTGGGCCCCACTGGAGGGAGTGGGGCTAGCCTGGAACTCTGGTGGGCCATCCGGAGGATCTGGGGCCCGGGCCCCTGCCAGGCAATGGGGGTGGGAGGTGCTCAGTCCAAGCTCCTCCATTAACCATTGGGGGGCTTCCGGGCACTGCTGAGGGCCAGGCTAGCAGGGGCCTAGAGCCCGGGTCCAGCCCCACTGAGCGAGCATCTCTTCCAGGGAATCATCCTCGTCTATGACATCACGGATGAGAAATCCTTCGAGAACATCCAGAACTGGATGAAGAGCATCAAGGAGGTGGGGGGAAGGGAGGCTGGGGGAGGGAGCTGTGTCATGGCTGGGGGTTGTGGGGGGGAGCTGTGCAAGGGCCATGGTCTGGTCCTCACCCACATGAGGTGTTATGTGGGGTTACAAGTTGCTCAGGGCTGGGCTAGCAGGGGGCTGCGGGTCGGGAGTGAGGGGCGGAGGCGGATGGGAGCAGGGGGCTGCGGGTCAGGAGTGAGGGGCACCGGCAGAGGCGGATGGGGGCAGGGGGCTGCGGGTCGGGAGTGAGGGGCGGAGGCGGATGGGGGCAGGGGGCTGCGGGTCGGGAGCGAGGGGCGGAGGCGGATGGGGGCAGGGGGCTGTGGGTCGGGAGCGAGGGGCGGAGGCGGATGGGGGCAGGGGGCTGCGGGTCGGGAGTGAGGGGCGGAGGCGGATGGGGGCAGGGGGCTGTGGGTCGGGAGCGAGGGGCGGAGGCGGATGGGGGCAGGGGGCTGCGGGTCGGGAGCGAGGGGCGGAGGCGGATGGGAGCAGGGGGCTGCGGGTCAGGAGTGAGGGGCACCGGCAGAGGCGGATGGGGGCAGGGGGCTGCGGGTCGGGAGTGAGGGGCGGAGGCGGATGGGGGCAGGGGGCTGCGGGTCGGGAGTGAGGGGCGGAGGCGGATGGGGGCAGGGGGCTGTGGGTCGGGAGCGAGGGGCGGAGGCGGATGGGGGCAGGGGGCTGCGGGTCGGGAGCGAGGGGCGGAGGCGGATGGGGGCAGGGGGCTGCGGGTCGGGAGCGAGGGGCGCCGGCAGAGCTGTGACCATGGGGAATGCAGGACTGGGGGCCGGTTGGGGATGTGAGGGAGGGGTGGGGGTACCTGGAGGATGGCTGAAGGGGGACTCAGAGGGGGGATGGATGGTGGGCTCGGGGCCCAGGGGTTGATCTCCCCCAGATCTGCTCTCTCCTCCAGAACGCTTCTGCGGGGGTGGAGCGCCTCCTCCTGGGGAACAAGTGTGACATGGAGACCAAGCGCAAGGTGCAGCGGGAGAGTGCAGAGAAGGTACGGGGGGGGACACCTCAGGTCGGTGGCACGAGTGCCACTGTCCTTCATGGCTGGATTGGGGGGTGGGGGCAGCTGGGCACAGGGTGGCAGCCCCCAGCGGCGCTGAATGCAGCAGAGTCCCAAGGGCCAGGCCTTGCTTCTCCCATCTCACCCCCCTGTCTTGGGGTGTCTCTGAGGCCGTGATTGTGTCTCCCCGGGATGGAGGGGCAGCCGTGCCGGGTCTCGGCCATTAGCGAGAGGGAAGGAGGTCGGGGGGGCTGTGGGTGCCTGGCTCAAAGGTCCCTTTCTCTCCCGGCAGCTCGCGAAGGAACATGGGATCCGGTTCTTTGAGACTAGTGCCAAGTCCAGTGTGAACGTGGAGGAGGTAAGCAGGGCGGGACCTGGCTCCCTGCCAGGGGACGACTCCCCGAGGTCCCTGGGCCCTGCCCCGTCGTGCCTCCAGCCCCCTGCACTGGGCACTCACTGCCTAGGGGCAGCCTGGGAGAAGCAGCCCCCAGGCCGGCCCACGAGGGCTGCTGCCAGGGGCTGGGTGGTGGGTGGTGCAGTGCCCGTGGGGAGGGAAGAGAGGTCTCTCCCGGTATCTGGGCTGTAGGAGGACCCCAGGCAGATCTCTTGCCCATCCCTGGAATGGATTGGGTGGGGGGCTCCAGTGAGGCTGTGAGACCCACCCTCAGGACCTCTGGCCCACAGGCAGGTCCTCCCCATGTGTTCCCATGGAAGCGGGGAGAGGGGGACGCTAAGATTCACCCAGAGGCTCTTGTTTCCCACTGCTAAGCGTCCCCTCCCCCAGCCAGCTCACAGCCCCCACCCCAGTGTCCCTGGCTGGCCTTCCCTAACCTGCTCCTCTCTCCCCTCAGGCCTTCAACACCCTGGCCCAGGACATCCTGCTGAAATCCACCAAGAAACTGGTGAGCATGCGGGGTCCAGGCGGGCTAGGGAGTCCCCCGAGTTAGAGGTGACCTGCGCAGCTCGGCCTCCTTCCAGCAGGTGGCGTTGAGATGGGGACAGAAAAGCAGCATGAATCTGCCTTTCCCCATGAATGATCTTGCTTTTCTCCAGCACCTCCCTCCCCTGGTGCTGAGATGCAGCCACCTCTGGGGTGGGGCGTGGGGACTGGTTCTACAGGGATCCCTCGTCTGGGGCTGAGATGCAGCCACCTCTGGGGTGGGGCGTGGGGACTGGTTCTACAGGGATCGCTCGTCTGGTGCTGAGATGCAGCTGCCCCTGGGGTGGGGCGAGGGACTGGTTATACAGGGATCCATTGTCTGGTGCTGAGGTGCAGCCACCTCTGGGGTGGGGCGCAGAAGCTGTTTAACCATCACACTGCCGTGCTATACAGCAGGCTAGGCCAGGACCCTGGTGAGGCTATGGTATCTAAGGCTGATGGGAACACCCCACATTGGAACATGGCCAGGGCAGTAATTTGGGATCTTTAATGATCACTGGTGGCGAAGCCGGACCCCAGACCGCACTCCCAGCAGCACAGCGCCCCCTAGTGCCCTGTCGGGGCATTGGCTCAGTCACGCTGCTCATAGGGAGCCCATCCTGGGGCATGGGGACCGCCCTGGCTCAGAGGAGAGCGCCCCCACTGAGTGACCCCGGGCTGAAAGGGCACCCGATAGTGACTGGCTCACTCTCTCTTTCAGGGTAAAACCCCCAAAGGGAACCTGGACTTGAAAAATGCTCCAAAGAAAAGCAGCAGTAAATGCGCCGTGGTCTAGCAGCAGCCACGCCGCAGGAGCACCCCAGGGTGCCACCCCTCCCGGGCGCCACGCTGGAGCACGTAGTGCCACTGTGCCACTCCTCTCCTTTCTGCCACTCTCCTGTTCCTCGGTGACAGCGTGGGCCGGGCAGCTCCCTGCAGCTGGGCAGAGCTGAGCTCCGGAGCTGGGGTCTCTGAGGGGGCCAGTCAATCTTCCAGCTGCTTGTGTGCTCCGAGAGAGGAGGAACGGGAGGCGACCTGCAGGCTGATTTGGGGAAGGGAGCAGAGGGGGGAGGGAGAGTGAAGAGGGAGGAGCTGGAGAAGAGGGGGGCTGCAGAGAGGAAGGGCAGGGGAGAGGGCAGTGATGCGGGGGAGACCTGGCCATGCTGCAGCCGCTAGTTGCTCCCAGGGGCGCGTTGATTCGAAGCCCTGGGAAGCCGGGATCCCTTCTCCCAAACCAGCCTGCGGGTCCCCCGGGGTCCAGGCAAACACTGTCAATAGGACTGGCTGCTCCATCACACATAGGAATGACTGTCGAAAACCCGGGGCCCCCAAGCCCAACGTGGGGCCCAGTGTCTCCGCTGCCAGGGGCCGGCAGAGCCCCCTGCGTGCCTCCGGCGCCCGGCGCGATGTAATTAACAATATAAAGCCCCAGCGTGTGCCTTCGCTCTCGGCTCCAGGGTGTTTCTTTGACAGCACCGACTATGGGCAGCACGGAGGCTGGTGTGGGGCTGCCCTGCTGCATGTGCCTGAGACCATCGACACAAAGAGCCTTAAAGGGCAAATTTCACACCCCTGCTCCACCCGGGTTCTGCTTTTCTCCTGGGCCTCTCACAGCTGAGCCCATGAAAACGGGCACCTGTGTCCCTTTTGTTTCCTGTGCTGGGTCTTGTGCTCCTGGCCGGCCTGTCCAACCCCCAGCAAGGCAGCTGCAGCCCCCAGAGCCAGGCTGGGCGAGCTCAGACCTTTGATTGAACCAGCTTCTGCTGGGGGAAGAGAAAAGCCTTCGAGCTGCACAGCGTCGTGTTTGCCATGTGACCCCCGCCGCGAGGCCGGCTGCCTGCAGTGCCCTCTGCGGGGCAGCCCCTGGCCTCTGGCTCCCAGCACCCTAAGACAGGAGCCCCCCCAGGCCAGGCCCACAGGAGCGGCTCTCGCCCCCACCCCAGCACAGGCTTGCTTGGGCCAAGGAGACTCCGTGGGCTGATGTGGAGGTGGGACGGGCCCTGGGCCAGAGCTGCCTGCAGGGACCAGAGCAGGACAGGAACCTGGGTCCTGAGGCGAGTGCTCTGCTGGGGGGGCTCCTGCCCATCTTGCCCCCAGGCCCTCGGAGCAGCGTCTCCCCCGGGGCATGGGGCACGCGGGGGCAGCTCATCCCTGCCTTGCCCCGGCCAGCGGGGTCTAGTGCGGGGAAGGAACGGGGACCCCGTGGGCAGCGCCAGGCCTGGGGGTCCCGTGTCTGGGGCTGAGCCGGGGGTTAGGGGGCTGCCCCCCCCAACCGCTGGCCCGTCCTGAGGGCTGGGCTGGCCCCGATCCTGCCCGGGGGGGGGGGCGCTGCACCCAGCTATGGGGGGCTGAGACCCCCAGCTATGGGGGGAGCGGATTCCCCAGCTCCAGGGGCTGCCCCATAGACCACGCCCCCAGCCAGGCCCCGCCCCATGGACCTCGCCCCCGCGAGCCCCTGGAATCCTCCCGCAGCCTGCGCCTGTCCCGTCATGCCTCGCGCCGCCGTCGTCACTCTGGCCCCGCCTCTCGCTGGCAGTTCCCAGAAGGCCCCGCGAAGGCCAAGATGGCGGCGCCGCGAGCAGGGCGAGGCGGGTGAGAGCGAGGTCGGGTCACCCCCCCCCCGTCGCCATGGGGCCGCGCGCGCTGGGGCGCTGCGTCCTGCTCGCGCTCGGCGCCCTGGTCTGGAGCCTCAGGTGAGCGGGGCCCGGGAGACCCCCTCGGACCCTCCCTGCGCCCCCAGAAACCCCGCTGGGTCCCCCCGTAGTCCCCCCCCGCTGCCACCCTGCCCCCCCCGGAGCCCCCCCCGCCTGGCCTCCCTGCCCGGCCCCGCGGGGTCCCCGCCTGCTCCCCCCCCGCTGCCGCCCTGCCCGGCCCCGCTGGGAGCCCGACCTGCCCCCCCCCCACTGGACCCCCGCTGGGTCCCCGCCTGCCCCCCCCCCCGCTGCCCTGCCCCGCTGGGAGCCCCCCCGCTACCGCCTTGCCCCCCCGCTGGGAGCCCCGCCTGCCCTGGACCCCCCTGGCCTGTGCCACCCAGCTGCGCCCCCCACCGCCTGACCCCCCCACGGAGCCACCCTCTGGCCGTGGGGAGCCGGGGCCTGGCGCTGGAGGCCCCGCAGGTGCAGGGGGGGGCTGAGGGTTTAGCCGGGCAAACGGGTGAAGCTGCGGGCGAAGCCCCCGTGGCTTTGGCAGCCTGTGAGCGGCCCTGGCCCCCTGGCTGGGCAGGGCCCTGGGGCGGAGCCGCCCCCTTGCTCGGTCCCGAGAGCCCCCCTGGTTTACTACACTGGCCCCTTTCTGATTTCCTTGCAGGCTGGCAGAGGCGACGGCGTCGAGTGAGGCCAAGCGCTCAGGTGGGTGCCAGGCGATGGAGCTGGCGCTGCTAATGTGCCCATGGTTGCGGGGCCTGGTTTGTGGAGAGCTGGCACCCGTCTGGCCTGCAGGGCTCTTACTGGCAGCGGGGTCAGGGCAGGAGCACGGCTCTTCCTGGAGATAAAGCCCCCGCACTTGAGCCCCCCGGGGTGAGCTGCGGTGCCATAATACAAGTCCTCAGCTACACACACACCCCCTCCCCGGTGGGGTTTATCCCTGGGGCCTCTGTGTGGGACTGAGAATCCCAGCAGAGCATCCCATTGCAATGAGAATGCACATGCTCCAGATGCACTAATTCTCCTGTGAGGGGCAGGGCCTGGGGGTGGGTGACTCACTGGGGGCAGAGCCTGGAGCTCCTGGCTCCCCACACTGAGTTTGGGTTTGACCCAGACTCCCTTGGTGACATCATAGGGATGGGGGGAGGCTGTTGGCCAGAAAGTATCAAAGACCCTTTTCTTGGGGGCCCCCCGCCCTGGCATGTGCTCTGCTGGGGCTCAGTCAGTGTCACTCACAAGCTTGTTAGACTCAGTGGAAACCTGACGAGTGCTGACAGTAAAATCTTTCTTCTGCCTGGGTGTCGTCTGCCCTTCTATCCAAAGTGGCACCTCCTCTCCGCAGCCTGGCCGCTCCGATTGCAGGCCCAGACTCTGAACCCCTCTCCCCTCTCTTCTCAGTGAGCCCGCTGGTGGCCACGCTGTGCTGGCAAGCAGAAGACTTTGTCGTTGTTCAGGATTGTGCCCCATGCACGATCTTCCAAGCAGTAAGTGGAGACGAACTGCCCTGCAGCTGGGTAGCAGGGCCGGGGGTGGGGGGCTCGCTGTCTAGTGCTGGTGGTTACACCCTGCCCTGGTCCCTTGCTTGGGGAGTGCTGCGTGGGATGCACCCTGCCTGGGTCAGCCTGAAGATCCCTCAGGGTGGGGGGGGGGAGACACCAGCTGTTGTGCCCCGCGGAGCAGAGACCCCTCAGGGCTGGCAGGGGGAATGACACAGCCTGCCCCGCAGAGTGTGTGAAAGTGGGTTTGGTTTGATTGCAGAAGACGATGCCCGAGTGCAGCACGACTGGCTTCATCGAGCAAATTAACTGTGCCGTGTCCAAGAAGGAGGAGTACAGGAGGTAAGCCAAGGCCGGGACCCTGCGGTTCGGTTTGGCTCAGGCGCAGTGTGGGGCGGCCCGGGCTCACTGGGACAGAGCCCGGGGAGGCACATTGGGCTCCTGGGCGTGGCTGCTTCATGCTGTATCCGGAGCACCTCAGCTCGGGGGGGGGGGGAGAGACTGCACCTAGCATGGCTATAATGGGGCCCACTGCAGCCAGCCTCCCCTGTAATCCGCTGGCCAAGCCGTTTGGAGCTGCCTGGCTGTGCGGCGCTCCGATCCCAGCCCTGTCGACTCTCTCCTCTCTCTGCAGCTGCCGCTCAGTGGTGACGGAAGCACACAGCTTCTGGAAGTTCGAGGGGGCCATGATCTGTGTGGCTGTGGTCTTTGCCCTGTTGGTCATGTGCCGCCAGAGGGTGCTGGACAGGAAGGCCCTGGAGAAAGTTCGCAAGCAGATCGAGTCCATTTAGTATCTGTCGACCTCCCAGCAGCCCCGGTGCTGCCCACCTCCTCTGTCCTGTGCGGGGAACTGGGGCACGGATGCTAATCCCCTTTCCCGCTCCAGGGAGCTGCAGGAGGAGGAGACTGGCGTCAGAGACCGAGATCTGCTGTGTCCTGGCAGAGAGCACCTCTCTGACCGCTTGGGAGCGTGGTTCAGCCAACTCAGAGCCACGCCGAACGCCACTCGGCTTGCTCCTTGGAGACTCAGCAGCCGGCTGGGGGTTCCCCTCGGTCCATCTCACCTGCCATGAGGAGGGCCGGGGTCCCATCCCTTCTTAGCCCCTTCTCTCCTGCCGTCAGTGCGCACGAGGAGTCCCTTTGTGACTGGCAGCTCCTGGTGGGATATGGGGCGTGTGCCCAGTGGGGGCTGCCACCTTGCATCCCTCAGAATTAATGCAGCCCCCCTCCTTCCGCAGGTTCGGAGACAGTAAACCCTGAGCCTGGATGCAGGAGCCGCCTCTGGGCAGCCAGTGCCCTGCTGTGCTGGCTGTCCAGCCCGGTGCAGTGAGGGAGGCTGTTGGTTAATACAGGCCGCAGGCTGGGGGGGACTTGCTGTCCAGTTCCTGCCGGAGCAGAGCGTGACCCTGCCTGGCTGAGGGGCAGCAAGGGACAGCGCAGCCCTCGAGCAAAGGAGGGACGCCATTGGCAGCGGCTCCTCCGTTCCCTCAGGGTGACATGTAGTCCCGGGCAGCTGGCTTGTCTGCTCAGGGAGTCCGGCCAGCCCTCTCCCTGCCCTGGGTGCATCCGTCCCATGACCCCAGAGCAGCAGGCCAGGTCCTGGCACACGCTTCCCTGCTGCTCCGTGCTGATGCTGGGGCTGGTCTCGGGGGCACGAGGGGCTCGAAGCTTGTCCAGCCTGTTTGCAGTGAGCTTATCAGACCAGCCCCATGGCTCTGCTTTAACGAGTGCTAGGATCAGGGGAGATGTGGGCACGGTTTCCTCTAGCTGGGTGACCGGCACTGCCTGCCCGTGATGCAGCCGCCTGCAGGGGATGGGGGAGCTGCTCCCCCCGGCTGGCTGTGGGGTTGCCGGGATCCCTGTGGTAGGAAACTGCTGGGCTGGCCACTGTCCTGGAGTGGTGCTGCCCCTCCCCGGGCACCGTGTTGGGCTGATGCTATTACCCCTGCCAGCACAGCGCCTCCTGCAGGTGTAGAAGGAGCTCAGCCAGGCCTCTGGGCACCAATGTGCCCTTCTACCTAGGAATGCCGAGGTTAGCCGCTTCCCTCATGTCCCCGTCACCCCGGTTCTAGGGCAGCAAGTCCTGGCCAAGCCAGTGTCTCTCGCAGCTGAGGGTCTGGAGCAACAGGCAGGGCAAAGATTTGCCCTGGGGGCCTGGTGGTGTCCCCTGGGCTTAGGGCTTTGATCAGTGTCCAGCTCCTGGGGTAAGTCCCAGCGCTGACCTCCCGCTCTGCCAGACCAGTCTCCTGGGAACCACGTGTCTTGTCACACTGCGCCCTGAACCTGTGCAGGGGCAGGCTGGGTGCATGGGAGGGGATGGAGGAGATGTCTCTGGTGCTGGTAATGGGCATCAGTCTGAGCTCAGTGGTCCGTGTTCCTGTCCCATCCTGCGGGCAATGATCTGAGCATGCCAGGGAGCCCATGTCACAGCTGTCACTAATTACCCCCTTCAAAGACCAGGGAGCCATGCCCCCTGCAGGTGGGTTCCCTCCAGCGCTGGCTGGGACCAGCTCCTCCTAAACTCCCTAGGATAACATTGATTAAAGCGCTGAGTGTCGCCTGCTCCTGGCTGCACCTCGGGAACGGCGAGGGGGATGAAAGCTCCCATGTTCTCTGGGCTGCCCAGGCTCACAGCAGGGTCGGGGCAGCCCTGCAGGGGGACAGAAGAGACTGACATGGATGTTTAGGAACTTCCCAACAGCCTGCTTGTCCCTGCCCCAGCCGGAGTGGGCTGGGCTGGGATCTGGAGCGCCATTTAAACATCCCTCCCCCCATGAGCTGGCCTGTCTCCGGGTGTTACCGGCCGGTGCATGGAAGGGGCAGTGGGCCAAGCCCTCCCTCGGGCGCCCCGGACATCGGCAGAGAGGGGAGCGTGGGCGCCGCTGGAGCTAAGTGGGAGCTGGGATTCAGGCTTGTCTCCTGGGGCTGCCCTTGTGCTGAGGGAGGTTCTGTGTCATTGCTCCGGGGGGGGGGGGGGGGGCGCATGTCCTCCCACACGCCCAGCTGCTCCCCCATCTCGCTGGAGAGCAGCCCCGTGCACTGCTGTACAGCACCCTCCAACCTCCCCCCAGCAGAGCGCCCCGCAACCATCCCCCCGGTGCAGCTAGCGTCGCTCCCTGTGGGACAGGCCCAGGAAGGCGCCCGACCAGCCCCGCAGAGCTCCTGCTGCTCCCATAAGGGGAGAGTTACAGCTCACGGCTCCCTCCCCCGCCCGGGTACCTGCAGCCCTCCTGTTCCGGTCCCCTTAGTGCTGCCCGGGGCCGAGCCCTGGGCTCAGTTGCTCCGTGGGGCTGAGGTGACTGACCCTTGGTGCCAGGCTCCAGAGCTGGTGACCTGGGACCCAGTGCTGCCAGGGGGTCTCTGGGGCAGACCCTCACCCAGGCCTGGCGGTTCCCAAGAACAGGCTGGCTCGAATCCTCCCCTCTGCTCTCCCTCCAGTCTCAGCTCGCTGGGGGGTGTCACCTGCCCGCTAGACAGAGGCTGCAGGTGGCCACGCTTGGCTCAGCTCGAACGGTTGGGGTTTATTTTTTTAAAAGGCTTTTACAAAACCGAATGGAACCAAGAATGTCATTAAAAATCCTTTCAAAGCAGTGGTTTGGTTTGGCTGTAAGGTCAAAGCGTCTGGCTAAGGGGGCAAGCGGTGGGGGGGCCGGGCAGCGAGGGGGCTGGGGGAGCTAGGGGGCTGGTTTCACCGTCTCGGCTGAGCAGCGCCTCTGGGAACTGGGTGTTCGGAGGATCGGGAGGCTGGGCTCAGGCACCTGAATCTCTCGTGGAGCTTGAGCCCTGCAAAGTGCTGTAGGGACCAGGGCAAGTCGTGACCCTTGGAGCAGCAGGACAGGGGTAAACATGGCCCTAGGTCTTGGCAGGGTTGGGGCCCTGGGCGTAGAGCCAGCGGGGGAGGGCAGCTCAGGCTGCTCGCCGCTAGATTTAGGAGCCTGTTGGCAGGGCCCCATGTTCCAAAGTGTCCCTCTCTCAAGTGCTAGGGGGACTTAAAGGCTGGGAGTTGTGGGGGCTCAGCAGGGCCGACTGGTGCCAGGGGAGGCTGTGGCCCCCCCGCCGTAGTCTAAAGGGCCATGCTGCTGCCGGGGTGGGGGTGTGCCCAGCACCTGGGGCTGCCCTGGAGACAGCAGGAGACCCCAGCCCTGCGGCAGCCTCTTGGAGCAGATGCTGGCCCTGCCACCGTCTATCACCACCCCCTTCCTCGGCTCTGCTGAGCAGCGTGGCCATTGCCTGGCACCCTGCCCGGGGGAAGCGGAGGCACGTGCAGCACAACACAAAGCGGCATGAGAAGATGATCTGGACTGGGGGTCCCTCGCAGGCAGTGGCTACAGGCACTTGAGGAGGAAGGTGTTGCAGGTGGCTCCACGGGGGCAGTCGCACAGCCTGCCGATGCGGGCACCCTTCTTCACGGCGCAGACCTGGCCGATGGAGCACTGCGGGGACAAGGGAGGCAGAGCTGTAGGGGTCCCCCCGGCAGGGGCCTTTTGACCCTGTGCTTACAGCCGGGCCCCCGAAACCCCTCGGCAGCAGGGTCTCGGGGGTCAGTACGATCCCCCTGCGGGGCAGGGGCTGTATTCCGGCCTGCAGCTCGCTGGGTGGGCACTGGCTGCCCAAGTGGGGGCTGGGCCCAATCCCAGCGTTGGCACCTCTGGTTAATTGCCCTTTCCCCATCACTCTAATGCAGTGGTCCCCAACGCGGTGCCCGCGGGCGCCATGGCACCCACCGGGGCATCTATGTGCGCCCCCGTACTGCCCGGCGGACGAGCATCCGCCAAAATGCCGCCAAGAAGCAGCGTCATCCAGAGGCGTCACCACCGAAATGCTGCTGATTTTCGAAGCCTATTGACGTTGCCGCTTCTCGGCGGCATTTCGGTGGATGCTCGTCCACCGGCCATGGTCCGCGGTGGCCTGTCGTCCGTCGCCCGCCAGACGAAAAAGGTTGAGGCCCACTGCTCTAATGGCTCCAAAATGCGCCTGTCTGGCTCTGCGGGGCCCGGGTCAGGCCCCCCACCCTGCACCTAGACTGCTAAAGCAAACCCTCGCCCTGGAGCGTGGCTGGTCACCGACGGATCCCCAGGGAGCACGGCAGGGTCCCACCAGCCAGGGAGCTGCCCCGGGCCTGCCCCTGGAAGAGGGACACACACAAACTCCGCTGGGCGGGCGGAGAAATGGAAGCTCAGAACTGCTGGGGCCTCAGTTCCCCACATGGATCCTTTAGCCACGGAACCAGAAGGGGCCGGTCAGCCCCGGACGGTACCTGGGGGACTTGGTTATATTTCTTCTCCCAGGTGGAAATCCTCTTGCTCTGCAGTTTCTCCAGCACGTCCTGCAGCTGCTCCAGCTGGGTGTGGTGTGAGACAAGGAGAAGGAGGAGGGTGAGTGCAAAGTGCTGCCCCCGGGGCAGGCTGGAGGAGCTGGTCTGCTGGAAATTGCTGCTCTGTTAAAGGAGTGGGTGTGACAGGGAGTTACCCTGCCCCCCCCCCACCTGATCCAGGGCTCCCGGCTTCACCCTCTCCTGAAACTGACACAGCCAGTTGGGGGGCTGAAAACTGCCTGCCCAGCCCCTCTCCCCCCATGCTCCCCTTTGCAGCAGACCGTCCCACCCAGCTTTTCACATGGGAGCACAGGGACTGGGCTGTGACGCTGGCCAGCACCAGCCGCTTCAGAGAAAAGAGCAAGAACCCCGCAGTGATGGGGCAACGCTGCCCCCATTGGGTCTCCACCTGGCCTCTAAGAGTCTTTTCCTCCGGGGTTTGCATCGGGGCTGCCCTGCCCTTCTCCAGACTACCTCAGCCTTCGGGGCCGTGAGGGACCCCGGGGGTCACCAGGAGGCGCGTGTGCATGCAAAGACACAGGCAGCCAGGCTGGGGTGAATACCCTGGCCCGTGGGAGGTGCTGGGGGTGGCACGGCAGAGCGCGCCCGCGCCAGGCTGGAAATAGGAACTCACCAGTTGTTTCTCATGCGGCTGGTACGAGTGTTTCAGGGGAAAGTCCTGGGGTAGCCGGGCATCCACATCTGCCTCCTGGTGGGCCAGGAGAGCCAGGCAGAGCAGGACCATGGTGGATCGCTGCATGGCGGGGAGCTGTCCTCGGTGCTGGGGCAGGACTGGTGCCTGCTGCCAATGTGCCTCTCCGAGCGCAGGGAGAGACTGGCCTGGCAAGCCGCGCGCCCAGCCCACGCACAGGGAGGGGGCTGAGGTTTGATAGGCTGGGGGCAGCACGCCAGGGGCTGGCACAGAGACCTCCTCCCCCATTGAGGGGGCGGGGGGCTGCTGCCAGGGCAGGCTGCGGGGAGTAGGATGAATGGAGGAGTCATGGGGGGGCTGGAGCCAGACGCCCGAGGGGGCGTCAATATTTATGAGAGGGTTAAAATGTGTTTGGCGAAGAAGAGGGGAATTAAATGTAACAAATCCCTCGTCCGCCAGCTCCCGAGGGCTCCCCCCGGCAACGGGCAGCGAAATCTCTCTGTCGGTGTGTGTCTGTCCCCCCCACGCCCGTCCATCCAGCTAATCTCGGTGTCTGGGTATCTATCCCCTCAGCGCTCATCTGTCTCTCGGCAGAGCGCTCTGGCTGGGCCCATGTGCGTCCATCTAGCTAATCACAGCATCTGTCTGTCCGTCCCCGAGGCGCCGGCTCCCGCGCTCGGCCGTGTCCACCTCTCCATACTGCTGACAACTTGAGCTTGGGCCAAATCCCGAGGAGCTTGGCGATTGTTCGGCACGTGAGCCGAGAGGAGGCGTCTGGCTGCCGGGTCTCTCCCGGGAGCAGCGCTTTCCCCTGTTTGCTGCGGGGTTGGAGCCAGCGTAGGGACAATGGACCCGTCCCTGCTCGGTTCGGCCCCAGGACAGATAAAATCCCGCCCCAGCTCTGCTTGACTTTGCCAGGTGGGTGCTGGGCAGCTTTCCCCTGGCCCGTGTCAGAATTGGGCTGTGGGCACAGGGTCCGGGCCCCATTTGCAGCTGTCCAATGGAACCAGGTTACAAGTTCCTGCTGCAGACTGGGGGGTCCCCGAATGCACCCCATCGCCAAGGTTACGCGCTAACCCTCGTGCGTCTGGCAGCTGCTGCCCTCCTGGGCCGTGAGCAGGGCTGCTGGCATCTGGGCGCCTTGGCGTTCCCAGCCGCCAGCCCGTGCCAGGCCCCGGGCAGAGACGCTGACTGCGCTGGGCTCCTGCCGGGCGCTCCCGAGCTTCAGGCTTTCCCCTCTAAGCCACTGGAGGAGGCTCTGCCCTGAGCCAGGAGCTCAGCAGGTTCCCGCCCGCTGGGGGCCAGGGCACCCGGGCTCTACCCGCTGCCTGCTGGGTGACGGCCCAGTCCCTGCCCCTCTGCCTGCCCTGGCTGTGAGCGCTTCGGGGCAGGGCCTGTCCCAACGGCCTTGAGATCAGTCGTGCCCCTCGGGGGCTGCTGGATGGGGCTATCCTCGACTCCATGGAGCAGTGTGCCCGGCTGGACCAGGAGCAGATGGGCCCTTGTATGGACGGGGGGTTCTGGTTGCAGCTGCTGTCGCAGAGCCGCTCGGCCCCTCGGTGCCAGCCCCCCAGGGGACGCTGCCCCCCGTGGGACAGCGCCTGGCTCCCACCTGGCACTCGCCCATCCCCGTGAGCTCACCCTGGATTTGTGCCCAGTGCAGGGCCTGGGGACGCTGGGCAGAGCCAGTGCTGTGGGGAGGCAGGGGCCTGCGAGGTCCCCCCACATGCAGCAGGTGGATCTGAGGTATCATGGGGGGTTGGGAGGTCACTGGGCAGCGCCTGGCACAACGGGAGGATCTGGGGGGAGGGGAAGAAACCCGGCCCCAGCCCTGCCCCACCAGCCTGGCATCGCTGCGCGAATGCTCCCCGGACGCTAACAGGCGCCATCCTGCCCACAAGCTGCTAGAATGAGTCACTCCCCCGAGTACGAGGTGCCGGCCCGAGGGACCCCCCACCCCACACTGGCCCAGCGCCAGCCCCCTCCATGCATCCAAATCAGCAGAGCCCTGAGCCGCCCCCCCCCCCCCCAGCTTCGTGCGCCATGTGGCAAGTTATGTAAGGGATGGACAAGCCCAGCTAATCCGCCCCCCCGTAATCCCGCCAGTCTGCACTGGGATTAACCACATCCTGGGGGGCAGCTTCCTGTGGTGCGTCGGGTGCCTGGGCAGGGGGTGACCGGCAGCGCCCCGGGGTGGCTGATGGGGGAGCGGCACCAGTGGAGGTTGGAAGGGGGGGTTGGGGGCTCACAGCTGTGGATGAGCAGTTGGGTTTGAGGAGAAAAGGGGCTTGATGGCCCCCGGGGGGGGGAGAGCCGGGGGGCACGAGTGGAGATGGGGATCAGCTCCATCCTATCAGCCTCTTGGTCTCTCCTGGCCCCCTGGGCCCTGATGTCAGGGGTCAGTGAGGCTGGCCCAGGAGTCTGGCTGCAGCCACGGCAGAGGTCATGGCCCGTCCCCGGGTCCGTCCGGTCACTAACGGAGCATCACAGACACCCAAGGGGGCTGGCGACTCGTGTTGTTCCTGGGGAAACTGAGGCACGAAAAGGGCAGCAACTTGCCTAAGGCCATGTGCTGAGCAAGTGGCAAAGGCTGGAATAGAACCAGGAGTCCCGGCTCTCCCCCCCCCCCCCCGGTTTTCTGGAGACAGCCCTGCTGCCGCCCCGCGCTGAGGGATGAGTCCGTGGGGAAGCCTCAGCTAAAAGCCATTAATATTAATCTGCCTTGCGCAGCCAGGAAGGGGCTCCAGGGCTGGGCTAGCAGGGGGCTGCGGGACGAGATTGAGGGGCACCATCAGAGTGGGGGCTGATCTAGCAGGGGGCTAGAACCCTCCCATGGGGCTAGAACTCGGGGGCTCGGCTGGAGCAGACCCATCACGATGGTGCCCGGGAAGATCCAGTGCCACCCCTTCACCCCCAGCCCCACAGCAGCCCCCGCCAGCCCCGGCTGAGCAGCCCCTTGGGCCCCTGAGCTGCCTCATTAGTGCAGAGCTGAGGTTTGGGGGCTCCCTGAGCAGCAGCATCTCGCCCACGTGGCCGGAAATCTCCTTCCCTGAGTGACGCAAATGCCCGGGGGCTCAGGGCAGGCGAGCGGGGGGGGGTGGCTGTCGGAGAGGAGGACAGGGGGGCCCGGGCTGCAGCTTCTAACCGCTCAGCTGTGTGGGAATGAGCCTGGCGCTGCGGCCTGGCCCCTCCCCGTGTGTCGGCCCCAACGGGGGGCAGGGGGGTGCCAACCACCCCAGATCCCAATGCCCCACTGGGGGGCACGAGCACCTGCAGCAGGGCCCAGGGCAGGGACAATGAGCCCCCGACAGCCTGAAGTCTCTAGCCAGGGGCTGAGTGGCACCGGACAGGAGCCGGCCTGATGGGCGCCCAGAGCCCCTGACCCCAGCTGCTCCATGCCCAGGAGCCCCCCTGAACACCCAGTGCAGGCAGGCCCGGGGCTGCTGTGGGGCCGGGGCGCTCGGGAGGCAGCCGGCTCCCTGGGCACCGGAGGAGGAGGGCGGCGGGAGGCAGCGCTAACGCTGGCACTACTGGCTCTTTGCCATCTCTGTGTAGAGCCAAAATCCCAGGGCTGGGCCCTCGCCCTGCTCAGCCCATCAGCAGAGCCCTGCGAGGGCCGGAGCCCCCCGTGTCAGTCCCAGGTGGGGCCGGCGTCGGCTCAGGCAGCTCCCGTGCCCTCTTCCCTCCAGAGGCAGCAGGACACAGAGCCCGGCCCAGCAGCACTGGGGCTGGGGGGCTCCCCTGGCAGCCGTGCTGACCCCCATGCCCTGGGGTCCTGTGCTGCAGGGTGTGGGGGAGGGGTGTGCTCTGTGCGAGGGGGGGCTGCGATTAGATATGACATTCACCCCTGGCAGGTTATGGTGTCTTAGCCCTGGCTCCAGCTCAGGTTTCCCCTTGTCGTTCCGGATGGATCTGATCCTTTTCTTCACTTCTGGGCCCAATCTGTTGTGTACATTGCTGTCGCACAGCTGCTGAGGCCCACCCCAGAGGTAGCTGCATTTCAGTGCTAGGTGAAGCAAACCCCATGTTTCTGCAGAGCCTGTTAGGTGCTTTGAGATCCTCACAGCAATGTGTTCTCATTCTCTGCGCCCGGAGCCGCCCGTCCCAGACCAGTCCGTTGCCGGGTGAAAACTAAACAGGATAGTTTATTAACTAGAGACACCACCCACCACTGGCACGGGGTAGGTGGGGGCTCATAACAGAAAACAGCTGTGCCACTAGCACGCCCTGCGATACGACCCAGCTCCCTGCCACGCGCCGGGCGCAGGCTCCGCCCAGACCGGCCTTTTCCTGTGCCTGGTGCAGCCGGCAGCATTAAAGCTTTAGTCTAAAATGGAACATTTCTATCCCTTTTGGTTCCCACGAAACTCCCCCCCCCTCCGGGTCAGCAGAGAGCACAGAGAGAGGCGCCAGCAGCCTGGGGTACGGTGCTGACTCTGGAACCTAATGGTGGACAATTGCCTGGCTGAGCATTTTAGTAGAAACAGCTGGGCAATGTGGAATTGTGGGTGGAGTTTGGGGGTTGTGGGCGGAGCTTGACTGCGGCTACTTATTTCCTTCCAGTCAAAAGCCTCCTTGATAGAATTGAATGCGCACCAATCTGCTTTCTTCTTCGCGAGAGCTCACCTTCCTGATGCTAATTTCTTGGCCCAAATAGACGTACTGCTCAACTTCTTCGATTGGTTCTCCATTGATTGTTATTCGGGCTTTTTGCCAGGTACCAAACCGCGTACATTTCATTTTGGAGTGGTGAATTTTCAGTCCAACTTCGCTGCTTTTTGTGTTGAGTTCTTGTAGCATTTTCTCTAGTCTGGTAGTATTTTCAGCGATCAACACAATATCGTCCCCGAATCTGAGATGGTTTCACTGCTCTCCGTTGATGTTGATTCCACCCTCCCAATTCATCCGCCGCATTAACATTTCGAGGCAGGCTGTGAAGAGTTTCGGGGAAACCGTCTCTCCTTGTTTCACACCTTTCTTACCTGGGGTGCGAAGGGGGGTATCAAACAAAGTTCTATCCGTAGTGCCGTCAGCATTTGCTTCCTGTGTAGTTTGATATAGTTTGTGTCGATGCCCTGCTCTGCGAGAGCTTTCAGCCCTGCACTGATCTCTACGCCGTCGAACGCGTTTTCATCGTCGACGAAGGCACTACAGGAAGGGAATGTGTATTCCCCGGAGCATTCCAATCGCTGGTTTCGAGTGAAAATATGGTGCATTGTGATGAAATTCCTTCGAAAGCTGCTGCTCGTCCAGACTCGGTGGTGCCCCAGGCCCCCCGTCCCCCAGCCAGCCCTGGGAAAGCAGCTCTCCGGCCAGTCTGGTCCCTGCTGCCCCTCACATCTCCTCGGCATGGGCTGACTTAGCTGCGTCCCTGCTGGCTCCGGGTCCGTTCCCCTGGGGCAGCCCCATGGGAGCCGCCGGCTGCTCCAGCTGGGTCTGAGCGGACGTGTTTGTGCCCTTCTTCTGGCTCCCATCTGCCCCTTCCACTCCATCCTCCGCCGCGGCCTCGGGCCCCAGCTGCTCCCCCACGGGTGGTTCAGGCTCTGGGGCCGGCGGCTCCTGGGGGCCGGGGGCTTCGGCCAGTTCTGAGAACTCCCCCTGGTTCAGGATGTTCCTGGAGATCACTGGGGTGTGGGGGGAAGGGCAGCATTAGGGGCTGGCTGCCAGGGCGTGCCCTGTGCCGGGGGTGGGGGCATGGGGGGTGCCCTGTGCTGGGGGCTGGTGGGGCAGGGGGCCCTGTGTCAGCAGGGTGGGGGTGCAGGGGGCCCCCTTGTGCCGGGGGGCCCTGTGCCAGTGGGGTGGGGGCATGGGGGGTGCCCTGTGCTGGGGGCTGGTGGGGCAGGGGGCCCTGTGCTGGGGGCTGGGGGGGCAGGGGGCCCCCTTGTGCCGGGGGGCCCTGTGCCAGTGGGGTGGGGTACGGGGGTGAGACAGATGCTGTCTGTGGCCGGGTCTCTGGACAGATCCCTTTGGGCAGAGCCAGGCCAGGCAGCGCCAGGAATCCGCCCTGGAGGGGAAGAGCTCCGGGGAGCTCATTGGAGAGGGTCAGCTCTGGGGCAGGGTGTTCGGTTCTGACCCCTCTCTGGGTCTATGGGGAAGCTCCGCCCGCCCCCCAGCTCAGCCCCGCCCCCCAGCTCAGCCCCACCCCCCAGCGTCCCGGCTGTTACCTCCGGTGGGCTGGTAGCCGTCCTGGCTGCCCCGCGCCCCCCTGCGCAGGGGGCTGTAGCTGGGGAAGATGATGAGTCCCAGGGAGAAGATCAGGATCTGCAGGAGGAGGGAGACGGTCAAAGCCCAGCCCCTGTGCAGGAGCGGGGGGGTGGGGGTTGCTCGGGGGGGGGGGGGGGTCAGTGGGTGCACAGCGGGGCCCGGGCTGTGTGGGGCTCTGAGCACGGGCACGGCCCTGGCTCTGCGGGTGTGCACAGGAGCGGGACTGTCTGGCTGTGCAGGGCTGTGCGTAGACGTGGATTGTGCGCAGTGCTGTCTGGGTGTCGCCGTGCGTGGGGCCATGCGCTCTGTGCCGTGCGTGGGGCCGTGCTCTGTGCCGTGCGCTCTGTGCCGTGCACTCTGTGACGTGCGAGGCGCCACGTGCTCTGTGCCATGCGTGGGGCCATGCGCTCTGTGCCGTGCGCGGGGCCGTGCGCAGGGCCGTGCACTCTGTGCCGTGCGTGGGGCCACATGCTCTGTGCCGTGCACCCTGTGACGTGCGAGGCGCCACGTGCTCTGCCATGCATGGGGCCGTGCACTCTGTGCCGTGCGTGGGGCCATGTGCTCTGTGCCGTGCGTGGGGCCGAGCGCTCTGTGCCCGCCCCGGAGCAGGCCGTCGTGGGGCCGCGGGCGCGGGAGCTCGGCCCATACCAGGACGCAGGTGCTGGTCTGCGCTGCCTTGCTGGACGTGGGTTTGATCAGCGCTTGCAGCTTTCGCAGCTGGCCCAGCAGAGACCTGTGGGGAGGAGACAGCGTCCGAGGGGGGCTCCTGAGGAGGGAGGGGCACAGAACCCAGCAGCGAAGCCAGGCGGGTGCTCACCCACTGGCCTTTGTGCCACCACCGTGTCAGGGACCCCCTGCATCACCAGCCACCCTCCAACACCCCCACACCTTCCAATGGCTTCCCCACAGCTCTGCTAATGCACCCTGATCCTCAGGGGCTGGGAAAGGGGGGGGGCTGGGAGCCAGGACTCCTGGGTTCTCTCCCCGGCTCTGGCAGGGGAGTGGGGTCTAGCGGTTAGAGCGGGGGGGCTGGGAGTAGGACTCCTGGGTTCTCTCCTCTCTTTGGGAGGGGAGTGTGGTCTAGCGGTTAGAGCAGGGGGGCTGGGAGCCAGGACTCCTGGATTCTCTCCCCGGCTCTGGCAGGGGAGTGGGGTCTAGCGGTTAGAGCGGGGGGGCTGGGAGCAGGACTCCTGGGTTCTCTCCTCTCTTTGGGAGGGGAGTGGGGTCTAGCAGTTAGAGCGGGAGGGGGGGGGGCTGGGAGCCAGGACTCCTGGGTTCTCTCCTGGCTCTGGCAGGGGAGTGGGGTCTAGCGGTTAGAGCAGGGGGGCTGGGAGCCAGGACTCCTGGGTTCTCTCCCCGGCTCTGGCAGGGGAGTGGGGTCTAGCAGTTAGAGCGGGGGAGGGGGGGGGGCTGGGAGCCAGGACTCCTGGGTTCTCTCCTGGCTCTGGGAGGGGAGTGGGGTCTAGCGGTTAGAGCGGGGGGGGGGGGGCTGGGAGCCAGGACTCCTGGGTTCTCTCCTGGCTCTGGGAGGGGAGTGTGGTCTAGCGGTTAGAGGGGGAGGCGGGGGGCTGGGAGCCAGGACTCCTGGGTTCTCTCCCAGCCCCGGATGGGGGCGTGGGGGCTGGTGGATGCATTGCACTCACAAATTGTGTTTCTCCAGCTCCTGCACCTTCTTCTGCAGCTGCTGGTTCTGGGCTGAACATGCTGCCACCCTGCCAGGAGAAGGGAGCAAGGGGGGTTCGGGTCCCTGCCGGCTGCCCTCCCAGAGCCCTCCCTGCCCCCGCACGCCCAGACACCTGGCGCCCGTGGCACAGGCTCTGCCGGAGAAGGGTCAGCTCGGCAGTGGGGGACACTCCGGTGTCTGGCTCTGAGCAGGGCCGGCAGTGCCCTCGCGGGGGGGGTCTGTGCGCGGGGGGGGGGGGTCTGTGCGTGGGGGGGGTCTGTACGCGGGGGGGGGTCTGTGCGCGGGGGGGGGGGTCTGTGCGCGGGGGGGGGGGTCTGTGCGCGGGGGGGCCGCTCTCACCGGTTCTCCAGCCCGTCGATGTATTCCTTCTTCCGCCGCCGGCTGTCCTGGGCCGACTGCTTGTTCCGGATCTTCCTCCGCACCTTCTTCAGGAGACGCTCCTCGGCCTGGGGGGCAGACGCCACCTGAAAGCTCGGCGGGGCCGTCTCCCCCCTGCCCTCCGGCAGCGCTGCTCACGTCCCCCCAGGCTTCAGGGGTCCCAGCTGCAGGGAGCTGGTTTGGGGGGCAAGTCCCTGTGCTTGTCTCTGGTCTGAGCCTCCCCAGGGCTCCCCCTGCCCTGGGGGTTAACAGCCAGGTCTCTGTGGCTGCAGCCCTGCCTGCCCTGGGCATGTGGAGGGCTCCCAGCCCTCAGGCCCTGCAGGGGCGGGTAGGGCCAGGTGGGTGGAGCTGGACTGGCCACTCCCTGCCCTGGGGCCGGCTGCACCGGTTTGGTGGAGCTGGTGAGTCATAAAACCTGCTGGCCGCATGCCCGAGGCAGGACGGGCTCCCCTGTGGACAGGCTCTGCCCTGCAAACGCGCACCAGCAGTCACCCTCTCCTCTTGGGCCTGCGCACATCGGTACGCTCACGTGCCCTCGTGCAGGCTTGCACGCTCCTTGCACGCTCGGAGGCACGCTCAGGACGGTACTGGCTACACCCGCACACTCACGCTCGCTGGCTCCTGTACCTTGGTGAGGGGCAGGTTACTGGGCAGGGACACCCCCTCTTGCGAGAGCAGCCGCTTCTCCTCGTCCGTCAGGAACAGATCCGGGAACTGCAGCTGCTGGAGAGAATCACTTTCTGCAGAGCCCGGGGCGGGGTCCTCCCTCCTCTTCCCCCAGCCCCCCACATCCCTCAGGGCCGGGGAGGGGCACGACTCTCTCTGATCCCAGAGAGGGTTTGGGGAATAGGGGCGGCGCCTCGGGCACTGTGGGCAGCTGCTCAGCTACAGGTGGGGGGCAGGGGGCGGGGGGGGGGCTGTGGGCTGGGACCAGGGGAAAACCAAGTGTTTTCCTTGCTGCTGGGGGCAGGGGGGAGCCGAGCCCTGCCCGGCCCTTCCCCCCTGCTGGAAAGCTGGCTTGGACAGTCCAGCATGAGGAGGGGGATCCTGAGCCGACTCACCAGGGCCACAGCTGCCTGCCTGTCCCCAGTGCTCACCATGGGCACCGTGCCAGGCCTGGCCAGGGCGGACGGGGGTGCAGACGGCAGCTCATTCACGATGCAGGCGTCAGGGATCAGCAGGGGGGACGACCAGTCACCTGGGGCCAGAGACACAGCACGGGGGTCAGGGATGAGGCAGAAATGGCTGCTTCCCTGGGGCAGAGACCCCTCCCGTGTGCCCAGCCTGGGAAAGGCGGGGCAGGAGTGCGGGGAGCGCTAAGGCCGGGACTGAGTGGGGATTCTGCTCCTCTGGCCCATCCCCACGGCCCACCTCCACCTGAGCGAGCGTCCCCGGGCGTGGGGGCCTGAGATGCTGCCCTCAGCCCCCGCCCCCCTCTCTGGTTCCCAACTGGGAGCGGGGAGGAGCTGCTGGGGCTCGGGGCTGGCGGGGGCTCAAATGCTGATTCTTGTTCCTGGGGTGAGGGGCAAAGGCCCGGGGTGACGTCGGGGCTCCGGGGTACAAAGTGCAGCAGACAGACAGACAGACAGAGAGATGGGGGGCAGTGGAATGGATGGACAGAGGGGCATGGATGGGAGCTCCCAGCATGCAACGTGGCTGGTTACATGGCACAAGCTGCCCCCTTGCAGGCTGGGAGCGCTCATCTCCGCCGGCCGCCCCATCGGCAGGACAAGGGGCAGCAGTGGGGCAGCGTGGAGCATTCGGGGGGACGACTGACTCCCCTCGGCCTAAGGCTGCACTCCACCCCCACTAAACACCAGCCCGGGAGGGGCAGGGAGCCCAGTGCTGGCTGTGTGTGATCCGTGCCCCAGAGCCAGCCGCCCTGGACAGCAGAGGGCCGGCTGCCCCCCGCCGCGCTCACCCAGCTGGATGGAGACCACGTCGCTGTGGAGGGGGGCGCTCTGGTCACAGAAGGCGGCGGGGGCCCCCTCGCCGGGCTGGGGGCTGGCCGAGCTGGGCTCGTCCGAGATGCCGCTGTCGCTGCCCGGGCTGTACACCTCGTTGGGGTTGATGAGCACGTTGAGGAAGTCCTCGGGCTCACTGTCGTTCAGCCCCTGCAACAGGCACCGGGGACGTTGGCTGGGGCCGGCAGCCCTGGCCTGCCCGGCACGGGAGGCAGCCCAGGCTGGGCTGGTACGTGGCTGGGAGACACCCAGGAGCTGGAGGGGGCACCTTGGGGTTGTGGGCAGTGCTAGGCCCCGGGCCTCGGAATGGGGCTGGGGCGCCCAGGCCCTGCCTGCTGGCGCTTTCGGCAATGCCAGGGCCCGTCTGCCGCGAGTGGGGCCTGACCTCCCTTGCCTGGGCCAAAGCCCAATGGGACCCTTCTCCGGCCCCTGGCTGCATGTGGTGGGACAGCTGCTGGCTCCCTCCCCAGAGGTGGCTGCCTTAGAAGGCTGGCAGAGAGGGATCCCCCAGGCAGGGAGGGGCAAGGCCAGCCTTATCCCCCCCCCCCCCCCAGGGAGGCAGGCAGGGCCGCATGGGGCTAAGGACCTGGGGCAGGGCCCTGGGAAGCGCGGACCCCACGACCTGGGCTGTTGCTCCTGCCCCCGTGCTACAGAGCAGGCCACCTGGGCTAGTGTCTGAGCCCCCGGCTTGCCCTTCCCCTCCCCCCTCTGCATTCGGCCTCCGACTCACGCTGCCCCCGCTGACTGCCCACTCCTCAAAGCCCTTCTCCAGGGCGGGAGCCTGCTCTGAGAGGGCGAACGGGGGATCTGGGCTCGGTACGGTGCTGCTGGGGAACGGCTCGAAGAGAACAGCCTGGAGTGCGGGGCTGCCGGACTCCCCCATCTGGGACGGACAGACAGACAGACAGACAGAGAGCAGGTCAGGCAGTGTCACTGCCCCCCTCCCCCCGCCCCGAGAGCACCAGGCACCCCGCGCACCCGCAGGCCTGGCTGGGCGTCCCCTTGCACGAGCCTCACCTGTGGTCTGTGAGCGGGGCCCGTCATGGGCAGTGCAGGGCCCGGCGCTGCTCCCCCCGAGCACCCCTCTGAGCACCTGTGGGTCACACGCTCGCCACACAGCCGGACACACAGCGTACATGCAAACTCCCATGGCACATGTACACACACACACAGTGAACATGCGTGCAGAGCCACACGCGTGTACACATACACACGGGAAACACTTTCTGCTGGTTCACAAAGCCCTGGCTGCGAAGCTGAGGGTCTCCCAGGAGGTGCCTGGGGAAGTCAGTCCTTGTTCCCGCTGAGAGCTGCGTTTCTATAATCCCCTGGTACCTGAGCGCCAGGCGCCGGCTGGGAGTGGCCGGGGGGCTCCATGCCCCGGTGCGGGGCCCCCAGGGCTGGGCCTGGGGCGATTATGCGGCACAACCTACCTTCACCTTGTTCCAGGGAGCAGGTTGTTACCCAGCCAGACTGGTTGCACCTAACACTGAAGCCTTTTGCTTCAGACCAGGATCTCCGGCATCCTGGACAGCCCCAGCCAACGCCCACCCCGGGGCCTTAAAAGGGCAAAGGGCTCCTTGGCACCCAGTGCACCCGGACGAGGCCGGGGCTTTAGCTGCCAGCGTGTGTGGCGGGTGGAGGCTTCGGGCCTGGCTGTTGGCAGTCAATGGACTGGATTTCCCTGCAAGGGCCCCGGGCCCAGAGACACAGGGCTGCAGCCCCAGGACTATGCCTGGGCAGGGGGGCGGGGGAGCCCTGCAAAGACGGGGGCAGGGGCTGGGGGAGAGGGCCATAGGTGTTGCTCTCCAGCGCCCCTCTGGCAAAGGGAGGTGCGTTGGTGCGGGGTGCCCCTTCGTTACGCATTGTCCCCTGGTGCTGCTCAGCCCCCGTATTTCTCCCCGGCCCCTCGGGCTGGGGCGGCAGATCGGGGAGGGAACAAGCAAACAGGCCAGGTTGTGGTGTCCTGTGTGTGTGACAGCTACAGCACTCGGCCAGCTCAAGCCTGGCCCAGTGACCTGCGGGAGCCTCATGCTGTCCCTCCTCCCACGCTTAACCCGGGCCCCGCATCCTTCCCGGCATGGCCAGCCCATCGGGCAGCAGCACCACCCACCCTGCCGGCATGCACTACTCCATGGCAGGCACCCGCCCAATCACACACTGGGTCACGTGATCGCTCACACACACAGGGTCACACGTGGAGTCACATGATCTCACACACTCAGGGTCTCTCTCTCTCACACACACACAGGGTCACACGTGGAGTCACGTGATCGCTCACACACAGGGTCACACGTGGAGTCACATGATCTCACACACACACAGGGTCTCTCTCTCTCTCTCACACACTCAGGCCTTGGCTACACTGGCGCTGTACAGTGCTGCAACTTGCTGCGCTCAGGTGTGTGAAAACGCCCCCCCCGAGCGCAGCGAGTGCAGCGCTGTAAAGCGCGAGTGTAATCAGAGCCTGCAGCGCTGCACGCTCGCTCGCAGCGCTGCACGCTATTCCCCTCGGAGAGCCGCGGCAGCGCTGGGAAGTCCTGAGTGTAGCCAAGGCCTCAGGGTCACACATGGAGTCACATGATCTCGCACACACAGGGTCTCTCTCTCACACACACACACAGGGTCTTGTGCGCAGGCACACACCCACCTCTGGTGTCACACGCACAGACCCACCCTGCTGAAATTGCTGGTCCCATCAGTGTAGCGTTACTGCAGCAAACCCTGGGTCCTTTGTAGCTTGTGCAAACTGCTCACTCGGGCTGACCTCGCCCCGGTACATTCCGGCTGTCAGTGGAGTCTATGAAGTGGCACCAGCGGGTGGGGGGGGCAGCCCCGGGGGAGTTTCGTCTCACTAGCGAAGGAAGGGGATGCGCTGAAGGGCTCAGGAGATCTCACCAAGATCTGATTCGCACTCCTGCTAAAATCTGGCCCCAGCCCCGTCCGGCTCCCCCAGGGGTGCTGGGGCTTTGAGTCTCCATTTACAAAGCGCATTGGCTCTAGTGGGGGTGAAGAGAGCTGGGGGATGATCGTTACACAATAGCAGTGAGTGTGTGTGTGTGGGGAGTGTAGCTAGATAGCTGGGGGATGTATGGGGCTAGCTAGCTAGATTGGATGGATAGCTAGATAGCTGGGGGGTGTATGGGGATGGGTAGTTAGATGGGGAGCGTGGGGGGCTAGATAGGTTAGTTTAGACAGATGCTGGGTGTGTAGGGCTGGAGGGATAGACAGAGGGGAGTTTGGGGGGATGGATAGCTAGCTAGCTAGGTGATGGGTGGGTAGGAGTGGAGGGATAGACAGGCGTGGGGGGATAGATAAATGCTGGGTGTGTAGGGGATGGAGGGATAGACAGAGGGGAGTTTGGGGGGATGGATAGCTAGCTAGCTAGGTGATGGGTGTGTAGGGGATGGAGGGATAGCCAGGCGTGGGGGGAGGGGGATAAATGAGATCACAGTAGATGAGGATGAGGGGAGGGCACCAACACCAGTGCTGGGAAGTTGCTGGGGGGTCGCTGGCCCCCAGGACAAGCTGGCAGAGCCCAGGCACACGGCTGGGCCCATTAGCAAGCACTGAGCTGCCAGCCCCAGGCTGTGCCAGGGAAAGGCTGGCATTGCCCTTTTAAGCAGCTCGCAGGCGGGTGGAGGAGGTTGGACCTTGACCCGCCTGAGGTGGGGCTGCAGGCAGCTCTGTGCTTTGTCCCAGGCTGCAGCTGGGCTTGGCATGATCCTGCCCAGGGCCGGATCCTCCTCTCACTCCACCGGGCTGGTGTAATTCAGGAGCCAATGGGGGGCAGGCGGAGGGGCTGGATCAGACCTGGGCAGTGGTACTGGGGCAGCCACCTCAAACCAGGGCTTAATTTGTATCGAGGCTTCCAGGGCTGAGCTCCGGCACCTCTGGGGCTGGCAATTCATAGCCCCAGCGCCTCTTTCATTCCAAATGACGCTCTGCCTATGACCCCCTCACGGCTGGACAAGCCCCGGATCCCAGGGGTTACTGATTGGGAACAAGGCACAGCAAAGAACAGGCTCCCCCTACCCCCAATCTCACTCTTTCCCCCACCATCACTGCTTCTTTTCCTTTGGCCGGGAGCTGTCATTCAGGGGTCAGCGCGCTGCCCTCGAGCGGGGGGGGGACAGAGCTGAGGTGCAGGGTGTTGCTGGAAGGTGTTATGGGGCCATCAGCTGCTGGGTTTGCTAACTAGCTGTCTGGGGCTCTCAGAGCCGCACAGAGGTTTTTAGGGCCCAGGGGCAAAATCTGCAACTGAAGCCCCCCACTACCCTGCCAAGAAAGTGACCCCTGAGGGGGAAGGCCCCAGCGTTGGGGTGTGGTTAGGGGAGCCCCACACACCCCCTGCAGCAGCAGCTCCTGCTCCAGGCATCGTGACCTGGTGCGCAGGGTCGCAGCACGGCTCAGGATTGGCCCAGTCACAGGTCCCCCCGTGCCAGATCGCAATGCCACTCGGTTTCGGGGCCTGGGGAAACCTGTCCTGTTCCCCCCTGGGTGGCCCTGGCCCTGGCCCTGCATCCTCCATTTCCCCACTGATTTTCTCCAGAATCACCCGGGTTTGTCCAATGAAGACTAGAGCCTTCCCTAAAAAAACCAAAACCTGTAGGAGAACACCTCAACCTCTCTGGCCACTCAGTAACAGACCTAAAGGTGGCAATTTTGCAACAGAAAAGCTTCAAAAACAGACTCCAACGAGAAACGGCTGAACTTGAATTAATATGCAAATTAGACACTATCAATTTAGGCTTGAATGGAGACTGGGAATGGCTGAGCCATTACACACATTGAATCTATTTCACCATGTTAAGTATTCTCACACCTCTTGTCAAACTGTCTGCAATGGGCTATCTTGATTATCACTACAAAAGTTTTTTCTCTTAATTAATTAGCCTCTTAGAATTGGTAGGACAACTCCCACCTTTTCATGCTCTCTGTATGTATATATGTCTCCTCACTATATGGTCCATTCTATGCATCCCATGAAGTGGGCTGTAGCCCACGAAAGCTTATGCTCAAATAAATTTGTTAGTCTCTAAGGTGCCACAAGTCCTCCTGTTCCTTTAGAGCCTTCCCTGACATTTTGGAACAGGCTTGCTGCAGCTTTGAGAAGTTATCCCGGGACAGGGTGACCAGGGCGTGGGGGTGGGCCATGCCTGCACGGACTTGGCATTGGCAGCTGTCGCTCGTAACACAGGTTAGCTGGCAGGGGCTGAGCGCTCCAACAGCCGCGTCCGCACTGGGATGTAAACGTGTTAGCAGTGCAGCTTCTGCCTAGGCTCGTCCACACTGGCGGTGGCGTGGAGGGGTCAGGCTCCGGTGCAAAGCCGGCTGCCCGCCCGGCAGTGGGTATCTGCACCCGGAGGTGAAAGGCTCTGGCAGGGCGAAGGAGCCGGACCCCGTGCCTGGCTCGGGCGCACCAAGAGCCGCGTGGGGCACAGACCCACCTCCCTCGCCCCCACGCGGCTCTTTGTTGGGGCGTGCGGGGAGCGGACCCCACATGTGCCATGAGGAGTGTGCGGGGTCACTACCCCTAGTGTAGACATGGCCCTGGAGCCTGGCCTGGCACGGGGGCGCTGCCCCTGGGCTGGGGGGCAGTGAGGGGGGGAAAGGAGGCCAGGGGGAGGGCTCTGGATCTCCTTGCTTCTCATTGGCCCCTGTGCGATACCACTCGCCGGTCCTCCGCCTCCCCATTGGCGGAAAGCGCTTCCCCGGCCACGCCCCTTCCGAACGCTCAGCCACAGCCCGCACCGGGCCCGGAGACAAAGTAGCCAAGGCCCGGAGGTGAGTCCGGGCGGGGGGAGCCCCCGGGCCGGGCCTGAGTCCCGCCCCCCAGCGAGTAGCCCCGTTCCCGGCCCCCCCTTTCCAGCCGGCCCCCCCCCAGCCGCCCCCTCCCTCTCCAACCTCCCCCCAGCCGGGCCCCCCCTTCCAGCCGCCCCCCAGCCGGGCCCCCCCTCTCCAACCTCCCCCCAGCCGGCCCCCCCCCGTTCCAGCTGCCCCCTGCGCCCCAGCTGCACCCCAGCCGGGCCCCCCCTCTCCAACCTCCCCCCAGCCGGCCCCCCCCGTTCCAGCTGCCCCCTGCGCCCCAGCTGCACCCCAGCCGGGCCCCCCCTCTCCAACCTCCCCCCAGCCGGGCCCCCCCCCTTCCAGCCGCTCCCCAGCCGGAGACCCCCGTTCCAGCTGCCCCCTGCGCCCCAGCTGCACCCCAGGGCCAGACCCTGTAGGGCCCCCCAGGCCCGCAGGCCCCCACCCCCACCTGCTCTCCAGCTGGAGCCGGGTTGGTTTTCTACCCGCAGGGGGAGGGTACCCCCCCGTCTGTGTTTGTGCTGCCGGCCCAGGGCTGCTAAAAACCTGCCCCTGTCCTGGCCTTGGGGGGCCCCCTGACAGCCTGGGGCTCTTGGTGGCGGCTGACCCAGCCTGTCCAGCATGGCTGCGCTCCGGGCTTCGCCCACGGGACCAGCCGCTCGCTCTCCGGGGACGGGTATTTTTAGAACCGCGGCGTGTGATCTCCGGAAGAGGCGAAGTCCCGGGCAGTGGCCCAGCGGTGCCAGGTCGGACTCGAGCCATGTCCAGGCCAGGAGTTCTCCCCTGGGCTGTGCGCCCCGGGGGGATGGGGGGGCATGAACAGCTTTCAGGGGCTCCGAGCGGGACGGGGGACTCCTGGACTTCTCTGTTGGCACCTAGGGTCACCCTCGGGAAAGTCTCCAGCTGTAGGTGGTGATGGGCCCCCCCCCCCCGTCACATCACATCACATCAGTCATGATAACTAGATGTTGTTGGTACTGAGGAGGGCTGGGAGAAGGTGGCGCTGCTGTGGGGTCAGGGGTGGGGTGAACACTGGGAGCTGGGAAGGCCTGATGCCCTGTGTGTTTGGGCAGCTGCCTTTCTGTGCCTCAGTTTCTCCATGAAACGCGCTAACGCTGCTTAAGGGCGGTGCCCTCCCAAGGCACGTGTGACTTAGTAGTTAAGGCCAACCAAGGAGTGGGTCCCGCTCCTGTGGGGATGGGCACGGCAGAGCTCTTGCCAGGAGGTGATGTGGGCGAAGCTACGGAGAGCCGCGAAGTGCGGGACGAGGCCTGTCCCGGGTGGCAGCTCTTGCCAGAGCATGCTGAGAGGAAGAGTGAAGGTTTCACTGAGTGGAGACAGGTCCATGCCTTTCCCATCCTGTCCGGATGTTTTGGAATTGCTGCCCCTCTTTCGGGGTGGCCGTACCCCGCTCGTTAGGAAGTACCAGCCTGTGCCCTGCAGACCCGCTTATAAATACTCCCAAGGGAACTTTCATCTTAAGACCATTGGTTGGCTGGGGTTGGGAGAGGGTTCAAAATTCCCAGCATTGTTGGCTGGATGACTTGGCAGAGCTCAGAGCCGGCGCTGGCGCTGCACCCCGGAGAACTTGCCCAAAGCTGCTGTTTGGCAGCTCAGGACACTTTGGGCAAACCCGGGCGGGCATGTGGGCTTCCTTTCCTGGGTCCCTGGAGTCCCGAAATTCCCAGCTGGCTTGAGGGCAGGCTGGGATCCCAGCCCTCCTGCTAAATGCCTGCTGGCTTGGTTCAGGGCGCGAGTTCTGAAATCTCCTTGTTCTGGGTCTTTCCCAGATAAGGGGCCAAGTTCCCCCTGGTGCGACCCCACAGGAGTTAGCAGGGTCTGTTTTCCCCAGCTGGTGCCAGCCCTACCTTGGGGGCAGGGGGTTAAGGCCCATTGGTCTCCTGTAGGGCAGCCTCACCCAGGAGGAATGTGCTGGGAACGGGATGAGTCACGTGCTGTAACCAGAGGTCGGAAGTGCCCGGGAGCTGAGATTTGCTAGGAGATTGGAGGGGTGGGGGGAAGTGTATTAAGCTCATCCATTCCTGGCCTGGCGGGGGAGGAACTCGGGCTGGGTGGTTAATTGTTCCTGCTCTGGGGGGGATCCTTCCTAGATGGCCTCTTGTGGGGCAGCACCTGACAAAAGGGGCTGGTGCCCTGTCTTGTGTTGGGGAAACCCCCCCAGCTAGGAACCCCATCCCAGCCGCCCTGCGCTGCTCCCCTGAGCCCCGTGGCACAGGCGGGGCCATCCTGGAGCAGCTGTTCTGGGGCTAGGGTTAAACCCGTAACTGAACTGGGGGTTCGGGGTCCGGATGGCTCAGCCCGGCCCACGATGCCAGCGAGAGTGAGAGCCCCTGGAGCCCGGGGTGCGTTGGTCCCCCTGTGGCATCGGGGGGGGGGGGAGCGGCTGGCCAGCCACGGTTGGGTCTGCTGATGTCTGTTTTGCGTTCGCAGGGCAGACGCTGCTCGCGGAGGACACTCTCTCCCCTCGCTTTCGGAGGCAGGCCGAGACTCCTGCTAGCTGAGCTTCTCGGCTCCCGCGCTGTGGACGGGCTGTGCGCCCCCCCGAGGGGAACACAGGGAGCAGGAGAGGCCTTTCCAGCCGCTCCGGGGCCATGGCTGAGTGGCCGGGGCCCAGGGCCGACCCCGAGCAGATGATCTGGAGCCCTGGCTCCAGCGTGGCTGCACTCCGGTCCCCCACGGGCTTGGAGGTGAAGCTGGGCTCCCTGGTGACGCTGCTGCTGCTGCCCATCTTGTGCGGCCTAGCTCCACTCTGCGTCTTCCGGCCACACGGGAGCGGGGCCGGTTCGTTGGGTAAGGCCCGGCCTGCGGGGCGCGCCAGGCTCCGGGGCAGCTGCCGCTCAGCACGGCGAAGAGGCGGCCCTGGCCCCGGGCTCCAAGTGTCTGGTGACTAAGCAGCCAGACGCAGGGTCTGGGGCAGCACGATCACCCCCAGGGCACGGGGTGGGGGGGACGGCTGAGACCACAGCGATTCACCCAGGGTCAGTGGTGGAGGCAGGATCAAAGCCAGGCTCCTGGGATCTGGGCCAGGCTCCTGCTGGCTGTTCTGCCGCCGGGGGCTCCGCTGCCCGGGGGGAGGTTTGGGGGCGACGCCGCTGGCAGCCGGAAGCATTGAGAACCCTGCAGCATTTCACTGCCGCTGAGCCGGAGCCTGGGCGTCCTCATGGCTAGTGGCACCTGGGGCCGGAGGGCAGAGAGATGGGGCTGGGGAAATGCACTGGCGTTCCAGGACAGGGGCTCGGTTTGATGGGCTCCAGGCGCCCGGCTGCGTCTGTGTCCCCCCCCCCCCGAAACGTCACTGGAGGGGCAGTGCTTGGGGCAGACTGTGCATTCGTAACTCGCCGAGCGGCACGTGGCTTCGCTCGTCGCCCGCAGGCTCGATCGGACCCTGAAGTGTCCCATCTTGGAGCCCAGCTCGCTGGCAAGCCACGTTGGCGCCCTGGCAGAGCAGCAGAGCCGTGCGTCTCCCTGCCTGGGCTCGTCATTCGTGTCTCCCTCCCTCCCTCCCTGCCAGACACGCGCAGAAAGGTCCTGAGCCTGGTGAGCTGCTTTGCGGGTGGCGTGTTCCTGGCTACCTGCCTCCTCGATCTGGTCCCCGACTACCTGGCGAGCATCAACCGAGCGCTGGCTTCCCTGAGCGTCACAGTAAGTGTGTGCGATGCCGGAGGCCAGACGAGACGGGCACAATGCTCCTTCTGGTCTGTGTAACGGGAGCACCCAGAGCCGGGGTCCCCAGCGGGCCGGGCGCTGCCCTGATCCCTGGTGGGAGACCCCCTGCTGCTGCACGCTCAGGTCTGCTCGGGGGCTGGGGGGAAGCCGTGGGGCTCTGGACACAGGCCTGGGGTGGGTGGTTTGTGGGGGGCCCTGGCGGGAAGCACCGAGGCTCTGACTGAAGTGGGATTTTCAGGGCTATGGAATGGGGGATGGCTGGGGGGCAGTGGGGATGCTCTGTGTGCTGAGAGGCAGAGCTCCTGGCTGGGGCGGGGTGGGGAGGGGGCTTTGGGGCTGGGCAGGGCTGCCTGTGGCCAGGACCGCCTGTGGCCAGGACCTGTTGCTGTTTGCAAACCCGGTGTCCCTGCAATGGCTGGGGGGGGGGGGGGGGGGGTGATGCTGGGCCGGGCAGAGTCTGGCCTATCGGACGGCAGGGGCTTGTGGTGACTCACTGGAGCCGCTTGCCTCATTGAAGATCCTTCCCCCCCGCCCCCGCCTGGCCTTCCCACGCGGCTTCCTGGCAGCCGCGGCCCCAGCTTCTCGGCAGTGATGCCTTCTGCTCCAGCATCACTGGGGGGGCAGGTCTGGGGCGCCTGGCTCGGGGGTGTGCGGGGGAAGCCGGGGGCTAGGCTGGGCCGAGGTCTGATTAAAATCCTAGCAATGCCCCTCTGGCCCCGGGAACCTGCAAAGGGAAAAGCCGACTCCCCGCTCGCTGCTGGGGGCAGGCCCCCGCGCTCCAGCCGGGCCCCTCGCTGTGGCGGGGGGAGCTGCAGCATGCAGGTGGGGACAGCGCATTGTGTCCCCTGCGACCGGTGGCGCTGAACCCTCTGGAGCTGGAAATGGGGGCCCCCCTGCTCTGCCCCCCACCTCCCGAGGGGCGTCGCATGCTTAGCAGCAAGATGGCTGCTGCGGGGGCGGGGGAGGCTCTCGCCCCAGGCGGGCAGGAGGTGAGGCCCTGGGGCGAGGGGACGGGGCACCTGGGGACCTTTGGCACCAGCCCTGTGGGCCCGGGGAGGAGTGGGAGGTGCTGAGCTCCTCATTGACCTGCCTTTTCCCTCTGCAGCTCCAGTTCCCCCTGCAGGAGTTCATCCTGGCCATGGGCTTCTTCCTGGTGCTGGTGATGGAGCAGATTGTGCTGGCCTACAAGGACCAGTCTGGCTCCCTAGAGGAGACGCGGGCTCTGCTGGGGGCCTCGGCCCAGGACAGCACCGTGCAATCCCAGCACTGGCAGGAGGGGCCCCTGCGCCCCGCCTGGGGCTCTGCCCAGGAGCGCCCCCACGTGCACGTTGACTTCAATGCGCACTCGGCCATCCGCTCCTTCATCCTGGTCTTCTCGCTCTCGCTGCACTCCGTCTTCGAGGGGCTGGCCGTGGGGCTGCAGGAGGCCAGCGCCAAGGTGCTGGAGATCTGCCTGGCCCTGCTCATCCACAAGTGCGTCATCGCCTTCAGCCTCTCGCTCAAGCTGCTGCAGGGCCGGCTGCGCCCCCGGGCCGTGGTCGGCTGCCTGCTGCTCTTCGCCCTCATGTCCCCGCTGGGGATCGGCCTGGGGGTGGCCCTGACGGAGACCTCGGGCGCCCTGCACCAGCTCTCCCGCAGTGTGCTGGAGGGGCTGGCCACCGGCACCTTCATCTACATCACCTTCATGGAGATCCTGCCGCACGAGCTCAGCTCCTCCGAGCAGAGAATCCTCAAGGTCATCCTGCTCCTCGCCGGCTTCGCCCTGGTCACCAGCATCCTCTTCATCAAGATCTGAGCTGCCCACGGCCCCCACTGCCAGGGACAGACCGGGACTATGGGGGCAGATGCAGCCCTGTGGTGGTTCCTGGCTGATCCAGCTGCCTTCTGACCCGGGTCTGGTGCTTGGGAACCCTCCCGCCACAGCCCCGCGGAGAAGCGATTCCCCAGCCTCGGCCAAGGAGCAGCACGTCCGCCCTGGCGGCAGGCGTTCTGGCACTTGTGCCCCTGCTGCCAGCAGCGTGGGATGGATCCCAGGACTGGCGGGGTCTGGCCCTGCACTGGAGGAAATGCTGGGGGTCCTGCTCTGGTAGAGTGCTGGTCGGTCCCTCTGCACCCTGCCTGCTGCCAGGACCCATGGATTGATCCCAGCGCCCCCTGAATCTAAACCTGCCTGGGGCTCAGGGCAGCTTCCTCCACCCTGGCATGGCTCCTCTAGGGCCCCAGCCTGGCCATGCTGGGGGAGAGTCAGAGGATGCTTCAATATGAGCACTGCCCCGTAACCCTGCCGCAAAGCCCTCGGGCGCATGCTTGGCTGAGCTGGGGCCTGCGGGGGCACCGGGGGGCTGTGGTAGCTTCGCTGCCCCCAGCTCCTCTGCAGGGGGGCGGTTTCCCAGCTGGCAGCATTTCCCTCCCCATCCCCGGGACGGCCGGGACGGCGTGTTCCTAGCCGAGCCCTCAGGCCAGGAGAGTGCAGGGCGGCATGGGGCTGGCTGCCCGGCAGTCTTCCATGCTCCTGGGCTGGGTATCGGGTTGGGCCTGGGCCCTGCAGTGCCAATGCCTCCTTCCGCTCCCCTCCCACTGCAGTTTTCAGCCAATTGGAGGGCAGTGTGGCCTAGTGGCTAGAGCACTGGACTGGGACTCAGGAGCCCTGGGGTCTATTCCTGGCGGTGCCCTGGGCGATCTTGGGCAAGTCACTTCACCCTCTGTGCCTCAGTTTCCCCATCTGTAACTGGGGGACCGTGATCCCGACCTTGGTGCAGTGCGACGGCTGAGAAGAGGAGCTGGGAATGATGAATTATTTTTATAAGGAATACAGAGTAAAGACTGAATCTGTGGCCTAGTTATACACACCGGGCCGGCGGCCTAGCTCAGCCAGTGAGATCAGTGACGTGGCGCCGGTTCACACCCGCTGGAGGGTACCAGTTCCTGTACCTGTGGTTGGGGGGATGTCCCTGCCGGGGCAGTCCCCTGCTCGTACCGGTATAAAAGTGCCTTAGAGCCATCCAGCGTGGTCCCCTTCCCGCATGGAGTCTTCCAATGGAGCCACTGGTGTTGCCCTGGGCCGGGCCAAGACCCCAAGGTGCCAGGAGCTGCGCGGATACCGAACAAAAAGATGGGCCTGCCTCAAAGAGCTTCCAGCATCTAAAGTGCAGACCTGGCTTCCTGGGCTACACGATCGAACGGCCTTAACCCCACACCACTATTTTTATAAACAGCCTCTTTCCAGCTGCCTGGGAGGTGGTAGGAAAGCCACGCCCAGCCGCTTTACGTACAGAGAGTCTATTTTACTAACTGCCTGTTTCTCCTTCCCGCCTTGCTGGTGGAAACGCAGCTGTTTGGTTAAAATACTGACAGAGAAACTTTGAGAATTTGAAAAATAAAATGACTTTAATCTCTGTAGCTTCTTGGGTGCCGTGTTTTTAACCCCCCCCCCCCCCCCCCCCAGGTCAGATCTCCAGGGCAGTGACGCCTCCTGTTTTTTAAAGAGCCATTTCTCTATGGGTGACGTATCTCCTCCCCCTCCCCCCCCCCCCCGAATCAGCACCAGGCCTGGGCCTGTGTCCGTCCGGGGTTCACAGACGGGCTTAGCTACGTGCACAGGAACGTGGGGCAGGCTACGTGGCTCTAGCCAGCTGCCCACGCCATGTCCATGTGGGTCCTGAAAAGGCCCTGGTGTCCTCGGCCCAAAGCTGGAGCTCAGAGCGCATTACGGGACCCTCGGGGTGCAAGGGCAGCGGGCTTGAGCGAGGTCAATCTCCATCCCAGCTTGGTGCGTGCTGTTTGCTCTGACACAGCCAAGGGGGGCTCCAGGACGGCAGGCCGCTTTCTGTCAGCCCCACTGAGCGAGGTGGTGGTGGGGCACAGCAGAGCCCTCATCCGCGCAGGAGCATCCACGTCGCCTCTAGAGGGAGCCGCCGCTCTGCATGTTCACAGTGCTGTTATCCTGCTGCTGCTGCTGCACAAATCTCGGCAATCCCCCGGTAATCCCTGAATGCACTCGGCAGTACCTTGGCGTCAGCGTGTTCATCTTTAACTCCTGCCTGGGCAGTGCCGGAGCGGGTCAGTGAGAGCAGAGCCCTCTGGGCCAGCCGTGAGCCCCTCTGCTGCTAACGGGGTTTGAATCCTGCCTCTTCTGTCCCCCCCGTTGACACCAACGTGTACAGCTAGCCACTCAGCCCAGTGCTGGGACTTAAAAGCACCATCCTTGCCTTGTCGACTCCCATCGGTTTACCCAGTTCCCTCTGGCGTGCCCGGCCCATAGGGAGCCTGGGCCAGCGCTTGGTCAGTTTCACTAAGCAGAACAAAGCCAGACGCTGGAGTAACAGAGGGGCCCGAATGTCGCTCGTGTTAGTGCCGACGTCACCTACGATCTCTGTGCCTTTGGCCCCGGCCCCTCACAGCTGCAGTTAAAAAATGTTTGCATCAGAAATGACCCAGGAAACTCACTGACGCTGAGGGAAGGGATCCCCCAGCGTTTTACATTGTCTGCATGAATGCTTTGTGCCTGTCTCTGATTTCGGGCCTTTGCCTCTTCGGGCTGCACCTGGCTGAGGGGAGTGTGGAGGAGAGCCCTGGAGCCATGAGGCCGTGCTCCCAGACATGCTGCGCTAGGCACTGTTCGCACAGACGCTCCCAGCTCAGCTGACCTGCTGTGCAGCTCTAACGGGGGAGAGGGGCCAAATTCCAAACCTACGGGGCATCTCGCTTTACCCAGCTAACTGGGCGAGAGCAGCAGTCTCTGCCCCTTGGCTCTGCAGAAGAAATTCACAGAAGTGCCAAGCAGGCCCGTGACGCATTCTAGCAGAGGGCAGTGACTTACCAACAACCTCCACTAGCCCCCCGTGCCACAGCCTGCCTGTCTGCAGTGGGATGGAGCAAGAAGTGCTTCAGGCTTTTGGCTGGTACTGAACGAGCCCTGCTCGCAGCCCTCCGGGCTAGAACAAATCGCCGGGGGTTACTGCCCTCTCAAGTCATGCTTAGCACTTGTACAGGCCTTTCAACTGCAAACCCGGCTGGCCTGCCAGCTTGGATCTAGGTTGCCAGGGAGGCAGCATGCTAGCCCCGCTGCTTCTGGAGTTTGTTGTCCATTGGGAAAGCTCTGGTCTCTCGCGGGAAAGCAGAGCTTGGTTTGATGGGGAGGTTCATTGTGGGGACGTTTTTAGGTTGAACTGTATCACAGAATGGGTTGGAAGGGAGCCCAGTGGCTAATTTCACTCTGCTTCCCGCAAGGTCGGATTGTAAAACGCTATCTACTGTAACGTGCCCAGCGGCTCCAGGACTCCTGGTCCTGCCACAGACCCCTTAAGAGACCCGGGGCAAGTCCCTTCGCTGCTCTGGGCCTGTTGCCCCAGCCAGAACAGAGAGGAGGGGATGCCGTTCTTCACCGTCTCAGGCAGGTTTGACGAGGTTTTCTCAGTGCATGTTTGTAGAGTGCTTTGAAAGGGGTTTAGGGCCAAGGCCCTGCTTGGTGCCGGATAACGCACGCCTGGCCCTGCAGAGCGACAGAGGAGCCAGGCAGAGCTGGGGAATCACTGCGTGTGTGCGCCTTGCCTTTGCCGTTCAGTCTGACTGAGGTTGTTCTGTTGCAGCCAGCGCCTCTGCCTGAGGGCTGTGTAAGTCACTTGACTGGACTCTTTCATGTGGTTCTGGCCTTTTCTCTTCCTTTTCCTCTCGGGCTGAGAATTGCGCAGGGAATTGATTCCTGAAAATTCTTTTGGCAATTTTTAAAAATAATGCTGGCTGAGGTGGCCGTGCGAGGTGGTTTCATGAGTGGAAGCAGATCAAAAAAATGCATTTTGTGCTTGGAACGGCAGCTGGGGGGAATCAGTAGCAGCTTGGGGATCCTGTGAGCGTTTGTTCCACCTGGCCTCAGCAATGGTGCAAGGGGTTCACCAGGTTGCCAGGTTCACAAGTGCTGTGTGCAGTGTTCCCTTTCCTTGCACTAGGCAGTGGTGCAAAGGGCAGTCAGGCCAGGTTCACTAGTGCCCCGTGCAATTCCAGCTGCAAGCTTCCACCAGCTGTAGGGGTGCTCTGGCCCCGCTGCTGTTGTATCAGTGTAAAGCCACCGGCAGCTCAAGCCGTTTATTAGCAACAAAAGCAGGAGCCCCCGGCCCCCAGCCCCACGCCTGACAGGCCGTAGCGGGCCCGTGCGGTCCAGGCCGCCTGGGATGGATTCTTGGGGCATGAGTTATAGGGCGCGCGGTGCACGGCGGGACCTGTAGTCTCCGAGCCCCGCGTCAGCCGCTGAAGAGTGCGCGCTTCCTCCCTGCGCAGGACTACAACTTCCAGCAGCCCTAGGCGGCGTCCCCGTCTGCGGCGCGCTAGGCGCTCTGGGAGCTGTAGTCCGTTTCCGCCGGGTGCCCCCTAGGGGGAGAACGGCGGGCGAGGTGGTAAATAAACTACGCATCCCGTGATGCCCCGCGCCTCCGTGTTGTTCGGCGGAGGCCTGCGGCCTGCGAGGCGGCGGCAGGAGCTGCCTGAGCAGGGAAGATGGCGGCGTCTGGCTCCGGGGCCGGGCCCGGGCCGGGCTCCTCGGCCGGCGCCGGCGCCTCCAACCCCCGCAAGTTCAGCGAGAAGATCGCGCTGCAGAAGCAGCGGCAGGCGGAGGAGACGGCGGCCTTCGAGGAGGTGATGATGGAGATCGGCTCCACGCGGGTGAGCAGGCCGGGCCGGACCGGGCAGGGGACCGGACCGGCGCAGGGGACCGGACCGGACCGGGCCGGGCCGCGGGTCGGAATGGGGCAGGGGGGCGGGGCGGGGCAGGGACCGGGACGGGGGCTCGGCTCTGACCCTGGCCCGAGCCCGGCGGGCAGAGCCCCGGGGTCGCTCCGCAGGTCAGGGGGCGGCCGGGGCGGGGAGTGGGGCCGGTAGATCAGCCCGTGGGGCGGCGCGGCGGGGGGCGCCCAGCGCCAGGCTGCAGCCGAGGGAGGGGAGGGGAGCGGAGCGGAGGCCGGTGTCCCCGGCAGCCCTTGCCCGGTGCAGCCGGCGCCTGGCTGCGCTGCCCGGTCGGGGGGTCGGGCCGGGGCCGGGGCCGGCTGACAGGTGGCCGTGGGTGGCGGCTGGTTTCCATCGCTGCTGGGGCTCGGCGGGGGCTCTTCCTGTGCGTGGGGCCGGGAACGTGGCCTGCAGCCCGAGCCGCTCGGCCCACGCCGGAGACACCAGCGCCCCTCGGCAGTGCCACGAGACGGGCCGTGGTCTCCACGCGGGGGCCCGTGGGAGCAGCGTGGGTCTCAGGAGACACGCCGGACTGAGCCATCGTGCCGCAGCTTCGGGCCTGGGGCGCTTTACCCGCCGCCGGCTCCTGCTCTCTGCCCCGAAAGCTCGAGGCCGAGCCCCGGGCAGCCCTGCCCGGCAGCAGGCGCTGGGGCCACCCTGCCCTAGTCTCCCTCCAGGAGCATCCCTAGGCTGGGTAAAGCATGAGGGGCCGGCCTGGGTGTGATCTGGGATGTGGGACCAGGGAGGCCCCCCCACCCCAGAGCAGCCCTCCCCGTAGGCTCGGGACCGACCCTCCCAATCAGTGCTTTGTCCAAAGCTGTCAGAAGAGGTTCGGCAGTGGCGAAGAGTAAACCCAGGCCCTGAGCCCTGGGCTGGGCAACGTTTGGGGCGGGCTGGGAGGCAGAGCAGGAGGGGCAGCGCTGTGTCTCCACTGACCTGGCTCCGGGGGCAGGAGAAGCCCTCCAGCAGCGAGGGGGACAGGTCCCATTTTTCTTTGCACACGATGGGGATGCGTGAACATGGCCAAACCTGGGATCTGGCCAGCAGCCAGCTGCCTGAGCCGCTGATTCTACTGTCCCAGGCTGCATCCTAGGCTAATGCCATCCACTCGTAGGGACATACGATGCTCCAACCAGACGTCCTTCCCAGAAGAGCTGCTGAGGGAGGCAGGGGAGGGGGGGCAGGCACATGGGGGACAGCTGTTTGCAGCTGCAATTTGACATACAGGAGCTGAGAGATCCGGGGGGGCCCTTCCAGGTGGTGGGAGCTGCAGAGGATCTCATTCATGGCAGTGAAGGGACAGGGAGAGGCTGGCATTAGGCAGTGGGGAAGCCAGCTCCAGGAGGTGGGTGGGATCTGAAAAGGAGGGGGGGTTTGAACCGATGTGAATGGGGAGCGCGTGGGCTTGAGCGAGGCTGCAGGGAGGGGATCACACCTGGGAGCGGCGTTCCGAGTGAGTTGCACTCCGGGGACTCGGGAGGTCTGGCGCAGGGGGTTGCAGCCCTCCGGGGGGCGGAGGTGGGGCTGAGGCAGCCGTAGTGCAGGCCAGGAGATGCCTTGGGAGGCGTCCGTCACCGGGGTCACTGCTCCAAGCCCGGGGCGTAATGCAGTTCCCGAGCCAGCTCCTTGGGTCCAGGCAGCGATTTGTCCCTCTGCGTGCTGAGCCCAGCGCTCCCTGACGGGCCAAGTGAGCCCTGCCCCAGACACACAGATAAGAAATGACCAAGTGGGATGTGAGCTTGGCTGGGATTCCCAGCCCCGTTGTCACGCTGGAAGGGAAGAGCCGGGCCAGCTGAGCGTGGTCCTGACTGAGAGGCTGCAGGGCCCTGTTTGCGCAGTAAACAGCTGGTTAATGTACAGCAGAGCTGGGGGACCTGGCAGAACCACCCTCCCTGCGACCCATGCCCTGCAGTGCTGCCCGGTGACCCCAGGACTGGCTGCTCAGGAAACGTGAGAGAGATCCAGGGCCAGCTAGCGGCTCAGGCAGTGCGTCCGACGTTCCTACGGGCTGCCCTGCGCCCACTGAGGCCAAGGGGCCGTGTGGGCAGCAGTAGTACAGAGCCGCTAGCGGAGGACTGGCAAGGAGCGTGGCAGAAGCCAGGGCTCTTGGCTGGCCACGTAGCGTGAGATGCTATCCTGGAGCACGTGCTGTAGGGACCAGTCCTGCCTGTCTCTGCATGTTAGGAACCTGATCCCCGGGAGCCCCGTCCCGCCCCCTGCAGCCCTGCAGGGTCCCAGATCAGGTGCGCTCTGTGGAGTGGCAGCTTCGCCCTGAGCCCCCCACCCGCGGGGAGTTCCGTCTCCAGGGCCTTGACCAAGCTGCTGGAAGCTGGCTCCTCTCACGAGCCGTCAGACACCTCTAGGGCCGTGTTCAGTGGCTGTGCTGTTGGTGCTGTCAGCTAGTGCCCTGTGCGGGGCCTTTGTCTTCGCTGCTGGTTTATTCCAAACTAGCTGGTGCTGTCCTCTCCCGAGCGCCTGGTCGGGGTCTGCCGCTGGAGTTCAGAGGGTGGGGGAGTGTCTGCGTCAATGGGACTGACTCTGCCAGAGCACTTTACCAAAGCAAATGTCCCTTACCCAGGAATAACGCTGTGGCCCTGTGCTAAGACGGGGGAGTCTTAGCTCCGGTGTCTGGGGGGGAGTGGACCAGCTGGAGGGGTCAGGAAGGAATTCTTCACTCCTGCTCTGAGCCAGACGGCAGCATCCCCCGGCCCCTGGGGCTGACTCGGCTTTCTCCCGCCAGGGGCCCTGGCATTGGGACATGGAGCTGAAATCCCGAGCCCTGAACCCAGGCAGGCTCGGAGCCCTAATCCCGGAGCGCTGCGGAGACAGCTGGTGACTAAATCTCCCTTTTTTCTGGGGTCAGGATTTTGCTGGTTTTAAGCTGAGGAATTTACGATCGGGGGCTTCGTTGCTGCCGGGGGTTCTGAGCTGCTCTGCGCTGGCAGCTCTTCAGCCAGGGCTCGAGGGGGATCGGAGGAGTGAACTGGCGTCGGTGTCTCTGCTGCTACTGTGGGCGGCCTTGTTCCCAGCAGATCTGATGGCCAAGGCGCTCGCTATTGGAGTCGTGGGTGAGAATTGGCCTTTGCGGGGTGACGCGAGACAGGCGAGGGGCTGGGCGGCTGACGGTCGGTTCTGCAGTGGAACCAAACTGCCCGGACTGTGGCGCTTGTTGGTGGCGCTGGGACTTAGTGGTGCCAGGGTTGAATCTCTGCCTCCTGGTTCTGTGGGGCTGAGATGGAATTGTCATCGACACCCACTTCGCTTTGGCAGTCTCAGCCTTTCTGCCCTTTCTATGGGACTGTCTGGCCAGGAGAGGCTGTGTCCTTGTGGTGCCTGCTCTGTGGGCACCAGGCTGCCAGCGCTAACTCGCCTGCCTGTCCTTTACTGCCCTCTCTCTCCTTCGGGAGCAGGGCCAGTCGCTGGGGAGCGAGATTGCCAATGGGAGCATCGCTTTGTCCTGTCTTGAGCAGAGACCTGCTCTGCAGCTGCCTCCATGGGGCACGGCTTGAAGCCCCCCCCCCCCCGGTGGGTCACAGCTTTAAGACTCCCTCCATGGCTGCAGCCTGTGGCCAGAGCCCCGTTGCCCCTGGGCGCCGGCGAGCCAGATTCACTGGCCAGAGCTCGACAGGTGCCCTGGGCACCAGCCTGGCTGGGCTTCTGGGACCCTGCTCGGGGCAGATGAGTCCCTAGCGATCCTTTGTCTCCCCTCGTCCCCGGAGCCTGCGCTCTGCTTCCTTCCCCGGGGCAGCCCCCGAATCCCCACCTCTGCGGAGCTCTCCCAGGGCAGCCCCCCCCCCACCCCGCGGAGCTCTCCCAGGGCAACCCCCGAGCTCCCCCCCTCCCCGCGGAGCTCTCCCAGGGCAACCCCCGAGCTCCCCCCCTCCCCGCGGAGCTCTCCCAGGGCAGCCCCCCCCCACGGAGCTCCCCCCCCACGGAGCTCTCCCAGGGCAGCCTCCCCCACGGAGCTCCTCCCCCACCCCGCGGAGCTCTCCCAGGCAGCTGCACGCCGCGCCGACCTTTAACCATGGGGACTGCGGGGCGGGGAGTCGGCCTGTGGCTTGGCAGCAGGATCCTGACTCACTGGAACTTGTTGTGGAAGTGGCAGCTGGGCCATTGCCCAGCGTACGGGTGGCAGCGCTGAGCTTCCTGCCCCTCATGGTGTCACGGGGAGGATGCGGAAGTCTGGGTCTCTCCTGGCAGGTGTGCCCTGGCCCCCAGCAGGAAGGGCTGAGAGGGCAGCGGGGTGGGCACCGTGCCAGGCCTGGGCCGGAAGAGAAGCTTCCAGGTCCCATGTAGGGGGCTCCCTGCCCCTCCCTGCTCTGTCCTGGTCTGGCCGAGCCCCGCCCTGGTCCCCTCCCCCGGAGGGAGGGCAGTGCCCCGAGCCCCGTGTCTGACCCCCTAGGCAGGGAAGGGGGCTGCTCGGCGCTGGGCTGGTGACTGGGATGCCGATGCCAGTGGCTGGCCCGTCGTGGGAACCCAGCCTGGCAGTGCCGTGGCGGTGGCTGAGCCGTGGCGCTTGGGGGCCAGGTGTCTTTAGAGATGATGTTAAAATAACCCCGTGTGCTCCCAAGGAGCTGCCTGTCTCCCCGTCCCCACGACAGCCCCGCCCTGGCTGGAGCCAAGACGCCTCGGTGCATTCGCAGCTCAAGGCCCAACAGCGGAGACGTGGGCCAGCCCGGCTGCTTCATGTGCTGCTGGAGCCAGAGGTTTCCTCTCCAGGCTATGCTGACTCCTCTGCCAGCACCTCTGCCCGCCCGTCCCACCAGCGCCTGGCTCACGCTGACGCCTCTGCCCGCTCGTCCCACCAGCGCCTGGCTCACGCTAACGCCTCTGCCTGCCTTTCCCACCAGCGCCTGGCTCACGCTAACGCCTCTGCCCGCCCCTCTGCCCGCCCGTCCCACCAGCGCCTGGCTCACGCTGACGCCTCTGCCCGCCCGTCCCACCAGCGCCTGGCTCACGCTGACGCCTCTGCCCGCTCGTCCCACCAGCGCCTGGCTCACGCTAACGCCTCTGCCTGCCTTTCCCACCAGCGCCTGGCTCACGCTAACGCCTCTGCCCGCCCCTCTGCCCGCCCGTCCCACCAGCGCCTGGCTCACGCTGACGCCTCTGCCCGCCCGTCCCACCAGCGCCTGGCTCACGCTGACGCCTCTGCCCGCCCGTCCCACCAGCGCCTGGCTCACGCTGACGCCTCTGCCCGCCCGTCCCACCAGCGCCTGGCTCACGCTGACGCCTCTGCCCGCCCCTCTGCCCGCCCGTCCCACCAGCGCCTGGCTCACGCTAACGCCTCTGCCCGCCCCTCTGCCCGCCCGTCCCACCAGCGCCTGGCTCACGCTGACGCCTCTGCCCGCCCGTCCCACCAGCGCCTGGCTCACGCTGACGCCTCTGCCCGCCCGTCCCACCAGCGCCTGGCTCACGCTGACGCCTCTGCCCGCCCGTCCCACCAGCGCCTGGCTCACGCTGACGCCTCTGCCCGCCCGTCCCACCAGCGCCTGGCTCACGCTGACGCCTCTGCCCGCCCGTCCCACCAGCGCCTGGCTCACGCTGACGCCTCTGCCCGCCCGTCCCACCAGCGCCTGGCTCACGCCGACTCCTCTGCCCGCCCCTCTGCCCGCCCGTCCCACCAGCGCCTGGCTCACACTGACTCCTCTGCCCGCCTTTCCCACCAGCGCCTGGCTCACACTGACTCCTCTGCCCGCCTTTCCCACCAGCGCCTGGCTCACGCCGACTCCTCTGCCCACCCCTCTGCCCGCCCGTCCCACCAGTGCCTGGCTCACGCTAACTCCTCTGCCCGCCCCTCTGCCCGCCCTTCTCACCAGGTCCTGCCTCGTAAAGCCCACAGGCTTTGCTGTGCAGGCACCTCCCCAGAGCTGCCCGTGCTAGCCAAGGAGCTGGGCCCTTGTGCCCCCCGGGGTCGCTGTGGGGCTGTCCCCAGACCGCGGCATCTTGTGCTTTGCTCTGATCCCGCTACCTCGTTGGGATGGCTCTGGAGCCCAGCTCTAGATCGTTATTTTGAGCTGGTTCAGGGGCCAGGCAGCGGTGATTGAATCTGACGTTAGCCCAGGGTTCGTCCCCCGTGTGACTGCGTCGTGTTCCCTGGCCGAGGGGAGACTCAGCGCTCTCCAGCCTCGTGCCCTTGGCAAGCCTGAGCGTCCTGCGTCGCGGATCCCCCGCACTCAGCCCCCTCCCAGTGTGGGCCTGGCCGCGCCCCCCTCTGCGGCACGGCTGGTGCTGGAGCAGCTGCTCAATGCGCAGCGGCATCAAAACCGCGACCAGAATGTTGGGAATCATTAGGAAAGAGAGAGAATAGGACAGAAAATATCCTGTTGCCTTTCTATAAATCCATGGGACGCCCATGTCCTGAATACTGCGGGCGGATGTGGTCACCCCATCTCAAAAAAGTTCTATTGGAATTGGAAAAGGTTCAGAAAAGGGCAACAGAAATGATGAAGGGTCTGGAATGGCTGCTGTAGGAGGAGCGATTAATAAGACTGGGACTTTTCACTTGGCAGAGAGACGACTAAGGGCGGATATGCTAGAGGTCTATAAAATCTTGACAGGTGTGGAGAAAGGAAATAAGGAAGCGTTGTTTACTCCTTCTCAACACAACTAGGGGTTGCCCAATGAAATGAATAGGCGGCAGGTTTAAAGCAAACAAAAGGAAGTATTTCTTCACACAATGCACAGTCAACCTGTGGAACTCCTTGCCAGAGGATGTTGTGAAGGCCAAGACTATCACAGGGTTCAAAAAAGAACTAGATCAGTTCATGGAGGACAGGTGCATCAATGGCTATTAACCAGGATGGGCAGGGATGGTGTCTCTAGCCTCTGTTTGCCAGAAGCTGGGAATGAGCGACAGGAGATGGATCACTTGATGTTTCCCTGTTCTGTTCATTCCCTCTGGGGTACCTGGCATTGGTCACTGTCGAAAGACAGGATACTGGGCTAGATGGACCCTTGGTCTGACCCAGTCTGACCGCTCCTATGTCCCAGGGCGCCCCTCCCCCGGAGAGGATGGCCCAGTGCAGCCGATGCTGAGTTTATTATTGGGGAGCGCATGTCTCCTTCCCCAGCAGGTCACTGCAGCTCCTGGCTCATCCAGAGGGGGTGCTGTGGAGCCGGGCAAGCTGTGGAGTGGGGGGGTGAGTTCAGCCCCGGGATTCTCCGTGCCCCTCCACCCCAGACAGCCTCTGGCTGGGTCCAGCTTCGTGCCTGGCCCGTCCCAGGGCCCTCCTCATCCGTTCCCGATGCTGGGCAGAAGCAGGCTGAGCTGCTCCCGGTGGCCACGTATCTGAGTCCAGCCTGGCGGGCTTGTTCCCACTGGGAGTTGGCTCGCTGGTGAGAGCGCTGTGGCCCTGCCTTCCCCAAGATGGGCACGGGAAACGTGCCGCTGGTTCTGCTCTGGAGCCTGCCTGCGAGCTGAGCTGGGTCCACTGGTGGTCGTGGCCCTAGCCCCATGCCCCCGGCTGCTGGCAGACGCTTCCCTTCCTTGCCATGCCAGCAGCGAGAGGGCGGGGGAGGTCGGCCCCCAGTGTGTGGCTTGCAGATCTGAACAGCTGCCCCAGCTGGGGGCTGTCAGGGTATCCGCTGCCGAGCGTGCTGCGGCTCCTGCCCCTCCATGCCAGCTTGTGCCACGAACAGCAGCGCGGGCACAGGAATTTCCTCTGTGCTTCCCCCTCCCTGTGGTTTTGCAATGACAGCCTCTCCTGCCAGACTTCCCCTCCTTCCCCTGCCCTTGAGTTTGGGCTTCCCCAGAGCGCTGCAGAGCTGGGAGCCTCAGGCCAGAGAGGGAATGTGGACGCTGGCTCTGGGCCAGTACTTGGTGTGAAGTGTCCAGCCCCCCGTTGCAGTCAGCCGGGGACTCCTGGGCAGCCGGCTCGCGTCGCAGGGGTGCGCTGAGTAGCTGGAACATGTTCGCTCGGGCCTGGGATGGGTCCCAAATGTGGGGATCTGACCCAGCTTCGGGCGTGCAGCTGGGAATGGGGTGTTCGGCGCCCGGGCACGCGGGTGACTTAGTGCCTGTTGTTTGTTCCCTGTCTTTTAATCGATTACTGAGGGAGGAGAGGACCTTCGCTTTCATCCCACGATTGTGTTTACTTTGCTGAAGAGCCTTTGGTGAGGAACCTTGTGAAAGACTTTCTGAAAGTTCAAGTTCACTATAACCACCGATCCCCCTTGTCCACATGCTTGTGACCCCATCCAAGTCTTCTAATCGTGCTGAGGCATGAGTCCCTTTACAGACGCCGGGTTCTCTGGTAACTGGTCTTCACAACCGTTTCAACCAATTTCCCTGGTGCGGAATGAGGCTGCTGGCCTGTCATTGGCAGGATCGTGTTCTGTTCGCTACCCTCCAGTCTCTGGCGCACACAGCTGCGCCCACCAGGCCTGCAAAGGAGTGGGGGTTAAGGAGCCGTGAGAGCGTTCCCAGCTGTGGCGCCGAGTTGGCTGGCGGGCATGAGGTGCTCCGGATGGGCTGGAAAAGCCAGCTGGGGGCTGCGTGTGGAGGGCCGGGCCGCTCGGGAACCTCAGCGCCCCCCTGATAACAGCATGGTCCAGTGGCAAGAACAGGGTCCAGGGATTAGATGCGTGTTCCTAGCTCTGCCGCTGACGGAGTGTCCCTGACTCCTGCTCCTGGGGGCTGCCCAGCCGGCTCTGACGCTGCCTCATCTCTCTCTGGTCCAGTTGCAGGCTCAGAAGCTGCGGCTGGCTCACAGCCGGGGACCCTACTACAGCGGCTCGCTGCCCAACGTCAACCAGATCGGGAGCGGCGTCTCTGAATTCCAGGTAACCGGCCCAGAAGCCGGGCGGCAGCTCCCCCTGTGGGCACTGGCAGGCTCCACTCCCGTCCCCAATCCGTAAGGTCCTGTCCTATTGCCTGGGGGCGACCCCGCACAGCCCTGGGGCTCATGGGAAAACCAGGGGAGCGTAGACACGGGGCAGCATGCGTGGTGCTCTGCTTGGGATACCAGGCGCTGAGTCGGAGAGGAAGGCTGGGTAATGCTGGTTCTCCGTCACGCACAGGCTTCAACCAAGCCCTGGCCAGTGGGCTGGGAAGAAATCCCCCCTCCCTTGGGGGCCCCCCATCTGCAATACTGCAGGGCCCTGCATGCTTCACGGTGCATGGGAGTCGGGGGGAGTGCGCTGGGGCCGGCCGCCAGCAGTTGTGGGGGGAGGTGGGACGGCGAAGCCCCGTGGCAGGTCAGAGCAACGCCCCTTTGTGTCTCCGCAGGGCCCCTTGCATTCGCCGCTGGACTCGGCACGCAGCACCCGGCACCATGGCCTGGTGGAGCGAGTGCAGCGAGACCCCCGGCGCATGGTGTCTCCTCTGCGCCGCTACGTGCGCCATATATCCTTTAGCAGTGCTGTGGCCTGCTCCAGGACAGCGCCCGCGGCTGCCTCCCAGCCGGCTCCTGCGTGGGCCCGGGGCGCGCGGCTCCTTGGGGCTAGGGGGCACTAACCCCTCGGTGGGGCTGCTGTGATCACACGTGCCCTGCCAGAGCCCCTCCGGGTGGCTCCAACTCTGCTTCTTCATAGGCGCTCTCGGCTTGATCCTTAACTCTCTGCTCACGTGGACAACTCGCCCTACAGCCCGGCCTACCTGTCGCCTCCCCCCGAGCCCAGCTGGAGAAGGTAATCGCCCCCCGGACACGTAGGAGCAGCCCTGTTGGGCCACGGGACTGCCAGGGCTTTTCCCCTCCCCCCCAGCCCACAGGGTCACTGGCCCTGGGATACCAGCTGCAGCTGAAGGGTCGCTGATGAAATCCCCTTTGCAGGACCCGGCCTGTGCCCGAAGTCCCGGGGAGCTGGCTGCAGGTTTCCTGCTCCCTGCTGGTGTCTGCAGCCAGGCAGAAGGAGCTAGTGGGAGGGAGCGACTGAGACTGACCCAACACCCAGTTCAGTAATCTCAGGAGTTACCTGCCACGACCCTGGGTACAACGTCCCATCCCCGCGGTGTCCCCGTAAGCTCCCACCGGAGCCAGCTGCCTGGACGCCCTCTGTGGCTGGACAGGGCTGGGGGGTCCCCTCGCTCCTGGCCTCCTGTGGGTGTGGCATTTCCAGGGGGCTGCGCAGGCCGGAGCTTCCTGCAGCAGCAGGGGGAGGAACGGCTGGGCTGGGCCCCATAGGCCCTTTCTGTGGAAGGGACCAGGCCTCCTCGTTTGCCATACGGTGACAGTCCCAGCATGTGTCCTCTGGAATCCCGGAGGGGCTGCCAGGGAGAGCCCTGCCAGGCGTGGCGCCGTGGGGAGGGGCCCGGGCCCTCGCTGGGCCTCAGCAAGGCTAGTCAGGGAGCAGCTCCAGCTGCGGGCGAGAGGCGTCCAGCTGGCCGAGCAGTTTGAGGGGCAGTGACTCAGCAGGGACCTTCCAGGGCTCTCCCAGGGGCTTGGAGCTTGCTGCCTGTGACACGCCAAGGGCTGGCCAGAGCCAGGGTCAGAGCAGAACCAGCCCTCTGGCTGGGTGTGAATTGCTTCGGGACAGAGCCAGTGTTTCGGCCTTGGGGAGCTGGTGGGCCCAGCCCAGGCTGCACCGGTGACTTGCCGGGAGCCCCCAGGGTGCCCGCGATCTGTAGGTGATGGAGCCGTTGGCAGCCCCAAGTCCCAGCGGGCAGTGCCCCTGCGTGGCCCGGACTGCGGGATGGCGCGTTACCTGCTGGGACTTGTCTCCCTGCTGGAGTGGAGCAGTTAACTCTGCTCCTCGCATGTTGGCTGCCTCGACTGTTAACTCTGTCTTGTCCCCGGGAAGCCCTGGTGCCCCAGTGCCAGCGGGTGGCTGCCGTCCCGGGCGATGGCCGGGCAGAGCCACCCCCCTCTCCTGGGCCAGATTGGACCCTGTGTCCCCAGAGAGGAAGGGAGCTTCAAAATGTACTCGGTCCCCTCCCCCGTTCCATCAGTGTCGCACATCAAGGGCCTTGGTGCTGCTTGTTTGCCCTGCAGGAGCAGGTGTGTAGGGGAGACGGTTTGTCTTGGTTCCCTTTACCCCCCCCCGCGATTCCCCCAGTGGAGACGGCGCATCGCTTGGGGGCTGGCTGAGAGCTCTGCTGCTGAGCCGTTCCCCAGGCCTCCCCAGCCTGTGTCTCGGGGAGCAGCCTGTGTGGGACCACAGTCAGCCCTAGAGTCGCTCTGTTCACTTCACACTCAGGCTGCGTGTGGCCCCGAGTCCCCCAGGAGGCTGGTGGGGGTGGCACAAGGTCCCAGGGGCTGGATGGCTTGTGGGGCTGGTATGGGATAAATCTGTCTGTCTCTGGACATGCGTGATGTGCAAACGTGGCTTCATTTCATTCTGGGGGGCTCACCTTGCTTGGCCTGGTGGAGGACAGATCTGTGTGTGGTGCTTCCCTCCCAGTGCCTGGCTCAGCCCCCAGCCTCATAGCCAGGGGCCAGTCCCCCCCTCCCTGGGTTGCCAGAACCTTTCCAAGGTGGAGGGAGCAGCATTTCCAACTGCAGCTGTGGTTTGGCCTAAACCCCTCTAGCAGGCTGGTTGCAGATCGCCCTGGGGGGCAGCTGCCAGGACGCTTCCCGCTGGAGCGTCTCCTGGTTAAACGCTGGCTGTGCCAGGGGACACAAGGGAGGCCTCAAAGCCTGGGGCCGCTCCTGAGAGGGGGTGTTCCCTCCCTCCACGGGGCCAGGCTGGGCAGGAAAGGCAGTGGATCGGGGGCAGACAGCTGGACCTTGTGGGGAACAGCCCAGGGGCTTGCAGGAGTCTGTCTTGTCACCTGTCGGCAGCTCCATGCTGGGGCTTGTGCTACCTCCGTCTGGAGGCCTCGGGAGCCCTGGGGCCCAAAGCACCTGCTGGGGCTGCAGCTGGCCGGGGCTCTCCCCAGGGACCGGCCAGACTGTCTGCTTCTCTGGTGGAGGCCGTGCAGCCCCCCATCCCCCCGAGAGCAGCACGAGGCTGCCGGTGCTCGTCCCAGCCAGCGCTGAGAGCCAGGCCCCATGAGGGTGAAACCCCCTGAGCCCAGAGGGGCAGGGAGGGGCTCGGATCACCGTCCAACAGCCAGATATCTGGGGGTCCTGCCCTGCTGGGGGGGGCTTGGGCATGGGGTGCCCCGGCCAAGGTTTGCTGTGCGTGGAGCAGATCCAGCCCCAGTTCCGCAGGCACCAGGGCCCCTGGATGCCACTTGCACCAGAAGAGCTGACAGGTGGGAATCTCTGGCCTAGGGGAGTTAGGTGCTGAGCTCCCAGCCCCGCACTGGTCCAGATCCCTTTGGCACATTGAGTTGTGCAGCCCAGGGACTGCTGGGGCAGACGGCCAGCGCCTCGCGGGCGCCCGGAGGGGGTGTGGCGGCAGGGTCATTTCCCCCCCCCCCCCCCCGCACACAGAGCAGCTTGGACTCCTCCCCCACCTTCCTAACACCCCGGCTCGGGGTCGCCCCTTGCTGCGCATCCCGCTGCTAACTCCCCCCAGCTTGAGCCTTCCCTCTCCGCTCTGTTGCATTCAGTCCTTTCTCTGCCGGTCACCTGGCACCCCTCTAGTGCGCCTCACTCAGCACCAGCCCCCCCTTCCCAGGCAGCCTCTGGCTCCCCCCGGGATTGGCAGGACACGGGAGCCCCTGGCTCCCAGGCCAGGTTCAGTGTAGCTGGCCGTGGTGTGGCACCGCCCCTTCCCCCGGCCGAGGTCCCTTCTGCTGCTACGCTGAGGGGCCCGGAGGTGGTGGGTTCTGGGCAGCCCAGGGGAGACCCCTTAGCGCCCCCATGCGGATCAAGGGGACGCTCTGGGGGCAGGGCACTGTCTATGCTTTGCAGAGAGCTCGGCGCTGTCCAGGGGAGAGTGGGCCACCTGCCCAAGGAGGGCGTCCGGCCGCCGCCCCCAGCCCCACGGGGCTGACGCTTGGGGCCCTTTGGCAGCTTTGCATGGAGCTGTTTCAGGCTCCCTCTCTTTTGAACGGGAGCTGCTGTGGTCCTTGGAATAGGCCCAAGGCTGCAGCAGCTTTCCTGGGCGGGGTGCCCTGGGCCTGGGAGGGCAGGGCTGCTTGGCTGGCGCTGCCTTGTTTGGGTGTGTCTGAGAGGAGGCTGCCGTGGGGCACCCTTAGGTCAGCTGTGCCCCCTGGCCATGTTCTCCCGTCCGGGCCCCGGAGCTCCAGGCTGCCTGCTGCCCGCCTGCGTTACTAACCCCTCCCTGCTGCCCGGGTGGGGTCCGGGGCCCATTCCCTGCCCCTCAAAGTAACCTGCTGTTTTTCGTTACAAAGGACCATGCCCTGGGGTAACTTTCCCATGGAGAAAGGACACTTGTTTAGGCTGCCGTCGGCTCTCAACAGGTGAATGGTTTTTGATTCCGTTCTCTCTCTCTCCCTCTCTGTGCCTGAGCCGGCTGACGCCGCAGCCCCCAGTGGGCCCTGGCCCAATGGCCAGTGTCCGGTTGGGTCGGGGGGATCTTGAGGTCCTGACCCCCGATGGGTGACTGGGATGCTCAGGCTGGGGCGGCTCAGTGGGGCTGCGCTGATTTACACCAGCTGAGGATTTGGCCCAGGGTCCCATTGCCCTTCAGAGCTTGGTTCTCGGGTTCACATGGCCGCCCCACCTGGCTGTCAGGGATCACGGTGGGGTCGGTAGCCCGCTGAGGGGCCAGTGGCGGGGCGTTTTGCCAGGTGTCTGGCCAAGGGAGCGGGAGGCTCGCGAACGGCTCTCTGGGCTCAGGGCAGCGCCCTCCGTGAGATGCTGCCGGGTTCGTGCGCCCAGCTGTGCCCCTCTAAAGACACTGAGCTAGCTAGTAACAGGGCTCACGTGTCCCTCGTCTTTCTCCCCTCGGAGCAGGGCACGAGCCTGTTGGGCATGGGAGGGCGGGCGCGCTGCGCCTGGAGCAGCACAGAGCCCGGCAGCTCTGCCCCAGGAGTGATGGGTCGGCCCACGCAGTGCCCTAGCCAGGTCCTGCTGGCCATGCCGCTGAGAGGGGATGGGGCGGGGGGGGGGGGGAGGGGGAGCCTTTGCTAGCTCCTCTAGTCCAGTTCCTGTTCATGGGCTTAGGAGAAACTAATCAAGGGGGCAAGGCAGGGCCCAGCCTCCCCAGACCTCTCAAACAGCCCCCAGTGCCCCCTGGTGACAGTGTCAGCAGGGAGGGAGTGGGTCCTGGAGCCCCGGGTCTGTCCCTTGGGCGCAAGGGGGCTGGGGCCATGTCCTGGGGTGCAGCCCACTGAACTGCCCGGGAAAGCCCAGCCTCTTGGCAGGAGAAGAGGGTTCTTGCTGGCCGTGGGCGGAAGGGGGTGATCAGCAGCCGGCCAGCGGCCCCCAGCTGGTCCTGTTACAGCAGGTTCAGGGCCGTTAAACTCCCCTGCCGGGCATCCCGTGTCCTGAGCAGGTGGCAATGCCGGCTCAGGCCCGGCCTGCCAAGGGCTGCAGTTATGAAACCCTCGGCAGGCAGCACTGCCCAGCCCCCACGGAGTAACGGGCTGCAGCACTGCCAGGCCCCGGCCCCGGCTGCAGCCCGCCCGCGAGCGAGCTGCACTCTGCACCCTCACGCCTGGCAGAGCCGGGCTGGGCCCCTCCCAGCTCCGCTCCCCTGAGGGCTGGTGACTGGGCCTGGGGGGAACTGGGGGCCGAGGCCCCGCTCCTCCTGCCAGTGCCTGGCTGGCTGGGCGCGAGCTCTGCCGGGGGAGCCGGGAGGAGGCTGCAGCTCCAGCTGGCCTTGCGCAGCGGCTGGAATCCTGCAAGTGTCGGGCGGGCTGGCCTTGGGGAGCTGCCTCCCCCACCTTCCCACCAGGCCCTGGGTGGGGGAACGGGCCAGTCAGTGGCCTTGGGCGCCCCAGGGGCCGGGGAGAAGGAAACAGCCACCGGCCAGAGGGGGAGTTTGGTACAGGCAGCAAGAGCTGAAGGCAGCCCGCCCTGCCCTGCCCCCAGCTGATCGGCCCCTGCCCTGCCCCCCCACTCTGGTCTGGTCTGCCCTGCCCCCCCCGCTCCAGGCTGATCTGTGCCCTCTGCACCCACCTGGTCTGCCCTTCATGCCCTCCCCCATCTGCTCCAGGCTGATCTGTGCCCCCCCCCCGACCTGGTTTGCCCTTTGTGCCCCGCCCCGACCTGGTCTGCCCTTTGTGCCCCTCCCTCCCCCCGCTCCAGGCTGATATGTGCCCCCCCCAACCTGGTCTGCCCTTCGTGCCCCCCCATCCTGCTCCAGTCTGATCCGTGCCCCCCGCCCCCAGCTGGTCTGCCCTGTGCCCCCCCCCCCATCTGCTCCAGGTGATCTGCCCCTGGCTGATCAGGCCTTGCCCCTCCCCAGCTTGGTGCAGCTGCCCTTATGTCACAGCAGGGAGGGCTCCAGCCACTGCTTTCCTAGCCATTGTTGAGGAGCCGGCGCTGGGAGGGCTGCAGGAGGCGCTGTTTGCTGGCTGCTGCCTGGGAGACGGGTGGGGTGGGGGTAACAATTAGCTGCTGTTCTACAGGGGCCTTCCCCCAAATGGGTCCCAGGGTGCTGTACAGCCCCCCACCCCTGGGCTCTGCTGGTGCCAGGGGGCCGTTTAGGACAGGAAGTGAAGGGGGGACTGAAGGAGCGGCGGGTGTAAGAGCAGGCAGGCCCAGCCACCCTGTCCTGTGGCCCGGCTTTGCGGGACTGGCTCAGTGCCCAGGCGCAGCGGCCGGCTCCCCTCCCGGCATGCACCGTGCTCAGCATCGGCCCCTCGGCGCGCACCGTGTGCCGGGAGCAAGGACAATGTCCCCATTCATGCTCCCGGGGCGTCGCCGTGGGGCTCAGCGCTGACGTCTTGCCCACCGTGGGGTTTCGTTAGTGCAGAGGCTGGGCCCATGGGGGGCTGTGGGGGGCGGGAGAGAGAATTTCCTGCCTGTGAGCAGGCTAGGCCCCTCAGCTGAACAATCTCCCCCTTGTGTGTCGTTAGCTGGAGTAGCCTGCCCTGCCCCCTCCCCGTGCCCCAGGCCGACTCATTAGGAAGACAATGCACGTGTCTCCCTGGGGCCTCAGGGAGCCCCTTCGCTGCAGCACATGCTTTGTGCCAGCCCAGGAAAAGTGGCTCCAGGGCCTAGGCCCTGCCGTGCCCCCGGGTTGGGGTGGCCTCGGGCTGAGTCCGTGTGTGCGCAGCGCCTCCCCCAACAGATCCTTCGCCTCGCAGCCACCTCTGGGCTGGAGCAAACCCGGTACGGCAGATACAGGAATGTCCTGAGGAAGGGGCTGGGTCCTTCGGTGGGGACTTGACAGCTGCCTCTAGAAACCAGACGTCACCTCCTGCTCCAGCTCACAGCTCCCCCCGCCTGGCCTTTCCCCCAAGGGACAGCGAGCAGAACATTGGGGTACCCTAGAGCTTCCTTAAATCTTAGCTGGGCCGGGGCAGCTGCTGGCTTGGGAAGGGGTTCCCCCAGGGCTGTTCCCCAGGGTTTCTGTAGATACCTGTTGTGTTTCACTGAAAACAGCCTCCTGCCCTGTGCTGTCCCGTCCCCGGTCGCTGTCCCAGTGGGGGTCTCCTCCCTCGGGGATCCCTGCGCGGTCTGAGCTCCGAGGGTCCCCATCATCCCACCAGCCTGCTCTCCTGAGAACCACCCGGCGAGCCTCGAGAAGCAGGAGGCGGCTTTTGGCACCACGAGAGCCAGGCAGCTTCCTGCTGAGCGCGTGCAGGGAGGGGAGCGTGGATCCCCCAGCCGGAGGGAGGGGAGCGTGGATCCCCCAGCTGAGGGGCGGGAGGGGTCCCGCCGCAGCAGGCATGCTGGCAGCTCGCGCTCCTCCCAGGATGCACCAGCCTTGTTGGGTCCTGTCTCCGCCCAGGGGGGGTCTGACTGGGGCCTTATCTTTTGCCATTAGAACAAATTCGGATTCGGCGCTTCACACGAGTGTGATGAACCCCAGCCAGCAGGACATGTACTTGGGCCCCTCGCAGGGCGTCCCCCCTCCCAGTCGCAGGAGCGGTGAGTAACGCCCCAGCCCTGCTCCCCTACTGCAGCAGGTGCATGTCCCGGCTCCCTGCCTCTCCCTGCTCCCCACCTGCCCTCCTTGCCCAGCCTCTGGCCACTGCTTTGTACCCTGGGCCGTGTGCAGGCCGGCTGAGTCCTGTGGTAGCCCAGGAGGCAGCTCTGATGGCCGGGCCGCCCGGTACGGTCGGTGCCCTGGGGCGCCAGCCTGGCGGCAGGTGGATACTCTTTGTCGCTAGCTCCCACATGCCAGGAAAGCCGCAGACTTCCCGGCGGGGTTGTATCTGCCAGATCCATCTCCTAGCCTCGTCCGAGAACGGCTGTACCACGTCCCCCCGTAGGCATGTCTAGCTCAGCACCCCCTTTCCTGCTGCACCGCGTCACCCCAGACGGTCGGCCTCACCTTCCCGTCCACACTGGCTCGCCCGTTGGGCAGCTGGTCCGAGCGCTGCTGCTTGGTGCCCTGCCTCTCGCAGTGCCCAGCTGGTCGGGTCTCCTGCCTTCTCTCCCCAGGGGTGTGTCTGGGCATTGGCTCACGCGGTGGGTCCCCTGCTCATAGCTAACCGTGGCCCCATCCCTCTTTCAGGTTTTCTGGACGGGGACATGGACAGTAAAGGTAAATGCCCCGTCCCTGCCCACCTTGCCTGGCAGTCACAGTGGGGCATGGAGCGGGGTCTGATCCCAGTGCATGGAAGGGGGGCAGCTCTGGCCCCTGCAGGGCTGGGAGCTTCGGAGAGGGTGGCACATTCTGCTTCATTGCCGGGGCAGGGAAGGGGAGTTGCCTGGGAGCGCAAAAGCCTAAGGGGCCAGCAGGCCTGGCAGAACTACAGTTCCCAGTGTGCACTGCTTCATCGGGAGGCTGCTTGGCTCCACATGGAGCATTGCATGCTGGGACCCGTAGTCTCTCGGGCCCATTGCCCTGTTAATGCCAGGCATGACTACCGTTTAACAACACTTCCAGTCGCCAGCGCCCTGGGGTTTGGCGGGGCCGGGGGCTGGGCTGGCCCCCTCTGCACAAGGCTCACCCCTGCCCTTCTCCCCTTGCCAGTGTTTCTTTTCCAAGTGCCTCCCATCGAGGAGAACTTCCTGGATGACAACAAGCACTTACTGAAGCCCTGGGACACCAAGAAGGTGGGTGTGGGGGTCCTGGGGTGAGGCTGCGCTGCTCTCAGTGGGGGGATGGGGGATGCCCTGCTGGGTGTGAGAGCCCCAGTACTGGTATGGGGTATGTGGTGGTGGGAGGGCTCCCCGCGTGGTGGGGGGTGGGCCTGCATGACGGGGTTGGAGGTCCTGGGGTGGGGAGTGGGACCGTGCTGCTCCCAGTGCCCGTACGTTTCAGCTCGGCTGGTGCTGTGGGCGCCGGCTTCCTGCCTCTGGTGCCTGGAGTGTTGCAATGTGTGTTTACCTCTCTCCTGCCCAGAAACTGCGGCCACCCGCGCTGGTCGGGGGGTGGGGTGAGGTAAACGCCCTGCCCAGGCTCACCCCCCTCCCCTCTCTGATTTCCCAGCTCTCGTCGTCCTCGGCCAGGCCCAGATCCTGCGAAGTCCCCGGGATCCAGTAAGTGCTGTGCCCGGGCGCGTGACGCTGCCGTAATAACTGTTAGCACCTTGTGGGCATCGCTCAGCCCCTCGGGGGAGTGTCTGGGTCGTCTCCCTTTCACGGGGGGGCAGGGGGGGGGGAACTGAGGCATGGGGACTTGCCCAAAGCCACAGAAGTGAGTCCATGGCGGAGCAGGGAACAGAACCAGGAGTGCTGCCTCCCAGTCCTCTCTTCACTCACTAGGCCACACTTCCTCCCGCAGCTGGGCCCAGAACCCAGGAGTCCTGGTGCCCAGCCCCCACCTCTGACTCTGGGCGCTCGGGAGTGTCGCCTTTGCTGAGCAGCGTCTCTCTGTTTCTTTCAGTATCTTTCCATCCCCCGATCAGCCTGCCAACGTCCCGCTCATCCCCAACGCCCTGAACACGGGCGGTTCCCTCCCTGACCTCACCAGCCTGCACTTCCCCTCCCCACTGCCCACCCCCTTGGACCCCGACGAGTCGAACTACCCCAGCCTGAGCGGCGGGAGCAGCACCGGTAACTTGGCCAACACCATGACGCACCTGGGCATCAGCAGCAGCATGGGCCTGGGGACGGGCTACGGCTCCGCAGGTGAGGGCTCCGGGCTGCTGCCCAGAAGAGGAGTCGACCTGTGACCGTGCGGGCAAGGGCTGTGTAGGACTCGTACTGGGCTCCTTCCTCCTCAGAGCCCAGTGCTGAGGATGGGACGTCAGCCAGGCCGCCCAGGGCCTAGCTCAGTGGTTTGAGCATTGGCCTGCTAAACCCAGGGTTGTGAGTTCAATCCTTGAGGGGGCCACTTAGGGATCTGGGGCAAAATCAGTACTTGGTCCTGCTAGTGAAGGCAGGGGGCTGGACTCAATGACCTTTCAGGGTCCCTTCCAGCTCTATGAGATAGGTATCTCTCTCTCTCTCTCTCTCTCTAGCTCCGCCCCGGCCCATGGGACTTAGCCAGGGCTGAGTTTGGCCCAGGGTGGTGGGGGTGTCGGATCCCCGCGGAGCAGAGCTGGAGGACAAGCAGGCCCCAGGGGTCCCTGAGCATGTGCTCGGAGGGGGCTGCTGGCGCTGGGAGGTCGGGGGGGACTGGGTATTACTGAGCAGCTGCAGCGGGGTCTGGTGATTCTGCACCTCCAGCAAGCTCCTGCCTTGCCCCTGTCCCAGGTGGGGACGGAGAATGGCCTGGCCTGGGCCGAGCTGGGCACCTCCCCCTGCAGCGTCTGGGCACACGAGAGCCTCTCAGGTCATTTCAGCGTCAGGGTTAGCAGGACACGAGCTGGGGCGTCGTATCAGGGAAGAGCCGAGCCCCCCTCCCGGGGGCCCCGGTGCTTGCCCTGCAGAAGGGAGCCGTCCCTTGAGCCAGGCGCCCACTGGAGGGGGTCTCGGGCCATGATCCGATTCCATCGCTGGGTTTGTTTGTTTCTGTTGCGTCTCCATCGTTTTGGTCTCCCCCTCCCCCTCCATCCCGCCCAGGGGGCGGAGCCTCGCTCGAGCTGATTGCCATGGGTAACGGTGGTGTCTCTTCTTTTTTTGTCCCCACAGGACTTACCTCACCTATGCAGAGCTCCCTGAGTAACCCCGCCCTGCAGTCCTCGCTTAGCAATCCCAACCTGCAGGCCTCCCTGCGCCCCCAGTCGCTGAATTCCTCCCTTAGCAACCCCTCCCTGCAGTCCTCCCAGAGCAGCTCCTCCATCCCCTCCTCCCTCAGCACCCCCTCGCTCCCCTCCTCCCTCAGCACCCCCTCGCTCCCCTCCTCCCTCAGCAGCCAGTCCATGCAGTCCTCGCCCAGCAACCCCAGCCTGCAGGCCAGCTTTAGCAGCTCCTCCTACTCCCCCCTGATGCAGGCGTCCATAAACACGTCGCCCCGCCGAAGGGCCCCGCTCAGCCCCCTCACCCTCCCAATGGGCGGCGACTCGAGAAGGCAGCACCCCAAACAGTTCTCACCAACAATGTCACCCACATTGTCCTCCATCACCCAGGTATGCATGATCCATCGTCACCCCGTTCCTCTTTCAGTTCCTCCTGTCGTCCTGTTTTTGCCATCCTCATCTCAGTGGGAGGCTGGGAGCTGTAGGGCGGGGAGCTGGCGCCCGGCGCTGCCCTGGCCCCTCGCGGGTCCCTGCTCCACGGGGCGCTCGGAGAAGTCGGAGATGATTGTGTGTATTCGGGCTGGGCCGGGTGCCGCACAGATGGTCCGCGGTCGACAGACAAGTCAGAGGGTGGGGGAAGGGAAGCCTTGTTCTCCCTGGTCACACTCTGGGAACCAAGGCCCAGAGAGACGCAGTGACCGGCCCAGGGAGCTGGGAGCACGACCGTCCTGTCCCGACTCCCAGCTCCTCCGCTGGCCCCGGGGGCCGGAGGTAGTCTCCAGCTGACTTGAAGGCAGCCAGTCTAGCTGGGAACCAGTCTGGAGGGTCTCGGTCCCAGGCCCCAGCAACCCACACACCCGCCCCCCCCCCCCCCCCCCCCGGGCCAGGCTGTGCAGGGAGGCAGCCCCGGGGGCCTGAGCGTGCTCTGGGCCAGGGCTGGGTGTCGGGGAAGCCGCAGCTGCTCGGGACGTGGAAGGTTCAACGTGGCGCTGGGCGTGAAGGCTTCTCTGGCTGCTGCTCCCGAGGCAGACGGGGGCCAGCGCTAGCAGCAGGGCGTCTGCTGGACTGCACCCCATTAACCAGGCTTCTGCTGGCCGTGGGTGGGGTGCACAAAGCTCCGCTCCAGCTGAGCCGTGGGGCCGCGCAGCAGCACCGGGCTCCCCCTGCTGCCCGCCGGGGAGTAGCACTGGCTCCCGTGCCCTGGGGAAGGGGCAGAAACACCCTGCAGTGGGTTGGAGGAAGGGGGGTCTCCCCCGCACATGGATCTCTGCAGGGGCTGGTGGGATCCAGGGACCTCGGTCCTTGTGGACCTGGAGATTGGTCTTGGCCGAGGCTTTCTGAATTCTGCCTCTCCTGAGCGCCCTCCCCCCAGCCTCGCTGGGATGGTCTGATGCCCCAGGTGAATGCGCTTCTAGGCGGGGGAGGGAAACGGGTGCATTTCCCTCCCCTGACCTCTGGCACGCAGATGGCTGGCCAGAGAAAAGCCTGGAGTATCTGTCGGGTGCAGGGGGCATATTTGCACAAGTAGCCGGTGGAACTCTCTGCCACAGGATCTCATTGAGTCCCAAGATATAAGGGGGTAGACGTAGCCAAGGTCCTTGAGAACATCCCCAGTCCCGTTGGAGGGTAGAGAACAAGGGGACGGGTCAGCCCCCGCCTGGTTGGGCCTCGAGCAGACAGGCTCCTTCCCCTCAGAATGGTCCCTGAAGCAGCTGGCGCTGATGGCTCAACGACAGGAGAGTGGGCCGGGGGCTGGCTCCAGAGGTGGGGGCCGGGTGGTGTCTCACAAATAGCCTAGCTGTTTAGGAGGAGCGGGACCCCTGGGCCGGATCCCTGCCAGGCTTGGTGCGTGGCTGTAACCCTTGCTGTGCTGGGTGTTCGCAGGGCGTGCCACTGGACACCAGCAAGCTGCCAGCCGACCAGAGGCTCCCGCCATACCCCTACAACCAGCCCGGCCTGCTCATGCAATCCCAGCAGCCTCTGCAGCAAACTCAGAAGCCCCAGCACCAGCCTATGCAGCCCCAGCACCAGACGCAGCCGGCCCGGCAGCAGCCGTCCCAGCAGCACAGCGCGCCCACGCAGCGGCCGTACCTCTCGCAGTACCAGCATAATTCCTCACTACAGCAGCAGCTCGGCCAGCCGCTGGGCGACTTCGGCCTGGGCCCCGTGAGTGCCAGCGCAGGCTGAGTCTCTGCTGGGGGGCCCTGGCGCTCGCCCCCGGGGCGATAGAAGCAGAGACCCTCGGGGGGCTGGGGATTTCCTTCCAAGTCACCAGTAACGTAGCCGTTCAGCTGCCCTGGCCTGGCCCACCTGACCCCAGCTGTGTTCAGGCCACGCTCCTGGGGCCGTCCCAGCCCCCGGTTCCGGCCCTCCAGGCTGCTTCTGGAGTTTGCTCTTTGCCATCTCTGGGCTGCTTCCCCCCAGTCTCTGGCCTCGCCCGCCAGTCAGTGCTGGGATCTCTGGGAGCCATGACTAGCCTGCGGGGCTCCTTGGGGGGTGGTTTGGTGGCACCATCTCCAGCTCAGGGCAAGGGAGGTGGAGTCGGCGTGAGGCAGGACTGGCTTGCACCAGCAGGGGGCGCAGGCAGTGGGAGCAGGATGGAGATTTCTGTCACAGCGGCTGCTGGCCCCACCGCGGGCGATTCCTCGCGTGCCCCCTGCAGCCGTAGATGCCGAGGAGTAGAGGAGGCTGCCGGTTTGATTGGTCCTTGCAGCGGGTTCCTCTAAGTCAGTCTCCAACCTTTTTACGCCCAAGATCACTTTTTGAATTTAAGGGCAACCCAGGATCTACCCCCCCTTCCCCAAAGCCCCACCCCACTCACTCCGTTCCCCCCCATCACTCGCTCTCCCCCACCCTCACTCACTTTCACTGGGTTGGAGTAGGGGTTTGGGAGGGGGTGCGGGCTCTGAGCTGGAGCCGAGGGGTTTGCAGTGTGAGAGGGGGCTCTGGGCTGAGCCTGGGGCAGGGGGTTGGGGTGCAGGAGGGGTGAGGGGTGCAAGCTCTGGGAGGGAGTTTGGTGCAGGAGGGGGCTCTGGGCTGGGGCAGAGTGTTGGGGTGCAGGGTGGTACAGGGTGCTGCTGGTTCTGGGAGGGGGCTGGGGCTTGGGGTGCAGCCTCCTGCCGGGCAGCACTTATCTCCAGCGGCTCCCGGTCGGCGGCGCGGCACAACGTGGCTGCCACTAAGGCAGGCCTCTGCCTACCCCACACTGCTCCTGGCAGGGGCCAACATGGGGGGCATATGGCTCATTACGCTGCCCCCTCTGCAAGCACTGCCCCCGCAGCTCCCATTGGCCACAGCTCCCCGTTCCCGGCCAATGGGAGCTGCGGGGGTGGTGCTTGCAGGCAGGAGCAGCGCGTGTAGGGAGACCGGCACTGGCCGCTTGCGGGAGCAGCATGGGGCCGGGGCAGCAGGGAGCCTGCCTGTGGCGCCGGAGATGGCGTCGGTCACACGGCTCTGAGACGTTCTCCTTTTGGCCCAGGAATCCCGGCTCCCAGCGCCGGCTCTGCCCACGGAGCGGCCGCCGGGGCCCTTCTCCTGGGCGAGTCACTGAGTCCCCCGCCCCGTGTCTCCCTGCAGCTAGAGCAGTTCAGCATGGGCGAAAGCCCCCCGGGCAGCTTCCCGCTCAACCACAACACCTTCCCCGACGACCTGGGTGCCTTAAACTACCACTCGGCAGAGAGCCTGGGCTTCTCGGCCAGCGGCAGCAGCTTCCACGACCCCCATCTCCTCAGCCGGCAGAACCTGAGCAACTGCAGCCGCCACGGGCCCATCCCCAACATCATCCTCACAGGTACGTGGGCTGGGCCGGGGTGCACCCGGCTCGGGGGCTGGGCCGGGGTGGGGTGCACCCGGCTCGGGCTGGGCTGGGCTGGGCTGGGGTGCACCCGGCTCGGGGGCTGGGCCGGGCTGGGGTGCACCCGGCTCGGGGGCTGGGCTGGGGTGCATCCGGCTCGGGGGCTGGGCTGGGGTGCATCCGGCTCGGGGGCTGGGCTGGGGTGCACCCGGCTCGGGGGCTGGGCCGGGGTGGGGTGCACCCGGCTCGGGCTGGGCTGGGCTGGGGTGCATCCGGCTCGGGGGCTGGGCCGGGGTGGGGTGCACCCGGCTCGGGCTGGGCTGGGCTGGGGTGCACCCGGCTCGGGGGCTGGGCCGGGGTGGGGTGCACCCGGCTCGGGCTGGGCTGGGCTGGGGTGCATCCGGCTCGGGGGCTGGGCCGGGGTGGGGTGCACCCGGCTCGGGCTGGGCTGGGGTGGGGTGCATCCGGCTCGGGCTGGGCTGGGCTGGGCCGGGGTGCATCCGGCTCGGGCTGGGCTGGGCTGGGCCGGGGTGCATCCGGCTCGGGGGCTGGGCTGGGCCGGGGTGCACCCGGCTCGGGGGCTGGGCTGGGGTGCACCCGGCTCAGGGGCTGGGCACCACCCCCTCCAGCGGCCTCCCGCACCGTGCGGATTGTGCGGTGGAGCGAGTTTGCTGGGTCTCAGCCCAGTTTGCAGTGGGACTGGTCGGCAGCCAATAGCAGAGCCACACACCGCGTGGGCCATGGAGGCCAGGCCCCTCTTCCGGGGGTTCCTCCAGGGCGGGAGTTTGCCCTGCTAGTGGAATGCAGCTGGGAGCCAGCTGAGAGGGTGGCTGGGCTTTGCCAAAGGAAAACTGCCCCGTGCCCCCCACTTCCCAGGGCCCCCCAGATGCTCAGTCCCCCCCGCTGGTGGGATGGGCTCTTCCGGCTGCCCCACCACCACCACCACACACCGTCCTGCCCTGGGTCTGACCCTTCCTCTCCAACCCCAGGGGACTCCCCGCCCGGCATCTCCAAGGAGATCGCATCGGCGCTGGCCGGGGTCCCCGGCTTCGAGGTGGACACGTCCTTGGGCCTGGAGGAGGATCTCAAGATCGAGCCCCTCACCCTGGACGGCCTGAGCATGCTGAGCGACCCCTACGCCCTCCTGACGGACCCCGCGGTGGAGGACTCCTTCCGGACGGACCGGCTGCAGTGAGGGGGACCCGCCCTGGGCAGGTGGCAGAGGAGTGCTGGAGAGGAGAGAACAGACTTCGAGCATCGCAAACAAGCCTGACTTCCAGGGACAAACCGCCCGCCCTGGGCCTGGCGCTGCGCCCACCCTCGCTGCCCTGCTCTGCGTGAAACCTCCCAGGGCTAAGAGCACTGAGCAGCTGGGCCCAGGCGCCAGGACTCCGCCAAGAATCACTCGAAGCCGGGCCAGTGCCAGCCTCTGCTCCCAGCAGCAACCCCTCGCTCTGCGCTGGGAGGTGGCCAGGGCTCTCCGCCCGCTAAGCAGGGGAGAACGTGAGGTCCTCTAGCTCTGTGCCAGAGGTCCGGGGGACCTCGACTTCTGTGAAGGATGGAGTCTGCGTCCAGGGACCTCGACCCTCCAACTAGATGAGGGGTGGTGGTGAATCCAGCGTCCCCGTGCCGGAGGGAGTGGGCCCGTGGTGGTCCAGGGTCCCCTAACCCCACGGCCAGGGTGGAGGCGAGCATGGGGCTCTTGTGTCCCCAGCTTCCGGGCGACAGTCTGTCCACATGCTGGCGTGGCTGCGTGTGCAGCCCCGGGCCGGCCATGTATATAGCTGTTCTGTTAGCTAGTGACCTGAGCCCCAGCGCTCCAGGCCTGGGCCTTGGGTTTTGTTTTTGTTTTTGCTAATCATAACGTTTAAAGACAAAATTTATTCCCCGTCTTTCCCCGCTGAGCTGTGTGTACCCCGTCCCCTGCCAAGCCGTGTGTACGGGGGGCCCTGCCCGGGGGCGGGGGAGGACAGGGCTATGTATAAAGCACTTGTAACTTTGAATCCTTGTCTGTTGTGAGGTCACGTCCTGCGTCTGTGTTGGGGGGGCCCTTAGGGGGGAGCAGATGCCGTGGGGCTGAGGGAGGTGGGGGCCCCAGACCTCTGTGCTCCCCGACGGACCCCTTGCTATGGAGGAGAAAGCCAGAGTGATTTATTATTATTATTATTTTTTAAATATATTCTGTTAATTAACAGCGTTGCATTGATGTGTGGGTGATGGGGGGTGGTTGGGGGGGCAGTGGGTCTGGTGGAGTGGGGTCCCCTCACTCATATCCCTCCAAGCCTGGGCCCAGGTTGGGGGGACCCTGATGCTGCCCTGGGGCCTGCACGGGGGTGGGTGGGGATTGTGCACTGGGGGCATTTGCAGCCAACATTAGTCCCTGACCTAGAGTTTTCCAAATCCCCTCTGGGCCGGGCAGCCTGAGCAGCGGGGGTGTCTCTGGAGGCAGTTGGAGGTTTAGGGACACCCGGAGCAGGCGGTCGCATCCCTGATCATCTTGGCAAACAGCCATTGTTGGACGTGTCCTCCATGAGCTTCTCTTGTTCTTTATTGAATCCAGTTTTGGCCTTTACAGCATCCCCCGGCAGTGAGTTCCACAGGTTGACTGTGCATTGTGTGAAGAAGTATTTCCGTGTGTGTGTGTGTTAAACCCACTGCCTGTTAATATCATTGCGTGACCCCTGGTTCTTGTGTTACATGAAGGGGTAAATAACACTTCCCTAGTCACTTTCTCCAGCCCAGCCATGATTGTATAGACCTCTGTCATATCCCCCCTTCGTCGGCCCTTTCCCAAACTGAGCAGTCCCTGTCTCTCTAGTCTCTCCTCACCTGGAAGCTGTTCCAGCCCCCTAAGCATTTTTGTTGCCCTTCTCGGTACTTTTTGCAGTTGTGGTATGATTTTTGGAGAGAAGGCGACCAGCCCTGCAGGCAATATTCAAGGTGTGGGTGTCCCGTGGATTGATCTAGTTGCATTGTGCTCTGTGTTATTAGCTAGCCCGTGTCACATTGTGAGCTTTTCTGCCTGCACTGCACACGGAGCGGATGTTTTCAGAGAACTATCCACCATGACTCCAGGATCTCTTTCTTGAGCGGTAACAGCTCACTGAGACCCCATCAGTTTGTAGGTGTAGCTGGGATTGTGTTTTCCAATGTCCATCACTTCGCATTTATCAACGTTGAATTTCCTCTACCGTTTGGTTGCCCCTCGCCGAGTTCTGGGAGCTCTTCCCAGTCAGCTTTGGACGAAACTAGCTCGAGTCATTTAGTATTGTCTGCAAACGTCGCCACCTCCCTGTTTACCCCTTTTTCCAGCTCACTTTGAACAGGGCTGGTCCCAGTACAGATCCGTGGGGGCCCTGCTATTTCTCTCTCCAGGAGAATGGGACAGATCCTGGGCCTGCAGCTGGGTGCTGCACTCCCTCGCCCCCCACGCTGGGCCACCTCGCTAGGTTCTGCCCTTCATCATCTGCATTTCTACAGCAGCTGCTTCACCCGTTTCCCTGGCCCTGGAACCCGGCGTGCTCCCTGCCCCGGCCTGGCTGCCTCAGCCCTCCTCCCCACTGCTGGGCCAGGCAGCAGGAGGCTCCTGGTCCCTGCTCCCCCCCACACACATGGGCAGAGGTTCCTTGGCCCAGGCAATCCCGGTGGTGGCTGCCCCTGGTCACTGGACATTTTCTTGCCATTAATTTCAGCCTGTTGCTCCTCGTTTTACCCCCCCTCCCGCCTCTGCTCCCTGCAAACCCTTCTGGCTCGTAGCCTGACTCTGCTTGGGCCTTGCTGTGCAAAGCTCCCTGCTGGGGAGGCCCCAAATAAAGGAGGCCTGGACTCCCCCCCGGGATCCACAGAACCGGTGCTACAGCCCCAGCTTTGGACTCGTGTCCAGGAGCCTCCCTTCAGTGAGCCAGCCCCAGCCCCCCGGGATCCCCCTCTTCCTCCAGCGCAGCCCCTTGGCCTTACTGCCTCCTCCACCCCCCACCCTGCAGCTGCCATCACGCTCCTGCTTAGAGGCTGCAGTATAATCCCGGGGGCTGGTGAGCCTGGTCGCCGGTGGACCCCGTGGGACAGAGGGGGGATTTTCTGTAAATATTTTATATGAAGACTGTGCGTGCCTCAGTTTCCCCCACATGGTGCATTGTCAGCTAGAGGGGGTGGGAAAGGCTCCGGGGAGGCCTAGCGATGCAGGTGGGGCTGGCGCCGGTTGTCTGGGGCCTGGACCCCCCGTCACTGGAGAGTCCATGAAGCCAATCACCGAGACGTTGGCTACCTGCCAACCAAGGCCCAGGGCTGGCCCCTGTCGCCTGGAAGCCCCCGGGTTTGATCGGCTGGGGAATGCAGGAGGGAGGAGGGGCCAGGTGGAACTGGGCCCTTGAACACAGCGGCCGCCTCCGTGGGGGCTGGGGGGTCATGGTGTGGCGGGGCCCCGGGTAGCTGGGCCAGGCTGCGTCTTTCCTCCCTGGTGCTGCCAACGTGCCAGGGCTACCGCGGCGGGAACACACGAGTCATGGTGAACGCACGAGTCATGGTGAGCTAATGGTGCCGTCGTGCGAGGAACCCTGATCCCCTCCCTCCGCCCTGGGCGGGGCGCGCTGCCCCCCAACACTGGCCGGCGGCCCTGGGGGGCTGCCCCCGAGCAGTGGGACGGGGAGGGGAAGGGGGGCTGCGGGCAGAGGGACAGCTGGGCGCCCCGGAACCCAGGCGTCCGGCGGCCGGGCCCGCCAGGTGCAGCGCGTCCTCCGGGCCGGCAGGGGCCGGTGCCGGGCGGGTCTGGGCGGGGCCGGCGGCGATGGCGGGAGCCGGGTAGCGGGGCCTGGGGGCCGAGCGCAGGTAGGGGGCGGGGCGTCCCCTGGCCCTGCCCCTCGGGACCCCCCCGGACCCCCCCGGGACCCCCCCGCGCCCCGTCCCCCCCCGCGGGACCCGCCCGCAGCCCCCGCCCGCTCCCTCGGCGGGGCAGGTAGGGCCCGAGCGCCGGTCAGCACGGCCGGGGGGCGCGGGGCAGGCCGGGTGTGGGGCAGGCCGGGTGTGGACAGGTGGGGGGCAGGGGCCAGTTGCACGGGGGGCAGGTGGGGGCAGGCCGGGTGTGGACAGGTGGGGGGCAGGGGCCAGTTGCACGGGGGGGCAGGTGGGGGGCAGGCCGGGTGTGGACAGGTGGGGGGCAGGGGCCAGTTGCACGGGGGGGCAGGTTTGGGGCAGGCCGGGTGTGGACAGGTGGGGGGCAGGGGCCAGTTGCACGGGGGGGCAGGTGGGGGGCAGGCCGGGTGTGGACAGGTGGGGGGCAGGGGCCAGTTGCACGGGGGGGCAGGTTTGGGGCAGGCCGGGTGTGGACAGGTGGGGGGCAGGGGCCAGTTGCACGGGGGGGGGTGACTGGGTTGTTCCAGGAACCAGTTACATGTTTGGGTTTCTTTAAAGACCAGCCCCCCCCCCCCCCCGTGCTGCGCTGCGCTGGCCCAAGGGGGGGCACAAAGCTCACTGCCCCCCACCCCCGGTGCAGGTCCCAGGCGGGGCGGCGGGTGGGTCTGGGTCCCTGTGATCTGTGCCCCCTGGGCCGGCAGCAGGGGCTGCCCCCTTGCTCGGGTGGGAGCTGCCTCCCCTGCGGTCGGGGGGGGGGGACAGTGCCTGGGGGCCCCCTGTGCAGCCGTGGGGCAGGCGCAGCCGGGCTGTTTGCCCCGAGCCGGGAGCTCTGCCCCTGTGGCCGGCTGCGCCCCTGCACTGTGGGGGGACCTCCCCCAAACTCAGCGACTGGGCCAGATCCAGACCAGTACGGGGCAGGCCCTGGAAACAGGCGAGGGGTCTGGCTGGCAGCCTGGGACGGCCCCACCCGCGCTGGTGCCAGGGCCTGGTCCCTGCAGCCCGTCCCCCGGGTGGGTGCCCCCCGCACAGGCGGGCTCTGAAGGGCTGGACCTGTCTAAGCAGCCCCAGAGCGGTGCCGTTAGATGTACACGCGCCTGGACCCCAGCCCTTCTCTGCTGCCCCCCAGGAAACGGGCCCTGAGCCGCCCAGGCTGGCTTTGGGGGGCCGCCCCGCCCCGCCCCTCTGCAGGGAGCTCTCGGCTTCCTCATTCTGAGTTCTGCTTTGGCTGGGCTGCTGCCTCCTGCCCTGGTTGCGATTGCAGCCAAGAATGGAAAGTCCCACTCTCCCTGCCTGGCCTGCGGGGAGGCGGGCGGCCTCTGCCCGCGGCCCTTGCCCACAGCAGACGGGGTCCGGCAGGTCCCTCCGGAGCAGCGAGGAGGTGGTGGTGTAACGCGCCGCCAGAGCAAAGGTGTCTGTGTGTCTGCAGAGCAGGTACAGCCCCGGCCGGGGGGGGCCAGCTCCCTGCTGGCCCTGAGGGGCCTCCCGCTCGGGGGAGAGGGGGGCGTGCTGTCGGTGGCCCAGGGGCTAGTTAGCGACGGCTGTGGTGTCCTGGCTCCCGCCCCCGTGCTCTGACTGGTAGACCACACGCCCCTCCCAGAGCCAGGATAGAACCCAGGAGTCCTGGCTCCCAGCCCCCCATGCTCTAACTCACTGGACCCTACTCCCCTCTCAGAGCTGGGATAGAACCCAGGAGTCCTGGCTCCCAGCCCCCCATGCTGTAACCCACCAGACCCCACTCCCCTCCTAGAGCCGGGATAGAACCCAGGAGTCCTGGCTCCCAGCCCCCCATGCTGTAACCCACCAGACCCCACTCCCCTCCTAGAGCCGGGATAGAACCCAGGAGTCCTGGCTCCCAGCCCCCCCCCCCCCCCCGACTCCACACCTGCTCTTCTCCCAGAGCAAGGAACCGAACCCAAGGGACAGTGGGGTTAAAGGCACCTGCTGTCCTTGGCCCCTGGGCTCGCCTAGCTGTGGGGCAGGGTGTCTCCGAAGCGGCAGGTGCCAGGCAGGCCGGGGAGCTGTGCAGTCTGGAGCAGTCTGCATTATTTAGGCCGCGCTGGCAGCAGATCAGAGGTAAATAGGTCTGTGCAGCTCCCAGCACCGCGGGAGGCCTTGGCTCTGGCTGACCCGGCTCTGGGCTGTCCCCATGCCGCCCTCGGCCTGTCTGGTGCGTCTGCCCCGGGACTGGGAGCGCTGGGCTACAGGCAGCGTGGGTTAGCCGGCAGCACCTCTCATCCCGGGCAGGCCTGGCCTTTGCTGTCCCCTGGGGTGGGCGCAGGGTCCTGCTAGGGAGGCCTGGGGCCGAGCGAGGCAGGTCAGCAGGGCCCCTCCTGTGGGGCTTGGTGGGAAGCCCTAGCTCTGTGCTTGGACCGTACAACCCAGAGTGTAGCGTGTGGGGGGCTCCCCGCTGAGCCCCCAAGGGGGGTCGAGATGACCTGCCGGGCTGGCTGGGGGTGGGATGGAGGTTGAGCCCCGAGCTGTGGGGGTAGATTTGGGGGGGCAGCAGGGGCAGTTTCTCCCCGGCCCGCGTTAGGTTACAGGAAGCTAAATTAAGAGCCGCCTGTGTGTCTTCCTGCCGCAGCACGAGGGATCACATGGGCCGGGGCTAAATATAGCGCGGGTGGTACCTTGGCAGTGCCTGTCACTGGGGGGCCAGGGCAGGCCGGTCCATGTCATGCAGCACTAGGGGCATGGGGGGTCTCGGGGGACAGTGTAACACCCCCCTGCCCAGCCACATGGGCGAGCTGGGAATCCACTCTTCTCGGGGGGCAGCTGTTTCCCCCTCATTCGCCACGTGCCCTGGGGAGCTGCCCAGGGCGGAGGGGCGGGATCTAGACCAGCAGCAGGGTAACCCTGGAGTGGGCTGGGGGCAGCTGTGCCCCAGAGAGGGAGATGGGGGGCAGGAGCCGCTGGGGAAGTTGGAACAGGTGATGTGCTCCCCACGCTGGAGCAGCGTCTCTTCCCTTGTGCTGTGCTGGGCCCGAGGGGCGTTCATGGCCCTTTGCTGGTGAGCCCCAACATACCCCCGGCTCCTCTCTGGGTCGCCCCTGGGGTGGGGGGGGGTCCCCTTTGGGCCCCATGCCTCCCTCGCCATGGTAACCCTGCTGCAGGAGCTGGGTTGGTTTAGCTTTTCGGCTGTGTCGTGTCAGGGGGGCTGCCCAGTCTGCCAGCTGTGGGCCTGCCCCCCGACAGGAGGTGGTGGCCGCAGTGCCAGGGCGCCCCTGTTACGGGGAGAGAATGAAGTATTGTGTGCAGGGAGCTGGCTCCCACTGGCCTGGCGTGACCCTGCTGGGGGCCTGCGGAGCAGCTGGGAGACCCGGCTGGTTGGGGGCTGTGCCGGGGTCGGCTTGATTCGCCCAAAGGACCCTGCGTCCAGGATCCCAGGAATTGCCAGAGCGAATCAGGCCAGGGGCCCAGACGGCCAGGTTTCTCCCCCCTCCCCCGGGCTGGTACCAGCTGCCTCGGTTTGGGGTACCCTGCCCAGGAAGGGTGTTTTCCCCTGAGCAGGCCTCGAGCCCTCGAAAACTGCTCTCCGCTGAGTGCCCTCCCCCTCGGAGCCATTCCTGACCCCTGCCCAGCTCTGGGCCTCGCTGGGACCTTGTGGTGGGGAGTTCCGCTGGCTGCTGGTGTGTGCTGTGAAATGGGGCTTCCCTCTCTGGGTTGTAAGCGTGTGCGTTCGGGTGCTGGTCCGTGAGCGGGGGCAATGGGAGCATCTCCTCGGCCGAGGCTCCCCTCTCCGGCCGGCCCTGCCCATTCCCAGACGGGGACCAGTGGCCAGGGGTGGGCGCCCCATCGTGACCCGGGCTTCTCGGTTCTCCTCCATCTCGCCCCCCGCCCGGTCCTGCACCTGCATCCGCCGTGACTAACCCTGCTCGCCCTGTGCCGTCAGCCTCTTCCTTCCCCTTTCGGGTCCTTCCCTGGGAACATCCTGGCTGCCTCAGAGGGTCTGTGACTTTCTCCCGGATGGCCGGGGGTGCTGCCTTGCTTGGGGGCCGAGCAGCTGGCCGGGGCGGGAAGCAGGGTCGGGAGAGGGGGGAAGGGAGGCTGGGGCTGCCACAGGCCCTGGGCAGAGCCGGCCTGAAGTCCTGGAAGTGTCTGAGAAACCAGGAGTGCTGTGGGGATCCGGGGGGGGAGGGATCCCCCCAAACCTCAGGGATCCCCCTGATTTTCCAGCGACTGACTTGATGTCAGAGCCGGCCTGGGCCTGAGCAGGAAACAGGAAGCTGCCTCCCTCCCTCCCGGCACTTTCACTCTGTCAGCTCAGCCCGGCGGGCTCAGTGGGTCGCGCCCCCCAGGTACCCTGGGTTCTCGCTGACTCTGCGCTGAAATCAATCCAGCTTGGCCCCGGGGCAGCTCCTACCCAGCCCCATATTCCCCCCAAACAGCCCCCTCCTCTGCCTTCCCTGCCCAAACAGCCCACCCTGCCCCATATCCCCCCCAAACAGCCCCATCTCCTTCCTCCCCTGCCCCCAAACAGCCCACCCCACCCCCTTCCTGCCCCATATCCCCCCCAAACAGCCTTGTCTCCTTCCTTCCCTGCCCCAAACAGCCCACCCCACCCCCTTCCTGCCCCATATCCCCCCCAAATAGCCCCATCTCCTTTCTCCCCTGCCCCAAACAGCCCACCCCACCCCACCCCCTTCCTGCCCCATATCCCCCCCAAACAGCCCCATCTCCTTCCTTCCCTACAGCCCCCCCCAAACAGCCCTGCCCCCATGCTCCCTGTGACACCCCCCCAGCGCTCCCACTCCTTCCCCCAGGGAGGGGAGCAGGAACAGCAGCTCCCATTGGCCGCTGGCAGCCTTGTTTCCATGATGTCACCATACAGAGTGTTCTGTCCTGGAACCCGCAGCTCCCATTGGCCACGCTGGGCCCAGCCTCTGTGACGTCACCTTGTGGGTCTGTTGTGTGGGCTGGTCCCTGGGATCCGGGTGGCGTTCCTCCCCCCCCCCCCCCAACCTCTTCTCCCCCCTCCCCCCCCCGGCCTCAGACCCCCCCCCATGGTGCCGTCCCACCTGACCTCTTCTCCCCCACGGCCTCTTCCCCTCCCCCATGGCACCGTCCCACCCGACCTCTTCCCCCCACCATGGCGCCGTCCTCCTTGGCCTCGCCCCCCCCCTGGCCCCCACCCCTGTGGCACTCTCCCTCACCCCACAGCCTGCCCTCCTGGCCCTGCCCTCCTCCCCAGTGACGCCCCCCTGCTCCCTCCCCAGATGCCGTGAGCCCCGCCGCCATGGCGGAGGAGAAGCCGCCGCAGCTCGTCGACTATTTCGTGGTGGCCGGCTTGACCGACTCCTCCAAGGCCTTGGAAGAGGAGAGCCAGCAGCCCCGGCCGGCCCGGCCCAGCGAGCCCATCACCGACGTGGCCGTGGTCATCCGCTCGCAGGGCGAGGAGGTGCCCCAGGGCTTCACCTGCATCGAGAGCAGCACGTCCGGCCACCCCGTGGACCTGAATGCCAGCCTTCTCAACAGCCCCCAGATGTACCTCTGCTACAAGCGGGGCCGCGGCAAGCCGCCCCTCATCGAGCTGGGGTGGGTAAGGGGGCCGCGCTCAGCCGCTCTCTGGGAGTCCCGCCCCCTCCCCAGGGCTCCACCCCCTCCTGCTGGGCTGGGCCCCTCCCCAGGGCTGGGCAGAGCTCCTCCCCCTCGACTGGACTCCACCCCTCCTGCTGGGCTGGGCCCCTCTGTTCCCCTCCCCAGGGCTGGCTGGGCAAGCCGCTCTGGGTGTGGGGTGTCTCTCCCCACTCAGCGGGGCCTGCTTAGCCCCTTCCGTCCCCTCGCAGGGTGCACTGTGAGGGGAAGGACCGCCTGAAGCCGGGCTACGAGATCATCCGCACGACGCCCTACAGCCGCTCTGCCAACCTCAGCTCGGGCGCCGCCGGCCACCAGCGCACCTTCCTCACCTACCGCCGGGCCGCCGAGTCCCAGGGCCACAACACGCTGGGCATCACCGACATCTGCCTGGTCGTGCCCAGCAAGGGGGAGAACACGCCGCACACCTTCTGCCGGGTGGACAGGAACCTCAACGCTGGCATGGTGGGTGCTGGCGGCCCCCTGGCTCTGGGCCGGTGCCGGGCAGGCTGTGCTGGGTTCCTCGGGCTGGGGCCGACTGTCCCTCCCGGGAGGAGGAGGGGCAGGTCCCTCTGCCCCGTGCCACAGCCCCACTGACCCTGCTCTGCTCTCTCCTCGCAGTGGGGCCCGGCCGTGTTCCTGTGCTACAAGATGGCGATGTCCAAAGCCAACACCCTGGTCTACGAAGCAGGTAAAGCCCCTGCTGCCCCCTGAGATGGGGGGAGGGGAGACCTGGCCCCCGCTGCCCCCGAGCCTGCGGGGAGGGGAGACCTGGCCCCCGCTGCCCCCTGAGATGGGGGGAGGGAAGACCTGGCCCCCGCTGCCCCCGAGCCTGCGGGGAGGGGAGACCTGGCCCCCGCTGCCCCCTGAGATGGGGGGAGGGAAGACCTGGCTCCCGCCAGTGACATGTAGTGAGGAGCTGATGGCACTAGGTATAGGGTGGGCAGGGGCTGTGCCAGCCCCACTCCCCAGCACTGCTGCTGCCTGGCATTCCTGCCCCCTGCCGTCCCAGCCCTGGGCTCCCCCCCAGCTCTGCCGGTGCCCCTCACTCCCGACCCGCAGCCCCTGCCAGCCCTGCCCCCCCCCCCAGACGCTCCGCCTGACGTGCGTCTATCTCCAGGTCTCCTGAGCCGCTACCCTGAGCAGGACAGTGAGTCGTTCCCACTGCCCGACTCGGTGCCCGTCTTCTGCCTGCCCATGGGGGCCACCATTGAGAGCTGGCCCATCAACACCAAGTACCAGCTGCCCATCTTCTCCACCTTCGTGCTGACGGGGGCTTCAGGGGACAAGGTAGGAGGGGCTGGAGGGGGGGCCTGGGCCATCCCGGTGGGGTGGGGTCTCCGGGGACCTGGAACAGGGTGAACAGCCCAGAATCAGGGGGTCCTGCCTGACAGGTGAGCGAAGGTGCTGCTTATCCTGCCCCTGATCTTCCCTTCTCCCCCCATGGCCCGGGCCCCCCTGCCCCGTCTCCTCCCCTCACAACTGGGACCCCCTGCCCCGTCATCCCTTCCCCCAATGACTGGGCCCCCTGTCCCATCTCCTCCCCCATGACCGGGCCCCCTGCTCCGTTGTCTCCCACCCCCCAGTGGCGCTGGAGCATTTTTTACAATGGGGGTGCTGAAAGCCAGTGGTCCCCAAACTTTTTACCTCACCCCCCCTTACTCCTGTCCGTGTCCCCCACCCCACCCCCCAGAGCTGGGGCCAGGAGTGGGGCCATGGCTCTGGCGGGGGGGGCCGCGGAACACGGACAGAGGTAAGGGTCCAAGGCTGGGACCCCACGTGTGGGGCCGGAAGCGGAGCCCTGGGCGTGGGTCCTGCAGCCGGGAGTCGGCACCCCAGGGTGGCGGGTGGGATCCTGCACAAAACCTGGGGGGGCAGTTCCCACGCCTGTGCCCTGCAGTGACCAGGCCCCCCTGCCCCCAGGTGTACGGCGCTGCCATCCAGTTCCACGAGGCCTACCCGCGGGAGCAGCTGTCGGAGAAGCAGAGCTTGCGTCTGGGCCTGCTCAGTGTGGTCGACCGGCGCCCCATCGCCAGCAAGTCGGTGCAGACTCGCCGCAGCATCTGCGTCCTGTCGCACTGGCCCCTCTTCGACGTCTTCCGCAAGTTCCTCATGTTCATCTATCGCTACTCCATCTCGGGGCCCCACGTGCTGCCCCTGGAGACGTGAGCGCTGGGCGGAGGTGGGGGGGGGAAGTGCCCTGGGGGTGGCGACCGCAGGGTGGATCTGTAGGGAAGGGATGGGGGGTAGAAGGACCCCCCCCGGGAAAGGGACTGGGGAGCCCCCACCCCCCTCTGACGGGCTTGTCTCCCCCCAGGCACATCTCCCACTTCATGCACAACGTCCCCTTCCCGTCTCCGCAGCGACCGCGCATCCTGGTGCAGGTGAGTGGCCCCCGCCCCGGGCAGCTGCTCTTCTGCTGGGGCTGCCTGGGCCCCCGACCCTGCTCTTCCCCACGTTGGTGACTCTGCTCACATTTGGCCTTCAGCTGATGTTTTGGGTCAGTGATTCCCAGCCCATGTCTATGAAAGCCCGAGGCTCCTGTGAGCCCCCCCTTCCCTGGCCCCTGGGCTGCCCCCCACCCCTGCCCCAGGGCTGCCTCCCGCTTCCCCCCTTCCCTGGCCCCTGGGCTTCCCCCCTGGGCTGCCCCCCACTTCCCCCATCCCTGCCCCGGGGCTGCCCCCCGCATTCTCCTTCCCTGGCCCCTGGGCTGCCCCCCACTTCCTCCCTTCCCTGGCCCCTGGGCTGCCCCCCACTTCCCCCATCCCTGCCCCGGGGCTGCCCCCCACTTCCCCTATCCCTGCCTCGGGGCTGCCCCCCGCTTCTCCCCTTCCCTGGCCCCTGGGCTGCCCCCCACTTCCCCCATCCCTGCCCCGGGGCTGCCCCCCGCATTCCCCCATCCCTGGCCCCGGGGCTGCCCCCTGCTTCTCCCCTTCCCTGGCCCCGGGGCTGCCCCCCACTTCCCCCATCCCTGCCCCGGGGCTGCCCCCCGCATTCTCCTTCCCTGGCCCCTGGGATGCCCCCCACTTCTCCCGTCCCTGCCTCCCGCCCCACCACTGCCCTGGGGCTGCCCCCTGCCTGCCTGGGTGGGGAAGCCGACTACGCCATCAATCTCGTCTCTCCCCCAGATGTCTCCCTACGATAACCTGCTGCTGTGCCAGCCCGTGTCCTCCCCGCTGCCACTCAGGTACAGCCCCGGGGGGGTGGTCGGGGCAGCCTGGGGGGACGATCAGGGGCTCAGGGTCCCGTTGGTGATGTGGGGGGGACGGGCTGTGCCCCCTCTGGCCGTGGCTGCGTTGTGGGTGCGGGAGGAGGGGGTTCTGTGCTGTCTGGATTCTACATGCTCTGCCCCCCTCTGCCCCCCAGCGGAGCCAGCTTCCTGACCCTGCTGCAGAACCTGGGCCCCGAGAACGCCGTGACGCTGCTGCTGGCTGTGCTGACCGAGCAGAAGTTGCTGATCCACTCGCTGCGCCCCGATGTGCTGACCAGCGTGAGCGAGGCGCTCGTCTCCGTGAGTCCGGCCCCCGGGGGGGGGGGGGGGGGGCAGTGGGGCCCGCCCCCTCGGCTCGCTGACTCCTCTCTCCCTGCCCCGCCCCCAGATGATCTTCCCGCTGCGCTGGCAGTGCCCCTACATCCCGCTGTGCCCGCTGACACTGGCGGACGTGCTGTGCGCCCCGGTGCCCTTCATCGTCGGCATCCACTCCAGCTACTTCGACCTGCACGACCCGCCCCGCGACGTCATTTGTGTCGACCTTGACACCAACACCATCTTCCTGTGAGTTCCCCTGGGCCCGGCCCCCTCCCCAGCCGCCGCGTCCGTATTCCTGGGCGTGTCCCCGGGCGGAACCCCGGTGTCCTGGCCAAGTTCCCGCTGGGCCCTTGGCCGGCCTTCCCCTAACGCGGTCCCAGCCCAGAAGCGGCTGCATCTCGGCACTGGGCCGGGGAGGGCGAGCGGGGGGCCGGGGCAGCCCAGCAGGAGGCGCTAACGGTGAGGGCAGCCCGGCTTTGTGCTCGTCTCTGTCTCCCCTGCCAGGAGCGAGGAGAGGAAGCTGCTGTCGCCCCGCGCGCTGCCTCGCCGGCCCTGCAAGGTGCTGCAGGCTGCGCTACTCGCCCACTTCCAGCAGCTGGATGAGAGTGAGTGGGGAGCTGGGGGGGAGCTCTGGGGGGCGGGGAGCCTGGGGGGACCGTGCTAACCCCGCCGCTCCCCCCAGTGTACAACAAGCCGGTGGAGGAGGCGTCGCTGGAGTTCCTGCTCACCGACTACGACCTGGTGTACGGGCGGCGCAAGCAGCTGGAGCTGGAGATCCAGGCCTCCTTCCTGCGGTTCATGGCCTGCGTGCTGAAGGGTTACCGTTCCTTCCTGCTGCCCATCACCCGGGCGCCCTGCGACACCACCCACGACTCCAGCAGCCTTTTCTCCCTGCAGGGTGAGGGGGCGCCAACCCGGGGGGGCGGGGCGGGGGGGAGGGGGCTGAGCTCCCGTGTGACCCCCTCCCCCCGTCCCCCCCAGGTTTCCTCAAGTCCCGGGACCGCGCCTACCACAAGTTCTACGGGCAGCTGCTGCGCACGCAGCTCTTCACACAGTTCATCCACGAGTGCTCCTTCGTCAGCGACCGGCACGCCTGCCTGGAGTTCTTCGACACCTGTGTGGACAAGGTGACGCCCCGCCCCTAGTGACGACCCACCCAATGCCTCGCCCCAGCGATGCCCCACCCCAGCAACACCCCTAGCAACGCCCCACCCAATGCCTCGCCCCTAGCGACACTCTGCCCCTGGCGCCCCTAGCGATGCCCCACCCCTAGCAACACCCCTAGCGACGCCCCATCCAATGCCTCGCCCCTAGCGACACTCTGCCCCTGGCGCCCCTAGCGATGCCCCACCCCTAGCAACACCCCTAGCGACGCCCCACCCAATGCCTCGCCCATAGCGACACTCTGCCCCTGACACCCCTAATGCCCTGCCTCAATACCCCGCCCTTAGCAACACCCTGCCCCATGCACCCATAGCAACGCCCCATCCCAGCAATGCCCTGCCTCTGCCCCCGACACCTGCCCTTAGCAACACCCTGCCCCTGACACCCCTAGCAACGCCCCGCCCCTGACCCTGTGACTGGACCAGGCGGGGGCTCAGGTGGCTCCCGGACCAGGGCCAGTGTCGGGGGGGGGGGGCAGACCCAGGGGGCCCTGTCGGGGGCAGGGAGCTCCCAGCCGGAGGGTGTTCCGGGGGACGTGCCGGCCCCCACCCTGAGCTGCCCTCCCCTCCCCAGGTGCAGGTGGATCTGGAGAAGGCTGAGGACGCGCCCCTGATGGAGCTGGACGACTCGCACGGCAGCGAGCACACGGTCTTCATCATGCCCCCCGAGGAGCCCCTGGGCCCCGATGGCACCGAGCTGCCTGCACTCTACTGGTGAGACACCCCCCCAGCTCCCCGCCCCCCCATATCCCCAGCCGCCCCCTGATGGCCCTTCTGCTCCCCCACAGCTACGACAGCTTCCCCGTGCTGCGGGCCGAGTTCTTTGAGCGCCCCCAGGACCAGCTGGCGGCTCCACTGGGCCAGCCCAAGAGCAGCGCCCCCAGCAGCCCTGCGCCGCGCAGGACCAAGCAGGTGACGGCCCAGGCTCACTCATGCAGTGAGTGGGCTGGGCTCAGCCCTTCCCACAGGGAGCACCGGGAACCAGCCCCTGGGGGAGGGTGGCCTGTCCTCGGGGGAGCTGGGGGGTGTCAGGCCCTGGGTGGGTGGGGTGGCCTGTTCTGGGTGGAGCGGGGGGGGTGCCAGGGCCTGGGTGAGGTGGGGGGGCCTGTCCTGGGCGGAGCTGGCCCCCCTGACCCGGCTTGCCCCCCCAGGAGATGAAGGTGGCGCAGCGGGTGGCACAGAAGTACTCGTCCGTGCCCGACATGTGGGCGCGGTGCCTGCTCGGACACTGCTACGGGCTGTGGTTCATCTACCTGCCCACCTACGTGCGGGCCGCCCCCTCCAAGGTGCGGGCGCTGCAGACGGCCTACGAGGTGCTGAAGCAGATGGAGAGCAGGAAGGTGGTGCTGCCGGACGAGGTGCGAACACCTCCCCCCCCCGTGTTCCCACGGCCCCTTCCCTGGCGCCACCCCCCCGGGCCCTGTCCGTGTGTCCCAGCAGCCCCTGGGTTCCCCACCCCCTCACGGGGCCCTGTGCTTTCTGCCCCCCAGGTCTGCTACCGCAGCCTCATGCAGCTGTGCGGGCAGTATGGCGAGCCGGTGCTCTCCGTCCGCGTCCTGCTGGAGATGAAACGGGCCGGCATCGTGCCCAACACCGTCACCTACGGCTACTACAACAAGGTATCGGCCTGGGCCGGGGGCTGGGGGGAGGAGCTCCCTCTGGCGGGGTGAGCCAGGCAGTGTCTGCTGCCGGGGGGGGGCACGGGGGGAACCCCGTCTCCCCGGTAACCATGGCCCCGTTCTCTTGCAGGCTGTGCTGGAGAGCAAGTGGCCCTCGGGCACCCAGGGCGGGCGGCTGCGCTGGGCCAAGCTGCGCAACGTGGTTCTGGGCACTGCCCAGTTCCGGCAGCCCCTGCGGCAGCGGCAGCTGGAGAGCGAGGCCCGTGGCGGCGCCTTGCCAGGTGCGTGTGGGGCGGGGGGTAGGGGGCGGGGCCCTGGGGCGGGGGTAGGAGGGCCGGGCCTTGGGGCGGGGGTAGAGGGGCCGGGCCCATGCAGCGGGGGTAGGGGGCGGGGCCAGCAGCCCATGTTCTCTCTCCCCCCCAGGCTGTGCAGAGACCCAGGACACCCGTCCCCGTCCCAGCCTCCAGCGCCAGACCACGTGGGCCGGGCACAGCTTGCGCGAGCCCTCGCCCGGCCGCCAGCTGGTGAAGAGCAGCAGCGGCACCTTCCCCCGCAGCGAAACCTCCGCGGTGGAGGCTGGCGTGGCCCAGAGTGAGTTGCATCGCAGCCGGCGGGGGGGGGAGGAGACGAAACCTGGGCGCAGGGGTCACCAGGCTTGGGGGATGTGCTGGGGTTAGGAACTGGGAGGGACCCGGCTCTGGCCCCCCCGTAACTCTTTCCCCCACCCCCCAGTGATCAAGGCCCTGGGGGTGCTGGAGCCTGGCAGGGACTCGTTAGTCGCCTTCCCTCCAGGCCTGCGCCAGCTCCTGGACGGGCCCGGCACCTCGGAGGACGGGAGCCTGTCGGATGTCAGCTTCCAGACGGACGAGAGCGACCGGCCGGCCCTGGACAGCGCCGAGGTGCAGCTGAGCCTGGGGCCGGGCGCCCGGGGCACCAAGCCGAGCCGGCGCGACGAGAACCACAACAGCCTGGGGGGGACGCCGCGCCGGGGGCTGGCCGCCAAGCTGCAGCAGCTGCTGTCCCCAGCCAAGCGCCCCTCCCTGCGCCACACTGCCAGCGTGGAGCAATCCAGCGCCCGGCAGGACGCCGGCTCCCTGCGCCGGGCCTCGGTGCAGACAGAGTCCCTGCGGCGCAAGAGCCCTGTGGAGAGCCTGCTGCACCCCCAGGAGCGCCCCGACTCCACTGCCTCGGAGGTAGGGGCTGGGAACCGCCCCCCACTGCTCCGGGGGGGCCCATTGCTGCTGGGCTGGGAACCGCCCCCCACTGCTCCGGGGGGGCCCATTGCTGCTGGGCTGGGAACCGCCCCCCCACTGCTCCAGGGGGGCCCATTGCTGCTGGGCTGGGAACCGCCCCCCCCACTGCTCCAGGGGGGCCCATTGCTGCTGGGCTGGGAACCGCCCCCCCACTGCTCCGGGGGGGCCCATTGCTGCTGGGCTGGGAACCGCCCCCCACTGCTCTGGGGGGCCCATTGCTGCTGGGCTGGGAACCGCCCCCCCACTGCTCCGGGGGGGCCCATTGCTGCTGGGCTGGGAACCGCCCCCCCACTGCTCCGGGGGGGCCCATTGCTGCTGGGCTGGGAACCGCCCCCCCACTGCTCCGGGGGGGCCCATTGCTGCTGGGCTGGGAACCGCCCCCCCACTGCTCTGGGGGGGGCCATTGCTGCTGGGCTGGGAACCGCCCCCCCACTGCTCCGGGGGGGCCCATTGCTGCTGGGCTGGGAACCGCCCCCCCACTGCTCCAGGGGGGCCCATTGCTGCTGGGCTGGGAACCGCCCCCCCACTGCTCCGGGCGGGGGACATTGCTGCTGGGCTGGGAACCGCCCCCTACTGCTCCGGGGGGGACATTGCTGCTGGGCTGGGAACCGCCCCCCCACTGCTCCGGGGGGGGCCATTGCTGCTGGGCTGGGAACCGCCCCCCCACTGCTCCGGGCGGGGGACATTGCTGCTGGGCTGGGAACCGCCCCCCACTGCTCTGGGGGGCACATTGCTGCTGGGCTGGGAACCGCCCCCCACTGCTCCGGGGGGGCCCATTGCTGCTGGGCTGGGAACCGCCCCCCCACTGCTCCGGGGGGGCCCATTGCTGCTGGGCTGGGAACCGCCCCCCACTGCTCCGGGGGGGCCCATTGCTGCTGGGCTGGGAACCGCCCCCCCACTGCTCCGGGGGGGCCCATTGCTGCTGGGCTGGGAACCGCCCCCCCACTGCTCCGGGGGGGACATTGCTGCTGGGCTGGGAACCGCCCCCCACTGCTCCGGGGGGGACATTGCTGCTGGGCTGGGAACCGCCCCCCCAGTGCTCCAGGCGGGGGACATTGCTGCTGGGCTGGGAACCGCCCCCCCACTGCTCTGGGGGGGCCCATTGCTGCTGGGCTGGGAACCGCCCCCCCACTGCTCTGGGGGGGCCCATTGCTGCTGGGCTGGGAACCGCCCCCCCACTGCTCTGGGGGGGCCCATTGCTGCTGGGCTGGGAACCGCCCCCCACTGCTCCGGGCGGGGGACATTGCTGCTGGGCTGGGAACCGCCCCCCCACTGCTCCGGGCGGGGGACATTGCTGCTGGGCTGGGAACCGCCCCCTACTGCTCCGGGGGGGCCCATTGCTGCTGGGCTGGGAACCGCCCCCCCACTGCTCCGGGGGGGCCCATTGCTGCTGGGCTGGGAACCGCCCCCCCCACTGCTCCGGGCGGGGGACATTGCTGCTGGGCTGGGAACCGCCCCCCACTGCTCCGGGGGGGCCCATTGCTGCTGGGCTGGGAACCGCCCCCCCACTGCTCCGGGCGGGGGACATTGCTGCTGGGCTGGGAACCGCCCCCTACTGCTCCGGGGGGGCCCATTGCTGCTGGGCTGGGAACCGCCCCCCCACTGCTCCGGGGGGGCCCATTGCTGCTGGGCTGGGAACCGCCCCCCCACTGCTCTGGGCGGGGGACATTGCTGCTGGGCTGGGAACCGCCCCCCACTGCTCCGGGGGGGCCCATTGCTGCTGGGCTGGGAACCGCCCCCCCACTGCTCCGGGCGGGGGACATTGCTGCTGGGCTGGGAACCGCCCCCCCACTGCTCCGGGCGGGGGACATTGCTGCTGGGCTGGGAACCGCCCCCCCACTGCTCCGGGGGGGCCCCATTGCTGCTGGGCTGGGAACCGCCCCCCCACTGCTCCGGGCGGGGGACATTGCTGCTGGGCTGGGAACCGCCCCCCACTGCTCCGGGGGGGACATTGCTGCTCCGGGGCTGGGGTCTCAGCTGGAGCTGGGGGTTTTGCACTCCTGGAACGGGCAGGGACCTGGTGCCACCGGGGCCGGGCAGGAGCAGGTCCCGCTGAGCTGGGGGGGTCCTGTGGGGCTCACGTCTCCTCTCCCCCCAGAGCTCCGTCTCCCTGGGCAGCGAGTTTGACCTGTCAGACACGTCACTCGGCAGCTTTAGCCTGCGCAAGTCGTCGGACCCGCTGCCTGAGGCCTTGGCCGGGCCGGAGCTGCCCCCCGTGGAGGTGAGCCCCCCCCCGGAGCTGGGCCAGACTTCCCCTCGGGACCTGCCTGAGGCCGTCTGCGCTGGGTGGGGGTCCCGTAGCCATGGGGCTGTGGGGCGGCATCCCAGCCAGGGGGTAGCGAGGGGCTCTGACAGCGACCCCCCCACGGCCCAGTGAGGGGCCCTGTGATCCGGGAGAGGGGAGGCAGCGACCATGGGGGCTGACCCGAGTCCCCTGCCCCCTGGGGAGAGCTGGGGGGGGCAGGAGTGTGGGGGTGCGGCTGAGCCGAGTCCCCCTCCCCCCAGATCCGGCTCTCCAGCTGCTCGCGGTGCCACACATGCGGCTCCCTGGTGCACGACGAGGAGGTGATGGCCGGCTGGACGCCCGACGACTCCAACCTCAACACCACCTGCCCCTTCTGCACCCGCCCCTTCGTGCCCTTGCTCAGCATCGAGATCCAGGACTTCCAGCAGCCCCCCAGGTGAGACCCCGCCCTCGGGGGGACCCCCTGCTGCCCCCCCGCCCTCATTGGGAAACCGCCCTGCAGCTCTCCTGTCCTTGGGGGGACCCCTGCCGTGCCATGCTCTGCCCTCTGAAGTCTGGGGGGCGGGGTGTCTTGGGGGGGCGATGGGCGGGGGGGGTGACCCGGGGGGCGGGCTCACATCATTCAGGGGTATGGATCCTGCCTCGTTCTGGGATCTCGCCGTCCCCCTCACGCCGTTGTCATGGGAACCGTTGGGCGGGGGCTGGCTGATGGGGGGGCGGACGTGTCCCCCCGGGCGTGGGGGCTGGTGCCGAGCAGCCCAGCAGTAACCTGCCCCCTCCCCGCTCCCTCCGCAGCTCCTCGGAGTCTCCCCAGAGCCGCGGGGAGCAGCCGCCTGCCGGGCGGGGCCCGGTGCTCAGCGACCGCTCCCAGTGCCTGGCTCTGGATGAGGCCGAGCCGGAGCCGGGGATCCCCCCGTCGCTCTGCAACGGCTGCATGGACTCCTCGGTACGGCGCCTCCCCTGCCCCCAGCAGCTGAGTGAGGCTCCCTCCGGAGCCGCCAGAAGGGGGCGCTGCGGGCACGGTCTCCAGAGCCCCACGGTCCTGACTCCGCCAGGCACCTGGCTGCAGTGCCCAAGGATTACCCGCCCCTGCCCGAGCGCCGGGCGGGGGGCTGCGGGTCGGGAGTCAGGGGCGCGGGCAGCGCCGGGCGGGGGCTGCGGGTCGGGAGTGAGGGGCAGCGCCGGGCGAGGGCTGCGGGTCGGGAGTGAGGGGCGGGGGCTGCGGGTCGGGAGTGAGGGGCGGGGGCTGCGGGTCGGGAGTGAGGGGCAGCGCCGGGTGAGGGCTGCGGGTCGGGAGTGAGGGGCGGGGGCTGCGGGTCGGGAGTGAGGGGCAGCGCCGGGCGGGGGCTGCGGGTCAGGAGTCAGGGGCGGGGGCTGCGGGCCGGGAGTGAGGGGCAGCGCCGGGCGGGGGCTGCGGGTCAGGAGTCAGGGGCGGGGGCTGCGGGCCGGGAGTGAGGGGCAGCGCCGGGCGAGGGCTGCGGGTCGGGAGTCAGGGGCGGGGGCTGCGGGCCGGGAGTGAGGGGCAGCGCCGGGCGGGGGCTGTGGGTCGGGAGTCAGGGGCGGGTGCTGCGGGTCGGGAGTCAGGGGCAGCGCCGGGCGGGGGCTGCGGGTCAGGGGCGGGGGCTGCGGGCCGGGAGTGAGGGGCAGCGCCGGGCGAGGGCTGCGGGTCGGGAGTCAGGGGCGGGGGCTGCGGGCCGGGAGTGAGGGGCAGCGCCGGGCGGGGGCTGCGGGTCGGGAGTCAGGGGCGGGGGCTGCGGGTTGGGAGTGAGGGGCAGCGCCGGGCGGGGGCTGTGGGTCGGGAGTCAGGGGCGGGGGCTGCGGGTTGGGAGTGGGGGGCAGCGCCGGGCGGGGGCTGCGGGCCGGGAGTGAGGGGCAGCGCCGGGCGGGGGCTGCGGGCCGGGAGTGAGGGGCGGGGGCTGCGGGCCGGGAGTGAGGGGCAGCGCCGGGCGGGGGCTGCGGGTCGGGAGTGAGGGGCGGGGGCTGCGGGCCGGGAGTGAGGGGCAGCGCCGGGCGGGGGCTGCGGGTCAGGAGTCAGGGGCAGCGCCGGGCGGGGGCTGCGGGTCAGGAGTCTGGGGCGGGGGCAGCGGGTTGGGAGTGAGGGGCAGCGCCGGGCGGGGGCTGCGGGCCGGGAGTGAGGGGCAGCGCCGGGCGGGGGCTGCGGGCCGGGAGTGAGGGGCAGCGCCGTGCGAGGGCTGCGGGTCGGGAGTCAGGGGCGGCGCCGGGCGGGGGCTGTGGGTCGGGAGTCAGGGGCGGGGGCTGCGGGCCGGGAGTGAGGGGCAGCGCCGGGCGGGGGCTGCGGGCCGGGAGTGAGGGGCAGCGCCGGGCGGGGGCTGCGGGCCGGGAGTGAGGGGCGGGGGCTGCGGGCCGGGAGTGAGGGGCAGCGCCGGGCGGGGGCTGCGGGTCGGGAGTGAGGGGCAGCGCCGGGCGGGGGCTGCGGGTCAGGGGCGGGGGCAGCGGGTCGTGAGTGAGGGGCAGCGCCGGGCGGGGCCTGCGGGTCAGGAGTCAGGGGCAGCGCCGGGCGGGGGCTGCGGGTCGGGAGTCAGGGGCGGGGGCTGTGGGTCGGGAGTGAGGGGCAGCGCCGGGCGGGGGCTGCGGGTCAGGAGTGAGGGGCAGCGCCGGGCGAGGGCTGCGGGTCGGGAGTCAGGGGCAGGGGCCGAGCGGCAGAGCAGGGGCCAGGGCTTTGCCCGGTCCGTGGGCCCTGAGCACAGCTGTCTCCCCGCAGGCGCCCAGGGGCCCTGCCTCGCGCTCGGAGCTGGTCACCTTTGCCTACCTGAGCCCCCTGGTGCTGCGCAAGGAGTTGGAGAGCCTGCTGGAGAATGAGGGCAGCGACTTCCTGGCCCAGCCGGAGCTGGTGGACAGCCATCCCATAATATACTGGAACCTGGTCTGGTATTTCCGGCGCCTCGGCCTGCCCAGCAACCTGCTGCAGCTGGTGCCGGCCTCCCAGCACCTCCAACCCGCGCCCCAGGTACGGGACCAGCTGGAGGGGGAGGGGCACCGGCAAGGGGCTCCCAGGGGCTGGGGGGGTCCCCACCGGTTCTGATCCGCACTCCCCACAATGTCTCTCTTGCAGGCCCAGGCCCCCGAGGGCCCCCCGGTGTGCGTGCGCCTGCTCTGGGATGTCCTGACCCCAGACCCCGACAGCTGCCCCCCCCTCTATGTGCTCTGGAGGGTCCACAGTGAGTAGCGGGGGCGGTGCCCATGGGCCAGCGCAGGGGGGTTGGGGTGGGGGAGGGGTGCCCATAGGTCAGCGCGGGGGCCTGGGGGGGATCGGCCGGTGCGGTGACCCCCACTCTCTCCCCACAGGGAACAGCGCTGCCCGGCCTCAGTCCTGGCGGTGCCCCAGCAGCCCCTTCTCGCTGGCGTTCCTGGAGGCCGTGCTGAGCCACGTGGGGCTGGGTGAGATGCATAAGGCCATCGCCCTCTTCCTGCAGACCCTGGCTGCGGAGCCCAGCCCCCTGCCCCTGCAGAGGTACCGCCCCTGGCTCCGCCCCCTGTCCCCAGCTCCGCCCCCTGCAGAGGTACCACCCCCTGCCTCTGACTCCGCCCCCTGCAGAGGTACCACCCCCTGTCTCTGACTCCGCCCCCTGCAGAGGTATGCCCCCTGCCCTGGCCCCGGCTCTGCCCCCTGGATCTGCCTCCTGCCCCCCAGCTCTGCTCCTTGTCCACCACTCTGCCCCCTCCCCCCACTCTACCCTGCCACTCTGCCCCCCCCCGTGCTCTCCCCCCTACTCATTCTCTCTCCCCTTCCTCCCGTAGGAGCGTTTACCGGGAGATCCTCTTCCTCATGCTGGCCGCGCTGGGCAGGGACCACGTCGACATTGGTATGGGGCTGGGGGGGCATTGGAAAGAACAGGGACAGAGAGGAGCCTGCGGCCAGGCCCATTGGTGGTGGTGTGCGGGGGGAATACTGGGCCAGCTGTGCCCATTGGCTGGCGGGGTTGGGGGGGGATACTGGGCCAGCTGGGCCCATTGGTGGAGGGGGGATATGGGTGCAGCCGGGCCCATTGGTTTGAGCCAGTTGCGGGGGGGGGGGCCACCACACTCGCTCGGCCTGCGGGGGAGCTGGGGCCCCGGGGTGCGGGGGGTCGGCTGCCGCAGCGCCTGATCCCCGTCTCCTCCGCAGCCGCCTTCGATAAGAAGTACAAAGCCGCCTACGCCAAGGTGGCCGGCAGCCTGGGCAAGGAGGAGCTGAGCAGGCGGCGGGCACAGCCACCCAGCTCCAAGGCCATCGACTGCCGCCGGAGCTTCGGTGCCACGCTGGAGTGCTAGAGCTGGGGGCCAGGCCGGGCCAGGACCCCTCCCCCCAGGACGGAATTCGGGGACTGGACCGGGTCTTGTGGGGGGAGTGAGCAGCTCTACGGCAGGCGGGGGGGGGCAGGGCATAGCTGCTACCAAACCATGCACCCCCCCCACTTGCCCCCTGGGGGTTCTCCTGGGAGTCGGGGGCAGCACTTGGTGCCCTCTGAGCCGAGGCAGGGTCAGGTGGGACCTGGAGAGCCCCCGGCTGCCCCCTGGCACTTCAGCCAGCCCTGCCCCTGGGGGCGTCTTTGCGCTGGGCCCCACCCCGTGGGCTGGGCAGAGAAGCAGGGGCAGCTGCTGCCCAGGCATGGGGCAAAGAAGTGGGGGGCTGGTCGGGCAGGGTTGAGATCCTGCTCTGGGCATAGCCCCCCCTAACCCCCCCTGTGACGAGTGGACTGGGGCCCTTGATGGCTCTGCTGTCGGCCGCTCTCAGCGGCTGTCCCGTGCTGGAGGGATGGGCTGGGTCTCGGGGGGTCGGCGCTGCTCAGCCCGGCCGGGTGACTCCCCCCCAGGCCCCGGGGCCCGGCCAGACACTGGTAATGAACCGGACACGCAGACGGGTGAGCGTCCGTCCAGCCCACGGCTCCTGCCTCCCCAGAGCGCTCTCTTTTTTCGGACACTGTCCTGGGGGGTCCCCCAGGGGGCGGCCCCTCCCCCAGGGGCAGTTGGTGGTGTTTTTTTTTTTTTAACGTCAGTGTTAATATATTTTGTAATTTATTTATTCTCCCCGCGGCCGCCGTTAGCTTGTGCTGTAACCGCTGTGCTGGTGAGCTGGTGCCACGCGAACCGGGCCCCACGGCCCCCCCAGTGTCCCCTGCTGGAGCAGGCGGGGGACACCCTGGGCTGCCGTGGGGCTGGGTCGCTGCGCCCTCCCCCACTCCCCATCTCACTCTGTCCTGCACTGGAAGCTGTTTCTCTCCCCACCTGAGGTTGGGAAGGGGGCAGTATGTGGCACTGAGGGGGACATGGTGGGGGCTCCCCTAGCTCTGGGGCTCACACTGTGCAATATGGCGTCACCCCTCCCCTACCCCTTTGTTTCGTTTGGGTTTTTGTTGGGTCTGTAAATAAAACCGCTTCAGTATTTTCTCTGCCTGGTGGTGTGTGTGTGTGTGTGTGTGTGTGTGTGTGTGTGTGTGTGTGTGTGTGTGTGTGTGTGTGTGTGTGTGTGTGTGTGTGTGTGTGTGTGCGGGGGTGGGGGGGTGTTGCATGGCTGCAGCCTCTGCCCCCGTCCCCCAACCATCTGTCTCTGCCCTGACCCCCCCCCAGCTCTGGGTGGCCGAGAGGAGCCCCCATGGCTGAAGTGGGGTGTGGTGGCGAGGAGCAGCGCGGGTCTGGGCTGGCCCCACCTGCTGCCAGAGGAGCAGAGCTGGGAGGCAGCCCCCTGCCCCCTAGCATCTAATTGGCTGCCTTCCCGAGTATCCTGCCTCCCTGGGCAGAGCAGCCAATCAGAGCGGCTGCAGTGTGAGGCGGAGCCCCCCCTTCTCAGGAAGAGCTGGGAGGAGTTTTGGGGGAACAGAAGGAGCCAGGCAGGGAAGGGGGAGCAGAGCCAGTGTTCGCCGGGGGGGATCACTGGAGCTGCCGGGGGCTGGCACACGGGGGGCAGGGAGCTGGGTGCTCCATGCCACCGGCAGCATCTCGCACAAAGCTGCGTGTCTGGATCCCGCCAGCGCCTGCCTGGGGGAGCGGCAGGGCTGCGATCGTCACCCCTGCTGTGGGGCAGGGGCTCAAAGACACCCCAAAAATCCAGGCACGGGCCCTTACCAGCATCTCATGGGTTCTGGAGCCTGACTCAGGGCTCGGTGAGACGTCCCACCCGCCCAGCTGGGGGCATCCAGCACCATGGGGAGCCCCAGGCCCCCCCTCAGGACTCGTCCCATCTCCCCTCCCAGGCTCCAATGACTCCCAGCAGGTGTCTCCCATCACCCCCAGTCTCGCCCTGGCATCCGCCCTCCCCCTTGGAGCGGTCTGGCTCCATCGGCTGCTTGGCAGAGGCCCGTGGCCTGAGCTGTGCCGGGGCCCGTCCCAGCCCCACCGCGGGGGGCTCTGCAGTGAGGTTCACAGCGCCGACAGGCCCCCGCGCGTTGTGTCTCCGAGCCCTGCTGGCTCCTTTCGCTGCTCCAGGACTGGCTGAACCTCTCTGCTAATGCCAGGCGAGAGCCCCTCCCTCCCCGGGCAGCTGCTGCAGCCTCCCTTTGCAGTGCCACAGGCTGGTCCCGGGTGGGGGCTGGGGCGGCTGCTCCTCGTCCTTGCCCTGCTCGCGGGTGGCTTCAGCCAAGGTAGCGCTGCTGCGGCCTGTGTGTACAATTCACCCCTTGTGTGCAGCCCCCCCAGTTCCCCTCGCTGCTCCCTGCGGGCTGCACCCTCTGCATCTCCGGCCTCACAGCAGCCGCTCACAGAGGAGGTCTGTCCAGGAGGCTGGCAGGAGCTACTCGCCGCCACCCTGGCCTTGGGCACCCCGGGCACCTCCGCGGCATGGGGCTGGCTCTGTCCATCCGGCACTTGTGCTGCCGACGACGCATTGAGCAGCAGCAGGGCCGGGGGCTGCAAACAGAGCGGGTGCCCTGGCTCCTGCTGTCTTGTCGTCCTTGTAGAGCAGCTGCCCACGGGCATCCCGCCTGCAGCAATGGGCAGGGCCACGTCCATCTGGAGCCACGTCACGGCTGTGTGGGGCTCTGCCTGCCCCCAGGGCACGTGTGGATTGTTAGCCTGAGCTTTGCCCCTAACATGCCCCTCTGAGCATGGTGTGTCCCTGCCCCCTTCGCCACCCCCACCTCCAATCAAGACTTTAAAAACAATCTCTGAGTAGAATGTAGCCCTTGTTTTTGTGTAGGTCCTACTAGTGTTTTGGGGCTGGCCTGCTGCCCGCCAAGGAGGGACGCACCAGGCCCAGGGCCATGGGGCCTCTGTGGTGCGGTGCACGGGGAGCGGAGTGGGGACCCCCAGGCTTGGGGCCTGTCCCTAGGCCAATAAAACCCCTCTGAGCGAGCCTCGTGCCAGGGGTGGGAGACGCCGGCCTGGCCCTGCGGGCTGGGACCCTCCTACTTCACGCAGCCCGGCCGCCGGCCTGAAGCCAAGGGCACAGTGAGCCGTGCGCTCTCGGGCTGTCTGGATGCAGGGCGTCTACACTTCCACCCCCCCACGGTCCCTGCAAAGCGCCAGCCGAAGCCACGACGGCCCCTCTGGTGCGAGCTTTCAACCCCCTTGTTTGAGTGAGAGAGGCTGGGGCGCCTCGCAGCAAAGCCTCCTGCTGTTGTGTGACCCCCCCCCCCTCGGCGTCTCCTCCCCATTCTGTGCGCCGAGCGCAGCCTGGCAGGAGATCGAACACCGGAGGCCAAGGCGAAAGCAATTCCCGTGGCTGGGATGTACTGCCACGGAGCCCAGCGCCCGGAAAACGGCCGGGAAGGGCCGGCGAAGAGAACTCCAGCCTCCCCCGGGACGGCCCGCGCAGACACTTCACAGCCGCTTGCTCCAGCGCCCCACAACTAGCCAGGGGAGGAAATCAGTAGGTCCCGGCTTTGAGTTTTGTCCCTACCTGCTTATTGGCTGGGCTACGTCCAAGCTATGGGCCTGAGTGAGTCCCGGCCAATCGGAGAGCCCTGTGTCTGCAATGGGGGCTTGTCAATCACCTGCGGGTAGCCAATGAGGTGAGAGAGGCGCTAATAAACCATAGATCATGGACAAGAAAGGCTAGAGTGTTGGCTTGACTCCAGTTCTCTCACTTGGCAGCCATCTTGAATTCTGGCAGACAGGCTCCCAGGCCCGGGCCACATGTTTTTACATTCAGAAGTTCTGTGGTTTCCTGTGACGCGATTTCCCGAGGCGGCTGCGTGAAGGAGGCAACGTTTGAGTCATTCCCTGGGCCCACAAGAGCTGTGCCACCCACCGATGGCGACAGGGCACAGGCACACACAGCATCTGGCCCGTCGGCTTGCCAAGGGAAATCCCCTCTCCCCAAAAGAAGGAAAAAAGAGCTGCCCCTAGTCAACGGCCCCCATGTCAAAGGAGAAAGGGGCGAATCGCTGCGTGCGTGGGGCAGGCAAACCTGGGATTGGTGCTGCTAGCGGGAGAGCGATAAACCTGGAGCTGGTGTGACATATTCCAGGCAGGCAAAGCCAACGGCCGACTCCCCCTGCTTCCAGCAGCAACTAGGCGTAGCGTTCTCTGGGTCCCACGGAGCTGGACGGGGGAAATTCCATGGAGCCGTTTACGCTGTGGTGCCGAGCTGGTGTCGCAGACCTGTGCTGCTGTGATGCGATATTACTGCTGTACCAGCAACAAGCCTCTGGCGCTAGGCGCTACACATACCGAACCAAGAGAAACCGACGAGCTTAGGGGGTGTCTTCACAGCACAGTCGGCTTAAACTGCGACGCGACTGGAACCTCGAGCTCGAGTTAGGTGGATTTTGAAGCTGTCCCGGCAGGGTGGGTGGGCTGCCGCTCGACCGCTGCCACGGCTGGAGTGAGGAACGCAGGGGGGGACTTGGTTTAAGTCTGAGACAAGTGGAGACAGACAGAGCGACAGGGGGGCC